>NC_053390.1:117720929-118335311 GCF_905171765.1 Bufo bufo | reverse complement strand
CTTTTTTCTTAAACTCAATTTTCCACTAGTATGTTTGGATACAGGACTCTATGAACAGCCATCTTCTTTAGCAATGACCTTTTGTGGCTTACCTTCCTTGTGGAGGGTGTCAATGACTGTCTTCTGGACAACTGTCGAGTCAGCAGTCTTCCCCATGATTATGTATCCTACTCAACTATACTAAGGGAGCATTTAAAGGCTTAGGAAACCTTTGCAGGTGTTTTGTGGTGATTAGCTGATTATGGTATGACACCATGAGTCTACAATATTGAACCTTTTCACAATATTCTAGTTTTGCGAGATACTGACTTTTGGGTTTTCATTAGCTATAAGCCATAGTCACCAATATTAAAAGAAATAAACACTTGAAATAGATCATTCTGTGTGTAATGAATCTATATAGTATATGAGTTTCACTAATGAATGAAATAAATGAACTTCTTTGATGATATCCCAATTTATTCAGATACACCTATGTGACTTTAATATCTGACTTTCCTCACGGGTCACAGTGAGTATTAGATATATTTATTAGGGGAGATTTACCTCTCAAAAGGTGTTAGAATTCTGGCAAAATTTGTGCGAACAAATTGGCGCACATGCTTTGCACCACAATTATTGACTGTTTTAGATTTATTTTACATATTTCATACTCATCCAACAGGCGGTGTGACATATTGCAAATGGGGAGTGGTTTCACTGGAAAGATATGTGGCTTGGATATAATATTGTGCATAGAAAAATGCACCAAAAATGTGTCTAATTGGATGGTATATACAGTACTAAGGGGTTAATGTATAAAAGGCTCTATCTATCTATCTCAATATTTATCTATCTAAATATCTATCTAATATCTATCTGTCTATTATATTTATGAGAGAAATAAACCTCATTAATAACTCTAAATACTGATATGAAAGCAAGAGAGGAGCAGCATTTCCAAGTGCATAGTAATTTAGCAATGCACAAGCAGCCAGCAGCCTGGTCATAAAACACATTTGTGGTAAATGCACACATTCAGGATTTATATACGGAGAATCCGCACTGAAATCTGCAGATGTTCACAGGGAAATCCGTGCAGACAATCCGCATCAATTGGTGTGGATTTCCATGCAGATTTGGTGCAGATTTTCCACATGCAGATTTTCCTCTCCCATTGAAGTAAATGGAGAAAATCCGGTCAGGAAAAATAATATAAATTGACGTGCTCTGGGTTTTAAAAATTTGCACAGAAAATCAGCATCGTACTTCAAATTCTCATAGAATACAATGTGCATGACCTGTGGTGCGGATTTTCCGCACGCTAATCAGAGTGGAAAATCTGCATGCAATCCTGATCGTGTGCATTTAGCCTTGAAATTTTCATAAATTAGTATATTTAAGACGATAGATTAAAAAAGGAGCATTTTGAATAGCTCACATCCCCCACTCTGATCTGCAAGTCCTTTGGTAATTATTACTCTAGCCTTATCTTGCTAGCTTCAACAAGAACTCAGCAGTTCCCCTGGATCCATAAGCAATCAATGATGCACATTCTTCTAGATGCTTTTAGGCTACTTTCACACTTGCGTTCGGGGCTCCGCTTGTGAGCTTCGTTTGAAGGCTCTCACAAGCGGCCCCGAACGGATCCATACAGCCCCAATGCATTCTGAGTGGATGCGGATCCGCTCAGAATGCATCAGTCTGGCTCCGCTTGGCCTCCGTACCGCTCAGCAGGCGGACACCCGAACGCAGCTTGCAGCGTTCGGGTGTCCGCCTGGCCGTGCGGAGCCAAACGGATCCGTCCAGACTTACAATGTAAGTCAATGGGGACGGATCCGTTTGAAGTTGACACAATATGGTGCAATTTCAAATGGATCCGTCCCCCATTGACTTTCAATGTATAGTCAGGACGGATCCGTCTGACTAACTTTTAGATTTTTTTCTGAAATATAATGCAGACGGATCTGTTCTGAACGGATACCATAGTTTGCATTATAGGAGCGGATCTGTCTGTGCAGACACCAGACGTATCCGCTCCGAACGCAAGTGTGAAAGTAGCCTTAGAACCACGAAACAAGCAAATTGAGATACTGCTTAAATAAAAATAAACATTATGTGCACTGGTTTGAGTCATGAAATGTTGCTGTGAGTCCAAAGTATTCTAATGTCTTCAATGTCAGGGGTTTCCTAATTTATTTCAGTGCTGGAATAGTAACATTCTGTTAATTGCATTGCTGGAATTCTTACATGGTTCCATTTCCATGTAATAATCCCAAGCTCGATCACAATGGTACTAATTGTAACCTCTGGAATTTATTATGGAAACATCTATATACCTAAAATACTCAGCTTATTGGAGCTCCCTCCAGGGCTGTTCTGTGCATTCTATACAATCCATACACATCAGCCTGGACGAGCAGCTGCTCAATACTAAACTTCTGAAACGACAGCCATATAGTCTCAGAAAGCCAACCTGGTGTAATTGATTCTCCTTCAGCTAATTATATGCAAGTGGAAGTTTTATGCCTCATCTAATCAATGTATTGTATTGGTGCATAAATAACTCCTGAATCTGTTCCTCGTGGCTCCATCCTAATATTCTGTATAAACTAGTATACTAAATAATTGCATGTGATATTTCTGGTGATATATTCTGGTATGTAAATCATGTGCTATTCTAATGAAGAGGCAGGGTGTGAGGAATATGGATCATTATTTAATGGCAGCCATGGTTTTCATCTGATTCCTTTATAAGGCTGTGTGGACCCCAAGGGTCAAGAGGAGACACAATTGGTGCTGAGAAACACCCCGGCGTGGACGTCCTGAATCCCACTTGGAGAACAGGTAAATGCCCAGTCATACACCCGGCCTCATACAAACCGATTGATGCCGGTCCAGCCAGATGGATGCCACACGCACCTAGGCCTAATTATGTACCTGGACTCTGCCATACGCACTCTAGTTACAATTTAACCACGTTACTTATCAATAAGTGGTTAGAGGTAGCCAGCACCTCCCTCCCAATTGCCTAACCTAAGCATAGTTTCTTATGTGGTTATGAGGTTTCTCATAGACTAAGCCTTCTGAGTGATGCACTTTAGTCTGCCCTTTTCCACCCATGCTCAGTAGCACATCACTGACACTAAGTGGTTTAGGAGGCAGCTACTAGTACTTACCCCCGTCCCCTGACGATTCTAGGGGCTGTTTGCAGTACTATCTCTTTTCCGTGTATGTTCTATTGAAGAAACGCGTAGGGTCACGTGAACCCTTTTATATCCACGGTTTTTCCATAATTTATTCTAGTTTCACTAGATTAGGTGTCCTATTCATCACCCTGGCAGGGTCTCATAGCTACCTTATACCAGGGTAAGGTTCCGGACGGGACCACCCCTTGCGGGGCACGGATCCTGTGTTAGGGTATTAGGGTCATAGTAGGTCAAGCAGAGTACAACAGGGACAGCTTTTTTCCATGCGGACCTTGATTAGACACGACCAAACCTATGAAGAACCCCTCCCCCGCATTGAACACCTTATCTACGTGCTGGGAAAAGAACTTAACTACGGTTGTCTCCTGTGTCCGCTGGATACACGCATGGTTTGACTTAATACCGGTAAGATCTACCCTTATTTTACCCTGACTGGGCATTTACCTGTTCTCAAAGTGGGATTCAGGACGTCCACGCCGGGGTGTTTCTCAGCACCAATTGTGGCTCCTCTTGACCCTTGGGGTCCACACAGCCTTATAAAGGGCTCGCCCTAGGGACTCTGTGTACCGCGACCCGCATCCTAGCGGCTCTAATGTACCCAGGTCCCGAATGTGTCTGTCTGTTTTTGTTTTGTTTGTAAGGGGACTATATATGTTTTAGTTATATCAATAAATACCATGTTTTAAACGTTACTGCCCCTTTGATTTTCCTATTACGCTTCCTAGCAGTACCTTGGGGAGAGGTGCGGTTTGCACCGTTCTCACCCTCAAAGGACAACTTTATTCCCTTTTGTTTCATCTGATTCACCTTTGTCAGTGTACATGCAAAATAAGTTCTCACGTCAACCCTCTGCTTGTCAGATGGCGGAGGTAGTGGGCTCCACAGGGGAACCCTGCTTCAAAGCCAGCAGATGGTAGAGAACCTCTAGCAGTCCACCAGTGTTTTCAACTTTTCACACTTCCATCCACTAAGGTCTCATGCACACGACCGTTTTTTTTTTAAGGTCCGCAAAAACGGGGTCCGTAGGTCTGTGATCCGTGACCGTTTTTTTGTCCGTGGGTCTTCCTTGATTTTTGGAGGATCCACGGACATGAAAAAAAAGTCGTTTTGTTGTCTGCCTGGCCGTGCGGACCCAAAGGGATCCGTCCTGACTTACAATGCAAGTCAATGGGGACGGATCCGTCCCCCATTGACTTTCAATGTAAAGTCAGGAGTCCCTATTATACCATCGGATCTGAGTTTTCTCCAATCCGATGGTATATTTTAACTTGAAGTGTCCCCATCACCATGGAAACGCCTCTATGTTAGAATATACTGTCGGATATGAGTTAGATCGTGATCGCTACTGCAGTCCTGGTTGCCATGGTTACTTAGCAATATTAGAAGCATCATAATACCTGCTGCGCTGTCTGTGACCGGCCGGGAGCTCCTCCTACTGGTAGGTGACAGGTCTGTGCGGCGCATTGCTTAATGATCTGTCACTTACCAGTAGGAGGAGCTCCCGGCCGGTCACAGACAGCGCAGCAGGTAAGTATGATGCTTCTAATATTGCTAAGTAACCATGGCAACCAGGACTGCAGTAGCGTCCTGGTTGCCATGGTTACCGATTGGAGCCCCAGCGATTAAACTGGGACTCCAATCAGAACTCTCCGCTGCCACCAATGATCGGGGGGGGGGGGGGGGCCGCACACTGTGCCACCAATGAAAATAATACAATAGAGGGAGGGAGGGGGCCGCACATTGTGCCACCAATGAAAATAATACAATAGAGGGAGGGAGGGGGGGGCCGCACTGGCCACCAATGAAATTAAAACTGGGGAGGGAGGGGGGTCTGCCCCCTGCTGCCTGGCAGCCCCTGATCTCTTATAGGGGGCTATGATATGCACAATTAACCCTTTAGGTGCAGCACCTGAGGGGTTAATTGTGCAGATCACAGCCCCCTGTAAGAGATTGGGTGCTGCCAGGCAGCAGGGGCAGTCATGTACACAGTTCGTAGTATATTCTAACTAGAGGAACGCCTCTGTGTTAGAATATACTGTCGGATATGAGTTTTCACGAAGTGAAAACTCAGCTCTGAAAAAGCTTTTATGCAGATCTTCGGATCCGTCTGTATGAAAGTAACCTACGGCCACGGATCACGGACGCGGATGCCAATCTTGTGTGCATCCGTGTTCTTTCACGGACCCATTGACTTGAATGGGTCCGTGAACCGTTGTCCGTCAAAAAAATAGGACAGGTCCTATTTTTTTACGGACAGGGAACACGGATCACGGCCGCTGATGAACAACGGTGCATTTTCCGAGTTTTCAACGGACCCATTGAAAGTCAATGGGTCTGCAGAAAATCACGGAAAACGGAACAACGGCCACGAATGCACACAACGGTCGTGTGCATGAGGCCTAAGTCACGAACCAAGCTTATGTGACAGGAAGAATCTATCAGCATGAGGTCTAAGCCATTCACCACTTCAATCAGATTATCAGACAGATATAAATAATAATATTAAATCACCCGTGGGTGATATGAGACAAGAAAGCGCTGGATGACACAGTCAAAACGATTAGTCCTCTTGGGTGAGTGCTGTTCGTCCGCACTAGTATAATAGAACGGCTGGCACACAGAAGTTTATGGCAGTGAAAAAGGTATTGTAGGTATTAGTCCTGGAATGTCAGAATTACTATTAGTAGTGATATTAGTATTGCCTTGATTTACCTTTTCTCTGATCCAAAGTGATTCCTGGATTGGTGGTCCGCTGTGAGTGTCGCTATTGATAGGAAGTTGCTGATGCTGTTCTTTTTATGAATCGCGGCGTCTTCCTAGCTCACCTACCAGCAGCCGCGCGGCTCCGGCCGGAAGCACGCGCAGCGCGAGGGAGCTTGTGTGTCTGTTGCCCGGGAAACCGCTAATGGGGACGTCACCAAGCGAAGTACAGGGGCCTCTGTAGGACAAAAAGATTACCTACGCGTTTCGGAGCCTATCGGGCTCCTTCGTCAGGGTTAGGCCTCATGCTCCCTCGCGCTGCGCGTGCTTCCGGCCGGAGCCGCGCGGCTGCTGGTAGCTGAGTCAGGAAGACGCCGCGATTCATAAAAAGAACAGCATCAGCAACTTCCTATCAATAGCGACACTCACAGCGGACCACCAATCCAGGAATCACTTTGCATCAGAGAAAAGGTAAATCAAGGCAATACTAATATCACTACTAATAGTAATTCTGACATTCCAGGACTAATACCTACAATACCTTTTTGACTGCCATAAACTTCTGTGTGCCAGCCGTTCTATTATACTAGTGCGGACGAACAGCACTCACTCAAGAGGACTAATCGTTTTGACTGTGTCATCCAGCGCTTTCTTGTCTCATATCACCCACGGGTGATTTAATATTATTATTTATATTTATCTGAGGAGAACAATAGCTCCAATAGCCAGTCAGCAGCGGGATCTGCTTCATTAGGTAGATTTACACAGCCTAACAACAGGAGCGCAGGGGGGGCTCTATATAATTCAGATTATCAGACAGGTTGGAACCGGCGCTTCATAAGGAGGAATTATGAATCGCCCGTGCATTAAATACATGAACCAGATACATATTTGTGTCCCAGTGGCCACGACAAACAGGCTCATGGTTTTAGTGTGCTGGTGGGAGGCCAGGGAAGGGAGATATACATATCTCCCCACAGGAACTAAATAACGGTACCATGTTTGGACTCTACTTGTAGCCGGAACCCAGGCGGTTCTGTTGGTCCCAGAACCATCTCCCTTGGACCTCCTGGTCTGGAGCTATGGGCCCTAATGGGTTTTGTGGGTCCTTGGCTGCCAGCCCAGAAGAGGAGTAGGGGACCCTTCTCAGAGGCGGGGAGGGGAGCGGCCGGCTACAGGTCAAAAGCCCATGCAAGCCAGCGGGCGGCGTCTTTCTCTGAAGGAGGGTCACATTGTGCCATGTGTTTAGAGGGACCTGCAACCAGCTGACATCACTGCCCTCCATGTGACTACAGCAAAGGACTAATCATAACCCAAAGGAACATTCATCTACCCAGTAACTGACTTGTACTCTGTGTAATCCTGTTTGTACCATATTACCTGTATTCTTAACCTCAGACCATTTTATATATTCTTTGTGTATAGTGTGTTATCTAGTGTGCCCTTAAGGCGTTTAAATATATAATTTAATCTTGTGCTGTCTTGTATCTCGATCACAAATCCCCATGTCCGTGTTTCGGCCTAGTTATAAGCTACTGCGGGTTGGTTTCTCACCCTATATAATCCCGTTAGCGTACCGGGCAGATTTCCCTGGCTGAGGAAGCGCTGTTTCACTGGGGCATAATATAACAGATAGGCCAGCACTACTCACTGTTGTTGCAGTAGTTCCAGTATGTGGTGGTGCCTGCAGCGTTGGATCCTGGTCCAGGGGTTCCCGTAGTTACCAACGATAAGTAGAAAAGCCACGGCACTCCAAATGGATCAAATTAAATTCCTTTTATTACACCTTGTGCAGCAACGTTTCAACCAAACGGTCTTTATCAAGCTCACAGTACACAAATGACATAGTGAACATTTAAATACCACCCCATGGCCTTGCATTGGTTACAGCTTGGCCCTACCCATTAACCCCCTACGTACTTCCTAAAATTCTACACATATTTTAACATCCCCATTTCCTTTCTCATACAACATTATTTTGCATACCGTGTCCCCATGCTGTAGGAGCCTCTGTCGGACCTTCATCACTCAGGTGTAACCGAGTATTTACACACTGATTAGTTCATTGCCGGCGTCCCTGAATTCAATCTGCGCTTGCGCCATGTCATCACTGTTGCCCTTCTGTTTGTACTTCTGCCAGGTTCATTCCTATTGTCATGCGCCGGAGTTCCCGATCACGTGACTCTATCTCTTTAGTGACATAATGTCACCTGACCACTAGTTGCTATGCTACAAGACGCTAAAACGTAGCGATGTCGGATACTTGGACGGCCTCTGAGCGGGATCTCTCAATAACGTGATGCGGTCCGCCAGGTACACACCAAAAAGAAGATCTTGTATTTAAAATACTATGTTCTTGAATACTACGTACGAGGTGCTATATCATGGGGATCACTGGTGGCATCTTTAGGGGTACGTTCCTCTCAACTTAGTTTCCATATATTCGTAGGGTGAATTACATGGTGTTAATTAAATGGCTGTTTGGCAGATCTCCCACCATTCATCTAGTGGCTGGTATATAGAGCACATGTTCCGGGGGGGGGGTCAGCCCTCAGTTCACATGCTCATCCAGTCCTATATTCACATTCATCCATAGGGGAGTTTAGGAGAGTGGGGGGCTACACTCCAATGACTGGATAAGCTCTCCCCATTTCCCTTTTTCCCTCTTTACATTTGTGGATAGATCTGCTATTTCATTATCCAGCTCAGGCACCATATCACTCCATTCTCATTAATCTTATCCCTAAGATATCAGCAGTAGATCCCCATGATTGCAGGCCCCATCCATTAAATCCATTATTTCTGGTGCAGACCAGGGCAACCTCGCATCACCTTCTAAAGGCTTCCATAGTAGGTTCTCTTACTCCGCTAATTAGCTACAGATCTCTCTTTTAAGTTATTGTTATAAAGTCCAAGTACGGTTCTCCCACAGCATGTGCACAGCTGCATCTAGAGATAAGGATACAAAATAAGATAATAAAAATTACATAAAAATAGGGATGTACAGAATAGACTAGAGGGTTCATTTTATACATATTAAAAAACACACACGGCTACTTAGCCTGGTGTTTAGGTTATATTAACACACATCCTGATCTAGGGTTCAGAAGAGAGAGCCTACCTTAAATTCCCTATTCAGGTCTGTAACGAAACGCCTAGCACCCCGACCGGGTACCTCCGTTGATAGATGCTCCTAGTGCTTCCAGAGGACTCCAAGCACTCCACTTGAAACCCGTCAGCACTGCAGACCCCACGAACCGCCGAAGCTTGGTGGAGGTCTCGCGGTCTCCTACCCACCCTGGACCTACGACAAGGCTCCAGGCTCCAGTGGGTGAACCTCTCCTAAATGCAGAGAGCAGGAACCATGAACAAGCTCTTACAAGAGCTTATACTCAGGGGAGTATTGTGATATAGCAATCCCCAAGAGTGTAGTTATCCCATTCCCCAAACATGAGCCAAAACTTCATGAAGGTATAAAAACAGGAACTCTCTTTATTTATTTTTTTCTCAAATCTTTATTTTAAATTTGACAATATCATCATCAAACAATAAGACATTTGTAATAATAAAAACAATGAACAGAAAAGGTATAACCCATTCTTCTAGGTAATCACATATTTTGTCAGGTACATTTAAGGTCAATTACATATATTGCATAAGTAACTGTAGACGCAACTCAAATAAGAGATGCGCTATAATCTTGCGCCATTGTGCCCTTGTATAGTACATGATAATGTGTACTACGGTTCATGAGCGGATTGAGTTCCTTTAGATCCTAACCTACTCCACTTCTGCTAACTTCCTTGAACTCCAGTAAGAAACATTCACCTGCTAGTCACTCAGCCACTATAATTCTTATACCAATCAGACCACCCTTCCCAGACTAAAATAAATCTGTCATGAGAGAGAGTCTCCCAACTAGTCAGTTCTTCTAACTGATAAATCTCTTGCACCTTAAACACCCATTCTCTCAAACTGGGAATCTCCTTGGATAGCCAATACTTTGGAATGAGTAACTTTGCCGCTGCAATCAACTGAGCAGATAATGAATTTTTGGCTAACTTATAATGACTATTAGGGATGTTGAGCAGGGCCACTAATGGAGTGATGTGGGCGATAATCTTACATATCTTCTGGACCTCCTTCGACACTGAATCCCCAATTTTTTTAATTTGTGGGCATGACCACCATATGTGGTACATGGAGCCCGTAGTTTCCCCACACCTCCAGCAATCGGCTGATATTGATGAGGAAATGGAATGCGTCTTATCCGGAGTTTTATACCATCTCGTGACTATTTTAAAAGCATTCTCCTGAATCTTAATACATCTTGAATAACCATGAGAATGAGCAAGTATTCTTTCAATGATATCATCCTCTAGAGCAATTCCAAGATCTTTCCCCCACTGTACCACAAATGAAGGTTTGGAGTCAGAATCAATCTCTAGTATTTTATTATAGAGTTTCGAGATGGTACCCTTCGTGTGCATTGATTGATTCCATAATGCGTCATACCACGTGGGGGTATAACTACTCGTGGTGTGTAACAAATACCAATCACACACCTACTGAAACTGCGAATAATGGGTTGCAGCCCATGGGATGTGCTTGAACTTGACTCTCAATGTTTGGATAGAGGGGACTAATCTATTTTCTAAGATATCACCAATCGCCATATCCCCTAATGATGCCCATAGCCCCATATCATCATGAAAATTGGCTTGGTGCAAATAAGGAATATAACCAATAGGGGTGAAGGGAGATAGGCAACTAGAGGGATGTAAATTGGCTTGGTGCAAATAAGGAATATAACCAATAGGGGTGAAGGGAGATAGGCAACTAGAGGGATGTAAATGTTTCGCCAATCCAAGCCAACTATCCATCATACCTTTTAAGGAGCAGGGGAGCTTTTTCCCCGCGTAAGGACCTCTTACAAGGATCCCATAATATAGCTAAATTGCTCGGCCCTAAGATCTTCCAAGCAATCTGACAACCTAATTTAGTGTTTCGGGGATTTGCTACCTCTGAGTGTAATCTCATTTGTATTGCCCCATAGTAACCACTAATATCCGGCAATCCAAAGCCTCCTTTATGTCTGGGTAAAGTCAATCTCTTATATGCTAATCAGGGTTTTGCCTGATTCCAGACAAATGTGGAAAACGTTTTCCTTACTTGAGCTAGATAATGACGAGGTAGGGCTATAGGCAAAGTCTGCATCAAATACAGAAATTTAGGGAGAATATACGTTTTCAGCACATTTTTTCTCCCTAACCAAGTTAAAAATGGAACTTTCAGTTCCTTTAATTGAGCTTTAATGTCAGTTAATAACTTGGGATAGTTTTGTATAAACAATTGATCAGGGTTTCTAGTTATATTTACTCCTAGGTAACATATACTATCTGGGTGCCATTGAAAAGGAAAGTTTGCCTTAAGTTGAGCTATGGTGGTTTGGGAGATATTAATTCCTAATGCTACACACTTAGATAAATTAATTTTAAAATTGGAAAGACCCCCGAAAACATCTAACTGTTTCAGTAAAGCTGGGAATGCCTCTAATGGATTGGATACCAACAGAAGCATATCATCGGCACATGCCGCAACTTTGTGGGTCCGAGAACCTATGCTAAGCCCCTGAATGTCACCATCTTGTCTTATTGCCTGGAGGAAGGTCTCTAAACACAATATGAATAGAGTAGGCGACAATGGGCAACCTTGACGGGTTCCATTTCTTATTTCAAAATGGGGCGTGAGTTTTCCATTGATACGTATCCTTGCCGTGGGGGAGGAGTACAGAGACAGCACAGCGGCCACAAATTGAGGGGGAAAGCCAAATCTATATAAAGTGGCTTCCATGAACTTCCAATCCACCCTATCGAAAGCCTTTTCGGCATCTGTACTTAGGAAAGTGAGCCCCTTCCCATGTGACAGAGCGAACTGTTGAGCTTGTAGTACCCTAAATGTACTGTCTCTGCACTCTCTACCCCCCACAAACCCAGACTGATCAGAGGAGACTAATTCCTTAAGCAAGGCCGCGACCCTATGCGCCAAAATCTTAGCCCAGAGTTTGATATCTGCGTTAAGCAGTGATATTGGCCTATAACTAGCGGGTAGAGCCGGATCCTTGCCTGGTTTAGGTAGCACCGTAATATGTGCTTCAAGAGATTGTCTAGGCAAGGGTATTCCTTGTAAAAGGGCATTGAAGAGGGAGACAAGATGAGGACCTAATATGGGGAAGAACTTTCTGTAATAAGCTACTGTTAGACCATCCAGTCCTGGGCTCTTACCTTTGGGAATGGTTTTTAGCACTTTCTCCACTTCATTTAATGTTATTGGAGCTGTCAACGCTTCCCTGTCCGTTCCAGACAGCATGGGTAATTTAAGATTATTCAAGTAGGTTTTCATCTTATTACAATTTTCCGCTGAAAACTCTCTTGACTCATCTTTTCTTATATTATATAAATCGTGATAGAAGTTTGTGAACACTCTAGATATCTCGTTATCATCTGTGGTTAGTGCACCGTCCGCTGTTTTCATTTGTTTAATAAATGACTGCTCTGCTCTCTTTTTGATCATTGCCGAGAGTATTTTGCTACCCCTATTCCCATGTACATATTGTTTTTGTTTAATTCTTAGATACGCTTTAGCGGATCTAATATTGAGCAGAGATTTCAAGTCTTGTCTGAGGGTTACTAGTGCCTCAAAATCCTTCACTGCCAATGAATTTTTGTGCGATTTTTCTAGCTGAGAGATTCTGGACAATAAATCCACCATCCGTTGCGTGCGTTCTTTTTTGAGATGCGAACCTAAAGCTATAAATTCCCCTCTTATCACCGCCTTATGCGCTTCCCAGATGATCGCGGGTGTCGTCTCAGAGTTTACATTTATTTCAAAATAATCTCTCAATTTATTTGAGATACCATCAACTTGTGACTTTGTATCTAATAACGTATGGTTCAATCTCCATGACCACTCTTTCCCACTCACCTCATGAAGCGCAATGGCGCATTGCATCATGGCATGATCAGAAATCGTTATGTTATCGATATTTGCTGACTTGACTAGGGTTAAATGTTGTTCAGGAATAAAAAGGTAGTCAAGTCTTTGATATGACTTGTGAGGATTTGAATAAAAAGTATAATCCCTTCTGTCCCCGTGCAATGAACGCCATACGTCCACGACATGTAAGTCACTCAGACGCGTTTTCAGAGCTTTAAGAGCCCTGAACGAGACAGCCGACCTCCTTGATGAAGAATCTAGTAATGGGTTTAAGGTTAAGTTCAGGTCACCTCCTATCAATATCCAACCAAAAGAGAAAGCGGCTATATTGTCCAGAATCTCCAATAACCAACTCACTGGATTCACGTTAGGGGCGTATAAGTTACATAGTGTAATTTTGGTGTGCCCTATTTTACAATTCACTAGTATATACCTGCCTTCCGGATCTATCAGTTGGGAATGGAACGTGAAAGGTAATCCTTTTTTTAGCCCGATACTGACTCCCTTGAAAGCTGGCTTATCTGAGCATGCATGATACCAGTGGAGAAACGAAGAACTGCTTAAGTTGGGTATACCACGAGACGTAAAATGAGTCTCCTGTAACATTATTATGTCAATTGCAGCATTCTTAATTATTTGGAAAGTACGGCTCCTTTTGACAGGGCCATTGCATCCATGCACATTAAAGGTTGCTATATTAAATACTAAAGGCGCCATTTTTATGGCCTACGGGGAGAGATTGCATTGCATGTGACCTGTGTGACCTGGAATGGAGTAAAACACTAAATACATGAAAAGGGTAAACCAACGATAAACCAAATAGGAACCACATGTCAATTCCAATAACCGCCTCGTCTAAGACGTAATTCCTTTCGGTGGTTGGGGGGGGGGGGGGGGTGATCAGTTGTCAATAGTATATCCTGATCGGCCTAGATCCCCTCTCAGCCCAATTAGATAAACTAAATGACAATAGCAATAAACCACCTCTTATCTATCAACCAACCCCTTTAAAATGGATGAATTAGATTCAGTTGAAAATAGTAGTATTAGCTTATGCATTTAGGACATTATCACCTGGCATCAATAAAGTCATAAAGCCTAGCATATGTATAACGGAATACTAAACTAGTACAGAACGAGAAAAGTGATGTATCTGCATAACGGTTATTCAAGCAAGAGAATGAACGGCAATAAAGCAAATAAAGCAAATAAAGCAAACCCGGCTGAACCCAGCAGCCTTTCCATCATGTGATCAGGTGTCCATTTCTCTGGTCACTGCCTTCTTGCTACGGCCTGATCTTTGTTGCTTTGGTTTCGACCACGGCGATATTTTAGGTAAAGGTGGTAACTCTTCCTCAGATGCCACAGGTAACCATGATGGAACTTCAACAGGCGCTATGTCCGTCATTTCCCAAAATGGTGTCAGATCTGCAGGAGTACGGACTGTAAACCGACGGTTCCCTGCAGAGATCAGTATGCCAAAAGGGAATAGCCATCGATATGGGATTTTTGAGGAACGCAGGAGATCTGTCAACGGTTTCAGCAACCTTCTTTTTTGTAGTGTGGAAGTCGCCAAATCCTGGAAGATCTGTATGTTCCTTCCTTGTAGTGTTAATTCTCCTTTTTCCCTCGCCTTATGCAGAATATCCTCTGTATCCCTTAATAAACCACATATAATGTCCCTGGGATTTTCAGATGTTCCTGGTTTGGGCCTCAGCGCCCTATGAACTCTTTCAATTGTAATGCCTTTGGCTCTATCTGTACCCATTAAAGAAGTGAATAGTGAGTCCATAACTGCGAACAAGTTCTCACTGGTATCTGCTTCAGGGAGACCTCTGATTCTTATGTTACACCTTCTATTTCTATTTTCCTGGTCCTCCATCTGGAGTAACAGGTTGTTCATGGCTCTAGTGTGTGAGCCTAATGAGCTTTTAACCGCAGTGTTAAAGACAACCATGGTGTCTTGGGCTTGCTCCAGGGATTCTACTCTATCCACAATATGGCGGACCTCTTCCTTTATAGTAGTTAGATCGGCCGCGATTGGAGCCAGAGCCTTTTGCAGAGCACTCTCCAAGAAATCTCTGGTAAGAGCTGCTGGGTCTCCCCCTGCGTGTGATCTGCTCACCTCACACGATCCATCCAGTGCTGCTGCTCCACAAGTGTCTCCGGCCGCATCTTCCTCCTCGCTGCGTTTTGGCGCCATTTTGCTTGAGCGTGCCGGCGTCTGAGAAGCCGACTTCTGGAGATACTTCTCCATGTCAGTATGCTGCGGAGTTTCTCTCCTCTGCTTTCCAGTGGCTCTATAAGCGTCTTTCGGTTGAATCTTCATCTCTTCAATCCGGTGGTGCTTAGAAAAGTGCTGAAACGGGATCTAGTGGCAGGAGCTCTGTTCTCAAGCTGCCGCCATCGAGCTCGGTCAGGCCACGCCCCTAGGAACTCTCTTTATTTGAACACACAAGCATTGATTTATACACATCTTCCAACAAGGTTACCACCCACAGGGTTTTGTAAAAACAGCCAATCACATGCATTTACAGTATTCAAACCTTCCCAGCAATTGTACACAAAATCCCCTTCCCTCTGTCTGTAACGCAATCAACAAAATACAATGAGCATTGTCTGAGACGCAATTAACTAGCACACTGGCATTGTCTGAGACACAATCAACAAAATACAATTACCAAACGTAATGGGCTAACTTAATCAATCACAGACAGAAAACACACATTTTTCCCCAAAACACAGAAAACACCCCAAAACCCCACATATCCCCATAATGTATACATCCATGGATAGCTCTGATCTGGGTGAACAACATATATCCAAAAATCACCCAGATCCGAGCAGGGGTTCCCGAATTCCATGGAAGTCACATTTGGCCGGCTGCAAGCATGGCTTTCCTGCCCAAAACAGTTCCACAGATTTAAGTCTGTCTTCTCCTTCAAAGATAGTATGGGCCATAATCCTGGGGCAAGAGGCTAGTAGCCAGGCCCCTCCAAAACCCAGTGGCGAGGTTGGTTTCGCCACAAGGCCCTTTGGCTCCATGGTCTCCAATTCATAGATCCACCGCAGCTCTTTCTTTTTTAACAGCTTTTCCCTGTCTCCACCTCTCCTCAACAAAGGGACACTATCTATGATCCTATATCTTAACTGAGAGACATTATGCCTATATCTCCAAAAGTGCTCAGGTACCGGTAACTCAGCCTCTTCATCACATTCTTGGTTTTGTTGACTCTCTTTTTTAGCTAATAGCTTACGTATTGTATACCTATGCTGGTTTATTCTGTTTTTACAGGGCTGTGTCGTCTCTCCGATATAGAGAAGGCCACAATGGGCACTGTAAACTGTAGATGACAAAATCTGTATTGCACGTGTAATGCCCTCTAATGTCATATTTTTTCCCCGTTCTTGGATGGCAGAAGGAGTCACCCTTGATCAGGCTGCCGCAATGGACCATTATGCCAAAATGGACCATTATGCGCAAGATTAGGTTACTAGCGGATAATGCATTTGCGAATGACCTTATTGACGCCAACTCACATACCTATCTCATACCTCAGAACCCGGTGACTCCTCTCTTGTATACCCTCCCGAAAATACATAAAGGGTTGAGAGACCCACCAGGACGCCCTATAGTGTCGGGCATGGAATCTGTCTTCTCTAATGCAGTAACATTTCTCGTCAAAATTTTAAGATCATATGCAATGGAGGCGAGATCCTATGTGAGGGACACTACAGACTTTTTATCTAAAATTGAAGCACTGGAATTTCAAGAGGGAGACTTACTGGTATCATTTGATGTAACTAGCCTCTATACCAGTATAGATCACGAATTGGGATTAGAAGCGGTTAAATGGGCCCTGGAGAGATCAGACTTTGGATCTGAAACCAAGTCCTTTTTAATCTCCCTACTTGAAATTCTACTGTACAATAGCTATTTCCTGTTTGAGGATGTGTTTTATGAGCAATGTCGGGGCACCGCAATGGGGTCCAACGTGGCCCCCGACATATCCAAATATTTACATGTCCAGCTTGGAGGAAACATCTATATACCCATCCGCCCTCTACAGAAATGTGAGGGGGTGAATGCGGTATATAGATGACATTTTTCTAATATGGAATGGTACGGAGGCAGATTTACATGGTTTTCATGACTATGTTAATCAGCTACATGATCAGTTAAAATTTACAAAAGTGTACTCAGCGGAATCTTGAATACAACGGTTTATGTGAGGGAAGGTAAACTTGAAACCGATCTATTCATTAAACCGACAGATAGGAACAGCATGCTATGCTTTGATAGTGCACACCCCAGGAGGACTTTGGAATCCTTACCTTTTAGCCAATTTTTACGCGCAAGAAGGATAGTGTCAGATGAAAACTTGGTAGATGACAGATTGCAAAAAATGGGACAGAGATTTAGGGATAGGAAGTACCCTAAAAAGTTGGTAGACCGACATCTAGAAAAGGCTAGAAATAGCAATCGACAGCAACTACTAACTACAATAATAAGGAGGGAGGAACAGAAGGTTAGTAGGATCCCATTTGTGTCAACATACACAAAAATGAGCAATAAGATTTCTGACATATTAAGGCATAATCGGCACATACTGACACAGTCCTTCCCAAAGGTAATAGAATTCCAATCCCCCCCATTAATGTCATATAAAAGACCAAGAAATCTCAAGGACAGCCTGACGTCAGCTGATGTTAAAATCAGGAAAAAAGAGGGTGGTAGAAGGGGATGTTACCCTTGCTTGGGCTGCTGCAATTGCGGCAGCCTGATCAAGGGTGACTCCTTCTGCCATCCAAGAACGGGGGAAAAACATGACATTAGAGGGCATTACACGTGCAATACAGATTTTGTCATCTACAGTTTACAGTGCCCGTGTGGCCTTCTCTATATCGGAGAGACGACACAGCCCTGTAAAAACAGAATAAACCGCATAGGTATACAATACGTAAGCTATTAGCTAAAAAAGAGAGTCAACAAAACCAAGAATGTGATGAAGAGGCTGAGTTACCGGTACCTGAGCACTTCTGGAGATATAGGCATAATGTCTCTCAGTTAAGATATAGGATCATAGATAGTGTCCCTTTGTTGAGGAGGGGTGGAGACAGGGAAAAGCTGTTAAAAAAGAAAGAGCTGCGGTGGATCTATGAATTGGAGACCATGGAGCCAAAGGGCCTGAATAGGGAATTTAAGGTAGGCTCTCTCTTCTGAACCCTAGATCAGGATGTGTGTTAATATAACCTAAACACCAGGCTAAGTAGCCGTGTGTGTTTTTTTATATGTATAAAATTTAACCCTCTAGTCTATTCTGTACATCCCTATTTTTATGTAATTTTTATTATCTTATTTTGTATCCTTATCTCTAGATGCAGCTGTGCACATGCTGTGGGAGAACCGTACTTGGACTTTATAACAATAACTTAAAAGAGAGATCTGTAGCTAATTAGCGGAGTAAGAGAACCTACTATGGAAGCCTTTAGAAGGTGATGCTAGGTTGCCCTGGTCTGCACCAGAAATAATGGAATTAATGGATGGGGCCTGTAGTCATGGAGATCCATTGCTGATATCTTAGGGATAAGATTAATGAGAATGGAGTGATATGGTGCCTGAGCTGGATAATGAAATAGCAGATCTATCCACAAATGTAAAGAGGGAAAAAGGGAAATGGGGAGGGCTTATCCAGTCATTGGAGTGTAGCCCCCCACTCTCCTAAACTCCCCTATGGATGAATGTGAATATAGGACTGGATGAGCATGTGAACTGAGGGCTGACCCCCCCGGAACATATGCCCTATATACCAGCCACTAGATGAATGGTGGGAGATCTGCCAAACAGCCATTTAATTAACACCATGTAATTCACCCTACGAATATATGGAAACTAAGTTGAGAGGAACGTACCCCTAAAGATGCCACCAGTGATCCCCATGATATAGCACCTCGTACGTAGTATTAAAGCACATAGTATTTTAAATACAATATCTTCTTTTTGGTGTGTACCTGGCGGACCGCATCACATTATTGAGAGATCCCGCTCAGAGGCCGTCCAAATATCCGACATCGCTACGTTTTAGCGTCTTGTAGCATAGCAACTAGTGGTCAGGTGACATTATGTCACTAAAGAGATAGAGTCACGTGATCGGGAACTCCGGCACATGACAATAGGACTGAACCTGGCGGAAGTACAAACAGAAGGGCGGAAGTGATGACATGGCGCAAGCGCAGATTAAATTCAGGGACGCCGGCGATTAACTAATCAGTGTGTAAATACTCGGTTACACCTGAGTGATGAAGGTCCGACGGAGGCTCCTACAGCATGGGGACACGGTATGCAAAACAATGTTGTATGAGAAAGGAAATGGGGATGTTAAAATATGTGTAGAATTTTAGGAAGTACGTAGGGGGTTAATGGGTAGGGCCAAGCTGTAACCAATGCGAGGCCATGGGGTGGTATTTAAATGTCATTTGTGTACTGTGAGCTTGATAAAGACCGTTTGGTTGAAACATTGCTGCACAAGGTGTAATAAAAGGAATTTAATTTGATCCATTTGGAGTGCCGTGGCTTTTCTACTTATCGTTTCACTGGGGCAGTGACCAGGTTCCCTCAGCTTGTTACCCCTCTGTGCCCGTGTGGACAGGAGGAGCCGGTGTAAACTGTACCAAGCTGACCTTACATGCTCCTCCGGGAGTGCGTAACCTCACGTCTTGGTAACCAGTGACCATACCGCGTCTAGTGAGCTCAACGTAGTTGCCGTCAAGCGGGCACGGGGGGTGATATCCCTCACATAGGGGTTTACCAGGTTCTAATTTTACTACTTGCAGACTGCTAGGGGGATTGCATGTTACTATGCAAGAACATTACTGGAAGTCCTCGCAAAATCTGCGGCTGCAGGAGCTCCCCGTAGAGAAGGGATAGATAGTTCATAACCACCCCTGCCTACAAGCTTGCTGTATAAATGGCGATCAATGAGCGCCATACAAATTCAACAGCAGTAAAGGGCTCAGCTCACCTGCAATCACTTGGGGAGGCACGGATCAGCCTGGAACTAGGCACTGAGTATAATCCAAAACAAGGAGAAACGTCCAGCTACCCATAAAAAGTGATAGACTTTATTTTTTAAAGCAATAAAATATCCAATGACACAGTACAGACACACAGCGCTAGCGTCTATGCGTTTCGGATCTTAAGATGTGACCCTTACTCATGACAAAATACAAAATTAAAAATCCAGAATTAAATGAGATTTAATTGCATTGCAGAATCAGGTCATATTTTTTATTTAGACCAGTTGGGATACAACTATCCAGCTGGAAAATCCAGAAGGATTCCAGGCTGAGTAGTTTTTTTTATGGTGGTCTCCCCCTCTATAATAAGGGAACAGACCCTTTCTACACTTTGGGCTACAAATGAGGTTGTATCAATGAGCCCCATGTATCTGTCACGGATGATGTTGCAGATAGCTGGAAGTTATGGATAAACATCCGACTGGCTTGATCCCAAACTAAGGAGCATAAAGGTGACCCCTATAAAACCCTAAGAGCTCACCCTGACTGCTAGGCACATACAAGGGTCTCAGAGGTAGACGATTGCATGCCCTCATACCTAGACTGTGTGACACCTGAAAACCCTATAATAGTGAGGGGACACGACCACCGGCTCCCTGCACTTAATACGGAGGGAGTCAGGGTCACCTAGAATCAAGCCAGCAAGGAAACACAATACATGAAAGGACTTATCTGAACAAGCAGCAACAGAAGTCTCCAGCAATGACCACTTCAATCCAGGAAGTAGTATAAACCGCAAAGTGGGGCAGTAGGGGAGGGAATATAAAGGAAAGAGGATTAGTCTAAATAGGTGACACCTGGGAGAAGGAAATTAGATGACAAAGTGAAACCAAAACAAAGAACATCATGCAAGAGGTAGAAAAGGACATCTTTCAGACCTTCTCACAGAAGTGGCGGTGACAGTATCAAGTTAAACAAATGGTCATGGCGCTTCCTGATCCCTACGACCATGTGACCACCAGGTGCCAGGAACTGCAGGAGCTGCATGTCTCAATAGACTCAGATGGGCTGTTCATCCTTCCCAAGCCCTATGACACCAATTTTTGATAATCCAGCTTTCCCGCTGGGAAAGGGTAAGAGAGAAATATTGGGTTTTCAAAAGAAGGAGGGACTAAGGGTGAGTCAACTGATCTCGGGAACCTCTGTCCGTACTTTAGATGACCTGCCGGGATGTAACAATAGTGGGGCGTGGATCCTATATAGAGGTTTGAGGAATTATGTGTTATCCCTAGGCCCGTTAGAGGCCCTAGCTAGGGATTTGACCCCCTTTGAAGCAGTTTGTTCACAGTCATCTCCCCCTACGCATCTGGTGTCTCTGGTGTATGGGCTGCTACAGGAGAGTGCTGGACCTGCCTCTGCCTTGCCTTATGTGAGGGCTTGGGAGAGTGAACTGGGTAAAGTGTTCTCTAAGGATCAATGGGAAAAATCATTTGTGCTGTCTCACAGGTCCTCCATATGCTGTGGGATACAGGAGAAGAATTTTAAAATACTTTCTAGGTGGTACAGGACCCCTGCTGTTCTACATTCCTTCTTCCCGGAGTGCTCTGATCTGTGTTGGAGATGTTTGGAGGAGGTGGGTACAATGTCCCATATCTGGTGGCGGTGCAGGAAAATTGCTCCCTTTTGGTCGGCCTTGAATGAGCTGTACAATAGTATGTTGGGTGTGACATCTGATTGGTCGCTGGAGGAAGCTCTGTTATCAATGTTCGATGGATCCGTTCTGGTAGCCAAGAGGGGCCTCCTGAGATTTTTTATGCAGGCGGCTCGTCTGGTGTTGCCTAGGCATTGGAAATCACAGGACACTCCAAAAATGACAGAATGGTTGGAGACGTTTGAGAACTTACGTAGAATGGAGGAATTGATTGCTGAGGATGCGGGACTGGATCAGAAATATCTGAAAGTGTGGAGGCCATGGATTCTGTTTAAAGGGTCCCAGAGGTTTATGGATTGGCTAGATCGGTACAGGTAGATTGTAGATGTTTGCTTGCATTGAAGATACTTACAGTATGTCTTTACCCCTTTGTGTTTGTTTGTGTTGTCTAGGTTCGTCTCCCCCCGTTTGTCCTGTTTCATGTTCGTCCATAGGCTTTAAGAAACACTCTTTGCCATGGGTTCTATGTAAGTAAGAGCTTCTTGCTTAAATTAATGTAACCCTATTGATATCGCTTTTAATTATGTTGTGTTTCGCACTTTATAATGGTACATGTTGTTACATTTTTTATGCCTGAATAAAATAATTGAACAACAATAGACTCAGATGAGCTCTGCAACGAAGAAAGAAAGAAAGAAAGAAAGAAAGGAACTTTTTTTATTTGTTTTTTCAAATAATTGTTGCCTCATTTTTACTGATACATGGGTCCTTTTCCTATTTTGTTTTTTTGTCTTTATATCTTTATTTTACACATTGTGCCCCATACAGAAAGACTGTAGACTGCTGGCAATGCATTCATAAATCTCTGGTAGAAATTACAGAGGAATAGCACAAAATTGTTTTTACATGGGGAATGCAAGTAGTTACTAAAACTGACATGTCAGGAGAGGGGGCAGCTCCTCTTTAAAAAGTTCCTCAAAGGTCTTGTATGGGGTATGGGTGACGCACAATGTGTAAAATTAAAAAAAAAAAGATATAAAGGCAAAAAGCATAATAGGAAAAGGCCCAATGTATCATTACAAAGGAGGCAAAAATTATTTGAATAACTAAATGAAAAAAATAGTTTTTTTCCCGAACCCACATGTACAGTACTTACAAAATGTCTGGTCATGAAGAAGGGAAAATAGCCAAGTCGTGACTCGTGAACTGGATAATCACTCGGGTGAAAGATTTAGCAAGATTATTGTAATACTCGTAGGACAAGTAAACTGTTTCTTTATTGTATTTGATATGTCTTCCATAATAATGTTCTTGAAGACCTTGATTGTCATTAAATTTTAATGTTGTATCCTAGGCACAACTTTTGTATTCATCAGAAGCGCCAATCTAAATAAAAACAGGACTGAAGGTGAAATGTGTTGGGCATGCAGGTTGTCTACCCTTTTTAGCATTCTTTCTGTAAAGTACATATGTGTCTATCCTTACCTTTCTTTGAATTTTGTTAAGAACTTCAGTTATTCACAACCCAAATTCAATCCCTTATCACAACATGCTAGTAAAACCCTCGACAGGCTGCAACTCCCATCACAAATGCTGGGTGTTCACATATAGAATTAGACACATATAACATAAACATCTCCCCACAGAGTATTGCAAAATCCTGTTTTTTTAGAGCTTGTCATCCTGTACCACTCATCTGAAGATATATTGATCCAAGAGAAAAGGTAAGGGTGGACAGTATTGTCCTATACCCAAAGAATGTGTCATGAATGACCTCATGGTTTCACTACAGCTTGAGATGACTGGTGGACTAGCAAGACATTTGTTTTCTCAATGTGGTAAAGGCTATGATCACCTTCAGGGACAATTTTTTATGAATATATTTTACTCATTTGAGGGTAAAAATAATTTTTTCAATTAAACATAATAAAATGTTTCCAACAGTTTTTATCCTACAGGGTTAAGTTTCAGCCTATCTGCAGAGTATCTTGTTTCCTTTTACACCAAACCCATCAGGTTGCTGCTCTGACAGCTGGATGGATAGCCCTTATCTGTGAATTTCTGTCATCTCATAAGCACTCACCCTAGCTAAATTATTATCAAACTGCTAAGAATATGGCCTAAATGTGTGCTTATGAGCCGTCAGGAATCCAGAGATTAGGAATGTACATGAGCTGTCAGAGCAGCAACCTGATGGGTTCAGTGTGAAACTGAAAACAAGATACTCTGCAGATAGGCTGAAACTTAAAGGGCTTCTGTCAGCCTACTAAACCGTTTTTGTTTTTTTGCTTAATAATAACCCCTACACTGCGATTTATCCATACATAAAATAATAATTTTGGTTCAGTAGAATTTGCTAAAACCCTATTTTTATAATATGTAAATTACCTTGCTACCAGCAAGTAGGGCGGCTACTTGCTGGTAGCAGCCGCATCCTCCGATGGTAATGACGCCCCCTCTGCTTGTTGATTGACAGGGCCAGCGGACGGGATCTTTCTCTGCTGGCCCTGCCTGTTTTCATTCAATATCTGGCGCCTGCTCCGCGGCCGTACCTATCTTCAATCGGCGCAGGCGCACTGAGAGGTGGCCACTCACTCGGCCGCTTCATCCTCAATGCGCCTGCGCCGATGACGTCACATCTACACCCGGCGCAGGCGCATTGAGGATGAAGCAGCCGAGTGAGTGGCCACCTCTCAGTGCGCCTGCGCCGATTGAAGATAGGTACGGCCGCGGCGCAGGCGCCAGATATTGAATGAAAACAGGCAGGGCCAGCGGAGAAAGATCCCGTCCGCTGGCCCTGTCAATCAACAAGCAGAGGGGGCGTCATTACCATCGGAGGATGCGGCTGCTACCAGCAAGTAGCCGCCCTACTTGCTGGTAGCAAGGTAATTTACATATTATAAAAATAGGGTTTTAGCAAATTCTACTGAACCAAAATTATTATTTTACTTATGTATGGATAAATCGCAGTGTAGGGGTTATTATTAAGCAAAAAAAAAAAAAACGGTTTAGTGGGCTGACAGAAGCTGAGGCGAAACGCGCGTCGGGGTTCTTGCCTGCCCTGTGTTCGGTGTCTCAGCCCTTCATCATGTCTATGGGTATGTTCACGTTCCCAGTGGGTACTTCTGTGTAATAGCTTGTTATTTTGTAGTCTGCTATCCATGACCTGTTGTTTAGGGGTATATTCATTTGAAATTATTTAACGGATGGTATGTGATTATGTGCTCTAGAATACTACCATTTAGGGCCTCATCAGTACACACTACTCTCTACTGGGCTGTGCAGTGAGGTGAATATCACAGTCACTTGTAGCAGGTATTTACCTGATATTTGCTGCTTGTGAATTACCTCACTGCATATTGCATGGACATGTATATCATCTATTTGGCGGGCTTTTGAGGCACCGACAGGGGGGACTACTGTATCCAGGTTGTTTTGCTGATTTTTCTCCATAGTAATTCTGTGAAAATGTCTTTAAATAATTTTTGATCAATTGATGATTTAATAAAATATTTATATTTTTATTGGGCATTCTATGGTTGTTTTTCTAGCAACATTTTTAGGTTTATATGACAGAAGCCCTTTAAGCTTGTAGAACAAAATAACTATTGAAACGTTTTAACTGAGAAAATGATTTGTAACCCAAGATGAGAAAAATGAAATATACAAAAAAGTTCCTAAAGGTGTTCATAGCCTATAACCTGAATGAATTCATGAATTTGTGCCAACCTTTGTTTCCTGTAGGCAGCAGGACATTCATTTATGAATGTTTTGTCTTTATTACAATAATTTTTTTTTTTTTTATCAGTTTCGGTTATTGAGAAGCGACAACTCTTGTCGCTTTATATACTTAGTGTTTCTTTGGCATACCTCTTTATAGTGTGTATATATATATATATAAAGAATTAGAGCACCACTACTCCTATCCAGATATTTAGGACACTGATACTGCGACAGATACTTGTTTAAAATAAATAAATAAAGAAACTTTTTTTTTTACTACTGATGACCTGTCCTTAGTATAGATCATCAATATGGGGGGGCCCAGTCAGTTCTAGCTACGCCCCTGATAAGAGCTATAAATAATGTCAGACATCTGTTATCTTAGGAAGTCCACGTTTTCATGCATGAGGTGACGAAAAATGAACCTACTTACTGTTCATTATGCAAACATATGTAACACCCCAGAGTTGTGTTACTACACGCCTCTACCCGCTACTATCTTCTAAGAGCTTTTACATTGTCATCTGATGTAATTTATATTATATCTTCACAACTGTGCATCTAAAGCTATGTTAAACACAATTGTTCTGTAATTTTCCAGGTACCAACAGGTGGAAGCAACGCATTTGCCAGGTACTAGTTACAGTTTAGTATATTTAGGCTGGAATGGTTTATTCCAGCTTAGCTCTCTCTCTGTGGAGGTGTGGACTGTTCCCACACCCTGCAGCATGGGTGGAGAAGGAAGTTAGAGTGAGTGTAGCCCACCCCTGCTAGGGGTAGGGTGTGTGTGTGAGGAGATCCCCTGCATAGGGAATACAGCAAGGATCTTGTCTCAGCTGAGACCTGATCAAATACCCAGTCTTAGCTCTTTCAGCCTCAGCTGGATGAAGAAGCAGAAAACTACAGACAACCTCCAGAGTTCCAGGAAGAAAGCATCCCCTGAGAATCTGTTAGTTAAGTCCCAGGGGCGTACATACAGGGAGTGCAGAATTATTAGGCAAGTTGTATTTTTGAGGATTAATTTTATTATTGAACAACAACCATGTTCTCAATGTTGATCAAGGTATGGTGGCTCACTCTGTATGCGGCTATGGAAATGGGTGCTGCTAAGTCTGTTATGACTCACCCAGTCATAAATGGAATAACGTATGAGAGTATATAGAAAGACTGAGCACTCACCAGCTGGACCAATTGAAGACCAAATAACAAGTGTGTATATTATATAACAATATAATTTATTAATAGAATATTTATAAATAGCCCTAAAACTATAGTACAATAAAACAATGGCAATAAGAGATCAGAGTGATAACTGAAGGACACAATTGAATATATAATATGCACCTATAATGCAGTGAAATGGACAATGCTAAAAAAATTTAAAGGGCAAATATATAACCAAATATAAAACCAGGTGTATGGGTGGTTAGAATATTCGATGGATATTCGATAGTTGTTCGATAAACCACTAATAGATCCAGTAGAGAAATACGCCAGGTATAATGTCCGATAATTAAAACGGATAAATGTCCCTGTGTTTGAAAGATTCAGTTCGCTTATACAGGATAAGAGCAAATGAGCATATAGTCAATGGAAAAGATACACCTGTTATTAGCCGTCTGATATAAGTGTAGCCGTGGCGTCCCACAAAGCTCGCTATGTCAGATTAGGCAATACCTGGGTCTAGTCGCTTGCTTAAAGTGATTCGGATGATCATGTAGCTCTCAGCATGAGAGATCTCCTGGTAGTATTCACCAAAGCTGCAAGCCTGGACCTGGTCAGTAGTTAACAAGGAGTTTTCCTCCGTATTAACAAGAAGTCGCTGCTCCGGCAAAGTTAAAGTCCAATTGTCGGGATGTTGGGGTCTCGTAAATGTTCATCAGCTGATGTCCAAGGTATGCAGAAACCAAACGCGTTTCGGGGTCCTTTCCTGGCCCCTTCCTCAGTGGTAGTCTGTAAGGGGGGTTTGATCCTCCTTTTATACCCAGCATCCCTTAAGATGAGATGGAACAAAAGTGTGGTTTTGGATCCGGTCATACAGAAACTCTGGCATGGAGCAATCTGAATAATTATTCTTTTTATAAAGAAAGATGTTTTCCAATGTTGCGCTAACAATTAATTTTAGCGATCCCATTGTCTGGCGTTTCTCAAGCTTATTCTGCAGTAATTTTCATATGCGTTATCAGTACGGTTTTATAATTTATAAAACGCAGGTGCGATTCTTTCAATGCATATGCGTTTTATTGTCCTTTATAAATAGGTGCAAATTATGTTAATTTTCATTGGTTTTATATCCTAAAATACAATATGTTACTGGAAATAGAATAAAAATAAGGATAAAAATAAAAATAAAAATAGATATATGTAAGAAATATATAAAAACAATTATAGTATACATTTTTATTATTATAAGAAATATAAAATTATTCAATATTCAATAGATTAAAAATAAAAATGTGTATATCATTACTTCTAAAAATACATATATATAGGCACAGAGTATATCAGGTTCGGTCAATTCTATGTTATATAATATCAAAAACAATCTAAAGAGGGTCTGATAATATGACAATATTTAACATAACTAATATAGACTATCTTAAAACTATATTAAAACTGTATTCGTTATTTATCATTTATTTATATATTTCTTTCTGGCTTGATTGTAGAGTCATTGGAGAGGAGGATATAGGAGTAGACTTAGCAGCACCCATTTCCATAGCCGCATACAGAGTGAGCCACCATACCTTGATCAACATTTCCTTTGACCTTGTCACCCAATTGGTGAGCTCCTCTGCATCCAGCTATGGACATCTGGAACCATATGGAGACCAAACGTCAAAAAGTTGAAAAATTCAACTTTGATTCTAGAGAAGAAAGAACAAATACGGACCAAACTACAACAGAGGTATTTAGAGAACTTGAGACCCTTCTCCACAAACAACTCAGACAAAGATGGGAAATTAGATCCCTCTCACAATTTATAGAGAAGGGTTATATCCCTAAAGGCCTGACATTTTCGAAAATCCCAGCACAAGACCTTGTTAACATTGATTTCTCCAAAGAATGGGACAAATTCTTCTTTGATCAATCAGTAGCACTGATCCAACTTATTATTAGGAGGAGAACCCAAATATTGGAGGAAACTATGTCTAACATCTCTAAAGTAAAGGATATTATAGACAAATTCCCAATAAATGAGGAATATAATATTTGGCAAGAAAGACTCTGCAAAAGCATTGATAAATTAGAACATGACATTATAGATAAAAAATTTAATAAATTCATTAATTATGACAGAAAAAAAACTTATCACTCACAGACTCAATTTGCAGGTAATGTGTCATCCCCAGACGCACACTCTAACACAAAAAATTTAAAATCAACCAACACTAATGTAAATCACTATACACAAGATACCACAAAAATGAAGCCTAATATTCCCACTTCTAACAGATATGAGGCTTTAATGAGTGACCATTTTTTAGATTGCACACCACCACACCACAGAGCACGGACGAGATATCACCACAAAGACACCAGACACTCACCGAACAGATCACAATATTCCCCCCCACCCAGTCTGCACCCATACAACTTGAGGAACCGACAGGAGAATACAACTTGGGATCACAGAACCCGTCGAGAAACATCACCCCAGAGACACAACGAATATCAAGAACACAATTGGTCACCAGAGAGACAACAACAGAAAACTCACAAAAAACACACACATCAAACAGGAAGAAGAAAACACGGAGAAGTCAACGAAAGGGAGCACAATCACAACAGGAAACAAAAGTAGAGCAGGACGCCATAATTAATTTAAGTAATGTCAATCTAACCGAATCTCAAATCAAACTTTTGAATAAAGGTCTTAAATTTGCCCCTACTCCCAAAACGAATAAATTCGATATATATATAGGAATCGAAAAATATATCCGAAAATTATGTCTTAAAAAATATTTCCTTAAAAATCCGATTGCTCCGAATCTAGAGGAAAATTTGAAATATAGACACACAGATTTAAGACCAAAGTCTCTAAAATACCCTAGACAAGAAATCAGCATCGAAATGAATACATTTCGAAAAAATGTAGAACAGGATTTGAGGTCATTAAAATTTAAAAATACGAGATCTAACCTCTCCAATTTGGAAGTCCAGGCAATAAAAAATCTACAATCGATGGAAAATATTACAATACGCCCTGCCGACAAAGGCGGGGCTATTGTAATTATGAACACCGAAACATATACCAATGAATGTAGGAGACAACTATTGGATACAAACACCTATATTAAATTAAATACAGACCCCACAGATAATTTTAAAACTATTTTAAAAAATTATTGTAACAAAGGCACAGATAACAAGATTTTATCAGACCGTGAAGGTAAATTTATTTTAGATACACAATGTAAACTCCCAGTTTTTTATTGTTTACCTAAAGTACACAAAGACCCAATTAATCCACCGGGCCGTCCCATCATCTCGGGAATTGGCTCCCTGACGGCAAACCTGTCCCAGTATATAGACAACCTACTTCAACCGGTCGTGAAAAAAACCAGGTCTTACATCAAAGACACAACACAAATTGTAAATATTATTGAAAAACTAAAATATGATCCTCAATGGATCTTAGGGACTCTAGATGTACAGACACTATATACATCAATTGACCATGTACAAGGAGTAACAGCGATGAAAAACCAACTTAAAACTAGCAAATTGTTCCATAGTGAACAAATTGATTTTATAGCGGAGGGAGTAGAATTGATTTTAAAACATAATTATTTTTACTTCGATACAGACTATTATCTACAAATTACTGGAACAGCGATGGGCACCAGGTTCGCCCCCAGCTACGCCAATTTATTTATGGCTGAGTGGGAAACATTAAATATAGACCACAAGCTGGGGTCGGACCTGGTGCTATGGTACCGCTATATCGATGATGTGATTTTTATTTGGAGGGGAACTGAAACCACATTAATTTCCTTTCTGGATCAAATTAACATAAATGAATGGAACCTTCGCTTCTCCTCCAACATTAGTAAGACACATCTAGAATTTTTGGATCTCAATATTAAAGTCGAACAGGATAAATTATTATGTTCTACATACCAAAAACCCACAGCTAGAAATAGTTTTATTCTGTATTCAAGCTGTCATTTACCTAGATGGCTGCTTAACATCCCAAGCAGCCAATTCAGACGTCTGAAGAGGAACTGCACTCAGAATGAAATTTTCGAACAAGAAGCAGAAATCCTAAAATCACAATTTTTAGATAAAAAGTACCCCATGAAATGTATTGAAGAATCATTAAACAAAATTAAAAGATTGGATAGACAGTCCTTTTTTGATAAAACCCCTAAGGACATGGAAAACCTGACAGAACAAGAAAAAATGCCAGGACTAGAACGTACAAATATAATTCTTCCTTTTAACACACAGCATAAACGAATTGAAAAAATTTTAAATAAACACTGGCATTTTATTCAGAAAGACAAAACAATTGGAGCATTACTACCAAGTAAACCAACTATAATTTACACGAAGGCCCCAAATTTGGGTTTAAAAATCGCCCCCACGGTAAAATCTAGCATCCCTATTTCGGATCCATCGTTACACGGATGGTTACATCTGAAAGGTTTTTTCAGATGTAATATCTGCCCAAACTGTAAAAAGACACGTTTTAATAAGAAAACAATAAATGTCACATCCACCTCTAATGGTTTTAAACATGAAATACAGGATTTTTTAACATGTAACAGTAAAAATGTGATTTATATTCTTCAATGCCCGTGCAACAAACAATATATAGGACGCACAAAAAGAACCTTAAAAGAAAGAATTTCTGAACACTTTTACAAAATATGGGGTGGATCGGATAAACATACGGTGTCGAGACATTTTAAATTGCACCATGACCAAAATCCAGATTGTCTTTCCTTTGCTGCTATTGAAAAAGTTAGACCTCATTGGAGAGGAGGAGACAACATCAAACATATGTCTCGTGTTGAGACACGATTTATATTTAATTTTGATTCAATTATACCCATGGGCCTGAATGCCGAATCTGAACTTTTCGGCTTCTTATAATGTACTCCCGTGGGGGTGGCGGCCCCCCTCCCGATGTGGCCCAGAGGTGGATTTAATACCCACTCTGGTCCTCCTTGGGTGGGCGGCCACTACTCCTATATCCTCCTCTCCAATGACTCTACAATCAAGCCAGAAAGAAATATATAAATAAATGATAAATAACGAATACAGTTTTAATATAGTTTTAAGATAGTCTATATTAGTTATGTTAAATATTGTCATATTATCAGACCCTCTTTAGATTGTTTTTGATATTATATAACATAGAATTGACCGAACCTGATATACTCTGTGCCTATATATATGTATTTTTAGAAGTAATGATATACACATTTTTATTTTTAATCTATTGAATATTGAATAATTTTATATTTCTTATAATAATAAAAATGTATACTATAATTGTTTTTATATATTTCTTACATATATCTATTTTTATTTTTATTTTTATCCTTATTTTTATTCTATTTCCAGTAACATATTGTATTTTAGGATATAAAACCAATGAAAATTAACATAATTTGCACCTATTTATAAAGGACAATAAAACGCATATGCATTGAAAGAATCGCACCTGCGTTTTATAAATTATAAAACCGTACTGATAACGCATATGAAAATTACTGCAGAATAAGCTTGAGAAACGCCAGACAATGGGATCGCTAAAATTAATTGTTAGCGCAACATTGGAAAACATCTTTCTTTATAAAAAGAATAATTATTCAGATTGCTCCATGCCAGAGTTTCTGTATGACCGGATCCAAAACCACACTTTTGTTCCATCTCATCTTAAGGGATGCTGGGTATAAAAGGAGGATCAAACCCCCCTTACAGACTACCACTGAGGAAGGGGCCAGGAAAGGACCCCGAAACGCGTTTGGTTTCTGCATACCTTGGACATCAGCTGATGAACATTTACGAGACCCCAACATCCCGACAATTGGACTTTAACTTTGCCGGAGCAGCGACTTCTTGTTAATACGGAGGAAAACTCCTTGTTAACTACTGACCAGGTCCAGGCTTGCAGCTTTGGTGAATACTACCAGGAGATCTCTCATGCTGAGAGCTACATGATCATCCGAATCACTTTAAGCAAGCGACTAGACCCAGGTATTGCCTAATCTGACATAGCGAGCTTTGTGGGACGCCACGGCTACACTTATATCAGACGGCTAATAACAGGTGTATCTTTTCCATTGACTATATGCTCATTTGCTCTTATCCTGTATAAGCGAACTGAATCTTTCAAACACAGGGACATTTATCCGTTTTAATTATCGGACATTATACCTGGCGTATTTCTCTACTGGATCTATTAGTGGTTTATCGAACAACTATCGAATATCCATCGAATATTCTAACCACCCATACACCTGGTTTTATATTTGGTTATATATTTGCCCTTTAAATTTTTTTTAGCATTGTCCATTTCACTGCATTATAGGTGCATATTATATATTCAATTGTGTCCTTCAGTTATCACTCTGATCTCTTATTGCCATTGTTTTATTGTACTATAGTTTTAGGGCTATTTATAAATATTCTATTAATAAATTATATTGTTATATAATATACACACTTGTTATTTGGTCTTCAATTGGTCCAGCTGGTGAGTGCTCAGTCTTTCTATATACTCTCATGTTCTCAATGTACCCAAAAAACTCATTAATATCAAAGCTGAATATTTTTGGAAGTAGTTTTTAGTTTGTTTTTAGTTTTAGCTATTTTAGGGGGATATCTGTGTGTGCAGGTGACTATTACTGTGCATAATTATTAGGCAACTTAACAAAAAACAAATATATACCCATTTCAATTATTTATTTTTACCAGTGAAACCAATATAACATCTCAACATTCACAAATATACATTTCTGACGTTCAAAAACAAAACAAAAACAAATCAGTGACCAATATAGCCACCTTTCTTTGCAAGGACACTTAAAAGCCTGCCATCCATGGATTCTGTCAGTGTTTTGATCTGTTCACCATCAACATTGCGTGCAGCAGCAACCACAGCCTCCCAGACACTGTTCAGAGAGGTGTACTGTTTTCCCTCCTTGTAAATCTCACATTTGATGATGGACCACAGGTTCTCAATGGGGTTCAGATCAGGTGAACAAGGAGGCCATGTCATTAGATTTTCTTCTTTTATACCCTTTCTTGCCAGCCACGCTGTGGAGTACTTGGACGCGTGTGATGGAGCATTGTCCTGCATGAAAATCATGTTTTTCTTGAAGGATGCAGACTTCTTCCTGTACCACTGCTTGAAGAAGGTGTCTTCCAGAAACTGACAGTAGGACTGGGAGTTGAGCTTGACTCCATCCTCAACCCGAAAAGGCCCCACAAGCTCATCTTTGATGATACCAGCCCAAACCAGTACTCCACCTCCACCTTGCTGGCGTCTGAGTCGGACTGGAGCTCTCTGCCCTTTATCAATCCAGCCACGGGCCCATCCATCTGGCCCATCAAGACTCACTCTCATTTCATCAGTCCATAAAACCTTAGAAAAATCAGTCTTGAGATATTTCTTGGCCCAGTCTTGACGTTTCAGCTTGTGTGTCTTGTTCAGTGGTGGTCGTCTTTCAGCCTTTCTTACCTTGGCCATGTCTCTGAGTATTGCACACCTTGTGCTTTTGGGCACTCCAGTGATGTTGCAGCTCTGAAATATGGCCAAACTGGTGGCAAGTGGCATCTTGGCAGCTGCACGCTTGACTTTTCTCAGTTCATGGGCAGTTATTTTGCGCCTTGGTTTTTCCACACGCTTCTTGCGACCCTGTTGACTATTTTGAATGAAACGCTTGATTGTTCGATGATCACGCTTCAGAAGCTTTGCAATTTTAAGAGTGCTGCATCCCTCTGCAAGATATCTCACTATTTTTGACTTTTCTGAGCCTGTCAAGTCCTTCTTTTGACCCATTTTGCCAAAGGAAAGGAAGTTGCCTAATAATTATGCACACCTGATATAGGGTGTTGATGTCATTAGACCACACCCCTTCTCATTACAGAGATGCACATCACCTAATATGCTTAATTGGTAGTAGGCTTTCGAGCCTATACAGCTTGGAGTAAGACAACATGCATAAAGAGGATGATGTGGTCAAAATACTCATTTGCCTAATAATTCTGCACGCAGTGTAGAAATCATTGGGCCCCATAGCAAGAATCTGAATTGGGCCCCTTAACCCCGCCCACTACCTTGGCCCATCCCACCTCCTGCCCTGGCTCCTCCCCTGCCACACCCCCATTTGCCAATAAAGAAATGTATACATGACCTACTGAGGACTCCAGCATAACGCAAACCGGACGGATCCGTTATGCAGGCCCTAGACTTCTATTATGACAGAATGAATAATGGAATGCCTATAAAGCTGCCTATAAAGGCATTCAGTTATGCATTCCGTCATGGAATTGCATTATGGTCCATGGTAACGGAATCCATAATGCAATTCACTATTTACCACCAAACGAAGCGTGAACGAATTTTAAAATATGAAATTTGCTCATCTCTAATTATGAACAGACTGGGGACGACTAATGCTGGCGGTTTTATTTGTGTTTTTGAGGTGACAGGTTCCCTTTAACAGCAAGCAGAGTTCATGGGGGGGCGAGGGGGTGGCACATTCCTGAGTCCTCTATGAGCCTACAGTACCGCCCACCCCCACAGGAACTCTGCTTGCTGCTGCCCTCAGAAAGTCCTATACATGAAGTTCTGGAACTGGAACGTTTTATACAGTCTCTATTAGCATTAGCGTAATTAGAAATGACTGGGCCCCACAGGAAATTTTTGAATTGCCCCCCTCCCAGCTGTCCGGCACCTCTGACCAGCAGAGACACTTGACTTCCCTAATACAGTCCAATTATCGTCCAATAGACAAGTCATGGAAATATAGAAAGTATACTGTACTAACCAGAAGACCTTTATTCTTACCTTTACTGTCAAAATATCATACTACAGTATACATATATTTCCATGACTTGTCTTTTGGACGATAATTAGAATTTGGACTGTATTAGGGAAGAAGTCAAGTGTCTCTGCCGGTCAGAGGTGCCAAACAGCTGGGGGGGGGCCCGTTAAAAAATGTCCTGTGGGGCCCACTGCCCAGTCATTTCTAGTTACGCCAGTGCTAAGAGACTGTTATTAGTACAGACTGTTATTAGTACACTACAGACATTCATTAATGATCCCGGTTGTAAAGATAGTCCTATTGTGTGGACGACGGCTGGCAGTGGCACAGGTCCGGACTGGCTGTGAGATGATGGTTTTGGGTGGCACTGGCGTCTGTCGCGGCCGGGCAGCACAACTCACTCTAAAGTTCTTCCATGCTGGGTGCGCGCCTGCTGCCTGCACTGGCTGGGCCAATCAGCAGCAGGATCTTAACACACTGCTAATGCTGATTGGCCCAGTATGTGAAGCAGTGCAGGCGCAGCAGACACACGAGCCAAGGGAGCGCGGCTGGGTCCTAGGGAGCTCACAGTGAGTCAATGAGAAGTCAGGGGGGGGGGGGGGGGTGTATTATCGGCGGCGCTGGGAGCCAATTATAAGTGTGCAGACCGCCTCTGAGCCTGCAGTGAGCGCAGTTGCAGGGGGCGGGGCCTTCCGAGCGCTCCGGGCCCCATAGCAGTGGCGTACCCTGCCTCTATTGGCGGTACGCCACTGTTAAGTCCAGAGACCTAGGAGAATCCATTCCTCCTCAGCTAGTCTTTCCCTATAAAACAGAAGTTATAGAAAAGTGCAGAAGATTAATTCCTGTCACAATTACAGAGCTACCAAGCAGACAACTTATCCTGCAAGCTCCAAGTTTAAACAAGAAGCATTTATTTCCTGCTAATCATTGCTAAAACCTGCTGGGACCAAGGCTGTATACTGCTTAGATACAAGTTATCTTCAGTAAAGAAACGGTTGAACTTCATCTAAAGGTCTGGACATCATTTCTGCTGCAAAAATCCTCTATTACTCCTACTATCACTACACTCAAATTTATTGCAAGCCAGGAGTCCAGCCGTACCCAGGTAGGAGACACCGTGACACAATTATCACTACCCTATAGAGACCCTATAGGCCATTACACCACTCTGGCATTCCTAATTTTTGACGTGCGTTATAACACCTTGGAAGGGCCCTGCAATTGGCGTCACAACAAATACAGAACTTTAAATACCCGTATCCTGGCCTACTGCACATATACTGTAATTCTTTACCTTCAGCCTCCATGACTTTCCTGCAAAGCACAAGTGCTGGGTCATTTTCTTTGGGCTTGTAGATTATAAGCTAATAATAATGTGCAGGGGGGAAGCTGGAAGGATTGTTTGTGGACAGAGACGGGAGAGGTTTTCTGTCTGTATTTAAGTGCTTATTTTCCATGCGAAGCTGAGGTAGCATTTTATTTTATAGCCATTTACTCTTCATTCAGTTGGAACAATTCCTAGATTTAAAAGCATCATCCACCCAGAGAGGAACCTCTGGCAGCAGAAGTTACCAATACGTGATCATTCGGGATAGTTTTCTTAACCAGGAACCTCCATTGCTGCTTTGCGCTGTAATTATCACTTTTAGGCCCCTTTCACACGAGCGAGTTTTCCGCACGGGTGCTATGCGTGACGTGAACGCATAGCACCCGCACTGAATCCTGACCCATTCATTTCAATGGGTCTGTGTACATGTGCGTTTTTTTTTTCATGCATCAGTTCTGCGTTGCTTGAGAATCGCAGCATGTTCTATATTCTACGTTTTTCATGCAGCCCTGGCTCCATAGAAGTGAATGAGGGTTCAGTGAAAAACACATTGAATCCGGAAGCAAGTGCGGATGCAATGCGTTTTTCACTGATGGTTGCTAAGAGATGTTTCCGTTTTTGATTGCATTGTATTGCACCCGCACGGAAGAAACTGAAACATTGAATGCAATCGCAGATAAAACTGACTGAACTTTCTTGCAATATGGTGCGAGTTTTACTGAACGCACTCTGAATGCATCCGGAGCCAATCCGTATCGTTCGTGTGAAAGAGGCCTTAAGGCTGCAGTCCACAACGACTTGTCATTTCTGATCCATCTTCAATATGTCTATCATAACTGGTCAGAATATTAGATGTCTGTTACTGGTACTTTTAAATGAATATTGAAATGGGACTAAAATGTCGGTTTTCTCTTTAGAATTGGTCCCCTTCATCTGTGTGATGGTTTCATTCAGGACAAACCTCTCAGTGGAGATTTGACACCCCGCCGACCAGCTGTTCTGCGGTAGCTCCAGAGCTGGAAGTAGTTGGCAGGTCTACAGGGCTCTGTCTATTGTGCATTGGGTGTAGCTGAATACTGCAGTTCTACTCATATTCAAGTAAATAGGAGATGCACTGTAGTAACCAACTCTGTCCACTACACAATAGACGGAGCTGTCGTTTCAGCACCCACTGCCGGATCTGAAGTTACTTCTGAACAGCTGATTTGCGGGAGTGAATTGTGTCAGACCCCACCAATCAGATAACCCCCTATATGAACTCAGAATTCTCCAATAAGGTATATCAATGGTTTTATTTTGAGACTATAGAGAACCCCTTTAAAGAGTCACTACTTTCACACAATTTCCTTTCATTTAGGCCTCTTGCATACGAACGTTGTGCATTCGTGCCGTGCATTGGGGACTGCAATTTGCGGTCCACATTGCACGAGCAACATCCATGCGGCGGCCGGGATGGATCAAGACCCATTCAACTTGAATGGGTCCGTGATTTGTCCTCACCGCAAAAAAATATAACAAGTTCTATTTTTTTGCGGAGTGGAGGCACGGACTGAAACACCACGGAAGCACTCCGCATCCGTAGGCTTCCGATCCGTGCTTCCGTTCCGCATCTCCGTGATTGCAGATCCATTCAAGTGAATGGGTCCGCATCCGTGATGCAGAGTGCACACGGGCCGGTGCCTGTGTATTTTGGACCCGCCGTATGTGGGCTGCAATACGGCCATGGGTACACAATGTTCGTGTGCAAGAGACCTTAATAGAGACTGGTGAAACTAGAAAATTTCTAAATAACTTCATTTTAAAAAAAACTGCCTGCATCCACCTGAAAAAAAAAAAGCTGTAAAATCATGGCCACTAGGGGTCTCACTTCCACCAAATTTGCAGTCCACTGCCTGTTGTGAAATATGAAGAGGAGCTGCAGTTTTCTTCCAACCTCTCCTTGGTTTATTTGCCTGGGTTGCGGCTGGATCTCCCCTGGACCCCATTACAGTCAATGGGGCTGAACGAATTGCTGGCAGCGAACGACTGCACTCTGGCAAGGACGGATCCGACAGGCTGTTCCTGACCAGAACAGCCTGTCAGATCTGTTTATCGTTAGTGTGAAACAACCCTGAGTGTGATTTCCCCCTCCTTATCTGTTCTGTAAGCTCCAGAGCTGAAAACATAGTCGGAAGTAAGGGAAAGTACATCATAGCAGTACAGTACTTGCAAATTCCACAGAAGGGAGATGCCCCCTGCTTGTGATAGAAATGCATCTAGCTGTGCAGCTGAAGAGGGGAATAATTAAGCTGAAAAAGACTTTAGGGAAGCCCAAAAAAGACATGTTCCTTAATTATTATTGTACAAAGAATAAATATCCAGCTGAATTAATATATAATTTATGAAGGGGTCATAAAGTACAGAAGGTTCCAGCAGAGTTGACCCTTTAAAACGTAACTTTTACTGATTTAATCAAATAAAATAAAACCACCTTTGTGATTCACCAGTGAAACAATTTGTGAAACAAACGATATACAGATATAAACACTTTACACGGGATAACCAACCAGTGGTCTGGTTATAGAGGTATGGTGTACAAAGGGCAGTATACAGGGGAGTATGTAGATAACTAGTCTGTCCCTATACTCACCCTGAATCACTACTCAGCCCAGGGACGTCCCCTGATGGTGGAGACTCCCTGTCCTCGTTCCTGGACTGACTGCCCTATGTATACCCTCCTCTCAATAAGTGATATCTGGCTGTCCCGCATAGATAACGGACATTAACTGTGTCACAGCCAAACGATGCCTGTGTAATACACAGCCCACATAGATGAAAAACTGAGACAAATAATATAATATAAAAGTGCAGAGGGAAAGATAAATCCTACAGCACCATTATGAGAAGTCTAGAAGGAAAATTTGATGACACGATGTTCCCAGGCTATTACTCATCAATACCCCGACGCGTTTCCCCTATTGTTAGGTTCATCAGGGGGTCAGAAAACAGTCATGGGTAAACCGTTACATAAATAGATATTCAAAAGATATACTCATGATACATATGGAGAACATAGGATCGGATACGCAGACGTTGATGTAAATGTGGGACCAAACGGACCATATGATATATCCCACCTGTAAATGAAAGTAAGAGACATATCAAAATAAGCCCTCATGTAAGGTTACTAATATTCCAACCCACAAGGGGGTCACTTACTTATATTCATGGTCTGCCAGCTTGGTCAAAAAGCCCATTTAGATGAGGCCATATTATCCAAAGACTGAAAAAACATATATAGTGTAAAATTCCATTACATGCCAAAGTCCAGATAAGTCGATCAGAAGCAGACCAAACGGTCCCCACTTACATTTCTCTGGCGTTCCGACAGCTTCCTATGTCTCCAGATGGATACACAAACCGGACTGCCTACCTCTTTAAATACCCCCTCCTCAGCTGTTTTGAATCTGGCGCTTTACAAAACGCCATACGCGTCACTTCCGGTTTCCTAAGGTCTCTGATTGCATCACTTCCGGTCTATGGACCGCACGTGTACCGCACTTCCGCCCAGTGGAACGCAGCCGGACGTCACATCCGGTTCCACGATATTGCCGGCTGATAATCTATTCTGGCCAGCAATAAGCCGCGCCTCCACCATCAAATGGATCGCAAACAGAGATGGTATCCGATCCTGTGGAACGCATCACCCTATTCAATCAGGTACAAGGTCCAAAAGACATTCCATCTATGATATTAATTCACTAGATAGGTGGAGGATTATCAGGTGATGAATTTAATGTGATATATATTAATACTGCCTGTAATAAGTACATTGCAGTCTCATATATCCACAAAGCGACATTGGGAGTAACCTACAGAGACGAGTGACTTATATTCAGCTAGATCAGCGCAGATAACATTAGATTGATTACATATTGAGGATAATGGAGCATACGGGGTGGGGGGGGGAGGTCGGTAAGGGCCATAACTTGATAGAGAAAAAATGTTACACAATATTTCACTTGCGGTGCATGCCCAAGATGAAAGGCACCACCAAGCGTATATTTGATGAATAGCGCTTAAAATTTAATATTAGGATGCAAAGGTATCCTAGTCTTTTTATCCTGATTTGTATCTTCGCCGAGTAGGCTCATCCGTGTTCAGGGAGAGCACGCTGAGCACATATTCCATTCAACCTGTTCATAAGAAGCATGAGAAGGTGAGCCTTTCATTGATGCCAAGGGGTGCCTGGCATTTAAAACGATGGATCCAGACACACTCTTTTTGGAGAATTTTGCGATCCCAATCGCCACCCCTTGGAGAAGGGGGGATAGCCTCCAAAATGGAGAAACTAAGACAGTTGGGGTCGCCGCCATGGATATCATTGATGTGTGTTGCGACCGGGGTGATTTTTTTCTTGGCCACATCATTTACGTGCTCACAGATCCGCCGTCTGACTTCCCTAACCGTTTTTCCTACATAATCCATAGGACATGGACACTGACATATATATACTACCCCCTTGCTCTTACAGTTAAAGAAGTCCCTGATTTCATATGTCTGACCAGTAACTGAGCATCTAATAGATCTAGCAGTGGAAATAAATGCGCATGCTTTGCATGAGCCGCATTTAAACATGCCACATGGCTTTCGATCGAGCCATGTTCCCATTCCACTAGGTGTTGTGTAGTGGCTGTGGACCAGCCGGTCTTTAAGGCTCCTCCCCCGTCTGTATGTAACACTAGGTTGTGCAGTAAGTACATCCTTAAGATCTGGGTCCATATGTAGGATAGGCCAGTATCTTTTGAGGATTGAAACCACCTGGCTATTTGCCGAGTCAAAGGTCGAGATGAGTCGTATTAATTGTTGTCCACTTTCTGTCCTAGATTTAGGAATAAGAAGTTCAGTGCGATTTTTCTCTAAGGCATTTTGAAAAGCGCCCCCAAGGACCGTCTGGGGATAACCCCTTTCCTTAAATCTCATCTGGAGTTTTTTAGCCTCACCCCAAAATGCCCCATCCTCAGAACAATTTCTCCGAGCACGGAGGTATTGGCCCCTGGGTATGCCACGTTTTAGTGGTGTAGGGTGGTGACTTTCCCAGTGTAGCAGTGAGTTGGTTGCGGTTTCCTTCCTGTACATGTTCGCAGAGAGTTTATCACCCTCTTTCGTTATGCGGACATCCAGAAAAGGGATAGTAAAAGGATCAGACTCAAAAGTAAACCGCAAGCCAACATCGTTGCTGTTTAGGGGTAGACGATGGCAGAAGGGTGGAGGCGTTGGGAGGGGTCGGGCAGGTGGTATGAGTTACCCCGCCGGACCATCTTCCTACTCTGCTACTTCTTATTCCTAAATCTAGGACAGAAAGTGGACAACAATTAATACGACTCATCTCGACCTTTGACTCGGCAAATAGCCAGGTGGTTTCAATCCTCAAAAGATACTGGCCTATCCTACATATGGACCCAGATCTTAAGGATGTACTTACTGCACAACCTAGTGTTACATACAGACGGGGGAGGAGCCTTAAAGACCGGCTGGTCCACAGCCACTACACAACACCTAGTGGAATGGGAACATGGCTCGATCGAAAGCCATGTGGCATGTTTAAATGCGGCTCATGCAAAGCATGCGCATTTATTTCCACTGCTAGATCTATTAGATGCTCAGTTACTGGTCAGACATATGAAATCAGGGACTTCTTTAACTGTAAGAGCAAGGGGGTAGTATATATATGTCAGTGTCCATGTCCTATGGATTATGTAGGAAAAACGGTTAGGGAAGTCAGACGGCGGATCTGTGAGCACGTAAATGATGTGGCCAAGAAAAAAATCACCCCGGTCGCAACACACATCAATGATATCCATGGCGGCGACCCCAACTGTCTTAGTTTCTCCATTTTGGAGGCTATCCCCCCTTCTCCAAGGGGTGGCGATTGGGATCGCAAAATTCTCCAAAAAGAGTGTGTCTGGATCCATCGTTTTAAATGCCAGGCACCCCTTGGCATCAATGAAAGGCTCACCTTCTCATGCTTCTTATGAACAGGTTGAATGGAATATGTGCTCAGCGTGCTCTCCCTGAACACGGATGAGCCTACTCGGCGAAGATACAAATCAGGATAAAAAGACTAGGATACCTTTGCATCCTAATATTAAATTTTAAGCGCTATTCATCAAATATACGCTTGGTGGTGCCTTTCATCTTGGGCATGCACCGCAAGTGAAATATTGTGTAACATTTTTTCTCTATCAAGTTATGGCCCTTACCGACCTCCCCCCCCCACCCCGTATGCTCCATTATCCTCAATATGTAATCAATCTAATGTTATCTGCGCTGATCTAGCTGAATATAAGTCACTCGTCTCTGTAGGTTACTCCCAATGTCGCTTTGTGGATATATGAGACTGCAATGTACTTATTACAGGCAGTATTAATATTTGTGTTAGGTGCTTACGGTAGTACAGAGAAGAGCCCTGGGAAGCAGGGAAAGAAATGCAGTCGGTTGTGGTGTGCCGAAACCGAGGACGAGGTAGGCCTAAGAAAGAAGAGGGCCCACCCAAGGAAAAGACATAAAAGAAATGAGTTGTAAATGAGTGGAGTGGTGGGAGGGACAAAGCTCAGACCTCAGACGGTGCAGGAGCCAGGTAAGGGGGGTGCCCTAAATAGGCTGGAGGCGGACCTCAGCCCCTCCCACAAATCCAGGCAAATGCCTTAATACTTGTGTTAGGTGCTTACGGTAGTACAGAGAAGAGCCCTGGGAAGCAGGGAAAGAAATGCAGTCGGTTGTGGTGTGCCGAAACCGAGGACGAGGTAGGCCTAAGAAAGAAGAGGGCAAAAATGGAAATAAACCAGTTTATTTGTAACCAATAAAACATGTAAACAGCTCAACCCGACATGCTTTGGAAAGCCACCCTTAACTCTTGCGCTGGATTGGGAATGTATCGTGCGTAAGCGGACGACTTCCAGCGTCCCAATTTCTTGATAACATGGGCAGGGATGTTGGCACTGGAGGCCGTGGATGCAGCTCCGATGCGAAAGGAGTGCCCCGAGTAGTTGGCCGCGTCCAGGCCCAGTTGGGTGAGAAATGATCTGACATGGATCATGAAGGTGGTCGTGGTGAGCACCGATCCATGAAGTTGAAGTAGCGGTTGAGAGGGTAGGAACCTGTGAAGCTGACTGTATGTGTCCAGCACCCTCACCGGACACCATTTGTTGTGCGTGGGGTAATATGAGATGTTGACAGGTGAACGCTGACTACTCTTGGAGTGAGGTAAGGTCAGGACGTAGTGATCCAGGTGTTTAGATAAGTGGGAGACAAGAAGACAAGATGAGGTTTGGGATGCGGAGGTGGTAGTGAATTCCCCGGGCCTCAGGAACCCGTAGAAGGCCAAGTAAATAGCAGCTTTGATGACCGCGTTGGTATTCGTATCAAAAGGCGTGGCGTCCAGCAGGTCGGATAATGCCTTGAAAACATGACTGTTGATGGGCAGCCTTTGGGCTGGACGTGCGGGTTCCGTCTTCTGAATGCCTCTGAGTATTGTTTTGATTTGGTGGGAGGCCATGAAGCTGGTGTAGTTAGGGTGCAAGATTAGCATATGATGTTGAATGCCAGTAAGATACAGTTTGATGGTGTTGTATGACATTTTTAGTTTGAGGTGGCAAAAGGAAGCAAATCCCAAAACAGACGTCATGATGAAAGGGTGCGTGATGTTGTGTTCTACCAGGAATCTGTTGAACAGCGTGAATGCTCTGTTGTATGCTCTATGTGTATTGACTGATAGTGAAAAGTGGGACAAAGACTGGCTATGCCGCATGATGGCCTCTAGTCCAGAATGAGTTGCTGAAATGACGGGGTGCTGGAGGCAGTGGGTGATGCTGATGGGAGATCCTGATGAAAAGCCTGAAATTTGAAGCGAGATAAATTGTCAGCAGCCGAATTGCACACCCCTGGGACATGGAAACAATGCAGGAAAAAATTGTTGCAGGCGGCCAGCCAAGTAAGTCTTCGCATGAACCTCATGATTGTGAGGGATTTGGAACGACCTTTATTTATAATCTGGCAGGTTGCTTGGTTGTCCGAGTAGCAGCGGACCGCCAGATTTGCCCATAAATGACCCCACGCCACGGCAGCCGCTACGATGGGATAGATCTCAAAAAGCGCTGAGGTAGTGGAGAATCCTTCCAGACCCTGGACCTCAGGAGGCCAGCTGCCCCACAGCCAATCGTCCCCAAATATGGCCGCAAAGCCTGTGGTAGATGCCGCATCTGACCAGATAGAGGGGGAAGAGTCCGACAGCTGAGGGAGAAACAAGCTCCTACCATTCCAGGTGGACAGAAATCTCCTCCACATACCCAGATCCGCCGCAGCGTGGGCATCCAGGGACAATCTGTGCGAGTCGTGTAGGAACAAGGGGAAGAGGTGCAGAAGCCGTGAAATAAACGAGCGACCCTGGGGTATGATGCGCATGGCAAAGTTCAGGGAGCCCAGCAGGGACTGTAGTTCTCTGCGGTTGCAGGTGCCGAGTTGAAGATAGCCGTCTATGTGGGTGAGGATGTCCTGGATCTTCCCGGACGGCAAACTGGCTTGCATCGAAGCTGAATCCAACTGGATACCCAGGAAGGTGATGATCGTGTCCGGCCCCTCTGTCTTCTTGGTGGAGAGGGGGACCCCCAGTTCCTTGAACAGCTTGATGGTGGCTCTGAGGCTGGAAGGAGGGGAAGTGTTTTCTTCCACCAATAGGAAGTCATCAAGGTAATGTAAAACCAGCGGGCACCTTGCTATATTCAATAGCAACCAGCATAATGCTTCCGCAAACACGTCGAAGATGGCCGGGCTGCTTTTGGACCCGAAGGTCAATCGGGAGAAAAAATAATAATCCCCAGACCACTTGATGCCATGCAGGTGCCACAGTGTAGGGTGAATCGGAAGTAATTTGAAGGCGTTGGCGATGTCGGTTTTGCTGAGCCATGCCCCCACCCCTGCTTGACTGATGGCCGTGATGGCGTGATCTATGGTGGTATACTGCAGAGAGAATTCCTCCGAGGGAATGAGGGAGTTGAGACTGGGGTTGCCCGTCCCGTGAGGTGCCGATAGGTCAATGATGAGCCTCTGTTTCTGGGAAGATTTCCCAGTGACGACGCCAATGGGGTTGGTGCGCCATGTGGCGAATGGGGGAGTTTTGAAAGGACCTAGCACAAAACCCTCTGTTACCTCTTGGGCTATGAGGGCGTCAATGGCGGTGGGGTTGTGTAGAGCGGATAAAAGATTGGGACATTCCAGGGTGCCTGTTGGCATATACAGGATGCCCGTGTGAAATCCTTCTGTCAATCCTGAAACGAGGAAATCTGACAGATGCCTGGAGGGGTGTTGCGACATGAGCGCGGTAAAAACTGGCATGTTGATGGTCGTTAGATACGGTTTGGTAAACATTTTATTTGGACACATGGACTTGGCATGTGCCCGGAAACATTTGGTGCATATGTGTAACAATTTACATCCGTTATAATTACAGGACCCCTCATTGAAATTATTGCAAATCATCGATTTGCCTAGAAATTTGATCGGCCGACCCAGTTTGTCCCGGGCCAGTCTCTCCGGGACCCCGGAGGGACCAGCTGCCTGGGAGGGGCCCTGTCTGACCGACGTGTTCGGGCAGAAATTGGTGGTGTGGGCCGTGGAGGAGCAGTGCGCACAGGCTGGGGTCCTAAGGCCTGCGAAGTGGCGACAAAAAATGACCGTGTCGATCCTCGCCCAGTTGGAGCGGACTCCGTACTGGGAGAAAGCCCCTGCCACCTTTGCCGAAAAAGACCTGTGATAGTCATAAAACGCTGACCCTCCGTATTTGTTGCCCAAATCCACCAGTTTGTGTAAGTAGAGGTCGAATTCCTCCCTTCTGTTGGGGTAGACCGCACAGATGACCTCTCTGTAGATTCCGAAGGCCAGCACGAATTCGGGAATGGTCAATTTCCTGTTGAGCCGGGCATCCCTGGACTTGACCACAACTGACACCTCGTCATAGGCGTACGTCGTGTTTTCGACCACGTCCTGGGAGGCAATCAGAAGGGAGGCCAGGTTTATATCCTTACCTTCCAGGATATCCCGTTTCAAGTGCTCAGGAATCATATGCGCCGGGTTGACTTCCCGGTCCTCCACGTTAGTGGATGGTGTGACCACCGGCAAACCGACCGGTGCCGGTGATGCCGCCGGTGGCGGACCCGCCAAGGAGAGGGTCGTGGTGACCGTTTCCAGCCTCTCCAGCCTGGCGTTGATTGTTGACATGGATGTCATCAGAGAGGCCAGCATGGCATGGATGTCCCCGGTGCCGGACTGGCTGGGTCCTTGCCCCGCATCGCTAGTATCGGCTGAAGCGCGTAACAGCCGGAACAGCTCCGCTTTCCTAGCCGTGGCGGGGAAGGGAACATGCCGTTTCCTCAACTCCGCCGTGATGCGAGGAATTGTCCAGGACCGGATGGACGCTGGACTGGCTAGATCGTCTCCCGAAGTGGCAGTGACAGATCTAGCAGGGGTGCCAGGTAGGGAGAAGTTCCCCAACCCATCCAGCGACATACTATAATAAAAAAAAGTTGATTAATTTGAGGCCATGCAGGATCGTGCTGGCTAGCTAGGCCAAATGGCGAAAAAATTACACTTGCATGGTGACAGATGAGGCCCTGCTAATTGCCAAGCGGCTTTGAGAGGCTCTACCTATGATTTGGCGCGAGGGGGTAATGAGGCCACTCGTGGTAGTGGCAGGAGCGTTGGCCTCTCGGTGACTGTAAGACAGGACTAGGGGAAGGGAGTGACAGGTGAGGCCCTCTCTATGCAACATGCGAGGCGGCTTACTAACGAGGTGGCGCGTTGGGCAGGTGCCTCCGTACGTTTGAGGCGGGGTGTTGGCCTCGCGGGACCACTAACTGTCGGCGAAGCCAAGAAAGGGGGGGGGGTTACCTAGTGGGATGATCGTGCCCCTAAAGCCAGCACGCTGACCCTAACGGGACCATCCGAAATGTAAGGAAGATTTTGGTAAATGAGCAGGTGAACGTACCTGGTACCAAGAAAAATTCTCCGGATACACGGTAGTGTAAAACAGTATAGGTTGACCGCCTAAAAAATAAGGGGGAGGGTAAACATGACATAGCGTGATGAAAAGCGTAAATGCATGTGGTACATATGTATGACCGGGAGGATCATGGCGGTTACACATGAAATGATAGCTTGCGCCTGATGTGAACGAGACCAGTGCGTGCCGTGGCCATGGGCTGGCGGAAAGTGTGCGCCTGCAAAATATTTTCCTCTTTTTTTTTTTTTTTTTGGAACATTCTGGACCGTGCCCCCGCAATTCCCACATGTTTATTGAATATGAAGCAAAATATATATTATTATTTTTTTTTTTTTTTTTTTTGAACATGGTTGTGAAAAAGGTGACGACCCCGTTGGAGACAGTCACTTGTAGCTGAATGCGGATGGGAAGTCTATGCCCCTCCGGCGATCAGCATGGTGAGATCATGTACGATTTTGGCCAAGAGGGGCCTGCTCATGATTCCCTGTTTGTTTATTTCATGGGTGTGATGTGTTTCCCTGTCTTTATTGGGGCTCCTGGGGAATGTGTAACAAGGGGGGCATGCTGTGGCCTCCCCTGCCGCCCGGCGGCGGCCCCCCCCGGACACAGATGCCGCGCGCACGGCCGCCGGGACACCGCGCATGCGCCGACATGCCGTCGCGCATGCGCAGAACCCCGGCCGCGCACGCGCAGAACAGGCCCCAGGACGCGGGCGGCCGCGCGGCAGGGGGAGCGGCAACCAGGCAGCAGGTGGTGAGGGGACGTTACGGCCATGGTGAGCCCAGTGCAGGTAATGAATGGAAGAGGGGGGGGGGGGGGGGGGATTGTGTGGTTGTACTGCTGCTGGCCCCCACGACTGCGCACATGAATGACCGGGGGGGGGGTGTGACTGAGGAGTGACATGTGGGGGCTGGGAAGAATCAGTGCTGCCCGACGGCGGCCCCCCGAACACAAGCGCCGCGCGCACGGCCGCCGGGACACCGCGCATGCGCCGACGGAATAGCCGCGCATGCGCAGAACCCCGGCCGCGCACGCGCAGACCACGCACCAAGGATGCGGCCGGCAGGGGGAGCGGTACCAGCCAGGAGGTGGTGAGGGGATGTTTCGGCCGCGGTGAGCCCAGTGCATGGTAAATAAATGGGAGGAGAGGGGGGGGGGGTGGGGGTGTGCGGCATCACCGCCTCTGGCCCCCGCGACTGCGCCCGTGATTGACCGGGGGGGGGGGGTGACATGGAGCCAGGGAAATCCATGTATTTGAACATATGTGTCCGGAGTCGTCGGGACACTGCGCATGCGCCGACGAAATCGCCGCGCATGCGCAGAACCCCGGCCGCGCATGCGCAGACCAGGCCCCAGGACGCGGTCGGGCGCCATCGGCCGCGCGGCAGGCGGAGCGGCAACAGGCAGGAGGCGACGGGGAGGGGACGATCGCTAGAGAAAGTGAAGTGAATGGGGGGGGGGGGTGCACCGCAGCTGCCCTTGTGATGTACATGATGTTTGGGGTGAACCAGACCGGGTAGTGGGCTGAGATTAGCAGGTTGCTGGCCGGCGTAACGGTCCTGTGGGGAGATGACAGAGGGCCTGAGAAATGAGCTGCTGGTGACTGGGCAGCCGTGACATGAATGCAGCGTGTGAAAGAACATCAGAAAAAAGAGGGGGTTTTAAACCAGGAACCATTGCCGCCTGCTGCCAGAGTGTGACCAGAATGATGGTGCAAATCGTGGATGAGAACGTATGAACAGGTGTGACAGAAATGAATGATGGTGACTTGTATGAACCATGACATTAGTGCGCCTTGATGAAATGAGATAAACCGGTACTGGGGCAACCGTGAGGCCCTGCTGACCCGTACGAAATAACTCACAGTTTGACGGGCAAACGCGACCCACAGTGAACCGAGTGAAGCTGGGAAAAGAACAGCAATGCTCCAAAACCAGAACCAGACGGCGACGAAAAAGGCTCTCAGAAAATCAGCGGCTCGTAGGTAAATTCCTCAGAACTCCAACAAGCGACTTCCTCTCACAAAGCTCAGACCTCAGACGGTGCAGGAGCCAGGTAAGGGGGGTGCCCTAAATAGGCTGGAGGCGGACCTCAGCCCCTCCCACAAATCCAGGCAAATGCCTTAATACATATCACATTAAATTCATCACCTGATAATCCTCCACCTATCTAGTGAATTAATATCATAGATGGAATGTCTTTTGGACCTTGTACCTGATTGAATAGGGTGATGCGTTCCACAGGATCGGATACCATCTCTGTTTGCGATCCATTTGATGGTGGAGGCGCGGCTTATTGCTGGCCAGAATAGATTATCAGCCGGCAATATCGTGGAACCGGATGTGACGTCCGGCTGCGTTCCACTGGGCGGAAGTGCGGTACACGTGCGGTCCATAGACCGGAAGTGATGCAATCAGAGACCTTAGGAAACCGGAAGTGACGCGTATGGCGTTTTGTAAAGCGCCAGATTCAAAACAGCTGAGGAGGGGGTATTTAAAGAGGTAGGCAGTCCGGTTTGTGTATCCATCTGGAGACATAGGAAGCTGTCGGAACGCCAGAGAAATGTAAGTGGGGACCGTTTGGTCTGCTTCTGATCGACTTATCTGGACTTTGGCATGTAATGGAATTTTACACTATATATGTTTTTTCAGTCTTTGGATAATATGGCCTCATCTAAATGGGCTTTTTGACCAAGCTGGCAGACCATGAATATAAGTAAGTGACCCCCTTGTGGGTTGGAATATTAGTAACCTTACATGAGGGCTTATTTTGATATGTCTCTTACTTTCATTTACAGGTGGGATATATCATATGGTCCGTTTGGTCCCACATTTACATCAACGTCTGCGTATCCGATCCTATGTTCTCCATATGTATCATGAGTATATCTTTTGAATATCTATTTATGTAACGGTTTACCCATGACTGTTTTCTGACCCCCTGATGAACCTAACAATAGGGGAAACGCGTCGGGGTATTGATGAGTAATAGCCTGGGAACATCGTGTCATCAAATTTTCCTTCTAGACTTCTCATAATGGTGCTGTAGGATTTATCTTTCCCTCTGCACTTTTATATTATATTATTTGTCTCAGTTTTTCATCTATGTGGGCTGTGTATTACACAGGCATCGTTTGGCTGTGACACAGTTAATGTCCGTTATCTATGCGGGACAGCCAGATATCACTTATTGAGAGGAGGGTATACATAGGGCAGTCAGTCCAGGAACGAGGACAGGGAGTCTCCACCATCAGGGGACGTCCCTGGGCTGAGTAGTGATTCAGGGTGAGTATAGGGACAGACTAGTTATCTACATACTCCCCTGTATACTGCCCTTTGTACACCATACCTCTATAACCAGACCACTGGTTGGTTATCCCGTGTAAAGTGTTTATATCTGTATATCGTTTGTTTCACAAATTGTTTCACTGGTGAATCACAAAGGTGGTTTTATTTTATTTGATTAAATCAGTAAAAGTTACGTTTTAAAGGGTCAACTCTGCTGGAACCTTATTGTACAAAGAAGCACAGCCATAATGCAAAAAATTTCCTGCCTTAAGGGAGAGTCACTTGGGGAATTGCCCCTCTATTAGCTAAGTATGCTGAAATGGTATAGGAAGTACACAGGTACTTTAAATTGCATTGGAATAATCAAAGCAAATAGTGTAAATGTATTAATTAATTTTGATTTTTTTTTTTATACCACAAATATTTTCAAGAAGTTCTTCATCTAAAAGTATTTTCATAGAAAGCAGCATTAGATATGTTGGTCTCAGTACTACGATATTTTCTTGATCCTTTCCTGCATATTCTGAGACTGATTGCTGGAGACTGGAATCCTAATAACCTTATCAAAAGTTATTGATGCAACAAACAAAAATAGCAGAAATGCTGAAGCATGATATCTTTTCCTTCTTGATCCTTTTACTGTAACATACCGCAGTCCAAAGGTTATAAAGCTGCAGCTGTTTGCTAGGGTATGCCTGGTAATCAGTCTGTACCCAAATGACTCCGCGTCGAACCTGAATCGGCAACGTGTTGACAGCTGAGAAGAGGACATTACATTCATGCCCTCTTCTTAGCGGCTTTATTACTGCTTCATTCATTGTTGTCATTTGCTTTCCATGTTACCACAGTGAAGGAGTGGGATCCTAATTTATCGCCAAAGCAGAAAACTGAGATGTTGGCACAGGTCAAAGGCCAGCCTGGCATATACATTCACAGACATACATAAACAGCAAATAAAAGCCCCATGGACATTAAATTCAATAATAAATTAATTTAATATTTTACTACTGATGGCCTATTCTACAAATAGGACCCCTGCCAATTAGCTGTTTCGGGGTAGCTATGGAACCAGAAGTTGGGTCTGGAGCTGCACAGCTCCATCCATTGTATAGTGGATGGAGCTGGTCACTGTAGCACTGCTCCCATTCACTACACAGTGGCTGGAGCTGAACAGTCCCAGTGCCAACTTCCAGCACCCGAGCTACTCCAATAAAGCTGATCGGCATGGGGCCTACGAGGATAGGCCATCAATAGTAAAAATTAAAAAAAAAAGTCCTACACAACCTCTTTAAGACTCTTCAGGTCTATATTCTCTTCGATTATTATGGATGGCTGCATTGTACAACTTACTTTCTGCTGATGCTGAATCAGTCTATAAATTCCTCATAAAAAATAAATTGTCTGGAATCATCCAAAGAATGTTTCCCCTTATACTCCAGAATGGCTCTCATCAGATTATTGTGTCTGCTCTGTGATATTAAGCTAATAACCCGATATAGGCTGTGATCTCAGTGTGTGACCAGCACTAGTCTAAACACTTTCATTTTTAGGACAGGCTATAGATCTGTCTAATTTTCATCCTGATTATATTCTTTTTTTATAGCATAAGAATGAATAATACTGACTTTCCAGCGCAACCCAACATTCCCATTTGGAGATAAGGAATAGTTTTGATCAAGCACCAAAGTGCTCGGGTGGTTTGGTGCTCGAGTAGAACACTTTGGGATGCTCGGGTGCTCTACAGAGCACCCGAGCACAATGGAAGTCAATGGGAGAATGAGAGCATTAAACCACGCACCCCCTGCTCTGAAGAGGGGAGGGTGTCTGGTTCACAGGAAAAGGTCAGAAATGGATGGAAACACCAATGAAAAGGTTCGGGAACAGCATGGGGAGGATGTCTGGATGCATCTTGGACTCCCAGGTTGCTGCTGGGAATGATGTTGTACGAGTAGTACGCCAATTTTATAGACTGACAATACGCAAAAAACAAAGATAAAATCGATTTTAGAGGAAAAATTGTTAGGAAACTTTTTTCCTGTATATTTACTTGTATATAAAGTGCAAGTGCTGCCAAAAATTACAAGGAAGAGGCACTCAGATACAACCCGTATATTACATAAAGGAGGGCCTCATTCACATTGTGGTACAATTGTTCAGGTAGTGGGACTCCTACACTCATAATGCCTATGCACTAAGTGAAAGGGCTGCCCAAAATTACAAGGAACGGCACTCCAATACACCCTTTATTACACATAAAGGAGGGCATCATACACACCCTTGAAAAATTATGACTGATGGCCTGCTGGTGACCTCTAAAACATTAGGGTCGAGGGCCTGCTGCTGATCTGACCATCTAAAACATTAGGGGTGAGGGTCTGCTGCTGAGCTGACCCTCTAAAACATTAGGGGCGAGGGCCTGCTGGTGACCCTCTAAAATATTAGGGGTGAGGGTCTGCTGCTGAGCTGACCCTCTAAAACATTAGGAGCGAGGGCAGCCTTATAAGCATGTTGATATGATGGAGGAGGAGGAGGAGGACGACGAGAAAAGGAAGATTGAACCATATACCCTTTTCTGTAGTGGAAGGGGTACATGGGAATACAGTGTATTAATACACCATAAAAGTTCCTTCATGTTCTGCCGCTTTCCTCTGGTGGAGTAGAGAAGTCATGGGCAATCCAGGACTTGTTCATTTTGATAAGAGTGAACCTGCATTTTCAGTTGACAGGCGGACAAAACGCTGGCGGCAGGGCAGGCCAGCACCTCCAAAGTGTAGAGCACCAGTGCGTGCCACGTGTCCAATAGTTGTAAGGCACAGAGGGATCACTGATGACACTGACACGGTCTGCTATGTACTACTTCACCATCTTCCAAAACCTTTTCCTCCTTGTGACACTAGGCCGCGCATGAGGGTGAGGGTGCTGGCGGGGTGCTATGAAACTCTCCCAGGCCTTGGAGAATGTTGCCCTGCCTCTGTTGGAACTGCTGTGTGTTCCCCTCGTCTCCCCTCCTCGGTTGCCCAAGGAACTACGTACTCTGCGGCCAGCGTTGTCTGCTGGAAAATTTTGGAGTTTCCACAAGGACCTTCTGGTATTGCACCATTTTGCTAGTCCTCTCCACCACAGGAATGAGAGATGAGAAGTGCTCTATGTAGCGGGGGTCGAGAAGGGTGAACAACCAGTAATTGGTGTTGGCCAAAATGCGTATAATGCGAGGGTCACGGAAAAGGCAGCATAACATAAAGTCAGCCATGTGTGCCAGAGTCCCAACAGACAAGACTTCGTTGTCCTCATCAGGAGGATGACTCTCAATCTCCTCATCCTCTTCCTTCTCTTCGGCCCATCCACGCTGAACAGATGGAATAAACCTCCTATGGGTACTACCCTCTGTAGTGGAGGCAACCGTCTCCTGCTCCTCCTCCTTATCTTCATCCAATTCACACTGAGAAGATGAACTGAGGGTGGTCTGGCTATCCCCCTGTGTACTGTCTTCCCCCATTTCCACCTCTTCCACATGCAAAGCGTCCGCCTTCATTGTGAGCAGCGAGCGTTTGAGTAGACACAGAAGTGGGATGGTTACGCTGATAATAGCGGCATTGCCGCTCACCGTCTGTGTTGATTCCTCAAAGTTGCGTAAAACCTCACAGACATCCATGTCGCTTGTGAAGAGCGGAAGTTGACTGGAAAGGCGATGACCATGTTGCAGCTGGTATTCCACTACTGCCCTCTGCTGCTCACAAAGCCTGGCCAACATGTGGAACGTGGAGTTCCAGCGCGTGCTCACGTCGCACAACAGTCGGTGAGCTGGCAATTGTAAGTGCTGCTGCAGCGTTGCCAGACCAGCGGCAGCTGTAGATGACTTTCGGAAATGGGCGACACGCGGCGCACCTTCTCCAGTAGCTCAGACAAATTGGGGTAGGTTTTTACTAAGTTGAACACGTGGGCTAGGCATGGTAAGTGTGTGAGCTTGTCGAGCTCCAAAGCCACCACCAAGTCACGGCCATTATCAGACACAACCATGCCTGGTTGAAGGTTGAGTGGCGAGAGCCACAGCTCAGTCTCGTCCCTTATACCCTGCCATAGCTCTGCGGCGGTGTGCTGTTTGTCACTTGAGCAAATTAGTTTCAGCACGGCCTGTTGCCGCTTCCCCACTGCAGTGCTACACTGCTTCCAGCTAATGACTGATGGCTGACTGGTGCTGCAAGATGAGAATTCAGAGGTGGAAGTGGAGGAGAAGAAAGGGGGGTTGCAGCCACTAATGTAGGTAGTAGCAGAAATCCTGATGGAAGTAGGGCCCACAATCCTTAGCTTCGGTAGCACCTGTGCCATCCCAGGGTACGACTTGCTCCCGGCCTCCACAACATTCATTCAGTGTGCCGTCAGGGAAATGTAGCGTCCCTGGCCAAAAGCCACTAATGTAGGTGGTGGCAGAAATCCTGATGGAAGTAGGGCCCGCAATCCTTAGCTTCGGTAGCACCTGTGCCATCCCAGGGTACGACTCGCTCCCGGCCTCCACAGCGTTCACCCAGTGTGCCGTCAGGGAAATGTAGTGTCCCTGGCCATGTGTCAGTCGTTAAGTGGACCTTCCCAATATCTGCGTTGGTCAGGGCACGGGTGATGTTACGGAACACATGCTGGTGTAAGGCTAGGAAGGCACAACGGGAAAAATAGTGGCGGCTGGGGATTGAGTAACAAGGGATGGCCGACGCCATCAGGCTGCGGAAAGCCTCAGTGTCCACAAACCAAAATGGCAACATTTCCACGGCTAGCAATTTGGAAAGGTGCGCAGTTAGTGCTATGGCCTGTGGGTGGGTGGTTGGGTATTTGCGCTTTCGTTCAAAGGCCTGGGGTATGGACATCTGTACGCTGCGCTGGTGCACAGAATTAGATGTGCTTGTTGATGGTGCTTGCAAAGGTCGAGGTGCAGGGCGGGAGGCATCCAGACCGGCATCTTGGACAGGGGATTGGCCAGCATGTAAAACAGGGGAAGAGAAGGTAGTGGTGTGACCCGCAGACACTGATTGTGGACCCAGGCATTCGGCCCACCTATTAGGGTGCTTTGATGCCATGTGGTGGATCATGTTGGTGGTGGTGAGGTTGCTAGTGTTCACGCCACTGCTTATTTTAGTATGGCACAGGTTGCAAATGACCATTCTTTTATCGTCCGCACTTTCCTCAAAAAAGCGCCAGACTGCGGAACACCTACCCCTTGGCAAGGGAGATTGCCGCAAGGGGGTGTTCCGGGGAACAGTTGCGGGCCTGTTTGGTGTGGCCCGCCTTCTCCCTTTTGCCACCCCACTGCCTCTTCCAGCCTGTTGCGGTGCTGCGGATCCCTCCCCCTCTGTACTGCTGTCCTCGCTTGGCTTGCCACCTCCCCAGGTTGGGTGAGTGATTTCATCGTCCACCACCTCCTCATCCACTTCCTCACTCTGGTCATCCTCCTGACTTGTTGACCTAACCAGAACCTCACTTATTGCAACTGTGTCTAATCCTCATCATCAACCTCTTGAGACACTAATTGCTGTTGACTTATTGGCAACTGTGTCTCATCATAATCATCGACCTCGTCAAACACTAATTGCCTTTCCCCACTGTCATCTTCTTCTGACTGTGGATGCTTAAGAGTTTTGGAATCAGTGCACAAGATCTCCTCATGTCCCTCTTCAAGCAGGCTTGGTGAGACGCCCAAATCAAGGAATGGCCTCAGAATATCTGAGTGTGGGATCACTTGTTTGCCAAGACTCTCCATGGTGGGAGGAAGGAGGATCAGGGTGAGGATTCTGTTGACCAGACTCTTGGTTACTGAGACTGGACTTTGTGGAAGACAGGGTGGTGCTTAACCGACTGGAAGTATTATCTGCTGCAATCCAACCAACCACCTGGTCGCACTGGTGTGACTTTGAGAGTGGTGTCCTGTGCCACCCTGCAAACTGGGACATGAAGCTAGGTATCGTGGATGAGTGTGTTTCTTGTGCTCTGGCAGCAGGCACAGTTTCACCGCTCCCAGGGCAACTGCTTCTGCATGCACCATCAGCAGCACGGCCACTTCCCTGTGCCTTACTACTCGCCTTGAGCATATTAAATGGTATGTCACATGTACAGTGTATGTGCAAATAAATTACACTGAATGTCACAGATATTTAGGATGCGCAAACGTTATACAAGAGATGTAGTGCAGGTAATTTTGCTGTCACCAGCGGCGAAAAAATTGCACTGAATGTCACAGATTTTTAGGATGCACAAACGTTATACAGGAGATGTAGCGCAGGTAATGTCGCTGTCACCAGCGACTAAGAAAGAATTACACTGACTGCCACAGATATTTAGGATGCACAAACGTTATACAGGAGATGTAGCGCAGCTAATGTCGCTGTCAGCAGCAGCCAAACAATTGCGCTGAATGTCACAGATATTTAGGATGCGCAAATGTAACACAACAGATGTAGCAGAGGTTGTGTCACTGTCAGCAGCGGCCAAACATTTGCACGCAATTTAGCGCAGGTTGCGCTAATAATATATATTGCAGCCAGATAAAACAATAGTCCCTAAAAGAATTTTTGATCTCTAACATCTTTCAACACTAAACCCTGCCTAAAAGAAAACTAATTCCTGTCCCTACACTATCTGTCCCTTTTGCTGCAGCTCTCCATGACTAAGACTGAGCTGAACCACGTGTCATCGGGGGCTATATCGGCCAGCCAATCACTGTAATGGCAGTAACCAACATGGCTACGGCATTACAGTGAGTGTCAGTACTGCCCCGCATGTTTATTGGCTGCGTAGCAACCAACAAACGTGTCAGGAGGAGACTCGAGCACTGCGCTCGAGCACATGCGGTGTCAAAATGGTGTTCGGCCGAGCATGCTCCCCAACACTAATAAGGAAGCAAAATAGAATTTATGAAATGACTATGAATATAGTTTAGTAAACGAATGTATAAATATCTAACATTTCTGTAATTCCGGCAATCTGTGGCACAGAATATGTTCAGTTAAAGGGAACCTGTCACCGGGATTTTGTGTATAGAGCTGAGGACATAGGTTGCAAGATGGCCACTAGCACATCCGCAATACCCAGTCCCCATAGCTCTGTGTGCTTTTATTGTGTATAAAAACCGATTTGATACAGTGGCTGTCCCGCGGTACCGGTATAGGGGAGGTATGTCCCGCTCTCAGGCAGCTGCTGCTGCTTCCATAAGGAGGAGATTCAGCTACTGTAGCACTCCAGAGTGGTGTTATCACTTCTGCACCTTGCTACTATCTCCTATGGTTAACCTAATGGCATTCTATGTAGTAATTTCAGGTCCAAACACTGTGCATTTCTAATGTGGGTAACTGTTATGTTAAAGTATAATTTGCGTGGTTCACCAGCAGGTGGCAGCAAACATGGGAGAGCTACAGGTATATAGAATGGAGCTTTCTATTCCATTCTAACCCCCCTCTGTGGAGGAGTGGGCAAGTCCTACTTCCTGCAGGAAGGGTGGGGACCAGTGAGAGTTAGTTCAGCTTACCCCCTGCTAGGGGAAGGAAGCAGGTGCATGTCCCTGTTTGACGTGCTATGCCCAAGCCAGCTAGAGCACCTTCAGCTCTGCTGGATATGGAGGCCACAGCTTGAAGCCTCTGAAGCCAGGAGTAAAGTTCCCTGGATTAAGCTACAGTCAGACTACAGAGAGAAGTTGCAGCATCCTGCATAAGCAGAGATTCTATTTAAGTCTGTCAGTACAGCAGAGCCAGAGAGCAATAGATGTAGCAGAGAGGAGTTTGCCTGCCACAGTTAATGCTAACGCCTGTTGGAACCAAGATAAAGTCTGTGAACTGTTGGAGAAACATTTATTCAAGTAAAGCTGTTGTTGAACTTCATCACAAGGTCTGAACTCAATTTATTCCATCTCCCCCTTCATCAACAACCCCCCTTTTCATTGCTACGGAGCCAACGCCTGGGGTCCAGCATATCCAGGTAAGAGCACCATGACACGTGCACCAACATTAAGGGACATTTAGGCCACCCTACACCACTCTGGCATTCCTACACCTGGGTACCATCCACTACTTCACTGAAAGGGGCCCTGTGCCCTTGTTGCTTCACTGCAACTGGCGTCATGAAAACAAATACTATTTTCCCACTTAAAGGGCCCTGGTGGGAGGAGCCCATTGCACTGCTTGTAATGATAAAGCAGAGAGCCGTCGCCAGCATTGGCTCCCTGCTCCATCATTCCTCCCCCCTGCCGGCTCTCCACACCTCAGGTTTGTGCAGGGGGAAGGGGCCAGCTGGCAGTCAGCCTCTTTTCCTCCTCCTCCACTTCAGCTGGTGCTGCTAGGAACAAGGTGAGTATGTGAAGTTTTTTTTATATTTTTTCACTTTCTATGAGGTGCACATAACTTGGCATATTACTGGAGGCGCAGCTAGCCCTAATGCTGTGAGGGGACACATAACTGGGCATATTACTGGGGGCACAGCTGGGCATAATTCTGTGAGGGGGCACATAACTGGGCATATTACTGTGAGGGGGCACATCTGCGCATATTACTGTGATGGGGCACATATCTGGGCATATTACTGTGAGGGGGCACATATCTGGGCATATTACTGTGAGGGGGCACATTTCTGGGCATCACTACTGTGAGAGGGCACATATCTGGGCATAATCTGTGAAGGAGGAGCAATGCGGGTATAAATACTGTGCTGTGGCATAAAGGGGGAATAACCATTATGTGGGGACTGGTTGGGATTAGGTGTATAGTTATGTTTTGGGCGGAGTTAGAGGTGTGGCCTAGTGCAGAAAATTGTGTCCCTCTTGGTTCCTTTTGAAAGTTGGGAGGTGTACAGACAAAGTAATATTCTATTAAGGCCTCATGCACACGACCGTTCCATTTTTTGTGGTCCGCAAACTGCGGATCCGCAAAACACGGAAGCTACCCGTGTGCCTTCCGCAATTTGCGGAACGGAACAGGCGGCCCATTGTAGAAATGCCTATTCTTGTCTGCAAAACGGACAAGAATAGGACATGGACTTCCGGTTCCAGCGCCGTGATGCAGGACGTGGAGTGCTAGAGCTCCGGACACCGTTCACCGAAATCGAGCCCCGCTCCATCGTTTCGGCGTACTACAGGGACCGGAACGTGAGAGGTCCAGTCTGCTACACATCTGGACAAATCGGTCCATGGACCGCTATCTTTTGCGGAGCGGGAGCAGGATAACGACGAGCGGCAAAGGCGCACGTGGGGAGAGCGTGCTCGGCAAGATGGAGGATCCCCGCCCGGCCTCACCAGTCGCGCTGTTAAACTCGCAGGCAGTGGAGCTGCTGCCCCTCGTACCCCAAACAGTGACAACTGACACTCCGGTGATTGACTATCAGACCCTGGCGATCGAGGTGGCACTGCACTTGGCGCCGGACATTAGAGAGACGCTGACTAAAACCTTAACGCAATCCCTGCACGAGATCCGGGAGGCATTGGCCAGCAAGATTCTCGCATAGAGGATGTAGAGAAAAGGTTGGTGCAATTGGAAGGGGCGCTGGAGAGAGCAGACAGTGAAGCCCAGGATTTATTTAAACAGAACCTTATTCTGAGAGACCGCCTGGAGGACCTTGAAAATAGGTCCAGGCGGAACAACTTGAGACTTCTGGGCCTGCCCGAAAGTATTAAGCCCCAAGCTCTGTTGGAGGTATGTGAGCACGAGGTGCCCGAAGCCCTTGGTCTGGAGGGCAAGCATAAGGTGGAGAGGGCTCACCGTGTCGGCAGGGCGCCGGACAGAAAAGGTCACAGAGGCAACAATATGGAGGATGCTAGAGGGTAGCCGCGTCTGGTGATTATGCGATATCTGGACTATTGCGATAAAGAGGCGATTCTTCGCGGTTTCAGGGCCCGTAAGGATCCGGGGTCATGTTGTTCTTCTATTTGCTGATTACTCGGCCGCGGTAGCCCGCCAACGCAGAGACTTTAGCCGAATTTGCTCGGAGTTGTATAAACGGAAGATGCGGTTCCAGTTACAATACCCGGCTCGCTTGAAAGTAACTTTGCGGGATGGATCAGTGCGGTTTTATAGGGACCCCCAGGAAGCGGAACAGATGCTCCTAAGAACCAAGGAGAACCGTGACTATCACAGGACTGATGAGCCATTTACATCTGGCCCTTCGAAGGGTTCACCTGGCAAGCAGGAAGACCGGTTGTAGGCAGGCCAAAACTGGGATGCTCAGGAAGCTGCACCACTACCTCGGGACCAGAGATCTCCGGGGGGTCGTAGAGCGTTGGCCAAGAGGAGCTAACTGTTCCGGTCCATACTTCATAGGAGGCGGACTAGCTCGTGCTGCTGGGAAATTTGGGACTCTACAGACACCGAAGCGGCTAACGTTCAAGGTTTCTTGATCGACCATTGTTAGTTAATATGTTGTTTTTTGCTTCTCTTTATATAGTCTATCATACCCAGTTTTATTATCTGTTTGGCAGTGTTAATAGGGGTGAGGGTGAGGGGGGGGGGAGTGTGGTTTGGGACACGAGGGGTTATGTTAGACCCATCTGGCTCCTGCCTCGCAAGTTGACTCTGGGCGCTCAACCCAGTGTCAGTTCGCTGCTGTGTGGTGGCGGTTAATGTTCTGTAGCACAGAAAAAAGGGAGTCGTTTCCAAAAGTTAAGCTAGGGAGGTGAAGTGACCAATTCATTTGTGTTATACTTTTGTTGCTTGTTTTGTTTCAAGACCTCGGGGTCAGAGGGAGCTCGTTTTGTTCTAGTGCTACCACTCGGGGGGTGATAAATTTCGGCCTATTGCCCTGCTGCCCCAGCCCGGCACAATGAAAGTGATATCGTGGAATGTGAATGGCTTATGTTCACCACAGAAAAGGTGGAGGGTACTTAGACATCTCAACAAATTGAAACCCAACTTAGTCTTGCTACAAGAATCAGCTTAGGTCAGGAGGATTTTTCCAGAATGGAAAAGCTGTGAGTAGCACAGGTTGTGGGCTCACCAGCAGTTAACAGAAAAGCAGGAGTATTAGTCCTTATTAATGGGCAGCTTAATTGTCAGGTACTAGGTTGTGTGGCAGATAGCCAGGGAAGGTGGGTGCATGTGTCGCTGAAGGTGCAGGAGACTCAGTACAGCTTGTACAATATATACGGGCCGAATCATAGCAATGCGAGGTTCTACAGAGAGCTGGAGTAACTGTTATTGCAGGATATGTCTCCCAATAAGATAGTAACATAGTACATAAGGCCGAAAAAAAACATTTGTCCATCCAGTTCGGCCTGTTATCCTGCAAGTTGATCCAGATGAAGGCAATTTTCCCCACTTTAGGGGAATAAAAAATTCCTTCCCGACTCCAATCAGGCAATCAGAATAACTCCCTGGATCAACGACCCCTCTCTAGTAGCTATAGCCTGTAATATTATTACACTCCAGAAATACATCCAGGCCCCTCTTGAATTCCTTTATTGTACTCACCATCACCTCCTCCTCAGGCAGAGAGTTCCATAGTCTCACTGCTCTTACCGTAAAGAATCCTTTTCTATGTTTGTGTACAAACCTTCTTTCCTCCAAACGCAGAGGATGTCCCCTCGTCACAGTCACAGTCCTGGGGATAAATAGATGATGGGATAGATCTCTGTACTGCCCCCTGATATATTTATACATAGTAATTAGATCTCCCCTCAGTCGTCTTTTTTCTAACGTGAATAACCCTAATTTTGATAATCTTTCAGGGTACTGTAGTCCACCCATTCCAGTTATTACTTTAGTTGCCCTCCTCTGGACCCTCTCCAGCTCTGCTATGTCTGCCTTGTTCACAGGAGCCCAGAACTGTACACAGTACTCCATGTGTGGTCTGACTAATGATTTGTAAAGTAGTAGGAATATGTTCTCATCACGGGCATCTATGCCCCTTTTGATGCAACCCATTATCTTATTGGCCTTGGCAGCAGCTGCCTGACACTGTTTTTTGCAACTTAGTTTGGTGTTTATTAAAATTCCTACATCCTTTTCCATGTCAGTGTTACCGAGTGTTTTACCATTGTAGGAGAGTACCTGGGGTGGTCGTAAACGGGAGGTACGTGCCAGCGGGGGTCCTGGCCCCGCTGGAGTAAGAGCCGGAAAAGTGCATGTTGCAGCGGTTACGCTGTTAACAACGGATCCGGGCCGGCTCTTATTGGGAGCAGGCAGATATGCGGGCGGGTGCCTGTCTCCCCACGGTCCAGGCCAGGTTTTGCAGGGAAGGGTTAAAACCTGACCAGCAACAAGGGTGTGGTGCACAGTGTGGAGCTTGTGGGTTCTCTGGCTGTGAGAGTGAGGAGTGGAGGTGAGCTGGGCTGCGTGCTGAGTGCTGAGGCCTGTAAAGGAGTGTGCAGGGACCCGCAGCTGAATCCAGAAGGGATCCATGTCCTGTGGCTAGGAGCCGGAACGATGGACTTACTTCACCAAGGAGAAAAGGTGACATTACTCCTGGCTTTAAATAGACTTTGCTTTATGTGACTGAAACAGGCCTCAAGTAGCCTGCAGCAGGGACTTGCTGTGTTTGAACTGTTATTTTGGCTGTGTGTGACCACCCTCCCTATGAACTGCACCGTCTTTCACAAATATGCACCGTGTGAATAAACAAAGCATTGTGTTTTACACCAAGACCGGTCTGTGTTGCCTCTATACTGCACTCGCTACCACTGCCTACCAGAGCGGATCCCCACAATTGGTGGCTTCAGCGGGCAAACAGCAGTGAGGCCGGAAAATTGTTTTGTTTGGACTGTATGTCATATATTAAACCGGCAAGTTTTGTGGCTCCAGATAAGATGGAGGAAGCCATTAGACACTTGGTGCAAAGTAATGAGGAGGCTACTCGGAGACATGAGGAAGCCCTGAGAGACCAGAGGCAGTTGAATAGTCTACTGGCCCAGCAACTGGCGACTATGCAGGAGTCCATGCGTGTGTTACAACAACAAGCCGTCCCAGGGGGAACCGCAGTCCTACCTGCTGCCCTAGATAAGGTGCGCTCAGCGTTAAGAAAGATGGGCCCCGAGGATGATATCGAGGCGTTCCTGATGGTCTTCGAACGCACTGCGGAACAGGAAAGGTTACCTGCAGAACAGTGGGCCGAAGTAGTAGCACCATTTTTAGTGGGAGACGCACAAAAGGCCTACTTCGACCTCAGTCAGGAGGAAGCCAAGAGCTATAAGAGGCTGAAGGGGGAGGTGTTGGCTCGTCTTGGGGTTAATACCTATGTGCGTGCACATCGAGTCTACCAGTGGGCCTTCTCTGAGTCCCGGCCTGCTCGGTGCCAGGCCTATGACCTGTTACACCAGGTAAAAAAATGGCTGCAGCCTGAGACATTGAGCCCCTCGCAGATGGTGGAACGGGTGGTGGTCGATCGTTTGGTGCGGACCCTGCCAAGGGCCATACAGCGCTGGGTTGGTCAGGGAGACCCGGCAACCTGGATCAGTTAGTAAGCCTAGTCGAGAGGTATGTGGCGACCCAGGACTTGGTGCGGGACTCAACGCAGGTACGGGAATCCCGTCAGGCTCCCTCTCAGGCTAGGGATCCGGGAAAAGGGTCCCAACCACAAAGGGGGGGGGAAGGCTAGTCCTACTCCAGGGAAGAGAGACCGGGGAGGGACCACGGGGATTCAATGTTGGCACTGCCACGGCCTGGGACATAGGGCAGCGAACTGTCCTCAAACACCTGAACCCATGGACTGCGGGTTCGCTCGCCGGTCCTCTTTCTTTGCCCGGCCTGTATGTACCGCAGATGCCTGGTCGTACGCAGATATGCCACCTCTGTGCCAAGTCTTGGTCGATGGGCATCCGATTAATGCTTTGCTGGACTCTGGGAGCCTGGTAACCCTAGTGCATGAGTCCTTAGTGTCTGAGACACTCCCAGAGAAGCAAACCCTGTCCATTGTCTGTATCCATGGGGATCGCCGGGAGTACCCCACTGCCAGGGTTACCATGTCCGTGTTGGGCAAAGAGGTGCAGCATGTCGTCGGAGTGGGACGCCAAATCCCTTATGCCGCCATACTGGGAAGGGATTTTCCTTTATTCTGGACTCTATGGAAGAGCGATATGCCTCCCCTTAGGGACAGACGACAATCTAGCCCAGTGCCCGAGGATCCCGATGCGGGGATACCAGCCGTAGGGGTCACCACATCATCTGTAGAGTGTCATCCCGATAGGTTTCCCCTAGAGGTGTTGGCAGGCGAATCCGTGGAAACCCCGTCCATCCCGGACCTGGAGGTATCCCGTGACACGTTCGGGACCGCCCAGCTCCAGGATCCGACATTATTGCGGGCGAGGGAAGGGGTGACAGTGGTAAATGGGGTGGCTCAGCACCCAGGGGCCGACTCAGTGTTTCCCCATTTGGCTTTTAACCAGGACCTGCTGTATAGGGTGGACAAAGTGCAGCACGAGGTAGTGGAGCAGCTGGTGGTACCCCAGCCATACCGCCTTGTGGTACTGGACTTGGCCCACTCCCACGTGCTGGGAGGACATTTGGGCGTAAAAAAAAACCAAGAGCGGATTCTGCAAAGGTTCTATTGGCCCGGGGTTTATGAGGAGGTCAAAAGGTTTTGCCAATCCTGTCCAGTGTGTCAGATGACGAGCCCCCAGCCCCACTATCGCAGTCCCCTAGTATCCATGCCCATCATTGAGGTCCCCTTCGAAAGAATAGGGATGGATCTGGTAGGCCCCATAAACAAGTCGGCCAGAGGGCACCAGCATATCTTGGTGGTCTTAGACTATGCCACCAGATATCCTGAAGCGATCCCCCTACGTCATACTTCAGCTAAGCTCATAGCTAAAGAACTCATGGGCATGTTCGCAAGAGTGGGGATTCCAAAAGAGATCCTGACCGACCAGGGGACACCCTTCATGTCTAAGGTGATGAGGGAGCTCTGCAAGCTTTTAGGGGTTAAACGGTTACACACGTCCGTATACCATCCTCAAACCGACGGACTAGTGGAGCGCTTTAACAAAACCCTAAAAACTATGCTTAAAAGAACCGTAGCCAAAGACGGAAAGGATTGGGACTTGTTGCTGCCGTACGTATTGTTCGCAGTGCGAGAAGTGCCCCAGGCCTCTACGGGATTCTCGCCCTTCGAGCTATTGTACGGTCGACGGCCAAGAGGGTTGCTGGACATCGCTAAAGAGGCGTGGGAGCAACAGCCCACCCCACACAAGAGTATTATAGAGCATATAGAAAAGATGCAGGACCGTATCGAGACAGTCCTACCAATCGTCCGGGAACACATGGAGGCCGCCCAACTGGCACAGAGCAGGGTATACAACCGGAGTGCCCAGGTCCGGACATTTAACCCGGGTGACCGGGTACTGGTGCTAGTTCCCACCATTGACAGTAAGTTTTTGGCACGGTGGCAAGGTCCCTACGAGGTGAAAGAGAAGGTAGGGCCAGTGAATTACAAGATATCCCAGCCAGGCCGGCGGAAGCCAGAACAGGTATATCATGTAAATTTACTGAAATCGTGGAGAGATAGGGAGTGTCTCATTGGGGACGGCCCAAGCACTGTCTTGTCTGCGGGGAAGATCCCAGCTCCACCCGAGGTCCCGGAGGGAACCTCCGCGGTAAAGATAGCGGGTGGTCTGTCGACCAGACAAGCTCAGGAAGCCAAAGAGTTGGTGAGTCGAAATAGGGACGTGTTCTCTGAGCTTCCTGGTCGAACTTCGGTAGTCCGACATGACATCGTCACCGAGCCCCACGTCAGGGTACGGTTAAAGCCGTATCGTGTACCGGAGGCCCGGCGACAGGCCATTTCAGAAGAAGTAAGGTCGATGTTGAGGTTAGGGGTGATTGAGGAGTCAAGGAGCGAGTGGGCCAGCCCCATAGTCCTCATCCCAAAACCTGACGGTACTCTGCGCTTCTGCAATGACTTTAGAAAGCTCAACGAAGTGTCGAAATTCGATGCCTACCCCATGCCCCGGGTAGACGAGCTCATAGAACGGCTAGGGAAAGCTCGCTATTTCTCCGTCCTCGACCTCACAAAAGGATATTGGCAGGTGCCTCTCACGGAGACGGCAAAGGAGAAGACTGCCTTTGTCACCCCCGAGGGGTTATTTCAGTACCAAGTTTTGCCCTTAGGCCTACATGGCGCTCCAGCCACCTTCCAGCGATTGATGGACGTCATCCTACGGCCCCATCGTCCATATGCTTCGGCATATCTGGACGACATCATCGTGTTTAGCCAGGACTGGGAGAGTCACCTGCCCAAGGTACAGGCCGTAGTCGATTCACTTAGAAAAGCCGGACTGACGGCCAACCCAAAAAAGTGTTCGATCGGGTTCGAGGAGGTCCGGTACCTGGGATACGTGATTGGGCGGGGAGTTGTCAAACCCCAGGTAGACAAGGTTGAGGCGATCAAGAGCTGGCCCAGACCTCTTACCACCAAGCAAGTACGTTCGTTCCTAGGGATGATAGGATATTACAGGCGCTTTATCCCCAACTTTGCCACAGTGGCGGCCCCATTGACAAGACTTTTAAAGGGGAGGAAGACTGTGATGGTCCGCTGGGATGAGCAGGCGGAAGAGGCGTTCTCCCGTTTGAAGTCGGCTCTGTGTGGGTACCCGGTTTTGGTGACACCAGACTTCACACGGGAATTTGTCGTTCAGACGGACGCCTCTGGAGTGGGCCTAGGGGCAGTACTCTCTCAGGAAATCAGTGGGGAGGAACACCCTGTTGTTTTCCTGAGTCGCAAACTCACCCCAGCGGAAACCAGGTACAGCGTGGTAGAGAGAGAATGCCTGGCCATTAAGTGGGCCCTCGAGTCCCTTAGGTACTATCTGTTAGGGAGAAGGTTCCGTCTGGTGACCGACCATTCCCCTCTTCAGTGGATGAGCCGGGCCAAGTAGGGGAGTGCCCGGGTCACCAGATGGTTCTTATCCCTCCAGAATTTTAAGTTCAGTGTCGAACACAGGGCAGGGCGCTTACAGGGGAATGCCAATGCCCTGTCCCGGGTACACTGTTGTACGTGTGTCCAACCTCTCAGGATTGAACAGGGTGTGCAACCCTTCAGGGTTGAACAAAGGGGGGGGATATGTAGGAGAGTACCTGGGGTGGTCGTAAACGGGAGGTACGTGCCAGCGGGGGTCCTGGCCCCGCTGGAGTAAGAGCCGGAAAAGTGCATGTTGCAGCGGTTACGCTGTTAACAACGGATCCGGGCCGGCTCTTATTGGGAGCAGGCAGATATGCGGGCGGGTGCCTGTCTCCCCACGGTCCAGGCCAGGTTTTGCAGGGAAGGGTTAAAACCTGACCAGCAACAAGGGTGTGGTGCACAGTGTGGAGCTTGTGGGTTCTCTGGCTGTGAGAGTGAGGAGTGAAGGTGAGCTGGGCTGCGTGCTGAGGCCTGTAAAGGAGTGTGCAGGGACCCGCAGCTGAATCCAGAAGGGATCCATGTCCTGTGGCTAGGAGCCGGACCGATGGACTTACTTCACCAAGGAGAAAAGGTGACATTACTCCTGGCTTTAAATAGACTTTGCTTTATGTGACTGAAACAGGCCTCAAGTAGCCTGCAGCAGGGACTTGCTGTGTTTGAACTGTTATTTTGGCTGTGTGTGACCACCCTCCCTATGAACTGCACCGTCTTTCACAAATATGCACCGTGTGAATAAACAAAGCATTGTGTTTTACACCAAGACCGGTCTGTGTTGCCTCTATACTGCACTCGCTACCACTGCCTACCAGAGCGGATCCCCACACCATTTAGTATGTACGGGTGACTTGCATTATTCCTTCCCATGTGCATAACTTTACATTTGTCAATGTTAAACCTCATCTGCCACTTATCTGCCCAAGCCTCCAATCTATCCAGATCCCTCTGTAACAGTATACTGTCCTCTTCAGTGTTAATTACTTTACACAGTTTAGTGTCATCTGCGAAAATTGATATTTTACTATGCAAGCCTTCTACAAGATCATTAATAAATATATTGAAGAGAATAGGGCCCAATACTGACCCCTGAGGTACCCCACTAGTGACAGTGACCCAATCTGAGTATGTACCGTTAATAACCACCCTCTGTTTTCTATCACTCAGCCAGTTACTTACCCACTTACAGACGTTTTCTCCCAGTCCGAGCATTCTCATTTTATATACTAACCTTTTATGTGGTACAGTGTCAAATGCTTTGGAGAAGTCCAGATATACGACATCCATTGATTCGCCGCTGTCAAGTCTAGAACTTACCTCCTCATAGAAACTGATTAAATTAGTTTGACATGACCGATCCCTCACGAAGCCATGCTGATATGGCGTTATTTGCTTATTTCCGTTAAGATGCTCTAAGATAGCATCTCTCAGAAAACCTTCAAACAGTTTACCCACAACTGATGTTAAACTTACCGGCCTATAGTTTCCAGGCTCTGTTTTTGGACCCTTTTTGAATATTGGCACCACATTTGCCATGCGCCAATCCTGCGGGACATTCCCTGTCAGTATAGAGTCCGCAAATATCAGAAATAAGGGTCTGGCTATGACATTACATAATTCCCTTAGGATACGGGGGTGTATGCCATCCGGTCCTGGCGATTTGTCTATTTTGATCTTTTTAAGTCGCTGTTGTACTTCTTCCTGGGTCAGACAGGACACTTTTAATGGCAAATTTATTTCAACATTCAGCATTTCATCTGACAGTTTATATTCCTCAGTGAATACACTGGAGAAAAAATTATTTAACAACTTTGCTTTCTCCTCGTCGCTCTCTGCGACTCCCCCCAGTAGGTGGGGACTTTAATACCGTTCTCAGTGAGCCAGAAGACAGGAAGCGCAATGACTATAGAGAAAGTAACACCAAGTCTCAGGATGGGATAATGTCAGAGTTGCTGCAGGTGACTGGGCTGGTGGATCCTTGGCGACAGCTACACCCTGATGAAAGGTGCTACTCCTTTTATTCTCACGCGAGGGATTCGTGGTCCCGGATAGACTATATCCTAGTACATCACTCCTTGAGGGGGAGGGTGGAGCAGGCGAGTGTGGGAGACCTGTTGAATCGTGGACCATGCGCCGGTGGAGTTAGTCCTTAGCACGGAGTATCCAAGAGGCCCGGACTATCTGTGGAGATTCCCTTCCCAGTTAATATCCCGCGAGGATTTTCAGAATAAGCTAGTGGGATGGTGGGAAGAATACCACGAGGCTAATCAGGCGCATATGGAGGATCCCAGTTTATTCTGGCATACGTCTAAGGTGATGAGGGGGAGGATAATGAATTATGTGTTCGGGATGAAAAACAGGGTGCTGGTACAACAGGAGGAAGCTAGCGCTAGAGTTAGGACTTCATATACTGCTTTCCTAGGAAACTCCACAGGAAGCAAATAAGAAGAGATGGGTGGAGGCACGTCAGGACTTTGACAAGCTCACTAAAGACAGGGAATCTCTGCGGTTTACGGCGTTTGAAGCCACCCTACATAGATTTGGTAACAAAGCCGGCCGTCTGTTGGCGAACCTGGCGAAGGGTCGGAGGCGCCCACAGTTTATATCTGCTCTCAGAGACCCTGATAACAAAGTGGTCACCGACCCGACAGGAATTAGCAGAATAGTGGGAGAATATTATAAATCCCTATATGAGGATCATACCAAAGCTAGCCTTGCGGATACTCTTTTGGGTCAGGTACAGTTACCGTCGCTTACGCAGGACCAGGTTACGCAGCTAAATGCAGATATTTCCATAGAGGAGCTCCAGACAGTCATTCATCACCTGGGTAATTCCAAGGCCCCGGGACCCGACGGCTAAACGGGGGAGTACTACAAGACCTTACTTACCCAGATATCCCCAGTCCTGCTGAGGCTTTATAACGAGGTGCTGGGGGAAAAAGAGCCCCCTGACAGGGAGAATGTGTCCTACATTAAACTGTTGCCCAAGGCGGGGAAGGATCTGCTGGACCCGGGGTCGTATAGGCCCATTTCTCTCATAATACTCTCCAAAATAATGGCTAATCGCTTGGCGACCATGTTGCCTACCCTGATTACCCCCAAGCAAGTAGGCTTTGTGCAGGGGAGGTCTGCAGTTATTAATATAAGAAATGTGCTAGCTGTTTTGGATAGGGTTAGTCATGATCCCGGGGAGGGGGAGACTCCAGCCATGCTCACTCTTGACGCCGAAAAAGCTTTTGATAATGTCCGGTGGGCATGGCTGGAGGCGGTATTGGACAAGATGGGATTCGTTGGGCCTTTTCGGACCTTCTTATCCCGGCTTTATGAAAACCCCAAGGCGAGAGTATACACGCAGGGATTCCTTTCAAGTCCTTTCCCCCTACAGAAAGCCACGCGGCAGGGGTGTCCCTTATCGCCCCTTCTTTTCAACCTAGCCACTGGCCAGGAGCTTGAATCAATCTGACCTCTTTGAGGGGATATGGATTGGTAACACTGCCCACTGAAAACGGCCTTATTCGCTGACAACATTATCCTCTTTTTAGCTAGACCCAAAGATTATATAGAGAGAATCTTTGAAATGCTGAAGGTCTTTGGCTCCTATTCGGGGTACCGAGTGAATATGGCTAAATGCGAGCTGCTAACATTGTTTCCGGATAGTGGGGGATCCCAGCGGGGGTTGACAAAACTCCCTATCACTAGAGCCAAGGCCCATATTACATATTTGGGCATCAGAGTGGGGAAGCACCCTCACTCCTTGTACCAATAAAATTTTCCGCCGTTGATCTCTAGGATACTGACAGACCTGGACAGATGGATGAACCTCCCGCTTTCCTTGATAGGGCGGTGTCATTTAATAAAAATGATGGGGGTGTCCAGACTGTTATATCCTTTACAGACCATCCCGCTTCTGCCACGGCTGTCTTTAATATTGATTGGACCCTGGGCAAAAATTTACTTGGGCACCCTGGATCCCACCTTCCCACACCTTAGCAGGCAATCACGGCCTCCACCACAACACACACACAAAAAATCCACACACCTGGTAGAGTACAGTGAATGACTGTAAATACTTCCAGTTCTGAAGACTCCAGCGGCTCAGGAGCAGTGCTCTGGGCAGCTGGGCTCAGGCTGGAAGTGGGCACCGCTCTGCAGGAAGGAGACCAGGGCTCGGCTCACCCTAGTGTTACAGTGCATCCCAGCACCCCACAGTATGCAGTATAGCACCCTATAGTATACAGCAACCCTCAGTATGCAGTATAGCACCCTATAGTATACAGCCCCACACAGTATGCAGTATAGCACCCCACACTATACAGTACCCCACAGTATATAGTAGCGCAGTATAGCAGCCCACAGTATACAGCACCCCACAGTATACAACACCTCACAGTATACAGTAGAGCAGTATAGCACCTCACCGTATACAGCACCCCAAACTGTACACGATACAGCACCCCACACTATACAGTACAGCAGTATAGCACTCCACACTATACAGCACCCACAGTATACAGTATACAGCCCCCCACAGTATACAGTACAGCAGTATAGCACTCCACAATATACAGCACCTACAGTATACAGCCCCCCACACTATACAGGCCCCCCACAGTATACAGCCCCCCCCCACAATATACAGGCCCCCCACAATATACAGGCCCCCCACAGTATACAGCCCCCCACAGTATACAGCCCCCCACAGTATACAGCCCCCCACACTATACAGGCCCCCACACAGTATACAGGCCCCCACACAGTATACAGGCCCCCACACTATACAGGCCCCCCACACTATACAGGCCCCCCACAGTATACAGGCCCCCCACAGTATACAGCCCCCCTCAGTATACAGCCCCCCTCAGTATACAGGCCCCCACACTATACAGGCCCCCCACAGTATACAGGCCCCCACAGTATACAGGCCCCCACACAGTATACAGCCCCCCACACTATACAGGCCCCCACAGTATACAGCCCCCCCCCCACAGTATACAGCCCCCCCCCACAGTATACAGCCCCCCCCCACAGTATACAGCCCCCCCCACAGTATACAGCCCCCCCACAGTATACAGCCCCCACACAGTATACAGCCCCCCACACAGTATACAGCCCCCCACACAGTATACAGCCCCCCACACAGTATACAGCCCCCACACAGTATACAGCCCCCCACACAGTATACAGCCCCCCACACTATACAGGCCCCCACACAGTATACAGCCCCCCACACTATACAGGCCCCCACAGTATACAGGCCCCCCACAGTATACAGGCCCCCCACAGTATACAGGCCCCCCACAGTATACAGCCCCCCACAGTATACAGCCACCCACAGTATACAGCCCCCCACACAGTATACAGCACCCCACTATACAGTAATTTACAGTATATTAGCATAACAGCCCCTGTCACCTTTTTCTGATGTAATCTTCACAAAAAAAGCTCCACAGCTAAGGCAAACTTCTCCTGCAACACTCCTGGTAGGACCTTGATGACCTCATAGCCATGTGACCAGTAATATTGCTAGGTTATTGGTCACATGGTGATGATGTCATCTAAGGTCCTAGAGAATCACAGCTCTCACAGTACGCTGCCTGGAGTGCCGGCACGCAGGCATGGCATGGCAGTACCCCCTGTGTAGCTGACAGCCTGACACCCGGGGCAGTGGCCAGCAGGGCTCAAGAGGCAGCTGCCTTGGGCCCCCAGGAGCAACTGGGCCCGGGGCAGCTGCCCCTTTTGCCCCTTGTTAAAGACGGCCCTGGCTTCTGCTCAGACACGCCGATGTTCACCGATTAGGACGGGGTTTCTGAAGATTTCTGTGGAGGGGAAAAAGGCCACGTATTTCCCTAGACAAGTTGAAGTTGAGACGGGAGCATGGGGGACTGAACTACCCGGACATAAGAGGGTACAATTTGACGTGTCTGAGCCGCCACTTGTTGGACTGGGCTAATAAAACATCCTATTATTCCAATTTGAGGCTGGAAAAGCAGCTGGCGGTACCCTGGGACCTTATGGCACTGTTGCATACTAGCTTACCCAAGCTCCCAATTTTTGCCAAGAGGTCACTTATATTGAGGGACACAGTCCTCACGTGGAAGATTTTGAGGAAACAATTTCATTTGTCTTACCAATTCTCCAAGCACCTTCCGCTGTCTCGAAACCCTGGCTTTCCGTTGGGCGGCAATAGTAAGCTCTTTGGCAAATGGGCCTAGAAAGGGATAACCAAAATGGGAGACCTGTTCAAGGAGGGGGAGGACCGTTGGGCCACATTACAGGAGATAGAGGAAAAGTGGGGACTACGGGGAGCAAACTTCCTGCCATATCTGCAAGTTAGGAGTTATAGTAGGAGCCTCGTCAGGGACCTGTCTCGGGGGGTGGACCCGGAATGATTTAGATCTTTTCCTCATGACCTCGGCTAGACCCACAATATCCTCCTTGTATCAGTCATTAAAGGACAAATGGAGATCTAGGGATAGGAAATTTTTTTTTTACAAGTGGAAGGGACTGTTGGGAGTGGAGGATTTGTATTCGCACATCTGTTCAGGTCTGTCGGATCTATATCGGGCGGTTACGAATGAGCATTGGCGAGAAACCCATGTTAAAATATTACATCATACTACATACGGCTTTAATATCCCATGTAAAGAGGGAGATACCAACAGATTTAAGGCATGCCCCAAGTGTATGTTGGAAGGGTCAGATCTATTCCATGGCCTTTGGGTTTGTCCAAAGCTGGTGGATTTTTGGTCGCAGGTGGGTCAGATCCTACGTGATATTAGCAGTTTTAAAGGAGATATCTCTCCAATATTAGTTATCACGCACGCGATCGTCCAGCCCTCTTTGTCTACAGGGAAGGAGGGGGATGGCGGAGGGGGACGCTTGTATCAAGGAACGATGACAATTGTTTATCAATATGTTTATCAATTTGCAGACCGCACAGAACGGAACGGTCGTGTGCATATCGCTATATTTATTGTTCTAAAAACAGACTGCAGCAGAATGATGTTTTAAATGACTGCAAGTGTCTCCAGTGGAGCTGCAAAGCATGCCGGGGTCATAAAATATGTTGTCTAGAAGCCAAATTGCTTAGTGCTATGAGACAAGAGGTCAGACAATGACTCAACAGTACAGCATTATCCACTTGCGACACAGAACTGAGATATATGAATCTCACTCCATGCAGAAGGATCTTCCTACGTGTATCGATACAGACTGTATGTAATTGTTGTATCATAAGTAGCATTCACTGTAAGAGCAGAATTGAATATATGTATATACTGTATATTTACATAGTCAAAAAAATAACGCACCCAGATAGAAATATCAATGCAGGGCTTCCAATCTGCATTTTTCAGCAGGATAATGCTCACCCACACACAGAGAAGGTTTCCCAGGAATGGCTCTGCCAGGTTGCAACACTTCCTAGTCCTGCCCGGTCACCAGATTTATCACCAGTCAAGCATTTATGGGGACACCTATGAGTGTGCAGGATAATGTGCTGCAGGATACCATACAGAACCTGTATGCCTCCATGCTCAATCATATATCATCATTTATCCAGGCTAGAGGAAGCCCAACAGGGTCCTAGAGCCTCCTTATCCAGCACACCAGGCGTGGTGTGGCTGGAGTTGAGGAGGATAGGAGTGGTGGCGATGGCACTGAAGGTGGTTGCAGTCCTCTACATTTGCTGTTCTTTGTATGGAGCTATAATGGGCGAGCACCCATACATTCAGCATTATAGTAACATAGTAACATAGTGCATAAGGCCGAAAAAAGACATCTGTCCATCCAGTTCGGCCTGTTATCCCGCAAGTTGATCCAGAGGAAGGCAAAAAAAAAAAACCCTGTGAGGTAGAAGCCAATTTTCCCCACTTTAGGGGAATAAAAAATTCCTTTCCGACTCCAATCAGGCAATCGGAATATCTCCCTGGATCAACGACCCCTCTCTAGTAGCTATAGCCTGTAATATTATTAAGCTCCAGAAATACGTCCAGGCCCCTCTTGAATTCCTTTATTGTACTCACCATCACCATCTCCTCAGGCAGAGAGTTCCATAGTCTCACTGCTCTTACCGTAAAGAATCCTCTTCTATGTTTGTGTACAAACCTTCTTTCCTCCAGACGCAGAGGATGTCCCCTCGTCACAGTCACAGTCCTGGGGATAAATAGATGATGGGATAGATCTCTGTACTGACCCCTGATATATTTATACATATTAATTAGATCTCCCCTCAGTAGTCTTTTTTCTAAAGTGAATAACCCTAATTTTGATAATCTTTCAGGGTACTGTAGTTGCCCCATTCCAGTTATTACTTTAGTTGCCCTCCTCTGGACCTTCTCCAGCTCTGCTATGTCTGCCTTGTTCACTGGAGCCCAGAACTGTACACAGTACTCCATGTGTGGTCTGACTAGTGATTTGTAAAGTGGTAGGACTATGTTCTTATCACGGGCATCTATGCCCCTTCTGATGCAACCCATTATCTTATTGGCCTTGGCAGCAGCTACCTGACACTGGGTTTTGCAGCTTAGTATGCTGTTTATTAACATTCCTAGATCCTTTTCCATGTCAGTGTTACCGAGTGTTTTACCATTTAGTATGTACGGGTGACTTGCATTATTCCTTCCCATGTGCATAACTTTACATTTGTCAGTGTTAAACCTCATCTGCCACTTATCTGCCCAAGCCTCCAATCTATCCAGATCCCTCTGTAGTAGTATACTGTCCTCTTCAGTGTAAATTACTTTACACAGTTTAGTGTCATCTGCGAAAATTGATACTTTACTATGCAAGCCTTCTAGAAGATCATTAATAAATATATTTTAGAGAATAGGGCCCAATACTGACCCCTGAGGTACCCCACTAGTGACAGTGACCCAATCTGAGTGTGTACCGTTAATAACCACCCTCTGTTTTCTATCATTGAGCCAGTTACTTACCCACATAGGTATGTATAAAAGACAATTAATTCAAATAAAAGGGACATAAAATATTAAAAACTATCTAGAGAAGTCAAACAGACAGTGTATAGGACAGTTTCCCTGAATAGTTCCAAATAGCAGTTGTACATCCGTCTTCAGACAATTGATGTCCTAATAGGTTCGGACTATGAAACCATTCAAAGTAGCTTTTAGTCCCAACATAAATTCATATGGTCATGATATTACTTAAGTCCATATAAAATAAGCCCATGAGGATCTGTGAAAATGTCCTTGAGGGTTTTTATAAAAGCACCTAAATAATCACTGTTGCACCTGCGTGATTCCTAATGAGATGTATCGTATTGCACACATGTAATAGCGATCATAGGAACCTTTATATTAGTTCAGTGTCTCAGTATAGTCCAGCTTATATATTTGCATATAGACACTCCAATGTCACTAGAATCAATCTCTTACCTCCCTCCTTTCGTTTTGTCCGGATCGTCCCCGGTGGCTTGGTGAGGGGTGAGCGGAGCGGAGAGTTGTCGGCGTCTCGAGTCGCACTCCTCAAGCCAATGCAACTAGGATCTCGCGAGAATGCGCGGGATTTTCAGCCTCGATATCTTCCTGTTATCTTGGTTGCCGTTTACTTGATGTTAGGAGCGGAGGTAGTGGGATATTAGTTTCTATTTCTTCTAGAGTTTTTTCTGCATGGCCATGCAAATCTCTTGGAGGGCTTTGTAGCGGGTGCGCCCACCTTCCGACCAGACGCGTTTCGGGATACTGCACTATCCCTTCCTGGTTAGGTGTTACCCGCCATGCCTCCATCTTTTATATTGACTCTAATTAAATCCAAAAATACGGTTTGCTGTTCTTTACAGAGCTCCCTCTGTAGTGCTCCCTGGGCAGCACATGCAGTGAATGCACCCACTTATAGTCAGGTGGCTTATGTAAGTCCCAGCCATTTTTGACTCAGAACGGCACAAATTTGCCAGAATTGTCTGAATGAAAATTCAGGACTGTTGGCAATAATGCTCCATTGATACCAGAATTCAATCTTCTATTTTGGAGATGTATATGCAAGCATTGCAGGACTCCCCTTCTTATACAGGCCGGATTGAATGAAACATGAGAAATACAGTGACACAGGTAGGGTGCCGTCCGGGATGCTGGTTATTTAATGTTGAGAGTTATGGGAGAAAACTATTTTCATGTGAACAATACAAGCAGAGCAGCTTCAGGCATCAGGCCTGTAATCACAAGAATTCATAGCCTGACAATGAATTTAGGAATGAGAATACTGCCTCACATTTTTCATGTCCTCAGGACTAAACAGTCCTGACGTTGAATGCAATGCTTAAAAACACGAGTGCTATGAGAAGCTGGCAGATGTCTTGTGTATGACGCCATCATCAGGTCCTAGGAAAAGGCTAACATGCAGAAGACCAGCAGATCCTCCATTGCCTTGATCTTTTGTGTACGTAACATGGATGCCTTACAGAGGGGTGTACTGAGAAAAAGAAGGTTCCTTAGCAAAAACCTAAATAAGGCCCCAAACTAGTGGTGGGAACACTCCTGAAGGGGATGGCCCATTTCCCTAGTAGCATAGAGTCCTCTGCAATCTCTGTGGTGGCTGTGGAGAGTAGGAGCCCTTCATAGGTTTACAGTAATAATGGACAATAGGCATGAAGCCAGCCTGACCTGGGTTCCTCCTCACTATGAGCCCAAATAACAGCTTTAAAAGGCCACATCTGTCAAATCAACTTCCTTCCCTCAGACAACTCTATCCATTGTGTCAAGCAGACGCACTCCATGGAGTTTGCTATAGCAAGAACACCAGCTCCTCTCTCTTACCTCAGCAGAAGGCACAGAAGACACTTAAAGGGTTAATCCCATCTTAGAAAGTTATGGCGTATCTCAAAGACATGACATCATTTTATATTTCCAGAGGTTGGACTGATCCTGAGAATGAAGGGGAGACAGCTATGATTTAGCACTGCTTCCCTTTGCCTGCACAGTGAGTGGCCTGGGGCTGCGTGCAGCGACAAACTGTGATGGGAATTTACCTCTACATTATTGCTGTGGCACATTTATTTAACAGGTGAGTCATTTTTAATTACAGTTTCTGATGCTAGGCATGCTTTTAGAAGGCCTCTTTATAGAGGCTAACGCATCAGGCAATGATCGGGGAGGAATAGTTAGCTCGTCAGAAGAGGCGAGAGCTGCTATATGGGGACGAGCGGTTGCAACCGTGATTGCTCATCCCCCTAGAGAACCATTGTTTCTGGGCAGCAGATCCCTGTTTACACAGCACAGGGATACTCAACCTGCGGCCCTCCAGCTGTTGTAAAACTACAACTCCCATCATGCTCGGCTGTAGGGTGATAGCTGTAGGCTTTCCGGGCATGCTGGGAGTTGTAGTTTTGCAACAGCTGGAGGGCCACAGGTTGTGCATCCCTGACACAGCACAATCTGCTGCCCAAAAACGATTCATTTAGCTGACTGCATCACTGGTGCTTTCATCCAATTAATTAGTGTTTGCTCGCTTATTAGGTGACCAGCGGCCCCTTTACACAGGGGAGTTATTGGGATGGAGTGTTCCTAGGAAGACTTCTTACCGATAATTGCCCCAAATTGTCGGCTAATGCAAAGGGGCCTTTAGACAATCCCTTTCAATCCTGGAGATCTCTTTGCTGGTCATTTTAGTGGGTTTCAATATACAGTATATGAAAGAAATGCCGCGGCCCAGGAGCGGAGTGGAGGATGGGAGTGATAGTGGCTCTGGCCACAATACTCATTTGCAGTGGCAATACTCACACTGATGCTCCCTAGGGCCAGGGAAGTGATAGGAGGGCGAACCCTTTATTCCCTCAGGGCACACCGTAATGTTGGGTTTTTGTGTCTGAGGGTAGTTTGGATACCTTTGGTGTTATGAGTGTTGTACGGGTAAAAGGTAAGTGATGTAGGAGCAGTGGCCGGGGAATGGTACTGGAGTCAGTAACCAGGCCAATTGTAGAAAATCAACAAGTTTCTCTTTACGAAAGTGCAGAATGGGAGTTGTAGTACATCCAACAATATCAAGTCACAGTTCCAAGGCAAGTTATAGTGCAGTCTCTGCCCAAGAGCTGCATATAGGCAAACGGCAACAATGATGATGATAATAGGAGTAGTAGTCCCTGATCTCCTTCTAAACACTTTGAAACCTTTCCAAGATCACAAAACTCTCAAAAATATGTTAGGCATCCCAGACTACAAACTATCCACATATATAGCAAAAAAGTGTGATAGGCACCAGAGGCCACAAACCATCCACATTCAAAAAGTTTCACAATCAGCTCTGCAATTCCTGGACTTAGGGACACAGATCGTCAAATGGTTGGCCACAAGTGTGAAAGCTGTGGTTAACTGTTAGTTCTTCCAGAAGCAACAAAGTATCTATATCAGCTATGAACAGTGAATAGCATGCACAGCCTTATGTTCCTAGACAGTCTATGATTGTCTTCTCCAACTTTCCCTCCAAAGGAATGATGGTTATCCTGAAGCTGAACTGTCATCTGCTCTGAACGGCAGGCAGAGCTAAACTGAAGTGGCTGATACAATCCTGACTAGAAAGCTTTTCTCTCAGAGGGGGAAGCTAGTTCCCTCTTCTGAGTCAGGACATAATTAGCTAAACATTGCCACCTATAGGCAGCTTATTGGAATACATTCAAAGCATAATATGAAGCAAGAAAAGATAAATAACATCCAATCACAAACAATTTGAAAGTACCCTATTCTGGGGTACTGCAGAAACACCGTTCTCTACTAAAGGGTTTCACAGTCTGCAGTGCTATTTTGAGATCAGATGGTCCTGCATACATTTAGACAGGAATCCAATATCAATTGCTGTACAGTATCTTATGCTTCAGTTCATCTCTCAAGGTTAAAGCTGATGTTTAGGTTGATAAGCACATTCAATTTGCTAATTTATACAGTTTTCATGTATGCCATGTCTATTATCCTATATATAAGGAGCTGTGCATTTTTATAGGAAGACGTTGCAGCTCAAATTCAAATAGCAGAAATATTTCTGTGGTTCAGTGATGAATGTGAAAGATGTGTCAACATCAGCAGAATAACTCTGAAGGATGAGTCTAGGTTTCATGGAGGAAAGTAGTATGTGAGACCAGGGGTGTAGCTACAGAGGGTGCAGATGTAGCAGTCACACCTTGGTCTTGAGGGGGCTTTATGGCCTTTCGGAAACATAATAAAGACATCATCATTATATGGCACTACAGATGGGGGACTATTGCATATTATGCATTGGGGCAATGAATTTTCTGTATGGCACATGTTAAAGCTTTGATACATAAACCAGTTCCTTTAAAGGAAATGTATCATCAGAATATGACCTATTGTTTGAATCACATTTTTATGTTAAATGTCACTATGCATTTCAAAAAAATAATCATAAAATCCTGCAATTTCCTGGCCATTAGGCCTATCAATATGTCAAGACTTTCTGCAGCATGAGTTGTATTTTGTAACGACATAATTTTCTATATAATGTAACAACTTTTTTAAATGTATATTTTTGGGATGTAATGAGAAAAAAACTATTTCCCCTTATTATTTTTGCGGTTTCATTTGTACATGATACGTTAACTTAAAGGGAACCTGTCACCTAAAAAACGCCTCCCAAACCACCAGCATTACCTTAAAGTAGCCAGCAGTATGTTCCTAAAGATCCTTTTCTTCCTCTGGCCAGATGCACCAAAATCTTGAAAAACTAACTTTAATCCCCTGCACGCGCTATGTAACAGCAGAGTTTGAAGTCAAGGGGGCAGCGGCCTCCTCGCTTCAAGTCAGGATAACCACGCCCCCTTTCCCTGCCCCTTCGCTTTTGATTGACATCCGATAGCTTTCGGCTGTTCAGCAAAGCCGGCTGAGTGCGAGTGTGCCTCAGACGTTCACGTGCGCGGCTGTCAATCAGAGGTGAAGGGGCCCACTCCATGCAGTCCCTTGCTCCTTCTGCTCTACTCGGGAAGGTATTAATGTGTGCAACATTGAAACTCTACAATGTTCACATGACTTTAGTAACTAGCAAGTTCCATATACACACTAACAAGTAGCTTTGTAATTTACCATTTTAGCAAGATAAACAAGTACATGTAGCTATATGTCTCTCTCTTTCAACAGAAAGTAAGTAAAGTGGTGCATTAAAGGGAATCTGTCATCATCCATGTGCTTCCATCATTGAGAGCTGCATAAATTAGTGACAGATATACTGATTTCAGCATTCTACCGCTTATCTTCAAACGTTAGGGAGTTGCTGAGCATTTACTATTTAATCCCTGCAGTGTGTACAAGAGTCATGTGTGGTCAGAGAAGAGTCTGGCTTATTCATGAGCTAACCCTGCCCATCAGCCACAACATTTCCCTAGGAAATAACTGTCAGTCAGCGGCTGGTGAACGGGAAGAAGAAGCAGCTCCTAAATTAGGGCTCATTCAGACAGACGGTGCTATCCGCAAAAATGCGCATCCATTTTTTGCGGACAGTTCAGCATGTCTGCAATAAAACGGATTGCATTCCGCATTTTTGTGGACCCATAGACTTTAATGGGGCCACGTCCTGATTTTAACTGAAAAGTATAGGACATGTTTTATTTGTTTTGCAGAGCCATAGAATGGAAGAAAAGGGCCCCATAGAAGTGAATAGGTCTTCTTCTAATCTTAGCCTCACGGTGGCTAACCCCTCTCCCTGGTGCTCCCTTGGCTGCGCGTGCAGTTGGTGGAGGCCCCATCCCTTCTTCCCTCTGGGCAAACCTTGGACTTTTGGGGACTCTGGCCTGGTGGTGGTTGGGGTGCCCTGGAGGGTAGACGTAGGGGCTGAATGATGAATGGAGTCAATGACCAGGCCAGTTTGGTAGTAATATCCAAAAGGTGGAGGTGGCAATTAATTTTATAGTCCTCCTCCCTGAGTCTCTCTAGATACACTGCCCAATCTTCCCAAAAAACCCACAGGCATTTTCATTAACAATGCCTGGGGCCCAGAACTCAGATCCGAATGGCCAGTCTGTCACAGATGTGTGGGGGGTGCTGACACAATTAACACTTTCCACTGCAGTAAAGTCTATTGCCATAAATAAATGATTACTTTACTGCCTTTTCAGCACGACCTCTAAGTGGTTTTCAACCATCAACCATCAATAAATGTCTGTTCTCCTTCTGTCCGGGGTAGTCTTTAAGTTCAGTTACTCCTCTGGCAGCTTTCAGTCTCAGGAATGAAGGTTCCCTGGACTAGGACTAGGCCTAGGATTCTACAGCTCACACATGTCTCTCCTATAGGTCTGCTTAGTAAAGATTCTCTAACCAGTGGGGTGGGACCAGTCCGTGACCCCAGAACTGAAAATGTTCCAGTTAGCTGTTTACTGCCTATAGATAACCATTTTGGATTTATGGTGTACAAGGAAAAGAGTACTTTAGCCATGTTACGCCATCCCCTGAAGACGCCGATCTAAACGGCGAAACATGTAGGGATGCAGGCATAGTTTTTAGTTCAGGCTTAAGAGGCAGGGATCCCAGAATGGAAGAATCCATTTAGACATTTATAGATAGATCAAACTAGTAAGGGTGAAAGACCTGAGAAAGAATCAGGCACCCCACCGGGATACAGTGTATCTGAACAAGGATACATCTATAATGTAAAAAAATACAAATTCCCACCTGTCTATTCCTGAGAAATTTTAATTAGTTCCTTAAGAGTTCTATGAGATTTTAAGAATACTTAATAAAGAATTATGTTTTATATAACACTAGTCAGAGAGGTGTGCAAATGCTACGCTTAGGACCTAGAGACCTTTGAACCTTACATTATATTATATATAGCGTCGCAACCTCCTGAGGGACCTATAAGTTTGTTGGTTGAATAATAAAAAACTTTAGCCATGGTAAACACAAGAGATTCAACACAAAATGAATCCTTTAGCAGTGATCCACTACCAAATGAACATTGCACATACTCAAAGATGTTTTTTAAGTGTATCTCTACAGGTATGCTTTTAATGCTTGTATGTCGAATGTATTTTCATGGATGTAACTGTTGATTAAGTCTCTTTTCTGCTTGAAGAGGCAAACGATATTCCTTATAAATGATTACAAGGAAGAGCGCAGTAAATATGAAGTGGATGCTGGGATCATATGCATCATCTGAGTCTGTGTAATATTTGTCATTTGAGGTCTGTAAATGTGCCTCCTTGCATACAGATAAGTATCTGCTTAATGTTAGATAGGGGAGATAGGGATTATGAGGGCTCATTCACACGTCAGGTTTCACACATAGAACTGAAAGTGCCTCCCATTGTTGTTAATAGGGGTCCATGTTACCACTTCTATGGGCTCAGACTGTTTTGTGTGGATTTCCAGACCATATCAAGAAGAGGCATGTAAACCACTGTCAAACATACTGGGTGCCTGCACGTGCAGACTCATGACATGCAAAATCTAAAACCATAGCAGAAACCTGGTCAGCCTCAGATTTTTTTTAATGGATTTTATGGTGGATTTTGAAGGTGGCAAATCTGCCATGTGAACATACCTCCCTCTCCTTCTTGATTGACAGGGCCCGGTTCCTGCATAGTTATATCACCTGGCCTTGTCAATCAAGTAGGAGAGGGAGGGTCTTGCAGGGGAAGAAGGTGGAGCAAGAATGCACCGAGTGGCTTGGGCGGTGACGTGACACCCAGGTGTGACGTGACCCAGTGACGTGACACATGGGAGAAACGTCACTGCTACGGCCAGTCATTGGCTGTGGTGGCCATGTAACCCTCAGCAAACAGAAAGTTGGGATGTGGAGACTGGAGCAAGGCAGTGGGAGCAGGGTGCGAAGGGGCTGGTACCCGGGGAGCAGGTATGTATGTGCAGTGTCCCACTAGCTTATGTGGGAACTGCAAAAGCTTGTTTTGTCATCTGTAATATAATGCTGTATTGTATTATTCTTTGAAAACCCTTTTTACCAGGCTGTCAGGTGCAGTTCAGGCCTAGTTAGGGAGTTGGGAAGATGTAGTGGTTGAGTGCAGGAGTGTGGAGGAGGTAGGAGAGGTCTCCTCTCCTCTCAGCTCTTTCTCTTGGGCTCCATGTCCCAGAGGAGTCATCGTTTGGATCTCGGTACCAGGCCAGGAAGTCAGGCAGAGGAAAAGTCTCTATTCTACTATCCACTCCTCAGGAGTAGCAAGTGAATCTCGGTCAAGTTTATCAGTGGACAAAGACAAAGGAAGGACAAAGCCATTATTCTGGGCTCTAGGTGCCTTTGTATATAGGTGAAGGACTTATTAGCTTCTGGCAGTCTCACCATTATTCTCAAGACAGATAAGATTTCTGTTGCATCACTTGTGGATAGAAGACTAAGACTTGAATAACCTCAACTGAGACTGAAACAAGGCAAAGAGCTGAATATCAGTGAGTACATAACTAACTACCCTAGCCTGAGACATTACCACCAGCACAGCCTGTTACTGGGATTAATCACTTCTAATTTGCATGTGTATCAGAGACTGTTTAATAACTGGATGTAAACTGTTATAAAGAACCTGGTTATAGTAAAGTTCTCAGTTGGATTTAAACCTGCCTCGTTCTTCTAACTTCATACCACTACCACTCAACATTTTGCACCGTCAAGGTGCTGGCGTCACGACACTACCTAATTCAGGGGCCCAGCCGCACAAGCACTCAGCAACCCAATCACCCTCAAGGTACCTCGATCACCACCTGGCCGGTGTCCCCTGTAATAGAGTGTGCCCCGGAGAATCCAGTGCTGTTCTCCCCTTCACTGCACTGCTGGCCCAAGGAGGCGTCTACTAAACCGTGAGTAACTGATGAACTGTTTGTACACTTCGGCCACCGTGAAGCTCACGTGTTCTACCTCTGTGGACTGGCACATTGCATATGACTCCTTCCTCAGCTCCAGCAAGGTGGGAGAATTTGCCAAAAAGACCAGGTGAACAATCCCTTTGAGTGTAAGTATAAAGTAGAGTAACGGCATAAAGTTAAATTTCACATCTAAATGTTCACAAAAACATTAACATCATGGTCTTCACCTTCATATACAGACTCATTGATTCTGGCAACATCTCATGTACAGATATATCAGCATTGATGAGCCATGGGCAATTTTCTGATCTATAATACAAATCCACTCTTTCTATAGTACTTATATCGTCTGTAGCGGCATCAGAGCATCAGGGACTGTAGATGACTGCAACCCCTGCAACCCAATGGTTACACTGTTGAAGGCAACTTACAAAGCAGCAGTGGGGAATATCGCAGTATTAGCATGCCTCCTCTCACATATTCCAGTCTGGTTTAACAGCACAGCAGCATGTGCAGCATCTCCATGATATTAACTTAGCTACTGTATGTGAAGCAACCACCAAGGGGCATTTAGGAGCTTGGTGCATCAATCTATTATTATTTGCTTCAGTAGGCTTTCCCTCGTGTAAGGGGTGTAACCAGAGGTAACCCACTCCCCCCTAATATTGTGTATATGTGATATGTTTACTGCTGTTTTATGTTGATTTGCAATGTTTGTTACTCATACCACGTCCGTACATCTGTTAGCAAGCAGAAGTATTGCCCTAACCCTGTCTGCATAGTTGACAAGTTGGCACCAATGAGATTTCCTGGATTGTAGCTTTCAGATGATGTGGGAACACTAGGTGAGGACTGGGGAGCATCTATGAGATCCAAAAAAATTCAGAAAAAGGGGCAGTCATGAAATATATTCACTGGGGCCTCCAGTATCCTTAAAGGCTATGGGCATATTCAGGACAATTTGTATTATTGCATTTTGCACATTATGGGCTAATAATAAATTTTTCAATGTTGAGCTATTTCTAAGATACACAGGTTAAAAACCAGTCCATTTGCATTATAGCTCAGTTCTTATGAAACTCACATGAATATGGCTTAAATAAGTGTTTATGAGGTCAGGAGATCAGAGATTAGAGCTCCACATGAGCTGTCAGATGACTGGATTCAAACAAAAGCACAAAGTGGCAGCTTGCAAATAGACTGATTTTTAACCCCTGTAGACCAATTGATAAAAATGACTTTTAGCCCAAAATGAGTAAAATGCAATAATAAAAAAATGTTTCCAACGGTGTACATAGTCTTTAAATGGTCCTGGAATTCATGAGAAAAATGTGATAAAGCAGATTTCAGTATATACTTCGTTACTATTGTTGACACATTTCGGGAACATTTTCAGCTGCAGTTTGGAATCAGTGTTAATATGTCCGACTGAGTCAGTGATGTTTATGGCTGCAGTCTGACTCAAAGCCAGTACAAAAAAAAAAATCAATATGAATACGGAAATGAATGTCAGAGGAGCAGTAACTGCTTCTTTTTTCCAATGGCTCCAGCTCAGATACTGATCTGTGGTGGGTGCAGCTGTGTTATTGTAGTGATCCATCTAAAATGCATCACATGAGTTATACTTAAAGGAGATCAACAGAAGAAAATCTAGATTCTAGAAAGGATTGCCAAAGGGAATGTGTCACCAGGAAATTTACTGGCAAATCAGGCACAATGCCTTGTAGGGCTAGCTCAGCTGAATCTAATGATACGTTTCACTTAGTCATCTACTGCTTCATTCTGGAGGAAAATGACCATTAATCCATATACAAATTAGCAGTTAAGTGCACCCAGTGTGAATCCAAAATCACTTTGTGCACTCTTGCTCCTCCTGCTTCCTCTGCCAGACCCTCCTTCTGCTGCTTAATTAACAGGGCCAAGCAAGATGACTGTGCAGGAACCTGGTCCTGGTCAATCAAGTAGGAGAGAGAGGGCCTGCTAGAGTAAGTGGACCAAGAGTGCACAGAGTTGCTTAGGTCACTTAGCGCACTTATCTGCTCATAATGAAGCAATGGATCTCTAAGGCCTCTTTCACACGAGCGTGTCCGGATAAGGTCCGGATGCGTTGCGGCAAACCCGCGCGAGTAGGTACGCGCGGGTTTTGACTGCGATTGCGTTCCGTTGTTCAGTTTTTATCACGAGGGTGCAATGCGTTTTGCACGCGCGTGATAAAAAACTGAATGTGGTACCCAGACCCGAACTTCTTCACAGAAGTTCAGGTTTGGGTTCAAGGTTGTGTAGATGTTATTATTTTCCCTTATAACATGGTTATAAGGGAAAATAATAGCATTCTGAATACAGAATGCACAGTACAATAGCGCTGGAGGGGTTAAAAAAATAAAAATAAAAATTTAACTCGCCTTAATCTACTTGTTCGTTGATGACGTCACTGCGCACATCACATGATCCATCACGATGGTGATGGATCATGTGATGGACCATGTAATGAACGTAGTGACGTCATCAAAGGTCCTATTCCTCACAGAAGAAGACAGAAGAGATGCCGGCTGCGCGAACAAGTGGATTAAGGTGAGTTAAATTAATTTGTATTTTTTTTTTAACCCCTCCAGCGCTAGTTTACTATGCATTCTGTATTCAGAATGCTATTATTTTCCCTTATAACCATGTTATAAGGGAAAACAATAAAGATCGGGTCCCCATCCCGATCGTCTCCTAGCAACCGTGTGTGAAAATCGCACCGCATCCGCACTTGCTTGCGAATGCTTGCGATTTTCAAGCAGCCCCATTCACTTCTATGGGGCCTGCGTTGCGTGAAAAACGCACAAAATAGAGCTTTCTGCGATTTTCACGCAAAGCACAAGTGATGCGTGAAAATCACCGCTCATGTGCACAGCCCCATAGAAATGAATGGGTCCGGATTCAGTGCGGGTGCAATGCGTTCAACTCACGCATTGCACCTGCGCGGAAAACTCGCCTGTGTGAAAGGGGCCTAAGTGAAATGTATCATTGCATTCAGCTGAGCTAGCCCTACAAGACAGTGTAACATTGAATTAGTGATTTAACATTGAATTTTCTGGTGACAGATTAACTCTAATTTGTACATTCAAAAGGTGAACATGTTTCTACAATTTTTTACTTTTGTACAATCATAAAGTGAAGGCTGTCAATCCCTGATAGGATAACCCACTGGACTCCTAAATCCAGAATAAGCAGAGGTCTAAATGCATCAGCATCTCCTGCTTTAAAACATACTCCCTGCAGATCAGACTATATTTTCAGAGTTAGAGGTTCCCTTTAAGTCAGCCTGAAATTCCCATTCTTCACACTTATTGGCTTTCCGTTTGTGAGATCCGTCATCCGTCAGTTTTGCCCTAATGCATTCTGAATGGAAAAGGATCCGCTCAGAATACATCAGTTTGCCTCCGTTCCGTCTCCATTCCACCTTGGAGGCGGACACCAAAACTCTGCTTGCAGCGTTTTGGTGTCCGTCTGACGAAACTGAGCCAAACGGATCCGTTCTGACACACAATGTAAGTCAATGGGGACGGATCCGTTTTCTCTGACACAATAGAAAACAGATCCGTCCCCCATTGACTTTCAATAGTGTTCAAGACGGATCCGTCATGGCTATAGAAGACATAATACAACCGGATCCATTCATGATGGATGCATGCGGTTGTATTATTGTAACGGAAGCGTTTTTGCTGATCCATGACGGATCCGCAAAAAACCCTAACGTGAAAGTAGCCTAGCCATCACAAGGAGGTATTCCTGTGCCATTGATGGAACTATAACTTTGTCAAGAATGTATGAAGGAGTCATTACCAGTCATTACAGCAGGAGGCATCGCTGGAAACAGACCACTGGAATGGGGTCCCATCAAAACCACATTTACATCGGGTCCTGTTTTCCCCAATTCATGACACATTCAGAACCAGAAAGAGGTCTTGAATCTTCTCATCGTCTGTATGAAGAAATACTCTCTCTCTGGTATCTTCTCATATCTAGAAGACACAGTACATATTTATAAAGATGATCTGAAGTTTCATTGCACCACTCAAAGTGAAAACAGAGACAGCTTCGTTCTCGCTTGTTCTTTTCCTGATAGATGATCAGCATCTTTCAATCAAAGCTATTAGAGCCAGAAGCCATCTTATCAGGCAGCCAGTTATAAAGAGGAGCAGAGGTAAAAGTCACCACTACACAGTGCAAGTATTAAAAGTTGCCTCTTTTTTTTATAAAAAAAAATTTGTATTGCAGACCTGTTTTATACAGTATTTACTGTATTGTGTTTTCACAGTTATAGCATTTATTCCAGCAGAGGATGTAATGATTGGCAGTGGTTGGCAGAAACAGAGCTAACCATCCTGTTCCTCCCCTCTTTGTAGGAGTGGGCTGGTCTTGCTTCCTGCCAGGAGGGGGAGTTCAAGAGTCATGAGACAGACAAAGGAGAGGAAAGGAGAAGGAGTTGCTGTTTGGATAGTGGTTGAGTGAGGAAGCACATGTCAGAGCTCCCACTCCCAAGAACCGTGTCTTATTCCCCTGTGAGGGAAACTCAAGAACCAGATACTCTTCTCCTGTGAGAACTTAATCCTGAAAAAAGGCGATACTTGAGAGATAAGACAACAGAGTGATCAGTGAAATACAGCTTGACAGACACTGCTGCAAGGTGAGGGACAACAGCTCAGACACCTCCACCTACATAAACCATCGCTAGGCCAGAAAAACATTAAGCATGTACTACAGTGGACACCAATATCAGCAAGTTCTTGCTAGTGTCAACCTATTGCCATCCAATCAGCCTCCATACCTCCTCATCTGGTGCCAGAGAGACTGCACTTTGTTTTTATAGCTGCTGGATGTGCCACAAGTCATATTTTGCACTAAGTAAAGATAGACTTTTCTACGTTTACTTGTGGCTTGATTCTTCAAGAATACATTTTCACTGCACTGATCCCCAGGGAGTGACGTCGTGAGGGAGTACACCATGACACAACATTATCATCAGGGCCATATTTTTTGCAACTTTTTGCAAATAGTCACAATGATAAATCTTGTTAAAATGTAGTTCTGCCCATAAAACATATGGCTACCCCTTAGTAAATGCAAACTGCTAGACATGGCTCAAACCACCCTAACAACATGGTGCAAACGCCTCATAACTGTGGCTCCACTGACAAAATATGCAAAACCACTACCCTTATCAGATGCAGCACACTTGATGCATGATCTCCTTAGGCTACTTTCACATCTGCGCTTTTTCTGTCCAGTTTTGAGATTCGGCAGGGGATCTCAAAACCACAGCAAAACGATTCCGTTATAATATTACAACTGGCTGCATTGTTCTGAACGGATCCGGTTGTATTATATCAAAAATGAAGAAACCTTAAAAACTAGATCCGGCACCATTGACTTACATGGTTTTTGGTGCAGGATTCGGCTTCTTCGGTTTCCCATGCTCCACACAAAAACGCTGCTTGCACCGGTTTTGTGTCTGGCATGGGACACAACAAACCATAACGGAATGTATTCTGGTACACTCCGTTCTGGTTTGCCAGTAGCCCCTAAGCTATCAGGTTACATTGCTGCAAAGTAGCCCCATTGGTGTCTGGTGGCCATCCTTGTGATGTCATGGAATGCTGTGATGTTATGTTCTCATCTGCATTTACAGCTGTAAATCCGCTGTCTTTTAAATTGTAGAAAATCCCTTGAATTGCCTACCTAAAACCCCCTAGGATCCACCCATTGGATCCTGGTGATGACATGTGAAAAGAGCCCAAGATCAGCTCTTAGCTACTAGATGGATATCTGTAATAAAGTGATCTTACAGAGCACCTCATTATCTACTTATCTGTGTTTTAAATTGTGGAAAACCCCTTGAATTGCCTTCCAGACTGAAAATCCACTGGATCCGCCCATTGGATCTGGTGGAACAATGTGAAAAGAGCCCGAGATCAGCTCTTATCTACTAGATGTCTTTCCTTCTATCTATTCTCATATATATCTTTTTCATATCTATCTATTTATCTTATATCTATCCATGTATCTATCTATCACAGACCTATCTATCTATTATATTATGAACCTCATTAATAATTCTAAATTCTGTTTTGAAAGCAAGAGAGGAGAAGCATTTCCAAGTGCAATGTAATTTAGCAATGCACAAGCAGCCAGCAAAATTCATAAAATAGTACATTTTCTTGTTCTTTTATGTGCGGGTCCCACCTCTGGACATCAAATCATCTAAAAGAAAAGGACATTTCGGATTTCCGCAAATCACCCACTCTAACATGAAACTCTGGTACCTTATGGTAATTGCCATATTTCTCTTGTCTTATCTTTATCTCTATCTTGCTAGCTTCAACAAGAACTCAGCAGTTCCCCTGGATTTATAAGCAATCAATGATGCACATTCTTCTAGATGCTTTAGGACCACAAAACAAGCAAATGGTGATACAGTATGATACTGCTTAAATTGAATACACATTACACACATTATTTGCACTGGGATGAGTCCTGAAACGTTACTGTGAACACAAAATATTCCAATGTCTTCTAAGTCAGGGGATTCCTAATTTGCTATCTATCTATCTATCTATCTATTATCTATCTATTATCTATCTATCTATCTATCTATCTCATATCCAGAGGATCCTTCTGTGGGTCTAAGCTCTGATGCCATAACACTTTTCACAGCGGTGAAAAATACGTAATTGGTAGTTGTGTACAAACTTAAATATCACAGAGGTCAACCACCTAAAATCTAACTTTTAATAGAAAATACAAAAAAGTAACAATGAACCCCTCACACGGGGACTAATATACAAACAGACAGACAGACAATGGGGGGCTTAAACCAGGACCGAAGGATGTATATAGGTGACGGAGTGGGGCAGGGCCAAAGGGGTCCCTAGTGTATCCCTAGGGTATCCCTTAACTATTCTCTGCCCAGAGATGCACCCAGATGGTGGGAGCACTCTGTCCCCGTGCCTAATCTATCTGTCCTTAAAGCACCCCTACAACACAAATAGACCCTTATGGATGCCCGGGTCGTTCAATATAATCACTACACAATGATTGTCAACATAGATGGTTCTAGTCTCGACGCGTTTCCCTTTATGGATAAGGTTCGTCAGGAGACAACTAGAAAACAACCAAGTAAGACGCTGCCCCTCCACAGCGAATATATATTGGCGATCAAAAATAGAAAACAAAAATAAAACAAAATGCTGGAGCACCAGCAGGACGGTATCCAGCCGTCAGATATACACAAAGTTGCACAAAGATAATGCAGCTCCGTCACCTATATACATCCTTCGGTCCTGGTTTAAGCCCCCCATTGTCTGTCTGTTTGTATATTAGTCCCCGTGTGAGGGGTTCATTGTTACTTTGACAATCATTGTGTAGTGATTATATTGAACGACCCGGGCATCCATAAGGGTCTATTTGTGTTGTAGGGGTGCTTTAAGGACAGATAGATTAGGCACGGGGACAGAGTGCTCCCACCATCTGGGTGCATCTCTGGGCAGAGAATAGTTAAGGGATACCCTAGGGATACACTAGGGACCCCTTTGGCCCTGCCCCCACTCCGTCACCTATATACATCCTTCGGTCCTGGTTTAAGCCCCCCATTGTCTGTCTGTCTGTTTGTATATTAGTCCCCGTGTGAGGGGTTCATTGTTACTTTTTAGTATTTTCTATTAAAAGTTAGATTTTAGGTGGTTGACCTCTGTGATATATATATTTTTTTTTCTGATGCCATAACACCCTCTAACTCAATAACAGAACTTCTCCAATTCCTAGCCAAATAAACCCTACTAGCTGAAAGAATGTGGTGAATCCGTTTATTTTTTCTCTCCGAAATCCCTTCTAATTGGTATCCTATTAAACTCGAAATCCCATAATTGCATATAATAATTTACCAATATTCTCCCAGAAACATTTTACCAATACCCAATCCCACCACATGTTCTTCAGGGTTCCCTTCTCACCACACCCCCTAAAACATCTTCTGTAATACTGAGAATCTTACATAATCTGGAGTGAAATAAGATCTACGAAGTAACTTCTTAAAACTTAAATTCTCAGTAAATTCTCTGTAATTTTTTATTCCATTTGTTCCTTGTCCAGTCAAGCCCCAGATCTTGTTCCCACTTTAATATACACTGCTCAAAAAAATAAAGGGAACACTTAAACAACACAATGTAACTCCAAGTCAATCACACTTCTGTGAAATCAAACTGTCCACTTAGGAAGCAACACTGAGTGACAATCAATTTCACATGCTGTTCTGCAAAAGGGATAGACAACAGGTGGAAATTATAGGCAATTAGCAAGACACCCCCAATAAAGGAGTGGTTCTGCAGGTAGTGACCACAGATCACTTCGCAGTTCCTATGCTTCCTGGCTGTTGTTTTGGTCACTTTTGAATGCTGGCGGTGCTTTTACTCTAGTGGTAGCATGAGACGGAGTCTACAACCCACACAAGTGGCTCAGGTAGTGCAGCTTATCCAGGATGGCACATCAATGTGAGCTGTGGCAAGAAGGTTTGCTGTGTCTGTCAGCGTAGTGTCCAGAGCATGGAGGCGCTACCAGGAGACAGGTCAGTACATCAGGAGACGTGGAGGAGGCCGTATGAGGGCAACAACCCAGCAGCAGGACCGCTACCTCCGCCTTTGTGCAAGGAGGAACAGGAGGAGCACTGCCAGAGCCCTGCAAAATAGCCTCCAGCAGGCAACAAATGTGCATGTGTCTGCTCAAACGGTCAGAAACAGACTCCATGAGGGTGATATGAGGGCCTGACGTCCACAGGTGGGGGTTGTGCTTACAGCCCAACACTGTGCAGGACGTTTGGCATTTGCCAGAGAACACCAAGATTGGCAAATTCGCCACTGGCTCCCTGTGCTCTTTACAGATGAAAGCAGGTTCACACTGAGCACATGTGACAGACGTGATAGAGTCTGGAGACGCCGTGGAGAACGTTCTGCTGCCTGCAACATCCTCCAGCATGACTGGTTTGGCATTGGGTCAGTAATGGTGTGGGGTGGCATTTCTTTGGAGGGCCGCACAGCCCTCCATGTGCTCGCCAGAGGTAGCCTGACTGCCATTAGGTACCGAGATGAGATCCTCAGACCCCTTGTGAGACCATATGCTGGTGCGGTTGGCCCTGGGTTCCTCCTAATGCAAGACAATGCTAGACCTCATGTGGCTGGAGTGTGTCAGCAGTTCCTGCAAGACGAAGGCATTGATGCTATGGACTGGCCCGCCCATTCCCCAGACCTGAATCCAATTGAGCACATCTGGGACATCATGTCTCGCTCTATCCACCAACATCACGTTGCACCACAGACTGTCCAGGAGTTGGCAGATGCTTTAGTCCAGGTCTGGGAGGAGATCCCTCAGGAAACCGTCCGCCACCTCATCTGGAGCATGCACAGGCGTTGTAGGGAGGTCATACAGGCACGTGGAGGCCACACACACTACTGAGCCTCATTTTGACTTGTTTTAAGGACATTACTTCAAAGTTGGATCAGCCTGTAGTGTGTTTTTCCACTTTAATTTTGAGTGTGACTCCAAATCCAGACCTCCATGGGTTAAAAAGTTTGATTTCCATTTTTTTTTTTGTGTGATTTTGTTGTCAGCACATTCAACTATGTAAAGAACAAAGTATTTCAGAAGAATATTTAATTAATTCAGATCTAGGATGTGTTATTTTTGTGTTCCCTTTATTTTTTTGAGCAGTGTATTATAGAAGACAATGTGAGATAGGTGGTTGTATCTGGCCTCTTCTCTAATTACTCAGTGGTCTCAACAATTTGTAACTATACTAAACTGAGTGAGCCTTAATGAAAAATAATACGTAACTTTTATTTTTATTTTGTTAAAATAAGTGAGACAAATAATAAAAAACTTCTATACGCACTGTTGTACGCATTTCTTTTGTCTGGGTAGGGGGGCTCCTTGACAAATGACCCTATTTATTGCCACTTTCTTACCCCATACACAGCAGCGCTGCCACTGCACAAATGCTTTGCATAGCACAAATCGATCCCTGATGAGCCATCTAATCATGGTGAAACGCGTCGGATGGTGCTTGTAGGTAGTAGGGAGGAGAGGGAATACTAGACTAGGCCCGAGGTTCCAGCGGCTGGGGGGTCGCTCTTTTAAGGGCGAGTACTCTGACTACAGCCTGTCAGTTTATCCCCACTCTAGGCCAGATGGTGAGGGACAGAAAAACCTGACGAATTGAAGCTGAGATCAGAGAGCATGCCAAGCAAGTTATACCCTACAAAGCAACCCCACCCCCCGCAACCTAACTACCAGATAAATAGGGTCATTTGTCAAGGAGCCCCCCTCCCCTGACAAAAGAAATGCGTACAGCAATGCGTATAGAAGTTTTTTATTATTTGTCTCACTTATTTTAACAAAAGAAAAATAAAAGTTACGTATTATTTTCCATTAAGGCTCACTCAGTTTAGTATAGTTACACACTTTAATATATTCTCCAGTTTAGTATTGGATCTGATAGATACAGTTTTTCAAGCCAAGTTTCTTTCTTCTCTCCTATATCTCCTATAAACTCCATTAACAAAATGATAGATCTTCAATAACCTATAAAACTCCTTAATATCTTTTTATTTTATTATTAACCTCACCCTATAACTTCAAAGAAAACTGGACCACTGGCACATGTTTCAAACTTTCAATTCTTGGTTTCCCCCAGGTCACTGTATCCCACTTCAAAGAATAAATCAAATCCTCCTCCAACTCAACCCCACAAAGGCCCCAGTCCTACTACACTTGTCATCATTAACTGTGCTATCTGTGCAGCTTTAACATTATTTAACACATTTGGTACAGAAAATCCTCCCCTACTACTATTAAACACCATTACTTTTCTTGAAACTCTTGGTCTTTTACTATTCCAAATAAACTTTAAAAAAATCCCATTGCAACTAATCTAACTCCTTCCTAGGAACCATTACTGGTAAACATCTAAAATAATAACGTATCCAAGGCAATATTGTCACTTTAAGTGAATTATTGGTCACCAGTCCTGAGGATAGGTCATCAATATCTGTAGCCTGGACAATCCCTTTAAGTCTTTTTTTTTTACAAGTTCATGATTTTGGTGATGGTTCATGATCTGTGGGAGATTGCCGTATTTTTTCTTTATAAGACGCACTTTTTTCCCCCAAAAATGGGGGAGAAGTGCTCACTAGTATGCATTAGGTGCCGGGAGCGGGAAGTGAAGTGCCGCAAGCGCTTGTGGTACTCACCCTCTCCAGTCTTTCTTCCTGGGGGCAGCGCTTCACTGTCCTGACTGCGTACAGCGTTAGGACATAATGCGAGCACTATGACCTGACGCTGCACGCAGTCAGGTGACAGAGCAGCGCAGGCTGGCAAGACAGGGGAGCGCAACTTCTGCCGGAGGTGGAGAGGAGCCACGGCGCAGGACAGGTAAGAGGAGGTTTTTATTTTAATCTGATCTAAAGGTCTGACATTGGATCTAACATTGAGGGCTGATCTGAGGTCTTATGGGGTTCTGAAATGTGGGCTGACATAAGGTCTGATGGGGGTCTGACAATGTGGGCTGATCTGAGGTCTGATGGGGTCTGACAATGTGGGCTGATATAAGGCCTGATGGGGGTCTGACAGTGTGAGCTGATCTGAGGTCTGATGGGGGTCTGACAATGTGGGCTGATGTGATGTCCTGGTAAGGGGGTCAAGAATGTCCTGGTATGGGGGCCTGATCTGATGTCCTGATATTTATGAGGGTCTGATCTGATGTCCTGATATTTATGGGGGTCTGATCTGAGGATCTGATATGAGGTCTGATGAAAAATATTTTCTTCTTATTTTCCTCCTCTCAAACCTGGGATGCGTCTTATCATCGGGTACGGTACTTTTCACTGTGTTCTCGGTGGATTGACTTGTCTTTTCTTTATTATATCGAATCCTTTGATTGAAGAACTGAAGAGATGCCAGAAAAATAAGGCTACTTTCACATTAGCGTTTTTTGCGGATCTGTCATGGATCTGCAAAAACCCTTCCATTACAATAATACAACTGCATGCATCTGTCATGAACGGATACGGTTGTATTATGCCTTCTATAGCCATGACGAACATCATTGAAATTCAATGGGGGACAGATCCGTTTTCTATGGTGTCAGAGAAAACGGATCGTCCCCATTGACTTACATTGTGTGTCAGGATGGATCCGTCTTGCTCCGCACCACATCGCGGACCGAAAAACCCAACTTGCAGACCAAACGGAACGGAATGCATTTTGATGCATTCCGTTTCATTCAGTTTAATTTTGTCCCCATTGACAATGAATGGGGACAAAACTGAAGCGTTTTCTTCCGCTATTGAGATCTCAATAGCAAAATTGAAAACGCAGATCTGAAAGTAGCCTAACTTACCCCTTACAATACAGAGACATATCCTTCTTCTCAATGTAAGGAGTTAAGTGATAATGTATACTCTCGCTGAAGAAATACTGTGTATATTACACCTACACTGATGAGCAAAAGGGTAACAATGTTTAGAACTTTTGACTTTCAGGCTCCATATCTCACCATCCACTACAGCTTAGAACCTGAGACTACCATCATTTTATAGACAATCATCTTGGCTCTCATACATTTGGACTTGCAACTATTTAGCATATGATTAGTTATGCAGATTCTTGCCATGTAACTGCATTGTTACTGTTTTGCTCTTAAATTTCTATTTTTATTTTGTTAGTATTTTGTAAATCCACCTTTGGTTTTCAACACCTAAATCTTCTGGGGATGCTCTCGATCAGATTCAAGCATGTCTCGACTGAAATCTGTTCCCAGGTCTCATCTACACGTTCCCAATGTTGGTGCATCCTGGTCGACTCACTTGGGTACGAATACAGCTTTTTTTTCAACTCTACCCACAAGTGTTTAATTGGGTTAAGGTCTGGGGACTGTGGGGCCAGTATCTCTACTTCATTGTCATTGAATCATTTCTTCACCAATCTCAACATATGCTTCTGGTCGTTGTCCTGCTGGAACACTATGTCATCCTTTTTCATACCCATAGTACTCAAGTGTACAAAGTAACTTGTCTTGTAGGATACTCACATGTAGCTCAGCATTAAGCTCCCCCTCGATCCTGGTCAATTATCCAACAACTTTGGCTGTGAAACAATCCCATATCATCAGGCTTCTCCCAATCTTGACAGTTCCTTTAATTTCTCGACCCATTAGCCCCCTTTTCCCGTGTTTTTTCCAGACCCATTTGCACCCATCAGAGCCCAGACTATTGACTTTCATCTCATCACTCCAAATCACCCGTTCCAATCTTCTACTTTCCACTGTTCATACTTTTTTGCAAACTCGAGCCGATGCTTCTTATGACGATATTGAAGTTGAGACTTTTTCACCTTTTTTCAGGCCACCATTCCAGTAATGCGTGTCGAATGGTGCATGGATGTCTGTGATCTCACTATTACAAAGTATACTAGCCACCTCCACTTCCGTGTTTGTCGCGCTAGAACTGATGGACCTTGTGATGATCTGACTTGTTGGCTCTGATACTTTGCCTGGATGTTCACCTCTGGGCTTTGGAATGGATGGACCACATTTTGTATTCTACCAACTGTCATGGCACTCACATAATGCAGTTTGGCAATTTTCCTGGCAGAGATACTGCTATCTATGAGCTGGATGATGCTGTTTCTCGTTTCTTGAGAAATCTTCTTCATGGCTGCTCCTAGATTCAAACCAGGGCCCTTTCACTTGGGAATCAACCTAATAACACACTGAGCTATTAGGGAATGTGAGAAAAGGTTGTAATTTAGTAGTAGTATAGAAGAAGAGAAAGATTGTTCCACCACCAGGAGTAAACAGTAACAATGCAGGTACATGACAAGAATCTACATAACTAATCATATGCTGCTAAATAGTTGCAAGTCCAAATGTATGAGAGCCAAGATGATTGTCTATAAAATGATAGTAGTCTCACGTTCAAAGCTGTAGTGGATGGTGAGATATGGAGCCTGAAAGTCAAAAGTTCAAAACATTGTTACCCTTCTGCTCGTCAGTGTATGGCAATAGTTACGCCATTGATTGGTGCCAACAAAGCAGAGGTTTCTAGTAAATGGAAAGCCGTTCATTGACAGTAATCCTACTGTACATCAATCACTGCCTGTTCTATGGGTTATTGCTCTGTGCCTATCTACCAGCAGAAACTCATGTAAATAATCTACTTCAAGCAAATGTGTTTTATCAGCATCCGCCACCGGCTGGCAGCTGGCATCCTTATCTTCTAGTGATTACCCGCGTCCAGTACAATGGTTCTGGCTTGCTCTGTTCAGCTGGCTTTGTCTTTATTTGGGTGGAATTTCATTGTAGACTGCCGGAGCTAATTAGATCACTGAGCAACGTCGATTTTAAATTGCAGAAAGGTTATGTGCCTAATAAACAAGCAGGACGCATTTTAATTAACCCTTTCCCCTGTAATTCTATGATGCATGTCTTATTGCACCGTCGTGACTTGTGCTTGATAAATAATTGATTATTTTTATTATGTTTGTATTATCTGAGCTCATATCCATGGACAGTACTGAAGAACTGGTCCGATTTAGCCTTTCTGGAAAGTGAGTTCACTAATCATTGAGAGGCATATGATAAACACTGTGTGAGGTTTTTCGGTGAGCCCTCATTTGCATTGGGTTTGACAGAATTGTGCCGTTCACAGGACTGCCATCTGGACCCTAATCATCCTGATATGCCAAGTTTCAAAGTCTGCTGTGTTCTCATGGTTAACCAACGACAGGTGGCATCCATGCCAGCTCACAGCTCCCCCGCCCCTTCTATGATCACAATAGTGACTTAAAATAGAAGCACAGGTAACGCTTCTCTGTCCCGAGTATTCATTCCCTGTCTGACTCCGAAATTCTGTTATAAAATTCACCATTTTCCATTTAATAAAGCATTTAATTATAGCTTTATAGCATCGAAGATAACTGCTCGAGTTGCTGAACACATGAAGCAGTAGCAGCAGAGCTAAATCTCCTGATTAAAGGGGTTATCCTCAATTTTAATTTTTAATGGTCACCGCTGAAGATATTCCTACCGGGCCAGTGCTGCGCTCGCCTGACTAAATAGGTTGCGGGCACTGCCTGGATCACGTTCCTTACACTACATAATTGTACCAAATGACTTATCCACATTTTCATGTCAGTGACACGTCCATGAAAAAAAGCGTACGTGTTTCATCCGTGAAGATATCCGTAAAGGATCCGTGGTTGGTCCGTGTGTCCGTTTTAACCATCCGTGTGTCATCCGTTATATACTGACGTTTCTCAGGTGAAAATTAATTTCCAAATAATCTCCTATCAGTCTTCTGTGAAAAACGGATGGTGTGTCCATGATTTTGACGGACCCATAGACTTCTATGGGTGTGCTTGGTCCGCATTACGTATCAAAGCATTGCATGACCTACGGTCAGTAAAAAAATACTGAAATGTCAGACACATTTAAATTAATGGGTACGTGTGCTGTCCGTGGAAAATGCGGATAGCACACGTTGGTGAAAAACGGAAATGTGGACGAGGCCTAAGACGGGGCGACACAGCGATCTTTGGTTGCCTGAAGTGAGTTGTAGCCTCATCCTATTGCCCTCTCAACTTTTTTGAAAGTCATGTAAAGGACTAATACAGGTATGAATTCGGGATCTGTGAAGGACCCTGGCCAAAGCATTGAGGGGATTTATTAATCCTGTCTAATATTTGGACAGTGTAAACTTAGGCAGTCTAAAGATCCCCCAAATTTATCACAGTGGCTCAAGCTGGATGATAAATTTGGTGCATCTTAAGACGTGTTCAGGCTTTTTTAGGGTGGATTCAATACCTAGGCCATAGTGTGAGGCTTCTGAGAAATCATGAGATAATATGGCTATGATTGTCTGTATTGACCAATTTCACCTTGATATCTGTCAGACAATGTTTAACTTCGCTGATAAGGTATGTATGAAAAATCGGCTGGTTTCAGCAATGCTGTGTTGAAAAAAAATCATCTTTTCTTGTTGTTAATAGCACTGCTCAGATGTTTAGTTTCTTTTTAGGGTGCTTTCACGTGTACCATTTTGAAACACTTTTATCAAACCAAGAGACTAGGACTGGATAAAAAAAAAAAGAGAGAAGTAGAATCTTTGTGTGTGTAATATATACATATATTATACAGTACTGTATATATCCATTATGCAATACCATCAGGGAGGCATCTGATTGGTTCCAAATTTATTCTACAGCAGGACAACGACCACAAACACACAGCCAATGTCATTAAGAACTATCTTCAGCGTGATAAAGAACGAGGAGTCCTGAAGTGATGATATGGCCTCCACAGAGCCCTGATCTCTATTTTATCCAGCCTGTCTGGCATCAAGACTGGCATACAGGAATATGGCAGTCTTGGTAAATGTACTTCAATATGTTCACTAATAATGGTGAATATTTCTGCTGTTCTATAGAACTTAAAAACACCAGAAATACCTCATGTGCAAAATAAAAAAAAATAAAAAAAATCACATTATGTTTTTTCATGCAATTTAAAACTCTCTGTACCCTCTGTGTGAAGGGGTCCTTAGACTGGAATCATATATGCAACATTTGTGGCAATTTTTCTGAGCCAAACAGAGGGAATGGATGTTTAAGAGCTGAAGACACATCAGCCTTTCCTTTATATTGTTCCTTCTCTTTGTAGCTATTCCTGACCAGAAAGTAAAAAAAAAAACTGGCCACAGACTGAAGTGAGAAAGCACTCAAAGTATGCAGTATCCAGATAATGTTAACACAATGCACAGTAAAAGATATAAAGATTGATTGATAGATAGATAGATAGATAGATAGATAGATAGATAGACGTTCCTCAACATTGAAATTGCAACACCAAGAAGGACAAGCTATAAGGTTATGCAAGCAGAGAAAGTAGCAGGTTTCACTAAGATCTGCAGACCAAATTCTAAAGTGCCCCCCATAGTAGTAATAAAGCCCCCATAGAATTCCCCAAAAGTATTACTACCTGCCTATAGTCCCCCCAGTAGTACTAATGCCCCCTATAGTGCCTCCAGTAGTAATAAAGCTCCCATTATGTGTCCAGTAGAAAGAAAATGCCCCCTTATAGTGCTGCCAATAGTAGCTATGTCCCCATAGTGCCCCCAGTAATAGGGTGCCAAAGGAAAATAACAAACTGAAATGCATGCAGGACACAGCCTTTTCTGAGCTGCTTGCAGTCTGTCTCAAGGGGTCGTGTTGATGTCATTGTGCCGCCTGCGTTATCCTCTGATAGGCTTCAAACCCAGTTGCCTGTATCATAAAAGAGTGAATGATGTCAAGGCAAGCTTCCTTAGGATGGCAATATTGATGAATGTTGAGAGGCCTTAGAAGTCCTGTTTACGCCCTCACCCTTCAGCATGTACCCCTTGGGGTATGTGTACCGTAGGTTGAGAATCAGTGATCTACTGCATGATATTCCTCCCATCACCACTCTTCAAGATGGAAGTTAGTGATCATACTGCCTATCATGATGTCTTTATAACAGCTTCATCCATGCTGTACCTATAGTTGTAAAGGGTTTATAGCAGCGTCTTTATAGACAATTGACTCAATCTTTTCTTAGCTCCTCATGCCGACCAACCGTGAGGCTCAGTGGAAATACCTGCCTTGGCAATGGATGAAGAAGAACCCAAACTTACACCTATGATGGCAAGAAATGAAGACCTTAAGGTGGAAGAGGTTAAGAATGAACAAAAGGAGGCAGAGAAGAACTGGGAGACAAAACACCAGGAAGATGATGAACTAGACAAGGAGACTATTAATGAGAAGTCTGCAATAGGAAGAAAAGAGTGTGGCTAAAGACACTGAGAAGCATGAATACTCTGAGACGGATGAAGACCGAGGAGGATGAAGAGAATGATGAGTAAGAGGAGAAAAACTTAGAAGAGGTTGAAGAAACTGTTGATGAAAACAGTAAGACCGCAATAAGACTTCCTTAACCACTTCCTGGCCGCCCATTGACTATAAACGTCCTGGGCGGTCGGGTTTATCTGTGATTGGACGTTTCTAAATGTCTTTCAGAGATAGCAGCTGCACGCTAATCGTGAGATTCAGAGATAGCAGCTGCTGTGTCGGGGGCCCGCTGTCAGTGGCAGCAGGGCACCCCAGAGTGGAGGTAGGGACCGTTCCTGGGTGTTCCTGCCTTCTAGATAACTGTATACACAGCACTGAATGAGCGCCGTGTATACAGCCAGGAAGCAATGTGCTGCTTCCTGTCCCAGCCCGATGGTCATGTGATCGCCGGGCCAGGGAAGTGCAGGAGCTGTTGGGTCTTCCATAGACCACGATCAGCCCTGTACTGAGGCTGTACAGCGCTGTATTATGCTGTACAGCCTTTCTGGGGGCTACTATGTCAGCCCCAGTTACAGGAGAAATCAATAGTGAAAAAAAAAGAAGAAGTTGAATGTCATCCAGAGGTCTTGTATGACCTTATTGGGGACACAAAAAAAAAAAAAAAAAGTTTCACGTAAAAGAAAAATTCTCCAATTAAGCCATTTATAAAATGTTAAAAATAGAAAAAGATTAATAAAATAGACATTTTTGGTATTGCCACATCTGCAATGACCAGCTCTATAAAAATATCACATGATCTACACCATGAGGTGAACGCCTCACCTCCCAAAAAACATAATATTAATCAAAAGTTGTATGTACAGTTGTGTTCAAAATAATAGCAGTGTGTTTAAAAAAGTGAATAAAGCTCAAAATCCTTCTAATAGCTTTCATTTCCATACACACAAATGCATTGGGAACACTACACATTCTATTCTAAATCAAAACATGAAGAAAAATATATCAAATTTGTGTTGTTCCTCTAAAAAAATTGAAGAAAAGTGTATAAAAAAATAGAAGTTTTGGTATTCTTCTTTACAAACTCAAACATTCACTATATAAACTAAAAAAAAATGGAAGATTTAGCTTTCCTTTGAATCACTTGACTAATATTTAGTTGTACAGGGTGGGCCATTTATATGGATACACCTTAATAAAATGGGAATGGTTGGTGATATTAACTTCCTGTTTGTGGCACATTAGTATATGTGAGGGGGGAAACTTTTCAAGATGGGTGGTGACCATGGCGGCCATTTTGAAGTCGGCCATTTTGAATCCAACTTTTGTTTTTTCAATAGGAAGAGGGTCATTTGACACATCAAACTTATTGGGAATTTCACAAGAAAAACAATGGTGTGCTTGGTTTTAACGTAACTTTATTATTTCATGAGTTATTTACAAGTTTCTGACCACTTACAAAATGTGTTCAATGTGCTGCCCATTGTGTTGGATTGTCAATGCAACCCTCTTCTCCCACTCTTCACACACTGATAGCAACACCGCAGGAGAAATGCTAGCACAGGCTTCCAGTATCCGTAGTTTCAGGTGCTGCACATCTCGTATCTTCACAGCATTGACGATTGCCTTCAGATGATACGAGATGTGCAGCACCTGAAACTATGGATACTGGAAGCCTGTGCTAGCATTTCTCCTGCGGTGTTGCTATCAGTGTGTGAAGAGTGGGAGAAGAGGGTTGCATTGACAATCCAACACAATGGGCAGCACATTGAACACATTTTGTAAGTGGTCAGAAACTTGTAAATAACTCATGAAATAATAAAGTTACGTTAAAACCAAGCACACCATTGTTTTTCTTGTGAAATTCCCAATAAGTTTGATGTGTCAAATGACCCTCTTCCTATTGAAAAAACAAAAGTTGGATTCAAAATGGCCGACTTCAAAATGGCCGCCATGGTCACCACCCATCTTGAAAAGTTTCCCCCCTCACATATACTAATGTGCCACAAACAGGAAGTTAATATCACCAACCATTCCCATTTTATTAAGATGTATCCATATAAATGGCCCACCCTGTATAACCACTGTTTCTGAGAACTGCCGTACATCTGTGTTGCATGGAGTCAACCAACTTCTGGCCCCTGTGAGCAGGTATTCCAGCCCAGGATGATTGGACTACATTCCACAGTTCTTCTCTATTTCTTGGTTTTGCCTCAGAAACTGTATTTTTGATGTCACCCCACAAGTTTTCTATTGGATTAAGATCCGGGGATTGGGCTGGCCACTCCATAACGTCAATCTTGTTGGTCTGGAACTAAGATGTTGCACGTTTACTGGTGTGTTTGGGGTCGTTGTCTTGCTGAACACCCATTTCAAGGGCATTTACTCTTCAGCATAAGGCAGCATGACCTCTTCAAGTATTCTGATGTATTCAAACTGATCCATGATCCCTGGTATGCGATAAATAGGCCCAACACCATAGTATGAGAAACATCCCCATATCATGATGCTTGTGCCACCATGCTTCACTATCTTCACAGTGTACTGTGGCTTGAATTCAGTGTTTGGGGGTCGTCTGACAAACTGTCTCCAGCCACTAGACCCAAAAAGAACAATCTTACTTTCATCAGTCCACAAAATGTTACGCCATTTTTCTTTAGGCCAGTCAATGTGCTCTTTGGCAAATTGTGACCTCTTTAGCACATGTCTTTTTTTCAACACAACTGTACCCCAAAATGGTAGCAATAAAAAGTCACATCTCACAAAAAACAAGCTCTCACAAAAGACTATAGCCATAAAAAAAAAAAAAATTGGCTCTAAGAAAATGGCAACACAAAAACATGATTATTTTTTTTTAAAAATTCTTATTGTGTAAAACGTAAAAAAAAAAAAAATAGACATATTTGGTATTGTTGCATTCCTAACAACCGAATCTATAAAAATATCACATGATCTACCCCATGAAGTGAATGGTGTAAAAACAAATATTGAAAAATGACACCAAACTACTTCACCTACCACAAAATGAGATAAAAAGTGACCAGAAAGCCAAATGTACCCCAAAATGGTGCTAATAAAAACTTCAGCTTGTCCCGCACAAATTAAGCCCTCATGCATCTCAGTCAACAAAAAAAATTAAAATTGCTCTTAAAAACCATGACAGAAAATTCCATGTTAGAAAATCCAGATGCCACTCCTTCCCTTCTGAGCCCTGGCATATCCCCAAATAACAGTTTACGACCACAAAATCTGCCCACCAAAAACCATATGGCGCTCCTTCTGCGCCCGGCCGTGTGCCCATACAGCGTTATACAACCAGATATGGGGTGTTTCTGTAAACTGCAGAATCAGGGTAATAAAGATTGAGGTTTGTTTTGTTGTTAACCCTTGATGTGTTACAGGAAAAATTTATTAAATTGGAAAATCTGAAAAAAAAAATGAAATTGTGAAATTTCACATCTATTTTGCTTTAATTCCTGTGAAAATATTTTATGAGGTATCACTATCTGTCTTAAAAGCAGAGGGATTAAATTTTAGAAAACGGAATCTTTTCATATTTTTATTAACTTTTGTATTTTTTTAATAAATAAATGTAAAACATATTGACTCAAATTTACTATTAACATGGTGTACAATGTGTTACGAGAAAGTTGGAATAACTTAGATAAGTAAAAGTGTTCCAAAGTTATTACCACATAAAGTGACTGTCACGATTAGTGTGGGGGAAAAACTCCACACTAAACACAGGAGGGAATGGGAACAGTAACTGGGCCTGGAAACTAGGGAAGAAACAGGTCACCTCCTAAACAACCCTAATCCGGGCCCTAACTACCTATCAATATAAATAGACAGTGGGGCAAAAAAGTATTTAGTCAGCCACCAATTGTGAAAGTTCTCCCACTTAAAAAGATGAGAGAGACCTGTAATTTTCATCATAGGTATACCTCAACTATGAGAGACATAATGAGAAAAAAAAATCCAGACAATCACATTGTCAGATTTTTTAAGAATTTATTTGCAAATTATGGTGGAAAATAAGTATTTGGTCAATAACAAAAGTTCATCTCAATACTTTGTTATATCCCCCTTGTTGGCAATGACAGAGGTCAGACATTTTCTGTAAGTCTTCACAAGGTTTTCACACAATGTTGCTGTTATTTTGGACCATTCCTCAATGCAGATGTTATGGGGCTGTCGTTGGGCAACATGGACTTTTAACTCCCTCCAAAGGTTTTCTATGGGGTTGAAATCTGGAGACTGGCTAGGCCACTCCAGCACCTTGAAATGCTTCTTATGAAGCCACTCCTTCGTTGCCCGGGCGGTGTGTTTGGGATCATTGTCATGCTGAAAGACCCAGCCACGTTTCATCTTCAATGCCCTTGCAGGTGGAAGGAGGTTTTCACTCAAAATCTCACGATACATGGCCCCATTCATTCTTTCCTTTACACGGATTAGTCGTCCTGGTCCCTTTGCAGAAAAACAGCCCCAAAGCATGATGTTTCCCCCCTCATGCTTCACAGTAGGTATGGTGTTCTTTGGATTCAACTCAGTATTCTTTCTCCTCCAAACACGACGAGTTGAGTTTTTACCAAATAGTTCTACTTTGGTTTCATCTGACCATATGACATTCTCCCAATCCTCTTCTGGATCATCCAAATGCTTTCTAGCAAAATTCAGACGGGCCCGGACATGTACTGGCTTAAGCAGGGGGACACGTCTGGCACTGCAGGATTTGAGTCCCTGGCGGCGTAGTGTGTTACTGATGGTAGCCTTTGTTACTTTGGTCCCAGCTCTCTGCAGGTCATTCAATAGGTCCCCCCGTGTGGTTCTGGGATTTTTGCTCACCGTTCTTGTGATCATTTTGACCCCACGGGGTGAGATCTTGCGTGGAGCCCCAGATCGAGGGAGATTATCAGTGGTCTTGTATGTCTTACATTTTCTAATAATTGCTCCAACAGTTGATTTCTTCACACCAAGCTGCTTGCCTATTGCAGATTCAGTCTTTTCCCAGCCTGGTGCAGGTCTACAATTTTGTTTCTTGTGTCCTTTCACAGCTCTTTGGTCTTGGCCATAGTGGAGTTTGGAGTGTGACTGTTTGAGGTTGTGGACAGGTGTCTTTTATACTGATAACATGTTCAAACGGGTGCCATTAATACAGGTAATGAGTGGAGGACAGAGGAGCCTCTTAAAGAAGAAGTTACAGGTCTGTGAGAACCAGAAATCTTGCTTGTTTGTAGGTGACCAAATACTTATTGCCAATTAATTCATTAGAAATCCTACAATGTGATTTCCTGTATTCTTTCCCCCCATTCTGTCTCTCATAGTTGAAGTGTACCTATGATGAAAATTAGAGGCCTCTCTCATCTTTTTAAGTGGGAGAACTTGCACAATTGGCGGCTGACTAAATACTTTTTTGTCCCACTGAACCTATAAGGCCCTGGAATAAGGTTAGGACCAAAGACAACCCATTCCTCCCCAGATGGACCAATGGAAGTCTCTGTCTCAGGCCCAGATACAAACAACAGGGAATATAACAAACACAAAACAATAAGAACAGACAAGACTTATCTGAAAGTAAAAAACTGGCAACTCCAGAAGCACCAAAGAGTACAACCGACCACCTAGTTAGAAGGCAGGAAGAAAATCTATAAACCGCACCTCCAAGAGTGAGAAGCTGCTACTTATGAGAAAGGTAGTTTACCAAAAAGCAACACCTGAAGCAATGGGTGTGGCATTCACCAAAACACAGACACAATAAGATCCACAGTGAACTTGTCAATTTAACCCACAAGTTGCCAGTCTCTCTGATCTCCTGGTACCTGCCACGGGAACGTCCATGAAAGTGACACGTCAGATTTGCAAAATTAGGCCCGCTCAGGAAGGGGGCAAATGGCCTGGTCTGGAAGTGGTTAATATCAGACAGAAGATACACCAGCATTCTCGATTACATCAACAACCTCAATGGAAAAGGAACATCATCTAGACCCGGGGTGGCGAACCATCTATTTATCACAAAGTGCCAACACGGCATATTTATCCTGAATACCAATATAGTATATCTTCCATGTACTTTATCATGTAGCTATAATAGCCTGAGTCCATTCAGTGCACTGTCTGTGCTGTTCATAGTGCGCCCTGTGCTGATGAATGGCAGGAAAAGTCTAAGGCATATTGGTACACCCTAGACTTTTTTCCAGGGAGTAGGTGCCCACAGAGAAGGCTTTGAATGCTGCCTCTGGCCCCAGTGCCATAGGTTCACCAACACTGATCTAGACCATCCTCCTCAGACCACTTTTCCAGTGATCTACAGTAAGATGTTAGACTGTCAACAGCAATAACATCTATAATAATATCAAAAGGAATAATAATTAGAGTCTGCTAATAATTAGTTTAGAAAATCTTAGCATTTAATAATAAGAATAATAACAATATGAAGTGTCATAAGTGTGATAAGGTGGACAGTGAGGGAAGAGGTGTATATCCCACTCAGATACCTCAGCTTGGTGGGATAGCTAACGGGAGGTAATAGTCTCAGCAGCATGTAGGTTGCTGAGACAAGGGTCTTGTTGGTGTAGTTTGGGACGGATTTTAGTTGGATTGGCAGATAGGATTGGAGATGAGTCAGGGATCATGTTATATGTTTAGGTAGAGCCCAGACGGGAAGGTTTTCATTTTGTATCGTGTTTGTTGGTGCTGGTATCAAAATAAATTCAACATGGTTGTCAGCGAGAATATTGTGACTGAGACCCCGGAGATAGAGTTTTTTTTAAATTGAACAACTTTATTATTATGCAAGGAAATAACAGAGAGAAAAGAAACCAAGAAATGATCATTAACATTTGGTATAATTTACGCTAACTCCCTGTTATCCGCCAGTCCCATATTTTCCCCTCCCACCCCCCCATTGCGATGCGTCCAGTGTCCTCCCTCCCCCCCCCACCCCCATAGGGACATGGGGGGAGAGAGGAATAGGGGAAAAGAGGAAAATAGAGAAGGAGAGAGAGAGGAAGAGAACAAAATAAATAAAAAAATTAAAAAGAAAAAAAAAAAAGAAAAAAAAAGGGAAGCCTCCAAGCCCCCCATATCTTATTCCATTTCTCTAGTCACCTCTCTGCTTATACAAGATCCGTTCGTAATTTTTAATCTTGATGACCAGGTTTATCCAGTTATTTAGCTTCGGGGGATGGTGTGCAAACCAATTTCGACTAATCAAAAGTCTGGCAAGTAGTAGTACTCTACCTAATAGAATCTTTTGATATACAGGGTGGGCCATTTATATGGATACACCTTAATAAAATGGGAATGGTCTTCCGGTTCCGGCGCTGGGATGCAGGACGCGGAGTGAGTGAGCTCCGGCGCCTGTCCCTATAAATTCACCTGCGCTCCGAACTAGTGAACAATAAGGGACCCCGAAAGTCATCTGGGGGATCCCACTGAGCGGCGGCCGACGGTCCATGGACCGATATTTACTGAGGAGCGGCAGACGACAAGTGGTGAGCGGGACGAAAAAGACCGCGAGTGCCGTGCTGGACAAGATGGCGGATACCCGCCCTCACTCCCCGATCGCGACCCAAGGGGTCACAGAGGTGGTGGAAAGTGGCAGCAAGCTTACTGGGGATCTGAGTAGCATAGACTACAAGACTCTAGCTATCGAAGTAGCTAAATATCTGGCCCCAGATATCAGAGAGACTCTAGCCAAGACCCTCACACAGTCCCTGCATGAGCTGCATAACACGGTGGCAAGACATGAGGCAAGCATAGAGGAGCTGGAGCAAAGGGTTTCAGCGATGGAGGATGATGTGACCAGATATACCCATGAAGCTCAAGATCTTTTTAAACAGAACATCGTGCTGAAAGACCGCCTGGAGGACCTGGAAAATAGGTCCAGGCGGAATAATTTAAGAATAGTGGGCCTACCAGAAAGCATTAAACAGCCTGCCTTGAAAGAAATCTGCGAGGTAGAGTTGCCTCAAGCCTTGAACCTGAACGGCAGACATATAGTGGAGAGGGTCCACAGAGTAGGCCCTGCCATGGACTTTCAAGCACAAAACCGCAATATTTCACAAAATCTTCAGTCTAGACCGCGACAAGTCATTATGCGGTTTCTAGATTATAATGACAAGGAAGCCATTCTAAGAGCTTTTAGGGCCCGCAAAGGTCCACTAAAGGTCAGAGGACATACCTTACTAATGTTTGCTGACTATTCTGCAATGGTGGCAAAAAAGAGGCGCGAATTCAGCACTGTCTGTTCGGAGCTGTATAAGCAACAGATACGGTTCCAATTATTGTATCCGGCAATATTGAAAATCTCAAGTACGGATGGCGAGGTCAAAACGTTCCAAGATCCGGTGGCTGCGGAGGAATTCTTGCGGGATAACAACTTGGAAGGTGAGCCACGACGCAGAGGGAGGTCGCCAAGACAGCGACAACGGAGCAGGGAGATGGCAAGGAGCCCGGAGTGGAGACGCTCACCCCCCACAGATAGACGGGGAAGAGATTGGGAGGTGGTCCCAGCTGATAAGAGAGGACCTCGTCCTACAAGATGAAGGGACTCTTGGTCAAGATAAAGTGGACGCTACTGGTAGCTATGTTAAGTTTTGTTACGAGTCATTGATAGCCCATTTTTTTTTATTTTTCCTTTTTCTACCAGCAACAAAATGTGGACATGGATTAATCTGCGCAGTGGGAGCGGGAGTGCACACAGAAGGGAAATCTATAGTCTAGCCTATGTGATTGCATGGTTATATGATTTAGAAAGCACTGCGGTCAGGGTAGTATAAAGTATGGGGGACGGGTGGTTGAGTACTGCAGCCCAGAAAAAGGGAAGTCAGGAATAAGGAAGGAGGTTGTTAAGTAGGTAATATGTGTCACAATGACAGGTTGGTTCTAGGAGATTTTCCTAATGGGGGTGGGGGGGGGGGAGGGGGGTAGTTTACAATAATGTATGTGATAATGTTCATGTTTATTTCTGTGCATCAGTTGGCGCTTATCCTGGGAGTATCTTGGTAATAAGCTATGTTTATCCTATCGAAAATCACAGCATAGACAATTACCTTCAGATGACCCCAAAGATAAAAGTCTAAGGGGGTCAGATCGGGAGACCTTGGGGGCCATTTAACTGGCCCACGATGACCAATCCACTTTCCAGGAAACTGTTCATCTAGGAATGCTCGGACCTGACACCCATAATGTGGTGGTGGGTGCATCATCTTGCTGGAAAAACTCAGGGAACGTGCCAGCTTCAGTGCATAAAGAGGGAAACACATCATCATGTAGCAATTTCGCATATCCAGTGACCCCCTTAGACTTTTATCTTTGGGGTCATCTGAAGGCAATTGTCTATGCTGTGAAGATACGAGATGTGCAGCACCTGAAACTACGGATACTGGAAGCCTGTGCTATCATTTCTCCTGCGGTGTTGCTATCAGTGTGTGAAGAGTGGGAGAAGAGGGTTGCATTGACAATCCAACACAATGGGCAGCACATTGAACACATTTTATAAGTGGTCAGAAACTTGTAAATAACTCATGGAAGAATAAAGTTACATTAAAACCAAGCACACCATTGTTTTTCTTGTGAAATTCCCAATTAGTTTAATGTGTCACAAGACCCTCTTCCTATTGAAAAAACAAAAGTTGGATTCAAAATGGTCGACTTCAAAATGGCCGCCATGGTCACCACCCATCTTGAAAAGTTTCCCCCCTCACATATACTAATGTGCCACAAACAGGAAGTTAATATCACCAACCATTCCCATTTTATTAAGGTGTATCCATATAAATGGCCCACCCTGTAGTTAATCCCTCACAGAAACTACAATAATTGTATCAGGAGGAAATTTCCCCATGTGACATGAATTGGCCCAATGTGTCATGATTTTTGTCTTCTTCTGGATCAACAGCTTTAGGATAGAGATCTTTATAGCATTAGTGTAATAGTAATATAGTATAGCATATTATGTAATACTAGTAACCATATAATAAAAAATCCAGCACAATAATACAATTAATTATAATACCAAAAACCTAATGATTAAAAAAGTAATACAAATAGCTGTATTTTATTTACTTATATATAACGTATTTTTCGATTTATAAGTAGCACCCGATGATAAGACGCACCAGGTTTAAGAGGAGGAAATGAAGAAAAAAATATTTTCCACCAGACCTCATATCAGATCCTCAGATCAGAATATCATATCAGCCCTCCATGTCAGAACCCCATCAGATCAGGGACCCATAAATATCAGGACATCAGATCAGGCCCCCATATCAGGACATCATATCTGACCCTCTTATCAGAATATCATCATCCCTCCATGTCAGAACCCCATCAGACCTCAGATCAGCCCACATTTTCAGACCCCCATCAGACCTTATATCATCCCACATTGTCAGACCCCCATCAGACTTCAGATCAGCCTTCAATGTTAGACCCCATCAGACCTCAGATCAGCCTACTTTGTCAGACCCCCATCAGACCTCAGATCAGCCCTCAATGTTAGACCCCATGAGACCTCAGATCAGATTAAAATAAAAACCTCCTCTTAACTATCCTGCGCTGCGGCTCCTCTTCACCTCCTGTTTTCCCAGCCTGCTCTGCCACCTCACTGTGTGCAGAGTCAAGTCATAGTGCGTGCACTACGTCCTGACACTGTACGTGGTCAGGACAGTGAAGCCCCGGCCCCAGCAAGGAAGACCAGGGAGGGTGAGTACTACAAGCGCTTGCGGCACTTCGCTCCCAACTCCCGGCAGCTAATTCATACTAGTAAGCGCTTCCATAATGGAAGCGCTCACTAGTATTCGCTTTATAAGGCGCACGTTCATTTCCCCCCCACTATTGGGGGGGAAAGTGCATCTTATAAAGTGAAAAATACGGTAATTCTAAATTACAATAATTCCTGGGGTCAAGAAAGATTTTTTTTATCATTGGCACAAATATGTAAGAGAGGATTTCACCTTCTGAATAAAAAGATTTAGAAATAGGGATCTAGTTTATAGTTATATTCAAATAACTGTAGAAATATTAGTAATAATGGTAAATATAAATTAGTAATAATATAAAGATAGTTATTATAACAATAAAATATTAGTACATAATATCGGCAATACTAACAGTAAAATCAGTAATACAAAAATCAAATAATAACAAAAATATTAATAACTGTAATATTAGCATGTAAGTTAATAACTATGATAATTAGTAGGTTGTTAATAGGAATCAGGGGGTCAAAAAGGGATTTCTCCTCTGTGGCACGAATGTGGATCAAAAGTTTTAAAACTAGGGATCTAGTTTATATTAACAGTGAAATAAAAAACAATTATAATAATGATAATATAAAGACCAAAATAATAAAATAATATAAAAAATTTGAATATTGGTACTTAATAATAGCAATTAGTAACAATAGTAATAGCAGTAAAACAGTAATAATCAAATAATAACACAAATAATAAATACAGCATTTAGTTTAATAACTAGGATAATTAGTAGGTTTTGGAATAGTTTATAATAGTAAAATAAGATTAATACTGATAATATTATAATAATAATAATGTACTCCTATAATAATATATTATTAATAATAGCAATAGTATAATTATGATAATAATAGTAATAATTATAATAATAGTATAGAATTATTATAAACAATTATAGTATAGCTATTATAATGGTAGTATATGGAACCACTTGAAAGAGGTCACATTGACGTGGCAAGTGGACTTATACAGTACATTTTGATCAAAACATATACTAACAACCTCATCTTCATGATGATAATAATATGTGTGCGCCATGTTTTATTTGTGATTTATTCACATGTTGTGGTTCTACATGGCGGCTGTTGTGGCGCTGTGACTGTGGTGTGGCCCAGAGCCGATGACGTACATCTTATAGAGGCACACCACGCACGCTACTGCCATGGGACCTGTGGGCAAGAGGGGAACGCTGCTCTACATCCATTGTAACATCTCTTTGACTGATTCCCCACACTTCCTGGTTTGTGAAGGGAGGGTGCTGATTGGTGGAGCAGCCTGTCATTCGCTGTACTGGGCAGCTCCGTGAGTGAAAGCTGCCCAACCAATCAGCAGATTTCCTACAGGACAGAGAAGTGCTGGTCTGTAGCTGTACGCTTTGCAGAACTAAAGACCCAGCCTATGCAGAGGGAAGGGAAGGAGTGTCACGATAGGTAGGTAAGCGGGGAAATAACCAAACACAGGAAAACAAACAGAACAAATGACTAGGCCCAAAAGCTAGGGAGAATAGGGTCACCTCCTAGCGATCCCTAAAAGTTTTCCCTAAACTGCTGTGCCCATGTGCATACCCTAATGGTGGATATGCACATGCCCTCGTGCCTAAACCTATACACCCTGGGCAAACCCTAAGCTGTAGGGAAAAGGGAAGAGGCAACCTGCTTCTTCAAACCCGGAGGAAGCAAGCGTCTCCCTTGAGGCCTAGATAAAAGACACAATGGGAAATAATGGAGAGGACTTATCTTAAGCAGAGCTGGAGCAGACAATCCACCACACATCCAGAGCTCACAGGAAAGAACTATAACCCGCACAGGCCACTGGGGGAAGGAGGGATATATAGCCTCACTAACAATCAAACGCAGTACACCTGAGGGAAGGTGGATCGAGCTCAAACCCAAACCAAAACAAACAGAGAAGTCAGACATGTGCAGCCAGTCTGACAGACCTCCGCGCATTCACAGGGCAAGGCGTGACAGTACCCCCTTCCTTCTACGGGTAACCTCCGGACACCCCGGACCAACTTTATCCAGGTGTGCCCTGTGAAAGGCCCTCACCAGGCGGCTAGCACTAACATCAGTAGCCGGAACCCACATTCTTTCCTCGGGACCGTATCCCTTCCAGTGCACCAGGTACTGAAGGGAACCCCGAAGAACATGTGAGTCAAGAATCCTAGAGATCTCAAACTCCAAATTGCCATCCACCAGGACAGGGGGAGGTGGTAATGGAGATGGTTCCACAGGTTCCACATATTTCTTCAATAAAGACCTGTGAAACACATTATGGATCTTCCAGGTCTGCGGAAGATCCAGACGAAACGCCACTGGGTTGACAATAGCAGAGATTTTGTAAGGGCCAATAAATCTTGGGCCCAATTTCCAAGATGGTACCTTCAGCTTAATGTTTTTAGTGGACAACCACACCGAATCACCCACACACAGGTCCGGACCAGTCATACGTCTCCTCTCTAAGCCATCCGTTTATATCTTTCACCCATCTTTTCCAAATAAACTTGGATCTTCCGCCAGATAGATGACAAGGCGGAAGAGAATCTCTCCTCTTCTGGCATCCCAGAATATCCAGTCCCAGAAAAAGTACCAAACTGTGGGTGAAAGCCAAATGCGCCAAAAAATGGTGACTTATCAGTTGACTCCTGTCTACGGTTATTCAAGGCAAATTCGGCTAGAGACAAGAACGAGGACCAGTCACCCTGGTTCTATGGTTCTAGGTTTTGGTTAGTGTGCTCTGTCTGACCATTCGTCTTGGTACCACGGGCGAATCTAAATCCCCCTCGGTCACGAGGGGAATATAGAGACAAAAAAAGAGAGGGGTGGGGGGCGCACAATAGGGTAGTACGTTCAACACAAACTGAATTGTTTGACAAATAGAGGTGCTCACCTTTAGGGGTTGTGCAAGTATAGACACAACTCTATTGTAGATATGTAGGTAGTTTATAGACCTTTAGGATCCGTGAGTGCAGCTGCAGAAGGAATGTCTTTGGGATCGGATGCCCAATCCCCCAAAGGATGCTTGCAGTAGGAGAAAATTCTGATCAGGCGCAAAATCACTGGTTCCAATGAGTCTCTGTTGGTGAATCTTCTTTATTTACATAATAAGTAATTATGCATAGAACAACGCGTTTCGGGGCTCAAACTGTCCCCTTCATCAGGTGACCATATGCTAACCTGATGAAGGGGACAGTTTGAGCCCCGAAACGCGTTGTTCTATGCATAATTACTTATTATGTAAATAAAGAAGATTCACCAACAGAGACTCATTGGAACCAGTGATTTTGCTCCTGATCAGAATTTTCTCCTACTGCTGTCTGACCATTCGACTGGGGATAAAAAGCCGAAGAGAAAGACAGTTGAATTCCCAGACGAGAGCAGAACGCCCTCCAAAACCTGGAAACAAATTGTGTCCCCCTATCAGACACCACATCAGAGGGAATGCCATGTAGTTTCACAAGGTTATCGATAAAAACTTGAGCGAGAGTTTTGACATTGGGCAAGCTAGGTAAGGGTACAAAGTGGGCCATCTTACTGAAGCGGTCCACTACCACCAAAATCAGTTTTCCCAGAGGAACTCAGTAAATCGGTAATAAAGTCCACAGACAAATGTGTCCAAGGACGAGACGGGATGGACAAAGGAAGAAGGGATCCTGAAGGCCAAGTGTGAGCCACCTTCGCACATGCACAGGTCTCACAAGCTGCCACATAACCCTCCACACCCTTGCGCAACCCTGGCCACCAGAATCTCCGGGAAATAAGATCTATGGTGGATTTGCTTCCAGGATGTCCCGCAAGGACCGTATCATGATGTTCCTTGAACACCTTGTATCGCAGTTCTGCAGGAACAAACAACTTGTCTGGAGGACAAGAATCAGGAGCCTCATCCTGGGCCCCCAACACCTCCATCTCCAACTCAGGGTACAGAGCGGAAACCACCAACCTATCAGCCAAAATCGGAGCGGGATCCTCCGAATCACTCCCCCCAGGAAAACTACGTGACAAAGCATCTACCTTGACTTTTTTAACCCCAGGGCGAAAGGTGACCACAAAATTGAACCTAGGAAAAAACAGTGACCATCTAGCCTGTCTAGGATTCAGGCGCTTAGCAGACTGCAGGTAAGCCAAAATCTTGTGGTCAGTATATACCGTAATTGGATGAGTAGCCCCTTCCAACCAATGACGCCATTCCTCAAAGGCCAATTTAATGGCCAGTAATTCTCTATCTCCTACATCATAATTTCTTTCAGCGGCCGAGAGTTTCTTGGAGAAAAAAGCACATGGACGCCATTTGCTAGGGGATGGACCCTGCGACAGAACTGCTCCGACCCCCACTTCTGATGCATCAACCTCCACGACGAATGGTTGAGACACATCAGGTTGCATCAGAATGGGAGCAGACGCAAAACATTTCTTAATAGCAGAAAAGGCCTCTAATGCCTCATCTTACCAGACAGAGAAGTTGGCGCCTTTATTAGTCATATCTGTCAAAGGTTTTACAATGGTGCAATAATTCAAGATTCATTTTCTGTAGTAATTGGTAAAACCCAAAAACCGCATCAGAGCTTTCTGATTCTCAGGCCGGTCCCATTCCAGTACCGCCCGGACCTTTTCGGGGTCCATACGAAAACCAGAGTCAGAAAGCAGGTATGGCAAAAACGGTAGCTCCTGGATAGTGATGGTCAGTTCGCAGTGTTTGCCAGCGAACACATGCGGGCTGCCATCTTTAGTAAGGTAGACTCACCCGTCCAGCGATGCACAGGTAAGCCCTTACCTGTGCCGGGAGCTGGTCTGAAATCAAATGCAGTCACTGGGAGCAGGCAGTTCCGAGAACAGCCTGATGAAGGCCCCCGGCGGCTGTTCTCGGAACTGCCTGCTCCCGGTGACTGCATTTGATTTCAGACCGGCTCCCGGCACAGGCACAGGTAAGGGCTTACCTGTGCATCGCCGGACGGGTAAGTCTACCTTACTAAAGATGACAGCCCGCATGTGTTCGCTGGCGAACACTGCAAACTGATCATCACTGCTCCTGGATAGCAAATACACATTTTTTGCAATTTTGCATACAATTTATTCTCCCGAAGGACAACACCTGTCTCACGTGATCCTGATGGGTCTTCAAATCGGGTAAGTAAATTAATATGTCATCAAGTTAAATAATGATTCAGGAGGTGGGTAATCTAAAATTTAACATTTATTGATAATGCAGATAAAATAATTCCAAAATAAAGAGTGCAATAACAGACCTTGGGATAGAACAGATGAAAATACACTGGCGGACAGCCTAAGTGTCCATCCCAATTGAAAAATACATGTAAACACTAAAAATAGTGCACGGCGGCACCAGAAACCAGTTGTCCTACCGGTACCGTGAGACAGGAAACGGGACGTTCACCCTTGACAATGCTAATTAGCAGCTTCTCCATAGAAGATGAAAAAAAAATGAAAAAGACAATGTCAGGCAGTGATACACAAGAGTGCAGGGTCCCTGTATACACCCTATAGCTGACTAGCGAACATGACCCTAATTCTAAGATTGGGTAGCAGCCTCACCACAGGGCACTCGTCCTTACAAGGACGACCCCGTCCGGAACCTGTCCCTGAAGATAAGACTAGAAGTCCCTAAAAGGATCTAGAAAAAAGGCTCCCTACACGCATGTTTCACTGCCTGCAGACAGATGTGTATATAACGCAGGTAGTTCATCAGGGGAGATAAAGAAAAGAACACCAGGGATAAGTATAAGATAAACACTAAATCCCTAGAGACCAGCCTGAACAGATTCGTCAGCCAGTGATGTAGATTTGCCCAGATGGTGGACAAATCCTGGGGCGGTCTCTATAGATGGAGAGACTGTGAATATGCAGCTAAATAATATGTAGTAAGCTACAACTGGGACGCCAACTATACTGGCGTGCCAGACACTTTTAAATAGTTTACCTGCTTGCCGCCTTCGCCGCCCACACTATGGTCAGGCCAATGGGCGCATCCGTGCGGTTGCACGTCATCGCCGCGCATGCGCCCATCGCGGAGACGGAAGCGAGGCTTGAGGCGCACGGAAGTGCTATGGATGCCAGCTACTTCCTGCGCATGCGCGGCATCGCCAAATATCGCGATGCCGCGGCTGCCAGCTGAGTTAGCCGCAGCAATACAGATAGGTAAGAATAATGGTCCTACCTGTAATCACTATTGGGTAACAGGGCGATCGGAACTCACCCCGCTCCCAAAGTGCAATGGTCCCCAATCGGACCATCAGAAAATACACAGTATTTGGGCAACCGGTCATATGAACCAGAATAAGACATCTGGACAATGACAGGCACCGACATATTGATGTGGTGGCCAGAAAATCGGACAAATAATAAAGCATTGTATTCAATACATAGGAGGAATAATAAAATGTGTTAGGGACACCCAAGACGTAGTATATACATACATGCAGCCTCCATGCCAAATCAGTATATAAACATAGATTGGCCTGAATGAACGCCGAAAACGTCTGTATAGAGCTAGACCCAGCTAGTCCCATCATAGGAAGCAGCTGAAATTCAACTGTTCATTCAGGCCCATCGGTACAACTGTGCGCAAGAGGAAAATCCAGCGGGCTTCTCGCTGTAATATGATTTTATCCCAGTCCCCTCCACGTTTTGGGGGGGAGACTGCCTCAATACCACAAACTTTGATAACCCGCGGGTCGCCTTGGTGGAAATCACACACATGACGGGCCACAGCCGTGTCCCGTCCTTTTTCTATATCAAGGAGATGTTCTCCAATTCGCCTTCGCAGCTCGCGCTTGGTCTTACCAATGTATTCTTTATTACAAATACACGTGATCTTATATATCACGCCTGCGGTTCTGCAAGAGATGAAATCTCTGATATCAAAGGTCCGTTTGAGATTGTTACTAAAGAAAGTTTTGCCTGTGGCAATCCTGTCACAGGCTATACAGCCGCTGCACCTGAAACTGCCAACCGGCCGCCGGCTCAGCCAGGTCTCAGGGGCAGCGGGTGGCGAGAGATGGCTATGCACAAGCAAGTCCTTGAGGCTCTTACCTCGTCTGTAGGTCACTTGTGGGTAGTCATGTAAAACATCACTGATGTCAGGGTCCATCATAAGAATGGACCAGTGACGATTAAGTATCTCCCTTGATTTGTTGGCTAAGCCATCAAAGGTGGTTATAAACCGTACCTTCTTCTCTGTCTCTTGTTTTTGCTTAGGGACTAGAAGTGTGTCTCTATGGATGTGGGCAGCTCTCTGAAATGCTTTTTTCAAAATGCAGTCGGGATAGCCTCTGGCCAAAAACCTTAGTCGGAGGTCTGCCGCCTGGACTTTGAATTCATGCTCCCCTGAGCAGTTCCTCCGTAGGCGCAGATACTGCCCATAGGGGATACCTCGCTTCAGGGGCAACGGATGGCTACTCTGCCAATGGAGGACTGAGTTGGTTGCCGTGGTCTTTCGATAAATGCTAGTAGAGAGTTCCCCCCCAGGGTTTTTGAATATACAGACATCCAGAAACGGAAGTTTATCTTTGTTAATCTCAAACGTGAAACGGAGACCGATAGAGTTTATGTTGAGCGAGTCCACGAATAATTTAAAGGCTGCATGGCTGGAATTCCAAATGATAAGGATATCGTCGATGTACCGGGCCCATAGGGAAACGGGCCCGGTCATCGACTCCCCTTCTCCAAAGACGGTTACGGCCTCCCACCAGCCCAGGAGCAGATTTGCGTAGGACGGCGCACAGGAACAACCCATCGCCGTGCCCCTGAGCTGGTGGTAGAGACGACCGTCAAACATGAAGAAGTTGTGTGTAAGTAAAAATTTAAGCAGTTGTAGAACAAGCTCATTATGAGCCGCAAACTGTTGGCCTCGCATGCTCAAATAATATTCAACTGCTCTCATGCCCGCTTCGTGGGGTATCGAGGAATAAAGGGCCTCAACATCGACACTGGCCAGGTATGAGTGGTCGTCGATGCATACTCCATCTACCCGCTTCAATAGATCCATAGTGTCGCGGGTAAAGGACGGGAGGGCCGTGACGAAGGGCATTAGAATTTTATCAATATATACCCCTATATTTTGTCCTATACTACCAATACCGGCCACGATCGGTCTCCCCTTGAGTGGTTTTAGCCCTTTGTGGACCTTAGGGAGGCTATAGAACGTGGCCGCTACTGGATGTCGAGGGTACATGAAATCAAATTCCTCCTGGGATATAAGATTGTTACTTTTTCCCATAGACAAAATATCCCTCAATTCCACCAAATACGGAGCAGTAGCAAATACTGTGTATTTTCTGATGGTCCGATTGGGGACCATTGCACTTTGGGAGCGGGGTGAGTTCCGATCGCCCTGTTACCCAATAGTGATAACAGGTAGGACCATTATTCTTACCTATCTGTATTGCTGCGGCTAACTCAGCTGGCAGCCGCGGCATCGCGATATTTGGCGATGCCGCGCATGCGCAGGAAGTAGCTGGCATCCATAGCACTTCCGTGCGCCTCAAGCCTCGCTTCCGTCTCCGCGATGGGCGCATGCGCGGCGATGACGTGCAACCGCACGGATGCGCCCATTGGCCTGACCATAGTGTGGGCGGCGAAGGCGGCAAGCAGGTAAACTATTTAAAAGTGTCTGGCACGCCAGTATAGTTGGCGTCCCAGTTGTAGCTTACTACATATTATTTAGCTGCATATTCACAGTCTCTCCATCTATAGAGACCGCCCCAGGATTTGTCCACCATCTGGGCAAATCTACATCACTGGCTGACGAATCTGTTCAGGCTGGTCTCTAGGGATTTAGTGTTTATCTTATACTTATCCCTGGTGTTCTTTTCTTTATCTCCCCTGATGAACTACCTGCGTTATATACACATCTGTCTGCAGGCAGTGAAACATGCGTGTAGGGAGCCTTTTTTCTAGATCCTTTTAGGGACTTCTAGTCTTATCTTCAGGGACAGGTTCCGGACGGGGTCGTCCTTGTAAGGACGAGTGCCCTGTGGTGAGGCTGCTACCCAATCTTAGAATTAGGGTCATGTTCGCTAGTCAGCTATAGGGTGTATACAGGGACCCTGCACTCTTGTGTATCACTGCCTGACATTGTCTTTTTCATTTTTTTTTCATCTTCTATGGAGAAGCTGCTAATTAGCATTGTCAAGGGTGAACGTCCCGTTTCCTGTCTCACGGTACCGGTAGGACAACTGGTTTCTGGTGCCGCCGTGCACTATTTTTAGTGTTTACATGTATTTTTCAATTGGGATGGACACTTAGGCTGTCCGCCAGTGTATTTTCATCTGTTCTATCCCAAGGTCTGTTATTGCACTCTTTATTTTGGAATTATTTTATCTGCATTATCAATAAATGTTAAATTTTAGATTACCCACCTCCTGAATCATGCCTTACCTCTGGTAATCTGGAGCGCAGACCTTTTACTACGGTTTGACCTCCCTAATCAGTATTTGTAGTTATATTATCAAGTTAAATAACAATGAACCTTCCCACTAAATGATGGAAAATATTATTGATAAATCGCTGAAAGACCGCAGGCACATTAGTTAAACCAAAGGGCATGACAAGATTCTCGAAATGAACTTCAGGTGTATTGAAGGCCGTTTTTCACTCATCTCCTTCCTTAATTCTGATCAGATTATAAGCTCCTCTTAAATCCGACTTGGAGAACACCTTGGCTCTGACAATTTGATCAAATAGATCAGAAATAAAAGGAAGGGAATACGGATCACGGACCGTAATGAGATTCAATTCCCGGAAATCTAAACACGGTCTAAGTGATCCGTCTTTCTTTTTTACAAAAAAGAAGCCGGCGGCCACAGGGGACTTAGATGACCTAATATGTCCCTTTGCCAAACTCTCGGCAATATGCTTCCGCATAGCTTCTCTTTCTGGTTGGGAAAGGTTGTATAGCCGAGATTTTGGCAGTTTAGCTCCAGGGATGAGATTGACCGGACAATCATATTCTCGATGGGGGGGGGGGGGCAAATCCTGAGCTCCACCCTCCGAGAATACGTCCGCAAAATCAGAGAGAAACTGAGGTAGGACCGTAGTTGACACCCCTGAGATAGAAGCACAAAGACAGTTGTCCGTACAAAATTCGCTCCAGCTACTGATTTGTCTTGTTTGCCAGTCAATAGTAGGGTTATGCTTTATCAACCACGGTAAACCTAGAACCATCGGAGCAGGCAAGCCCTTCATAACAAAACAAGAAATGGACTCAACATGTGAATCACCCACCCTTAACTGAATGTCATGAACGATATGAGTAAGACTCTTTTGTGAGAGAGGGGAGGAATCAATAGCAAACACTGGTATCTCTTTATCTAATGTGCTAGTTCTAAAACCAAGATTTTGGAGGAACTAAAAATCAATAAGGTTTACCCCTGCACCTCTGTCAACAAATACCTCAAAATCTAAATTTCCTGAGTCTAGCACCACCATGGCAGGCAGGAGGAAATGGGTATTGCAGGGAGAATGCATATTTGCTTGCTCAGACTCCCCATTCACACAACCAAGAGTTAGAGAAGTTTTTTTTTCTCTTTATGTGAATACCTCCGTAGTTTTTGATTACCGCTTTGAGGTTTAACAAAAGGACACGCACAAACAAAATGACCTTCTTTTCACAGAAGTAACATAGCTTATTCAGCTTCCTAAAATCCCTATCACCTGAGCGCAAAGGAAACCTGGCCCAACTTCATAGGCTCCTCTCCTGCCCCAGATTCAAATGTCATATTACCCCGGGGATTAGGTGGGACGGATCCACTTTCAGATGGGACCCCCCGCTCGAGAGGAATCTTATAACTCTCTCAAAGACGTCTATCAAGTCGCACTGCCAAAGACATGGCCATCTCCAATGAATCGGGATACTCATGAAAAGCAAGAGCATCTTTCAACCTCTCAGATAGCCCCTGACAAAACTGACTCCAGAGTGCAGGATCATTCCACCCCGAGTCAGTTGCCCATCTTCTAAATTCTGCACAATACGACTCCGCAGTACGTTCTCCCTGTAACAAACTGCGCAACTTAGATTCAGCCATAGAGACCCAGTCTGGGTCATCATAAATCAAGCCCAAGGCTCTGAAAAATTAATCCACCGACCGCAGAGAAAAAGCCCAGGACTGCGCGTCCCCTTTGAGCAAAGATATAATAATCCCCACTGTTTGATTCTCGTCACTAGATAAAATCGGCCCGCAGACAATACAACCTGCAGGACTCCCTGAACCGAATAAAGTCATCACCACCCCCTGAGAACCTATCAGGGAGAACAACTTTAGGCTCTAAGCAGACCTGATTTCCTCCAACGGTGCCAGAGCATTCTGACACCGTGCAACAGAACTGCGGAGGTCAGCAACCCTCAGCGATAATCCCTGTATGCGATCAACCAAAGCATCCATAGCCTCCATTTCGCAAACAGATGGGAAATTACAGTTTTTCGGTGGGTTCGATGCGGGGGAAATAACCAAACACAGGAAAACAAACAATACAAATGACTAGGCCCAAAAGCTAGGGAGAAAAGGGTCACCTTCTAGCGATCCCTAAAAGTTTTCCCTAAACTGCTGTGCCCATGTGCATACCCTAATGGTGGATATGCACATGCCCTCGTGCCTAAACCTATACACCCTGGGCAAACCGTAAGCTGTAAGGAAAAGGGAAGAGGCAACCTGCTTCTTCAAACCCGGAGGAAGCAAGCGTCTCCCTTGAGGCCTAGATAAAAGACACAATGGGAAATAACGGAGAGGACTTATCTTGAGCAGAGCTGGAGGAGACGATCCACCACACATCCAGAGCTCATAGGAAATAACTATAACCTGCACAGGCCACTGGGGGAAGGAGGGATAAATAGCCTCACTAACAATCAAACGCAGTACACCTGAGGGAAGGTGGATCGAGCTCAAACCCAAACCAAAACAAACAGAGAAGTCAGACATGTGCAGCCAGTCTGACAGACCTCCGCACATTCACAGGGCAAGGCGTGACAAGGAGTCAAGCACAGCACTAAGTGGGCCTGTGGAGGCCATTACCTGCTGCCTCTTTGAAACCTCACCTGTCTGAGTAAAATGTACAGGCTCGGACTGGTCCACAGGAGAACAGGAGAATTCCCTGGTGGGCCCCTGATCAAGGTGGGCCCCTAGTCCCCCAACACCTGCACAATAGGCACAGTAGACTGCACTACAGACAGACAGCGTACACCATCTCAACCAACAAACAAATGAATGTATTATTATAGACCCTTGGGGCTGAGGTGACTTGTAGGTACAGAGGATGGCCAGTCAACATCATCTTTTATCAGGGACATGCTTTTTCAAACTCGCTGCAGGGACCCCATAACCAATCATATTGTGGTATTTTGCTGCTGCTGCCACTGTGTGAGCCCCCAGAATAAATTGAATTGGTGGGCCCAAGGCACCCCAGTCCAGCACTGAAAATGTACTATACATTACAGAGTCATTGTGGCAGGACGTATGATACACTGTATTGTATAATGCTGTTGGTGTTGGGGTACGTTATTAAAGACAATCTGTCACCACGAAATTGGACTATTATCTGCTGTAATTAATACAGATAAGAATATCACAATTTTTTATTTTACTACTGCCCCCTTCCCCCCTTCCCCCCACTGTCAGCATTTAAAGCTGCACTAAAATACATTGTCAGGACTGCTGTGCATAGGAGTCCTCTCCACTATGTTAGCACAGCACAGCAATCCTGACTTTGTATTTTAAAGCAGCTTTGAGCACTGACAGCAGGTGAATGGGGAGGCAATATGAAAATAAAAAATGGCAATATGGACACCTTATCTATCTATCGCGAGTCGTAATCTCGCGATTGCGCGAGCTCGCGCATGCGCAGTTCCTTCCCTTAGGCTGATGCCAGCACAGGGAAGGAACACTATACCGACACTGCACATGCGCGAGCTCGCGCATCGTGAGATTACGGCGATCTGACTTTCTGAGCAAGTAGGAGATTCCTGGATGCAGGCGGAGCTTGGCTCCTTCACAGGGGGGCGTGGCTAGGCTCCAGAACGGTTAGTACAGCCCCTTGGGCTCCTTACCAGGCTGATTTACATATATATATATAAAATAATTTTTTACACTCAATAAAACCACACAGAGCTATGGGACAGGTATATTGTGGACATGCTAGCGGCGATCTAGCTGTGCATGTCTGCATCTCTATAGGGTAAAAAGAGGTGACAGAATCCCTTTAAGTCTTGTATACTAGGGGAGCAGGAAGGAGGGTTTTGATGTGTGCATATTCCTCTTTACCTGTGCTAATGTACAGAACATGCATGGCTTTGTGTATCTATATTGCTATGCATAAATATCTAATGTGTGTATCTTTGTACATGTGTGTACATTTGTATTTTTTGTCTATATATGTGCACACGTGCATCAGTATGTGTTGCTGTATATGGCTACTTTCACAATAGCGTTAATATATTCCGGTATTGAGATCCGTCATAGGGTCTCAATACCAGAAAAAAACGCTTCAGTTTTGTCCCCATTCATTGTCAATGGGGACAAAATGTAATTGAACAGAACGGAGTGCTCCAAAATGCATTCCGTTCCGTTCTCATACCGGAGAGCAAACCGCAGCATGCTGCTGTTTGCCTTCCGTCCTGGGATGCGGAGCAAGAGGGATCCGTCATGACTCACAATGCATGTCAATGGGGACGGATCAGTTTTCTCTGACACAATCGAAAACGGATCTGTCCCCCATTGACTTTCAATAGAGTTCATGGTGGATCCGTCTTGGCTATGTTCAAGATAATACAACCAGATCCGTTCATAATGGATACAGACGGTTGTATTATCAGTAACTGAAGTGTTTTTGCTGAACCCTGCCGGATCCAGCAAAAAAGCAAGTGTGAAAGTAGCCTATTCATGTTTCTATGCACATTATAATATATATATATATTTATTTATTTTTTTGTTGTTTGTGTATATATAAATGTGTCTTGAGGTTTTCGCTTTCTTCTGGATCAACAGCTTTAGGAATAGGGATTTCATATAATGAATACTAATAGTAATGATAACAATAGTATACACTGCGTGCAGAATTATTAGGCAAATGAGTATTTTGACCACATCATCCTCTTTATGCATGTTGTCTTACTCCAAGCTGTATAGGCTCGAAAGCCTACTACCAATTAAGCATATTTGGTGATGTGCATCTCTGTAATGAGAAGGGGTGTGGTCTAATGACATCAATACCCTATATTAGGTGTGCATAATTATTAGGCAACTTCCTTTCCTTTGGCAAAATGGGTCAAAAGAAGGACTTGACAGGCTCAGAAAAGTCAAAAATATTGAGATATCTTGCAGAGGGATGCAGCACTCTTAAAATTGCAAAGCTTCTGAAGCGTGATCATCGAACAATCAAGCGTTTCATTCAAAATAGTCAACAGGGTCGCAAGAAGCGTGTGGAAAAACCAAGGCGCAAAATAACTGCCCATGAACTGAGAAAAGTCAAGCGTGCAGCTGCCAAGATGCCACTTGCCACCAGTTTGGCCATATTTCAGAGCTGCAACATCACTGGAGTGCCCAAAAGCACAAGGTGTGCAATACTCAGAGACATGGCCAAGGTAAGAAAGGCTGAAAGACGACCACCACTGAACAAGACACACAAGCTGAAACGTCAAGACTGGGCCAAGAAATATCTTAAGACTGATTTTTCTAAGGTTTTATGGACTGATGAAATGAGAGTGAGTCTTGATGGGCCAGATGGATGGGCCCGTGGCTGGATTGGTAAAGGGCAGAGAGCTCCAGTCCGACTCAGACGCCAGCAAGGTGGAGGTGGAGTACTGGTTTGGGCTGGTATCATCAAAGATGAGCTTGTGGGGCCTTTTCGGGTTGAGGATGGAGTCAAGCTCAACTCCCAGTCCTACTGCCAGTTTCTGGAAGACACCTTCTTCAAGCAGTGGTACAGGAAGAAGTCTGCATCCTTCAAGAAAAACATGATTTTCATGCAGGACAATGCTCCATCACACGCGTCCAAGTACTCCACAGCGTGGCTGGCAAGAAAGGGTATAAAAGAAGAAAATCTAATGACATGGCCTCCTTGTTCACCTGATCTGAACCCCATTGAGAACCTGTGGTCCATCATCAAATGTGAGATTTACAAGGAGGGAAAACAGTACACCTCTCTGAACAGTGTCTGGGAGGCTGTGGTTGCTGCTGCACGCAATGTTGATGGTGAACAGATCAAAACACTGACAGAATCCATGGATGGCAGGCTTTTGAGTGTCCTTGCAAAGAAAGGTGGCTATATTGGTCACTGATTTGTTTTTGTTTTGTTTTTGAATGTCAGAAATGTATATTTGTGAATGTTGAGATGTTATATTGGTTTCACTGGTAAAAATAAATAATTGAAATGGGTATATATTTGTTTTTTATTAAGTTGCCTAATAATTATGCACAGTAATAGTCACCTGCACACACAGATATCCCCCTAAAATAGCTAAAACTAAAAACAAACTAAAAACTACTTCCAAAAATATTCAGCTTTGATATTAATGAGTTTTTTGGGTTCATTGAGAACATGGTTGTTGTTCAATAATAAAATTAATCCTCAAAAATACAACTTGCCTAATAATTCTGCACTCCCTGTAGTAATGATATAATGCCAGTCTTTGAAATCTCTTGCACTGCTGGAGGATGTGACTAATTTATGATGAGCTGCAGGCCTGCATCTGGCTGCTCATGTGCCAAAGTGCAATCTATGGCAGCTAAGAGCCCTGAAAACAGGCGCAAATGAAGATAAATATGGTGGACCTGCTGGCCCTGCCCACTTACCACCCTCAATATACTACTTTTTCAGAAAGAGAAGAAAGGGCTTCTAAAAAGTGGTGTGACTTTCTAATATGCCGAAAAAGAGGCACAGGGAAATGATAAATCTCCTCCTTTGTTATAGTACCAGAATTCTTTTCCATATTAATTTCATAATATAGTTGTTTTTGTTTTTTTAGTTTTTTTTTACATTTTCTGATGCACAGCTCCATGTCCCCTTCATAGTTATAGTGGTAAGGAGGTAGATTATACAATTCTGGCTGCCTTCAACTACCACTAGAGGGAGCTCGCTGTATGTGGATTTATATTGGCTCATTTGGACATAAAGATAAGTCAGTGCACAGTAAGTTTCTAAGTCCCCCCTAATGGTAGCTGAAGGCAGCCAAAATTTTATAACAGCTGCTGACACCCCTATGACCAGCTATGATCTGTGTAGGAGATTTGCGATGTGGCAAGTTCTATCACACCTACTGAAATAAAAAAAACATCACTCAGTGAGTCCTACATAATATTAATTCTACATATAACTGCACATACATTATAAAGGGCTATATACTGGCCTAATAACAATAAACTAGCGGCCTCAGAGTTATATCTAGAGATGAGCGAATCAAAGTTTGCGCCGAATTTCCTCACGCTTTGTGGTAACGAATCACATTTTTTTCCTAAAACGGCTGCTGCACGTGTAAGGACATGGAGCAAAAAACTCTGGGAACGAGGGACACCCACAATGCCATGCCTGCAGCCAATCAGCAGCCAGCCCCTGTGATGTCACATCCCTATAAATAGTGTAGTGTCCCACTAGGTAGGGGTGGTCACTACACAAGGGTCACGTGTTACTCCTACTCCTAAGGAACAGTGATGTTATATTTAACCATGCATTTTACTGTATTTTCTGTGTGCTTTTGTATGCAATGTTTCCCCTGTGTCATGCATAGCAGGCCTATTAGGGCGTAGTTAGGCATCCTAGACACTAGAGGGAGATAGAGAGCCCCTAGTATAAATGTTTAGGCCCAGACAGAGAGGGAGAGTCTGTAGTCAGGAGTCTGTGGACACAGAGGTGAGAGGGCATCTTAGCCAGAGATATGCTGAGGGCCTCCTCCTGACATGCAGCTAGATAGTCCTGGCTGCTAGTTGCTACCAGGAGGCTAGTGAAGAACTCTAGCCTGCCTGTTGATAAAGTCAGCCACAGTTAGCTCAGAAGATTACCCCAGTAGTAGGAATGAACCTCCTGGGAGAAACCTGCAGCTTCCCTCACAACAGGAACAATACAACCAGCTCAGATAAGTAAGCTGATGGGCAGAGGTACTATAAAATAGAAGCAAGGGTCAATACGGGAGGAAGATTATTTTACCAAGGATTAAAGCCAGCATTTAGGCATCCGGGCCTTGGGATACAGCCAGACAGAATAGCTGTGGAGATAGTGCAGCCTGGACTGTGAAGCATTAATTGTATACCCTCCAAGTATCTTGCAAGATTATACCTGCCATTATTGAAAGTAAGCCTGCTTGTGGAACATATGCTAAAAGGGACTGCATCATTACCAACTGTATGTACAAAGTTTGGACTGTTTTAAGTAAAGCAACGTTTGGTTCATCATACCATCTGTGTACCTCAATTACTACTCCTATAGATCGGTGTGCCACCGTTGCAGGCACTGGAGTCACGATCCTTAAAGGGACCTTGCCCCAGGCACTCAAAATACCTGTAACATCCAGGGCACCTCATCCACCATCAGGCCTGGTCCCTACATCCAGAGTGTGCCCCAGAGGAACTGTGTCTACCTCTCCTTCACTGCCGCATGCCTGCCCAGGGTTCTCCAATACCGTGAGTAACCCTCGATTGCCCATAACCGTGACCTCACTATCGCAATACCCTGCAGGTCTGGGGTGCTGCAATAGGCTCAGCCATCTTGGATTCTGCCATTTACCAGTGTGCTTAGTGCAGGGAGAGATGTCAGCAGGCGCTAGGGAGCAGGGCCGGCGCCACCTGTAAGGCGACCTAGGCAGCCGTGCGGTTTAAAAAAAAAGCGTTGGTTAAGTGGCGGCCGGGCCGGTCTTGCCGTGTTTTTTTTTTAAAGTACGGCGGCGGGCCCTCCCTCGCACCGGGCGGCTGCCGCACTGCCGCACCGGGCGCAGCCTGAAGAGAGGGACTGACAGGAGGGAAGCACCTCTAATGTAGCATGGCCGAGCTCTGTTCGGTCCGCGGTACAGGAGCTTTTGTTTCCTGTACCCGACCGGACTGACAGGAAGTGCTCACTTAGTGTGCACTTCCTTTCAGTCCGGCCGGGTACAGGAAACAAATGCTCCTGTACCGCAGACCGAACAGAGCTCGGCCACGCTACACTAGAGGTGGGGGGGAATGAGAGTGACAATGGAGTGGGGGGAAATGAGAGTGACAAGGGAGGGGGGGAATGAGAGTGACAAGGGAGGGAGGGGGGAGAAGAGAGTGACAAGGGAGGGAGGGGGGAGAAGAGAGTGACAAGGGAGGGAGGGGACAGAGAGTGACAAGGGAGGGAGGGGAGAAGAGAGTGACAAGGGAGGGAGGGGGAAGAAGAGAGTGACAAGGGAGGGGGGGAGAAGAGAGTGACAAGGGAGGGGGGGAGAAGAGAGTGACAAGGGAGGGGGGGAGAAGAGAGTGACAAGGGAGGAGGGGAGAGAGTGACAAGGGAGGGAGGGGGGAGAAGAGAGTGACAAGGGAGGGGGGGAGTGAGTGACAAGGGAGGGAGGGGGAGAAGAGAGTGAAAAGGGAGGAGGGGAGAGAGTGACAAGGGAGGGAGGGGGGAGAAGAAAGTGACAAGGGAGGGGGGGAGTGAATGACAAGGGAGGGAGGGGGGAGAAGAGAGTGACAAGGGAGGGGGGGGAAGAGAGTGACAAGGGAGTCCCCAGAGCCAGACCAAGAGCCAGACTGCAGCCAGAGACCAGATCATCTTATTGTCCTGGTGGTAAGTAGACAATGCAATATGTTTATTATTTAATTGTTTAGGTATTAATACTACATTGGAAACTAATTTACCTCACATTAAAAGGACACTATAGCCCCAGAACCAGTACAGTTTAATGTACTGGTACTGGTGTCTAAAGCCTGTTCCTGCAGAGAAAAGACACTGTGCAGTACTGGTGTAAAGGAGCACTATAGTGCCAGGAAAACAAACTCATTTTCCTGGCACTATATAGTTGTTAGGAGTGGGGCACCCTCGTGTCCCCCTCCCACTGGGCTGAAGGGGTTAAAACCCCTTCAGCCACTTACCTTTCTCCAGTGCCGGCACCGGGAACTCTTCTCCCCGATTCTCCTCTCAGCTGCGAATGCGCATACGCACGCATTCAAAACTATGTTCCGCGTCTTCCCACTGTAATTTTCACAGTGAGAATCGCGGAAGCACCTCTAGCGGCTGTCAGGGAGACAGCTACAAGAAGCTTGATTAACCCTAAGGGAAACATAGCAGTTCTTTTAATTTAAATGCTGAGAAAGGGGTGGAACATATTATGTGATGTCATGGTATGGGCAGATCATCTAATAAGGGGGGGGGGGGGGGGGGGCGGCAGCAATTTTTATCTTGCCTAGGGCAGCAAAAATCCTTGCACCGGCCCTGCTAGGGAGAGTGCTAGGAAAGACTTCATTGTGCTGAAAATCGATTTAGAAGTTCAGGGAAAGATTATTGAAGGTGTAGGGAAAGGATAGGGAGGAATCATCCACACTATAAAAGGAGAACAGGGTGCAATAGGAGAGTATACAGCCTGGGTAATAGGAGCGATTCTATTACACCTTGCTGTACTAATTGGGGATCCAAATTGGTGTTATACTGCCGCTTTTAGGTTGTTTGCTCTATATGATACATCACAAATTCTAGCAAACCTTGCTTGTGATTGGGATGTAAGTTCTGTGTGATACAGCCATTTACAGGGTGTATTAATAGGAACAATACATACGTCCCATTAGCCGTTCTGCGTTGATTTTACATTGTCAAACTTTTTTTTGGGGGGTGTATTAATAGGGGAAAAAAAAGGAAAAAATATATGTCATAATTGCCGTTCAGCGGCGAAGTTACATTGTACTACAGCCATTTACAGGGTGTATTAATAGGAAAGACATGCACGTCCTATTAGCCGTTCTGCGTTAATTTTATATTGTTTAGCATATTATTATTTTTTTGGGGAGGGTGTATTAATAGGAAAAAAAAGGAAAAAATATATGCCGTTCAGCCGCAAAGTTACATTGTCCTACAGCCATTTACGGGGTGTATTGAAGGGGAATAAACCTACTTCCTATTATCTGTTCTGCAGTGAATTGTGATTATTTTTTTGGGGTGGGTTATTAATCGGAAAAAATATACAGTTGCAAGAAAAAGTATGTGAACCCTTTGGAATGATATGGATTTCTGCACAAATTGGTCATAAAATGAGATCTGATCTTTATCTAAGTCACAACAATAGACAATCACAGTCTGCTTAAACTAATAACACACAAATAATTAAATGTTACCATGTTTTTATTGAACACACCATGTAAACATTCACAGTGCAGGTGGAAAAAGTATGTGAACCCCTAGACTAATGACATCTCCAAGAGCTAATTGGAGTGAGGTGTCAGCCACCTGGAGTCCAATCAATGAGATGAGATTGAAGGTGTTGGTTACAGCTGCCCTGCCCTATAAAAAACACACACCAGTTCTGGGTTTGCTTTTCACAAGAAGCATTGCCTGATGTGAATGATGCCTCGCACAAAAGAGCTCTCAGAAGACCTACGATTAAGAATTGTTGACTTGCATAAAGCTGGAAAGGGTTATAAAAGTATCTCCAAAAGCCTTGCTTTTCATCAGTCCACGGTAAGACAAATTGTCTATAAATGGAGAAAGTTCAGCACTGCTGCTACTCTCCCTAGGAGTGGCCGTCCTGTAAAGATGACTGCAAGAGCACAGCGCAGACTGCTCAATGAGGTGAAGAAGAATCCTAGAGTGTCAGCTAAAGACTTACAAAAGTCTCTGGCATATGCTAACATCCCTGTTAGCGAATCTATGATACGCAAAACACTCAACAAGAATGGATTTCATAGGAGGATACCACAGAGGAAGCCACTGCTGTCCAAAAAAAACATTGCTGCATGTTTACAGTTTGCACAAGAGCCCCTGGATGTTCCACAGCAGTACTTGCAAAATATTCTGTGGACAGATGAAACCAAAGTTGAGTTTTTTTGAAGAAACACACAACACTATGTGTGGAGAAAAGGAGGCACAGCACACCAACATCAAAACCTCATCCCAACTGTGAAGTATGGTGGTGGGGGCATCATGGTTTGGGGCTGCTTTGCTGCATCAGGGCCTGGATGGATTGCTATCATCGAAGGAAAAATGAATTCCCAAGTTTATCAAGACATTTTGCAGGAGAACTTAAGGCCATCTATCCACCAGCTGAAGCTCAACAGAAGATGGGTGTTGCAACAGGACAACGACCCAAAGCATAGAAGTAAATCAACAACAGAATGGCTTAAACAGAAGAAAATACGCCTTCTGGAGTGGCCCAGTCAGAGTCCTGACCTCAACCCGATTGAGATGCTGTGGCATGACCTCAAGAAAGTGATTCACACCAGACATCCCAAGAATATTGCTGAACTGAAACAGTTCTGTAAAGAGGAATGGTCAAGAATTACTCCTGACCGTTGTGCACGTCTGATCTGCAACTACAGGAAACGTTTGGTTGAAATTATTGCTGCCAAAGGAGGTTCAACCATTTATTAAATCCAAGGGTTCACATACTTTTTCCACCTGCACTGTGAATGTTTAATTCTTTGTGTGTTATTAGTTTAAGCAGACTGTGATTGTCTATTGTTGCGACTTAGATGAAGATCAGATCACATTTTATGACCAATTTGTGCAGAAATCCATATCATTCCAAAGGCTTCACATACTTTTTCTTGCAACTGTATGTCTTAATTGCGGTTCTGCAGTGAAGTTAAATTGCACTGCAGCCTTTTTTGGGGGGTATTATTTTAATTCATACTGACTCACAGTATTGGCACAGCAGACTCCCTATGTGTGTTACTGCAAGGCACAGTGTTCTACACCACTATACAGGCTCTCTGCAGCCAGGAAATAGCTGTTTTTTAACACGATTCGCGAACCGACCAAATCAAATTTTTTTGAAATTCGCTTATCTCTAGTTATATTCTATAGAATGAACTCTGCAGAAAGAAATGAAGTCAATCAGAATTAATTAAAAAGGAAAAGAAAAATCATGATATCTTATACTGGATATGAATTCCTATAACTCATGGAAATACTGGTATAACAATACAAAACACTTAATGGCAATGTGTGTATAAACATGACTGTTGTATTTTGTGTATGGCGATGTGTATATAGACCAAAGTATTTGGACACATACACATTACACCTACAGGAGCTTTTATGACACCCCATTCTAAATCCATAGGTATTAATATGGACTTGGTCCCCCTTTTGTAGCTAAAACAGCCTCCACTCTTCTGCAAGATTTTGGAGTGTGTCTGTGGAAATTTTTGACCATTTATTCATAACAGCATTTATAAGGTTAGAGACCGATGTTGGATGAGAAAGTCTGGCTTACAATCTCCATTCTAGTTCATCTCAAAGGTGTTCGATGGGGTTGAGGTCAAGGTTCTGTCCATACCAGTCAAGTTCTTCCACCCCAGACTTACCTAATCATGGCTTTTTGGACCTCTATTTGTGCACTGGAGGCACAGTCATGCTGGACCAGAAAATGGCCTTTTCCAAAGTTGGAAGTGTACTATTTGTAACATCAGATGCTGTGCGCCGCTGTTCTCCTGCATACCGCCGCGGTCTTGGGCGCCATGTTCAGTGGTGATCTGCTGCCTGTGCTTCCCCATTCACCGCTGCAGTCCTGGGCTCTGTCCTTGCAGGTACTGTTTGTTCTGGGATCTGCTCCACAGTTTCCCCTCAGCCCTGGCCACAGTATGCATGCTAGTTCTTCCCTGCAGCACTTACTTAAAGGCGGCACAAGTCACTTCCTGTGCTTTATGGGTTAGTCATGTGACCTCGCTGACCAATCCTAGCCCTCCTGCATGTATATAAGTGGCTCAGCCTCCTTCCCAGATGCCTGAGTGTCAAGGTCCTTGTGTCCTGCAAAGGTTGCTGATTTCTCTGCTTGTGTTTCTGTGTACCTGACCCGTGCTTGTGTTTCTGGACTCCGCTATCTGTTTGATCCCTGCCTGCTTGCCTTGACTCTCGTGTTGCCGATCCACACTGCCTGACCTGTAACTGTGCCGCTTGCACTGACCTATTGCTTGTTTGACTTCACCTCTGCCTCATCCTTTGGTCCTGCACTGTTGCTCCTGTACCTGTGGTACCTTGCTCAGGTACCTCCTGGTCCACCTGGACCAGCTGCCTTGTGTGCCAATCCTCCTCAGGAGGTAGCGACCTGGTGTTCCTCTTGGGAAAGCCTATCCCCACCATCAGGGGTACTGTGAAGAATGAAGGGTTCACTTAGACAAAGCCCTTTGAGGAGGTAGAACGCGTGACACAGTGGGCTCACACCCGCTGGTTCGTGACACTATTGTTCAAAATATCTTGGTATGCTAAAGCATTAAGATTTCTCTTCACTGGAATTAAGGGACCTGGGCCACCACCTGAAAAAGCTCCACCAAACTTTACACTTGGCACAATGTGGTGCCAGTGGTGGCATGCTTTGCACCACTCTATCCAACACTTAGCATTGTATTTCATGATGTAAGATTTGCATGCAGCTGCTTTACCATGGAAACCCATGCCGAGAAGCTCTTGGTGCCCAGTTTTTGTTCTGATCTTAATGCTAGAAGGGGTTTGTAACTCTACAGTTATAGAGTCAGTACAGCATTGGTGACTTTCATCTACTATGTGCCTCAGCATTCTGCGAGACAGCTCTGTAAGTTTACATGGGCTCCACTTTGTGGCTGATCTGCTATGTTCCCAAACCAGGGGTGTAGCTATAGTTGAAACAGAGAAAGTGTCTGCTACAGGGCCCTAACTCAGGATGAGGACTAAAAGATTTTATTTCCAGGGCTCCAAAAACAGTATTATGCAATGATATTGTATACGTACAGTGATAGCATATACAGTGACATGACATACAGTATATACGTCTAGGAAATGGATGGAGAAGCTGCCTGGCCTGGTCTGAGAGCTATCTTGACTGGTCACAGGAGTGGGGGTTGCACAGGAGAAGGAGGTTACAAAGAAGCTGCTGGTGAGGGCCCTGCTCAAAAATTTGTGTGGGGCCCAGTCATTTCTAGTTACACCACTGTCCCAACAGTTGTTGCAGTCGTGACATCCTATTACAGGACCATGCAGGAATTAAGTCAGTTCAGTCAGCTCTTTAGAATGAGCCATTCTTTCACAAATGTCTGTGAAGGTAGATTGGATTTTGTACACTTGTGGCAATGGGACTGAAGGAAACCGCTGAATTCAGTGATTAAGACATTTATCCTAATACGTTTGTCCATATAATGATCTTGCGCGGTAAGGAACAATTAAAATGGAGGGAGATGCTTCTAACCTTATCAGGTGTGAACATTGTCCTTTCCTGAGCTGAAGGCATCAGTGGTATAGCTGTGGCAGGCGCAGCACTATGAAGTGCCTTTTGCGCTGTGGCATTAGAAGAATTTTGATATCTCTGACTTTTTAGTCTAACCAGACTGTCTATTACTCTGCAATTCCTCTAGCGTCGTTCTATGGAAGCAGTAGGTTTAAAGAGCACACCAAATGCTTGAAATAACTTCTTTATGGGGGCGGAGCCTGACCGCGTTAGATGGTGGAAGCTTGAGAGTTGAGCTCCCACCACCAAGCCTCTTCTAAGCCTATTTACCTGCACACCAACGCATCGGTATGGTGAAAATACAGCCGAAGAACTCTCTGGACTACACGGCACCTTCCTCGGAGAGCTCACATCAGAGCATGGAGAAGTTTGTGAGCCGTCAGTCCCAGCAGCAGACCGGGCGCGCTGCCAAGATGGCGCCTCAGCTGAAAGAAGCGCCGCTTCTTCGCCCTGAATCTCCGGTCTCAGGCGCCACTGATGCAAGGGAACCCTTACACCCTGAGGTGAGCGATCCGGCAACCCTTACTAGGAGCTATCTGGACGAGGCTTTGTCCAGGGCTCTGGCCCCTATAGCTGCCGACCTGACGGTCATCAAGGCGGAGGTCCGCCATATTGGAGACAGAGTGGAGACCCTGGAGCAAAACCAAGACGCACTGCTAACATTTAATACTGCAGTTAGGGTCACTCTGGACACTCATCGCACGGCAATAAATAACTCCCTCCTGCTCCTGGAAGACCAGGAGAACAGGAGCCGAAGGAAAACCTGAGAATCAGGAACTTTTCAGAATCTGCAGATACTGAAGATTTATTTAAAGTCATGGGGTCCCTTTTTGAGCTTCTGCTCGGCTCTGATAGGGCTAATAGTGTGGTAGTGGAGAGAGTCCACAGAGCCCTGCGCGCAAAACCCTCACCCTCTGAAAACCCCAGAGACGTTATTTGCGGGCTACTTAGCTTCAGAGATACTGAAGCTGTATTACAGAAAGCCAGATCGATGGGAGAAATTCAGCTGTTGGGCTCAAAGGTCCAGATATATCAGGACATTGCCTCTTCTACTCTGCAAAAGAGGCGGCAGTTAAAACCTCTCACGGACACGCTGCGCTCCTCTAAAATTGCTTATCGCTGGCTATTTCCCTTTGGCCTCCTCATCACTCATGGGAATAAGCGTTTTACGATTCGCACGCCAGTAGATCTCCGACAGATTTGGGTGCCACTTAATCTGGAGCCTATGGTCCTGTCCTCATGGTTGCCGATCCCACTAGAGGAAGATTTGCCACCGTTGCAGATCCCGTCGAAATGGTCTACAGTTAAGAAGCAGAAGACCAGAAGAAACGGAGGCCCCTCAAGGATGGACGCTAATGATTGATTTAGCTATAAGCCATTTTATGTTTTTTCACTTTACTGAATGCGGCACCTAGATGTGCCCGTTTTTTTCACATACCTAATGTGACCGGCTGCTCTTGTTTTAAGTTAGTCTGATTCTAGCTGTGTTCCCACCTTCCCCCCCCCCCCCCCCCCCCCCCCCCTCTCCTGCCTTTCTTCCTTTTCCTTATTTTCCGCATATCCCTTGGCACCCTGCAGCTCCGGTCTTCCTTTTGTAGTCCACCAGGACCTACAAACTAAATGTTCTGGTATTTTCTTTGTTCACTATTCCAATGATGTTGTTGGTTCATTTGCCTTCTTTCTGTCACAGGCTTGGGTCACGAGGCTTGGGCAGATCAGGCTATTACATATGGTTGTTCTCCCCAACCCACATGACTGTGTGTATACCTGGTATGCGCTTAAATGGGGCCTAAGTTCCAATAGGCTCCTGTTGATTTTTGTTTGTATTTTATGTTGGATCATAGAGCAAACTTCAGACAGCCCGCGATCTAGTTTTAAAATCACAGATGACTGACCTAAAACTTAATGTGACCACCTTTAATGTTAACGGAGGTAATAATCCTGTTAAGAGGAGCCGCATCTTCCAATTGCTGAGGGCGAATAGGACGCAGATAGCTATGCTGCAGGAGACTCATTTCAGGAGTGGTCAGGTTCCCAGCCTGGCACGCTCCTCCTTTCAGCATTGGTATCACGCGTGTAATTCCTCTGCGGCTACTAGAGGGGTTAGCATCGGAATTCTTAAAAGTGTCCCCCTATGTGTAACAGCGGAATTAGCAGACCCTGAAGGCAGATTTCTTCTTCTAAAAGGTACCTTAGGAGGCGTTGAAGTTACCCTATGCAACCTATATGCCCCCAATAACCATACCCCCAAATGGCTATCCAAGATTCTTCACAAGATTTCCATTTTTGCCTCAGGTCTATTGATAGTGGGAGGCGATATGAACTTAGCGTTGAACCCCCTTTTAGACACCTCTGCTAACAAATCTGCGATTTCTGTCGGTGTACTGAAGGGGATTCTTAGCAAGCTCAGGAATATGGGTCTGTGCGATGTGTGGAGAACTTTGAACGCCGATAAAAAAGATTATTCCTACTATTCTCATCCCCATAAATCCTTCCAACGCCTGGATTACTTTTTTGTCTCTGACAGGTTACTGCCTCAGATCAGGAATGCTATAATTCATAATATCACTATCTCGGATCATGCTCCGGTTTCTTTTTCATTTATAGCCCCTGGGGTATCAGGGAAGGAGTGGGTTTGGTCCCTGAATCCTACACTTCTGAATTCTCAGGCGGACACTATCTTGTTTGACGAAAAGCTGACAGAATATTTCTCTATTAATGCCCAAGCTGGTGTAGCTTCAGCTTCAGTATGGGAGGCCCATAAGGCTGTTGTGCGTGGAGAATTTATAGTATTAGGTTCATTTTTGAAGAAGAAGCGTGACAGTCGCCTAAATTCTCTACTTTTAGAGATCTCTTCTCTTGAACAGGCACACAAACGATCTATATCAGATACTGATTTGAAGGCTCTGACAGCTTTAAGGAGGGAGCTGAAAGACCTTTTGAATGTTAAGGCTGCAAAGGCTTATCTAAAAATCTGACACCGGCAATATGCTCATGGAAATAGAGGTAATAGATTACTGTCAGCCCAAATCAAACAGAGAAGTGATCAATCCTATATTGCCAAAATGTGCAATGATAGAAATGAGACAGTTGCAGACACCCCAGGTATAGCTGGGATTTTTACCTCCTACTACTCTGCCCTATATAACCTCCGGGGGAAGGAATCTCCTAATACTATCCAGGACAGAAACACCCTTACCAACTCTTTCCTTTCCTCGCTCAATTTACCAAGACTGTCATTGGCAGACAGTGAATCCTTGACCTCCCCCACATCCCTTTCAGAGGTTCAGAAAATCCTCTCCTCCACCCCCTCGGGTAAAAGCCCTGGCCCCGACGGCCTTCCAATTTCGTACTATAAGAAATTTTTTCGAATACTGGGCCCTCACCTGGTGTCTTATTTTAATTCTATGCTAGATGGCGCTCCTCCTGCTAGACAGGCTCTGGAGGCTCATATTGTGGTCCTTCCAAAACCTAATAAAGATCCAGTAATCCCTTCTAGTTATAGACCTATATCCCTTTTAAATGCCGACATAAAATTATGGGCCAAATTGTTGGCTTACAGAATAGCCCCCTTCTTGAAGTCTCTAATCTCTTCTGACCAGTCCGGCTTCGTGGGTGGGCGTGAGTGCAGGGACAGCACATTTAGGGTTCAGATGCTAATCCAACATGCTCTGCGAACTAAAAGTAGTCTGGCTCTATTAAGTACCGATGCCGAAAAGGCCTTCGATAGGGTGGATTGGGGTTTTATGGAGGCTGCTCTCATCAGATTTGGTTTCCATCCTAAATTCGTGGGAGCTGTGCTGTCCCTGTACTCGGCTCCCCATGCCCGTGTAAGGGTTAATGGTGTTTTGTCCCCCTATTTTGACATCTCTAACGGAACTCGGCAGGGGTGCCCATTGTCCCCATCCCTCTTCATCCTCTGCCTAGAAACCCTTGTTCAGAAAATTAAGCAAAGTAGCGTTATTAAGGGGTTAAAAGTCGGCTCCACTAGTCATTCTGTGGCGGCCTTTGCAGATGATATGCTGCTTATAATGTCGGACCCTGTCACTGCTTTTCCAGAGGTTTTGAGATTGTTAGATGAATTTGGACATCTCTCTAATTTCAAAGTCAATTTAGCTAAATGTTCAGCCATGGGCATTAATCTCCCTAGGAAGACCTTATCTAGCCTTTCATCCTCTTACCCCTTTCACTGGTCTACAACTCATATTAAATATCTAGGCGTCAATTTAGCGCCCTCCCCTAGTCAGCTGTTCCATTCAAACTATTTGCCCCTATTGTCGGACATTAAAGCACAATTAGAGAACCTCAAAATTCCCTTTCTGTCCTGGATAGGTAGGAAAAACCTTTTAAAAACGTACGTCCTCCCTAAGCTATTGTATCTCTTCCAGACCCTTCCGATTTCCCTTCCAGCTTCCTACCTTTCTCGGATCCAGAAACTTTTTTCTTCCTTTGTGTGGAGGAGATTGAAACCGAGACTTTCTTACAGCCGTTTGTCCCAGCCTATTACCAGGGGAGGGTTTGGCCTCCCAGACATCAGAAGTTATTATTTGGCCAATCTGATGAGACTCCATTCAGAAATTCTCAACCCTCATTCTCCCAAGCTAGGCTGCCAGATAGCTAATATTTCGTGGGAACCTGGGGAACTGATTAAACTCTGGGAGTCCTCGCCCTCTATGGTTGGGGGTGACAACCTAACTAGTCCCTCATTTTTTGGGATCTGTAAGGAATGGAAGAAATTTGCGTCTCTACTGTCGCTTCCAAAGGGACTTACCCCTTTCACACCAATCCGCCTAATTCCATATCATCTGAATCCAGGTTATGTGGATGTTTTTAACATATGGTCTGGCCTTGGTAACATTGCTGTAGGAGATGTGTTGAAGGGCGATAAGGTCCCAGACTTAGAGTCCTTGAAAAAGTCTTTCGGGGCGTGCAATTGGTCTCACTTGCATTACTTACATTTCAGGAAAATTTGCGTAGCCTACTTGAACATCGCCCCTAAGGAGGAGTACATTCCATCTTGGTATGATGTCATTCTCCAATCCCCTAGCCCTAGAAGTAAACTACTTTCAAACATATATAACAAGACTCTGGACCTGGGGGATTCGGGAAGACCTCATTACATTACCCAGTGGGAATCTGAACTTAATATGCAATTCTCAGATGGAGATGTGAAGAGGATCTTGAGCCACTCTCATGGTTTCTCCCGTTGCATATCCATACAAGAGAACGCGTTCAAGATAGTTACAAGGTGGTACCGCACACCGGATGTATTAAGTAGAATGTTCCCTGAGGTATCTGAGAACTGTTGGAGGTGTTTGACGGGTAAAGGTACAGCTTTGCATGTTTGGTGGTCCTGCCCGGATATCCGCCCTTTTTGGGATGATGTGGCTAGCGAAATAAGGAAAATATGTCCGGCCAGTACAACCCTAACACCCACAGCTGTTCTTCTAAACCTTTCTGATCTCAATTGCCCCCTTAGCAAACACTCCCTATTATCACACCTTATCTCAGCTGCGAAACTTTTAATCCCATTAAAGTGGCTCTCGGTTCAACCTCCTACGGTGCAGATGTGGAGGGAGAAGGTACACGAGATCTGTAGATTTGAGGAGCTGTCTAGTTGGGAGACATTGTCACACGACAAGTATCTGACAATTTGGGCTAAGTGGTTGGGTAAATCCTAGGAGTACTTGTTTTAAAATCTCTATCCCTCTTAGATTAACATGGTCACCCTTGTTCCCTTCTAAGTGCCTACATCATTTGTCGTGGTTTTCACTTGAGGTATTGTAAGTATTTGTACTTCATATGCGCGCTATATTGTCGAGTTTTTCTATGTAAATGCTCTGCTTTAAGATCCTTGGACATGTTGTCCTTTATGTTTATGAGTGTATATTTCGATTTATTATGCTTAATAAAAAGAAATTTGAAAGAAAGAAATAACTTCTTTATTAACTTCAACTTTTCTTCATATATAACACTGCCGCCTCCGCAGCAGATAGTCCATGTACAAAACACGTGTTGAAAAGATATCACAAAATGGCGGTATGCATAAGATGGTGGTTCAACTGTTCAATCTTGTGATTCAACATAAAATGGTGGATATATTTCTCTTTTCAGTATCTGTACTCTGACTTTAATTTAAGCACTTTATGATCTCTCTGAGAGGTATATCTGAGGTTAACCAATAGTTCACTTTCTCTACTTGGTTTGCAGTTTGCTCTATACAATTGCTTAAGATCTGGTATGAGCAGTTCGCATTTGTATGAAATTTGTTTGGATTGTATGATTGTATGGCTCAGTAGTTCGTTTGTATGGTGGAACTATTTTGGCCTCTTGCTTCCATAAAACACAGCTCTTAGTGGAGTGTGTGTCTGTTCATCAGCTCCTGTCTCTGGTGAATAATGATTCTAGCAGCTCCTGCTAGGGGAATTCCCAGACAGGCTGTGTGTGAGGATGGCTGTGATTGGTGACAACTCTTGCTGTGTGAGAAGCTGGCTGTGATTGGTCTAGACTTCTGCTCAGCAACAACAGATTAACACTATGCATTCTGTTGTTTCTGCTGTGTCACTGAGCTTACCTTACATTACAAAATGAATCTTAAAGGCATATTATCTTTTTCTGCTTCTGTGAACACAAAATATAACAGTTATATGATATCCAAAACATGATGTCACATTAAAGAACCCTGCTTTTGTCTTTAACACATAAACATAGGAACGGTATTAAGACTATTGGCAGGTCTAGCTGTATACACATATAAGCTATACTAGCAACCTAGGACAGGTCCTAGCTGGCCAGCTACAATAGCGGTTTTAGAGACTGTACAGGAGGAAGCTCAGGATTCATGGCCAGGATCTCAGTTGCTTCCTTTCCTCCTTGCCAGAATGATGGCCCTTTATCTCTACTTTGAGCCACTTTGTTTTTCTAGAGGCCCTTCTAGTGGCTCTTCTACAGTGACTTACCTTTCTGGAAACTGATAGAATCAACAGCTTTTTAATCCAAAATATGCACAAAATATGCACGGTAGCAGACATAACTCATATGTCCAATGTGAGGCATACCAATGAATACGTTCTGGGAGGACTGAAACATCAAAATGGATTGGTATCTGATGTTATCTTTATAGTTGGTAATGTGCTGTAGACTCAGTTCACATCTCAGTTGGAGCATCTATTAAAAAAGATGGACAAAAATAGCACATCATAATTTTGCACCTGGGTAGATTTAAAACACTTCAACCATAATGAATCCAAATATACCGTATTAGCAATAACAGTAATTGAAAATAATTTTTTTTCCCAAGCATGGAAGAAGAATAGAGTAGACTGTTCTATTCCATGCAAAGGGAGACAGTACAGAAATATGTAGCACATGACATACTTTTCTTTAAAATGTGTTCCTTTGGGCAATGTATGCCATGGTATGCCTATAAATGTCATACACTGCAGTCTTCTGTCAAAAGTGTATATCCCAATGTGTACCTCCAATGGAAGACTCAAATGCAATGCTAACATAGCCTAAGATATAGAATAAATGTTATATACAAAACGCCATTGTTGATTGAGCTGTATGTCTACCCTGTATGTGATGTGTATTATTGCTGTTTTCTTGCTGTGATATCTGTAGTATTTTGGCAGGTGCTGGCGCTCAAACTTATACTATTAGATTTTTACTATACAATGTCACTTGACATTTTTTCACTGCTTCTTATTGAATTATACCATGTTCTTCACTGGCGCATTGTACAGAGTCTAAATCTAAAATACTATTACAAAAAGTACAAGCAGCAGAAATGTGTTTTGTTGGTTTTTGATTTAAAAATCTTTGCTCTTTCATGCTAAAAGAGAGCAAAAGGATAAAGTAACCAAGGGCCCTCTTCACCATCTAGCAGCCTTCAATACCCTATACTCAAAGAAGGGTCTAAAGGGACACTCGCTTCTCACTGGATGCAGCAGGACCTGATGTGATCGTGTGATGTCATTACGCTGGGAGCGCAGGTCCTTCTGCAACCAATGAGGAGTCTGTGTCCCTGTGCTTTGGATGAGGTACTTTTAAAATGATTTTAACTCCTGAAATATAATTTATCCCCACTGTACCTGTTTTTATCAGCTGTTAAACGGGCACGCTCCTGTCTAGACGGCTGTTAAAAATGGCCCCATTGATTTTACGGCCAAATATAGGACATGTACTATTTTTTGTTGGCCGCTATTTACTAGACCTTAAAAAAAAACAGCCATGTGAACTGCCACATAGACTGCAATTGGTTATAATTGGTTATATATGGACGCTACTTAAACTGCTATCACATGACCTAAATAACATCACTCTCCTCCAAGATACAGTCCCATGTAAATAACATCACTCCCCGCCCTTCAACCCCTCCAACATACAGTCCCATGTAAGTAACACCACCCCCTCCCTTCAGCCCCTTCAATATACAGTCCACATGTAAATAACACCCCTCCCTTCAGCCCTAACATACAGTCCCTTGTAAATAACATCACTCTCTCAATCAAGCAGGGAGGTGGTGTGAGAGAGCAGAACTACAGCTCCCAGCATATCTCTGGCTCTCACACTGTATCCATCCCTTCACTTACCTCTCCTCAGTCTCAGAAGCCATCACAGTCAGGGTCTTCTCCACTAGTTCTCCTCTTCACAGGTTAGCTCCGTCCCCTCCCACACTTATCACATGACGGTGACATCATCGAAGGTCCTTCACCACTGAGCTCTGCCTCTAGCACAGATCACCTGACTGTGATGTCATCACGGGTCCTTCAGCTCCTGCAGTGCATCCCTGGTTAGTAGTCACGCTTTTTTTTTTATTAGCAGGCAGTACATTCGGGGCCCGGGACAAAACATCTGGGGCCCTGGCCCAAAATGTTTTAACCTAGTGATGCCCATCGTCCGCCGGTCCCAAAAAGTCAAGGGTTCTTCTGATTTTGCTCTTGCGTATAAGTGAAAATAGCCAATTTGTGCCCAAAGTGTCAATATTTTGTGTGGCCACCATTATTTGCCAGCACTGCCTTCACTCTCTTGGGCATGAAGTTCATTAAAGCTTCATAGGCTGCTACTGGAATCTTCTTCCACTCCTCCATAATGACATCACGGGCACAATTTGGCCATTTTAACTTAGGGGTGTACTCACTTTTGTTGCCAGCGGTTTAGACATTAATGACTGCGTGTTGAGTTATTTTGAGGGCACATTAAATTTACACTGTATATATACAAGCTGTACACTGAATACTTTACATTGTATCAAAGTGTCAGATCTTTAGCGTTGTCCCATGAATAGATATAATAAAATATTTACAAAATTGTGAGATACTGTATCTATCTACTCTCCTGAATTTTATTGCAACACCAAGAAGGAAAAGTCATGGAATTATGGAAATCACAGGATCAATAGACATGTTATTGGTATGCAAATAATAAAAAACGGAAACAAAATATTCAAGACATCTTGATTTATTCAGTATCAAGTAATCAATTATAAGTGCCATGCGCAGAAATACATGACCTTACACACCTTGGAATGCTATCCATAAGCATAGCCGGATGTTTAACGCCATGCCAGCCAGTCCCATTGACTATAATTGGATCCATTGGAGATCCAGCCGCTACCTAACAAATACGCCAGGACTCGTTTGGACAAAGACAGCTGCATGCAACGTTTTTAGTCCGGCCGAACCCCAGCATATTTGCTGGGCAGTGGCTGAATATCCTCTTAATCCTATTATAGTCAATGGGGGCTGGCGGACGCTGCAGTAACATCTGGCTATGCCGGATTCAGAGAGCTCCGGCAACAGGCTGTTCTCTGCTGGAACACCCTGGCAGAGACATATGACGCAAATGTGAAAGAACCCTTACAGTAGCATGAACAATATGCAGCCTGGCATTGTCCTGATGAAAAACATCTCCTGAGATACTCTGGAGAAATGGCTGTACCACTGGTTCCAGGACCAAATCAATGGAACTCTGAAATGTTACATACTTACAATAAAGAGTAGAGGGGTCTGAGTCCGACTGACATATATTATGCCAGCCCACAACATAATCCCAGAAATAGGTCCGCTGTGACGTTCCCTTGTGAAGACCTCTTCATGGTGTTACCACTGGGACACATAACATTGAACAGTGCTGACTATCTTGGCCTAGGCATGTAATGATCTGCCGAAGTGACAAAGCAATTGTCTCTCAGTTCACAGATTCTGTCCCTCTCAGGTTGCTAAAAGTGGCGATAACTAGTACATGAATGAACAGGAGGCATCGCACAATTACCCCACATAACTCGATGCGATTTTTGAGGTTTCATGTGGCTAACAACCGTGCTTTCAATCTGGCTTTTATGCCCCTCACACATGCAAGAGATTGGAGCTAGGTGCTTGAAAATGTGATCATTTACAGATATTAGCAACACCGGCTACTTGATTTGCATAACCTTACAGCTTGTACTTCTTGGTGTTGCAATTTCAATATTGAAGATATTCCCCTGATGAACAGGAGCACTTCTCGCTCTCCCTAGCAGGCAAAATGCAGTTATGTCATTGTAGCTACTGATCAGGAGAGTGCCCAGGACAGGTTATGATATTCGGCCCGTGCGCTCTTCTCCTCAGCCCAGCCAGCACAATGCTATCAGTCCATTGCACCTGCTGGGGAGAGAAGAGCTGGGAAAGGAGGCCTTACCTTACAGAATTTCATTACGGTCTGAGCCTTACCTGGAAACACACAGTAATCATTATTACTGTGTGTTTGTACTGGCAGGGTAGGCCTGACCCCTCTGCCAATGGAGGGCCCATAGCAGCTGCTACAGTGGAATTTCTGCACTGTGTATATATATATATATATATATATATATATATATATAGTACAGACCAAAAGTTTGGACACACCTTCTCATTCAAAGAGTTTTCTTTATTTTCATGACTATGAAAATTGTAGATTCACACTGAAGGCATCAAAACTATGAATTAACACATGTGGAATTATATACATAACAAACAAGTGTGAAACAACTGAAAATATGTCATATTCTAGGTTCTTCAAAGTAGCCACCTTTTGCTTTGATTACTGCTTTGCACACTCTTTGCATTCTCTTGATGAGTTTCAAGAGGTAGTCCCCTGAAATGGTTTTCACTTCACAGGTGTGCCCTGTCAGGTTTAATAAGTGGGATTTCTTGCCTTATAAATGGGGTTGGGACCATCCGTTGCGTTGAGGAGAAGTCAGGTGGATACACAGCTAATAGTCCTACTGAATAGACTGTTAGAATTTGTATTATGGCAAGAAAAAAGCTGCTAAGTAAAGAAAAACGAGTGGCCATCATTACTTTAAGATATGAAGGTCAGTCAGTCAGCCGAAAAATTGGGAAAACCTTGAAAGTAAGGGCTATTTGACCATGAAGGAGAGTGATGGGGAGCTGTGCCAGATGACCTGGCCTCCACAGTCACCGGACCTGAACCCAATCAAGATGGTTTGGGGTGAGTTGGACTGCAGAGTGAAGGCAAAAGGGCCAACAAGTGCTAAGCATCTCTGGGAACTCCTTCAAGACTGTTGGAAGACCATTTTAGGGGACTACCTTTTGAAGCTCATCAAGAGAATGCCAAGAGTGTGCAAAGCAGTAATCAAAGCAAAAGGTGGCTACTTTGAAGAACCTAGAATATGACATATTTTCAGTTGTTTCACACTTGTTTGTTATGTACAGTACAGACCAAAAGTTTGGACACACCTTCTCATTCAAAGAGTTTTCTTTATTTTCATGACTATGAAGGCATCAAAACTATGAATTAACACATGTGGAATTATATACATAGCAAACAAGTGTGAAACAACTGAAAATATGTCATATTCTAGGTTCTTTAAAGTAGCCACCTTTTGCTTTGATTACTGCTTTGCACACTCTTGGCATTCTTTTGATGAGCTTCAAGAGGTAGTCCCCTGAAATGGTCTTCCAACAGTCTTGAAGGAGTTCCCAGAGATGCTTAGCACTTGTTGGCCCTTTTGCCTTCACTCTGCGGTCCAGCTCACTCCAAACCATCTCGATTGGGTTCAGGTCCGGTGACTGTGGAGGCCAGGTCATCTGGCGCAGCACCCCATCACTCTCCTTCATGGTCAAATAGCCCTTACTTTCAAAGTTTTACCAATTTTTTGGCTGACTGACTGACCTTAATTTCTTAAAGTAATGATGGCCACTCGTTTTTCTTTACTTAGCTGCTTTTTTCTTGCCATAATACAAATTCTAACAGTCTATTCAGTAGGACTATCAGCTGTGTATCCACCTGACTTCTCCTCAACGCCACTGATGGTCCCAACCCCATTTATAAGGCAAGAAAATCCCACTTATTAAACCTGACAGGGCACACCTGTGAAGTGAAAACCATTTCAGGGGACTACCTCTTGAAGCTCATCAAGAGAATGCCAATAGTGTGCAAAGCAGTAATCAAAGCAAAAGGTGGCTACTTTGAAGAACCTAGAATATTACATATTTTCAGTTGTTTCACACTTGTTTGTTATGTATATAATTCCACATGTGTTAATTCATAGTTTTGATGCCTTCAGTGTGAATCTACAATTTTCATAGTCATGAAAATAAAGAAAACTCTTTGAATGAGAAGGTGTGTCCAAACTTTTGGTCTGTACTGTATATAATTCCACATGTGTTAATTCATAGTTTTGATGCCTTTATAGTCATGAAAATAAAGAAAACTCTTTGAATGAGAAGGTGTGTCCAAACTTTTGGTCTGTACTGTATATATACTGTATATACCGCATTTTTTGCTTTATAAGACGCACCTGACGATAAGACGCTCCTAGGTTTTTAAGGAGGAAAATAAGAAAAAAATATTTTGAACCAAAAGGTGTGCTTTTGAACTAATGGTGGTCTGTGGATGACGCACTGTTATGGGGGCATCTGTGGATGACGCACTGTTATGGGGGCATCTGTGGATGACGCACTGTTATGGGGGCATCTGTGGATGACACACTGTTATGGGGGCATCTGTGAATGATGCACTGGTATGGGGGATCTGTGGATGACGCACTGCTATAGGGGATCTGTGGATGATGCACAGTTTTGGAGGGCATCTGTGGATGACACTGTTATGGGGATCTGTGGATGATGCACACTGTTATGGGGGATCTGTGGATGACGCACTGTTATGGGGGATCTGTGGATGATGCACTGTTATGGGGGATCTGTGGATGACGCACTGTTATGGGGGATCTGTGGATGACGCACTGTTATGGGGTTCTGTGGATGATGCACTGTTATGGGGGATCTGTGGATGATGCACTGTTATGGGGATCTGTGGATAACGCACTGTTATGGGGGATCTGTGGATGACGCACTGTTATGGGAATCTGTGGATGACGCACAGTTATGGAGGGCATCTGTGGCTGATGCACAGTTATGGAGGGCATCTATGGATGACACTGTTATGGGGATCTGTGGATGATGTACAGTTATGGGGGATCTGTGGTTGACACATATATAGCATCTTATGCTATATATGTGTCATCCACAGATCCCCCCCATAACAGTGTCCCTGTGTAAATAGTGACCCCCAATACACCTGGCCCCGCTCACAGCAGTCTTCATATCTAAACTGTAGTCATGTAATCCTTAACCTCTTGGTTAGCTTTGGAACCTATGTTGATCTTAAGAGGTTTGCCATCTCAGGTGATCATAGAATTTAGTATTGTTGGAAAACATGCCCCCACAGTTTGGACAAGACACAACTTTTTCTTGCGTGTGGCTTCACAGGTGCTCTCTTAGCTTGCATTGACTTTTACAGTAACAGTCACAGTCTTTCCACCCACACATCAAAACGCGGTTCTCTTTACCAGCGACTTCATATTCCGTGCTCAGACCGTGAGAGTCAACATGCCTGTAGTACCATTTAGCGTTGCCAAATGTGCTCTCACACTGGTCCCACATACATGTGAAGTTTTCCTGGAGTTCGGGGATCATGTTTGGGTTCTGCGTGTCTAGCTGCCATGGGATGAGGTCCGACTGACTCTGTAACTCCTGGAGTTCCAGCTGTTTCAGCTTCGTGTGGTAGCAGAGAAAATAAACATGGCAGAACAGTTCTACCTGAATGTCCAGGAAGAAAAAGCCACAGTTTTGCCACAGGCAATAAAACTCGTCTTCACAGTCCATGTTCTCCTCGCCAGTCCTCAGCTGTTGGGCTTCCAGGTGATCAAACAAATGAGCGCAGAATTCTTCCATCTTAGAAGCCACATAGCTGCAGGAGCCCCATTCACACTGCAGCAGGACGTTTACACTGCGCTTCACCCCTCTGCCTGTCATCCAACTGTCAGCCATCAGTAACGCAGTGTCGCTTTACCCCCTCTACCGCTGCCTTTGTTAGTTTTAGCTTTGTTAAAGTAGCGCAATCCTCAGTAGTAGTACTCACTCTATCAAACTACCATAGCAGGCCGGCCGACAGCGTAACCTCACTCACTCCGTCGCGCGCCTGCTACTCCCACTTTATTAATAAAGCAAGCGGAGCAGGCGCTTGACGGAGTGAGTGACATTACTCTGCCGGCCGGCCTGCTATGGTAGTTTGATAGAGTGAGTACTACTACTGAGGATTGCGCTACTAAGAAAAAGTTGTGTCTTGTCCAAACTGTGGGGGCATGTTTTCCAACAATACTAAATTCTATGATCACCTGAGATGGCAAACCTCTTAAGATCAACATAGGTTCCAAAGCTAACCAAGAGGTTAAGGACTACATGACTACAGTTTAGATATGAAGATTGCTGTGCGCGAGGCCCAGTGTAACAGAGAACAGTAACTGTACCAGGCCCCGCCGTGGGTGCAATTGCTGGTCTCCAGCCCCTCCTCCTTCCCTGCTGACACATCGCTGGCCGCGCTGTGCAGCATAGCGGCCGGCGATGTATCAGTGAAAGCGCACTTTTGGGGGGGGAAGTGCATCTTATAAAGCGAAAAATACGGTATATTTAGTGGCATGCAAAAATGTAGCCACATCTGGTCAAAATTACTGTTATTGTGAATAGTTAAGCACGTTGAAGATGAAATGATCTTCAAAAGGCATAAAGTTAAAGATGAAACACATTTTAAGAAATATCTGCGCACTATTTTGGTTTTGTACAATTTTAGGATGAAAAAAGTAAATGATAACTTTGACAGAGGTATTAGACCTTAAATAGCCTGTTGGGGTTAAAGGGATTGTCTCAGTTCAGCAAGTAGCATTTATCATGCAGTGATGAGTGGCAGGGGCAATATTCGTGATATTTTGTGATTATTTGGGCGAATATTTGTAATATATTTGCGAATTCGCGAATTTGTGATCTCCAGTCATTATTCTCTTGATTGCGAAAATCGGCAATCGGAACATTCGCGATAAAAATTTGCGATCAACACTACTCCCAAAGTCAAAGATATTGCAGCCTTCTCATTGGCCCACAAGCAAGAAGCAGTTGAGGGATCATGGGTACTGATGAAAAAAAATCTAGAATATTTGCGATTACGAAGATATAGCACTATATTTGAGATATTCGCGAATTCTCGAATTGCCAATATTCATGATAAAAATTCGCGATCATTTTATCATGCAGAGAAAATTAAGGCCTCTTTCACACTTGCGTTGTTGGGATCCGGCATGCACTTCCGTTGCCGGAGGTGCCCGCCGGATCCGGAAAAACGCAAGTGTACTGAAAGCATTTGAAGACGGAACCGTCTTCCAAATGCTTTCAGTGTTACTATGGCACCCAGGACGCTATTAAAGTCCTGGTTGCCATAGGGGGAGCGGTATACTTACAGTCCGTGCGGCTCCCCGGGCGCTCCAGAATGACGTCAGAGCGCCCCATGCGCATGGATGACGTGATCCATGCGATCACGTGATCCATGCGCTTGGGGCGCCCTGACGTCACTCTGGAGTGCCCGGGGAGCCGCACGGACGGTAAGTACACTGCTCCCCCGCTCCCCACTACACTTACCATGGCTGCCAGGACTTTAGCGTCCCGGCAGCCATGGTAACCATTCAGAAAAAGCTAAATGTCGGCTCCGGCAATGCGCCGAAACGACGTTTAGCTTAAGGCCGGATCCGGATCAATGCCTTCCAATGGGCATTAATTCCGGATCCGGCCTTGCGGCAAGTGTTCCGGATTTTTGGCCGGAGCAAAAAGCGCAGCATGCTGCGGTATTTTCTCCGGCCAAAAAACGTTCCGTTCCGGAACTGAAGACATCCTGATGCATCCTGAACGGATTTCTCTCCATTCAGAATGCATTAGGATAATCCTGATCAGGATTCTTCCGGCATAGAGCCCCGACGACGGAACTCTATGCCGGAAGACAATAACGCAGGTGTGAAAGAGCCCTTATACAAGGCACTTGTATTGTGATTGTCCATATTGCTTCCCACATTATGCAATGCTCGTTTCCATGGTTATGATCACCTTGCAATCCATTATGCTTGCACACTATAGGAAAAAGCATTGTCCTTTCTGGTGGCCGGGACCGTGGGAGTGCACATAGGCTAGTAACCATGGTGGAAATGAGCAGTGTATAATGTGATGGAAAAATGAATCCAGCCAGCAAAGGAAACAATATGGACAATTACAATACATTACTATGTAGCTTATATTAACTTTCTCTACATTATAAATTCTATTTGCTGAAGCGAGACAACCACTTTATGGCTTGTTCACAATCATCATTATGAAAGGCCATGTGTTACACATTTCAAAGCTTTATAAATTCCCAGACTCCTCTGCATGCTGCAGTTTTTGTCCAATCGCCTCTCGGCATGTTTGCGGCGCTGCGGCCCGTCCCCATTATAGTGAATAGAGCCGGAGCAGACTTCTGGCGGCACACATGGGCTAGCATTAGCATGGATCCAGCAGGCTGTTCATATATATATATATATATATATATATATATATATATATATATCATAGCGTTTTCAGGTTGCCATTTCCTCATTTCAAAACGTAATTAAGAAATACAGTAGCAGTTTACAGGAACAGTGGTGGTCAAGAGAAGGTCTGGAAGACCAAGAAAAATTTCTGCTAGAAAGGCATATCAGTACCCCCTCTTGACTGCAAAAGACCTTCAGGAAGATTTAGCAGACTCAGCAGGAGTTGCGGTACATTGTTCTACTATTTAGCGACACCTGCACAAATATGGCCTTCATGAAAGTCATCAGGAGAAAACCTCTCCTGCTTCCTCACCACAAAATTCAGCATCAGAAGTTTGCAAAAGAACATCTAAACAAGCCTGATGCATTTTGGAAACAAGTCCTTTGTCTATGTCATGTGGCCTGTGAAGTGAATGGGGCTGAGCTGCGCCCAGGCCAGTGAAATAGTCGTGGCGTCACCGGCCTGCAGGAAGCAGCAAGAAGGCCGTGGCGCTACTGAGAGTGCTGCTACCTTTGCAAGCAGAAGATCGGGGGAGGGGGGGGGTCACGGGTGTCGGACCCCCGCCGATCAGATGCTGATGACCTATCCAGAGGATAGATGATCAGTAGTGTTGGGCGCGAATATTCGTATTCTCAAATATTCTAGATATTTTTTTCATCAGTAACCACTGTACTTGCTTGTGGGGCAATGAGAAGGCTGCAATGTCTTTGTCTGAGCTTAGCAACATTCCTAGCAACCAATAGGAAAGTTGCCTACCCCTTACTATATAAGAACCTCCCCAGCAGCCATTTTCTGTCGTTTTTTGCAGTTCTGAGAGAGACAGCAGTGTCATTGTTGTGCTCTGTGCTTTGCTATGTCATTACATTAGATAGTTAGTTAGTTAGTTAGTTAGCATATGTATATATAATACAGGTAGTTAGTGGGAGATAGTCAGTGTACGTTATATCCTGATATAGTGTAGCTGATAGGTTCTGCTGTCCATACAGACATGCTACATACATAGTGCTGTGATGTCACAAGTTCACAACAATACTTAGTGCACCAATCAGTAATATGTAGTCAGACCTGCTAAAATTTGAAGTTGCATGTATTGTGCCAAAATATGCACATCATTAATTGCCGATTTGCGCAATGGCGAATATATTGGAGCACTCTATCTGCATATAAAGCTATTGTGATGTTCTTCCATGCCAACCATTTTCTCCAGTCTCAGGAAACTTCTAGCAGCTTAAAAAATGTAGCAACAGTGACCCACGCCTGTATTTCGCACGCATTACGCAAATATTATATTGCCGATTTTCGCAATCAAGAAAATAATCGCGAATTTGCGAATATATGACAAGTATTCGCCCAAATATTCACGGAAAATCGCAAACTCGAAGATTGCCCCTGCCACTCATCACTAATGATCAGTAAGAGAAAGGTATAGAGAACCCTTTTAAAATACAAAGGGAACGTGTCATCTTTAACTTCATGCCGTTTTAGGGATCATTTCATCTTCAAGTTGCTTAACTGTTCCTTGTGGGTGAAATTTCAGGATGAACCTAAAAGTGCTATTCACTGATGAAAGTCGATCAACACTGAGCAGAAATTATGGCCGACAACAATGTTGGAGACGTCAAGGAGAGCGCTTTGCAGGGGCATAACGATAGCGGTCGCAGAGGGTGCAACCGGGCCCGGCAGAGGCCAGCTGCACTTGCATGTAATGGAAGCGCTCTGACGGGGCCCGGCATGAAGTACAATGACAATGCCGGGCCCCGTCAGAACGCTCTTCAAACATGTATAATATGCGCCCCGGGAGCAGAGGCAAGGGGGGGCGCAGAGGCAAGGGGGAACACGCGCACTCACCCGGCAGTTCTTGTCACTGCTGGGCTGTTGTCTCCAGAGTGAAGCAGGGAGCCCTCTCCGCTTCACTTTTCTTCTGAGCTCCAGCGCTCCCCCTGCAGGCCGCACATGGCACTGCTGGCTGTGGGAGGAGCGCTGAAAGCCCGGGAATTGGCCTCCAGCACAGCCAGCAACGCGATGTGAGGTAAGTATATATTTGTTTTGTTTTTTCCCCCCATAAAGCTGCAGACTGGAGGCAAAAGAGGGGGCACAACTAGAGTGAGGGCGCTCAAAAATGGGCATTTTTACTGAAGAGCACCTAATCTGGAATAACTACTGTGAGGGGGGCACCTAATCTGCCATAACTACTTTAAGGGGGCACCTAATCTGTCATAACTACCACACATGTTGGCATAACTACTATGAGGGGGCACATATGAAAGCATAACTACTATGAGGGGGCACATATGAAGGCATAACTACTGTGAGGGGGCACATAACTGGGCATAACTACTGTGAGGGGGCACATAATCTGGCATAACTACTGTGAGGGGGGCACATATCTGGCCATAACCACTGTGAGGGGGAACATATCTGGCAAAACTACTGTGAGGGGGCACATATCTGGGCATAACTACTTTGAGGGGCACATATCTGGCATAACTACTGTGAGGGGCACATATCTAGTGATAACTACTGTGAGGGGGCACATATCTGGTGATAACTACTGTGAGGGGGCATATATCTGGCATAGCTACTGTGAGAGGGCACATATCTGGGCATAACTACTTTGAGGGGCACATATCTGGCATAACTGCTGTGAGTGGCCCATATCTGGTGATAACTACTGTGAGGGGGCAACTATCTTGTGATAACTACTGTGAGGGGCACATATCTGGTGATAACTAATGTGAGGGGGCACATATCTGGCATAACTACTGTGAGGGGGAACATATCTGGGCATATCTACTGTGCGGAGGCACATATCTGGCCATAACTACTGTGAGGGGGCACATATCTGGCCAAAACTACTGTGAGAGGGCACATATCTGGGCATTACTACTGTGAGGGGGCACATATCTGGGCATATCTACTGTGAGGGGGCACATATCTGGCCATAACTACTGTGAGGGGGAACATATCTAGCCATAACTACTGTGAGGGGGCACATATCTGGGCATTACTACTGTGAGGAGGCACATATCTGGGCATTACTACTGTGAGGGGGGTACATATCTGGTGATAACTACTGTGAGGGGGCACATATCTGGTGATAACTACTGTGAGGGGGCACATATCTGGCATAACTACTGTGAGGGGGAACATATCTGGGCATATCTACTGTGAGGGGACACATATCTGGCCATAACTACTGTGAGGTGGCACATATCTGGCCATAACTACTATGAGAGGGCACATATCTGGGCATTGCTACTGTGAGGGGGCACATATCTGGGCATTACTACTGTGAGGGGGCACATATTTGGGCGTATCTACTGTGAGGGGGCACATATCTGGCCATAACTACTGTGAGGGGGAACATATCTGGCCATAACTACTGTGAGGGGGCACATATCTGGGCATTACTACTGTGAGGGGGCACATATCTGGGCATTACTACTGTGAGGGGGCACATATTTGGGCGTATCTACTGTGAGGGGGCACATATCTGGCCATAACTACTGTGAGGGGGAACATATCTGGCCATAACTACTGTGAGTGGGTACATATCTGGTGATAACTACTGTGAGGGGGCACATATCTGGTGATAACTACTATGAGGGTGCACATATCTGGTGATAACTACTGTGAGGGGGCACATATCTGGTGATAACTACTGTGAGGGGGCACATATCCTGTGATAACTACTGTGAGGGGGCACATATCTGGCATAACTACTGTGAGAGGGCACATATCTGGGCATATCTACTGTGAGGGGGCACATATCTGGCCATAACTACTGTGAGGGGGCACATATCTGGGCATTATTACTGTAAGAGGGCACATATCTGGGCATTATTACTGTGAGAGGGCACATATCTGGGCATAGCTACTGTGAGGGGGGAACATATTTTGTATAACTACTGTGAGGGGGAACATATCTGGGCATAGCTACTGTGAGGGGGGAACATATTTTGTATAACTACTGTGAGGGGACTCAAAAGTGGGCATAACTACTGTGACAGGAACAAAGGTGGGTATAGCTGCTATGAGGGGCCACAAGGAGGACATAACTTTTGTGAAGAGACCACAAGGTGGGCTTAATTACTGTGAGGGGCCAAAATGTGGGCATTAGTACTGTGTGGTAGCACTTAGGGGAAATGTCCTAGATTACCCTGCTATACGTTGGCATGGCTCAGTCTTACAGGACCAGCACAGCGCCCCCTGCTGGTGATTTCACAGGGGCAGTCACCATCCCTTCCTTATGTGATTATATTTTTTTTCTTTATCACTACAGGGACCTAATTTCGGATCCAGTGGACATTACGCCAACGCCAGCGACACTCTGGATGAGGTACTACCAGATTTTATTAGCTAGGACTGGGTGAGTGTAGCCATGCATTGGGCTTAGTGTAAAAAATAAATTGCCGCCTCTTTGTATGGGGGGGGGGGGTCCAATCCAAAGTTTGCACTGGGGCCGTTACGCCACTGGCGCTATGCATATTCAGCCACTGTTTGCCTTTGATGGTGGTTGTGTCACAGTGTGGGCAGGTGTCTAGTCAATACAGAACTGCCCTACACTTTGGGACTGGTACAGTGACGAGCCCATGCTACTGGAATAACATCATTAATCCAGTCATTGTGCCTCTGCATACCACACAGGCCTGATTTCATCTTCATGGGTGACAATGCGCCAGCTCATGAAGGTCGCATCATTAGGGAATGGCTGCTGGACACTGGGGTACCTCATATGGAGTGGCCTCCACTTTCTCCAGACCTGAATCCCATTGAACACAAATGGGATCAACTGATTCACCGTGCAGAGGCTTGTAACTCTGTACCCCAGAACCTCAATGCCCTTCAAGAAGAGTGGGATGCCATGTCTCAGCAGTTAATAAGGCAACTTGTGAACAGCAGGAGACGTCGTTATCAACCTGTAATTGATGCTCAAAGCCACATAACAAGTTAGGCCTCATGCACACGACCATTGTTTGGGTCCGCATCCGGATGCGGACCCATTCACTTCAATGGGGCCGAAAAAGATGCGGACAGCACTCAGTGTGCTGTCCGCATCCGTGGCTCCGTTTCATGGCCTCGCAAAAAAATATAACATGTCCTATTCTTGTCCGCACTTTGCGGACAAGAATAGGCAGTTATATTGCCGGCGCCCGTTCCGTTCTGCAAATTGCGGAAGGCAACACGGGTGGCTTCCGTTTTTTGCGGATCCGCGGTTTGCGGACCGCAAAAAACGGCACGGTCATGTGCATGAGGCCTTAGGCTACTTTCACACTCGCGTTTGGTGCGGATCCGTCATGGATCTGCATAGACAGATCTGTTCAGATAATACAACCGTCTGCATCCGTTCAGAACGGATCTGTTTGTATTATCTTTAACATAGCCAAGACGGATCCGTCTTGAACATCATTGAAAGTCAATGGAGGACGGATCAGTTTTCTATTGTGCCAGATTGTGTCAGTGAAAACGGATCCGTCCCCGTTTGGCTCAGTTTCGTCAGACGGACATCAAAACGCTGCAAGTGGTGTCCGCCTCCAAAGCGGAATGGAGACTGAACTGATGCATTCTGAGCGGATCCTGATCCATTCAGAATGCATTAGGGCAAAACTGATCCGTTTTGGACCGCTTGTGAGAGCCCTGAACGGATCTCATAAACGGAAAGCCAAAACGCCAGTGTGAAAGTAGACTTATTGAGACATTGACATTTTTGTGGGGCTATGCCCACCACTGGTGTTGGTATTTGTTTCAATAAATAGTTTGAGATGAGGAAATCACCATTACATGCTTCTACTTAAATACGTTTTCTATAAATTTCACCTGAAAGCCAAAGATAGATAGATAGATAGATAGATAGATAGACAGATAGATGGATAGATAGATAGATAGATGGATGGATGGATGGATGGATGGATGGATAGATAGATAGATAGATGGATACATAGATAGATAGATAGATAGATAGATAGATAGATAGATAGATAGATAGATAGATAGATAGATAGATGATAGATAAATGAAAGTTAGCAATTACAATTGTTATACAGTATGCTCAGTATGCTAATGACTTTCCCTATTGTGTGAGAACCTGTTTCCATCTATCCAGGCTCCATAGACGTGCATGAGAAGGTAAGTTCATCCACATCCCTCTGCCCTGCATTGTCTCAGCACCTCTTCCCATTCTGCTTCCGGAGGCTATGATTTGCTGCAGATGACATCAGAGTGGATGCTGGAAAATAGACTGACTGCCAGCTAATGTGATTCTCCTCCCAGGGTCCCAGCCCAGACTCTCCATATAAAAGGCAGCCAGTCTCTCCTCCCAGGCTCACTCCCTGTCTGCTCTCAGCTGCTGTACCTAACAGAGAGGGGGAGGAAGATCACACCCAGGGAGAGGCAGGCACAACTGGGGGGTACTGTGCAAGGATGGCAACACTGGTGGAGCCAGGAGCGGACATTGACCCATCATACAGCATCCTCAACCCTACATCTACCTCCCCCAGCCTGTCTCACAGATTCCTAGACAATAAATTTTACCTGCTGGTGGTGATTGGAGAAATAGTGACAGAGGACCATTTGAGGTGTGCTATCACCAATATAGAGAGAGGTAAGCACTGGCAGCTGGCACTCCCTGGGCAATGCCACCCACACCACAGGTGGCACCCTACAAGCTGACCTCCTGGGTGGCTGCTGCAGACAATGCTGCTGTTGTTGTTGTTGTTCTTTGTGTATCTGATATGAAACATTGTAGCAAGAAAATAGAAATATTGATCTTTAAAGGGAACAAAGACAATGTGATGCAGCCACTCCCTTTTCTTCTAGAAGGAAAATGTGGTGGGCTGCAGATCTAACAGTTGGCAAGAAAGCAGCCCCTCCCTCTGCTGTCTCATTGAGAGCAGGCACAGGAGCCTGGAAGGAATCTCTATCATAAGTAGCCTCTATGTATACCAGTGTCTAGGAGTAGAAGTAGGATTTATGCCATAGCTTTGTGTTCTATTCTTATACTGTGACTCATTCCTGCAGTCATTGACATATGAGGAGACCGGTGGATGATGTGACAATTATTTCTAGAAAGGGAAACTTTCTGCCTGACTACGCACTGACTACTGGGGAGACACTTTAAGACATACTGGTGGGTGTACGTCTCCAGATCCCTGTGGTCTCAGCACCGCTTCTACTGTGTCTTGAAGCCACATGGGGAATTCTAAGACAGCAAGGACACATGTTGTACCCCACCCATGGCAAGCAGGAGTACCGCTATCTGTGCATGCTAATGGCTTAGTGGAACGTGACGCTAGAGGTCATGATCCTTTGCTGCAGTAATATTCAGACAGAATTATGGATAGAATATTCTTGATGATTTAGCTCATTCATACACCTTTCATTGTGACATAGATGCCATATATTATATACATGACTGTAAGGTGTGATCATTGTTGGTATAGGCTTCCTATATTTTTTTCTGCCTTAAGATGTCTCCATCATTTGATTTTAACAAAACCAGGTACCAATGACACCGGAAGGGCCTGTCATTTTCTTAATTGATTTGTGATAGATTTTTCGCATGGATCAATAGCACAGCAGTCGGTTGCCCTTGCAGCAGAGCTCTATGGCTGGAGTAATGACACTTGCAGAACGCAGAGAGATGCCGGCTGGTGGGCGTGGTGCAGTCCGCACTGCGGTCCCTACGGCAGCATACGGCAGCACACAGTGGACAAAGAGGGGTTGTGCAGGCAGCATAGGGGAGAGCATCTGCTGTGTGCTCCCTGCTGCTGAAGGCTGCTGTGTCAGGGCTTTACAGGACGAAGACTGCTGCCTCATTCACTTGTCACGCCATCATCCTAACCTTCACAAAGCAGATACTAAATAAACCCTATGTAAAATAATATAGAACCTAGAGAATAATGCAATTCTTTAATGAACACACCCACGTATATAATGGCAGGCAAAAGAGAAGGCGAATAATGTCACCAAGCGGATGACATAAAATGTATGACCCCTTTATAAGCAGTGGTTGGATAATTAGGCTGGTGATGTAGTATCTAATGATATCTCGGTGTGTAAGTATATATCTGTGTGCCAGCGAGTCGTCAGGCCACACCTAGGTAGTGTTCTCAGGAGGACAAGTGGCCAGCAAGGCTCTCATGTAAAGGCACAATGGAAGAGACAGAGATCTATGAAAACTGGAGCAAATTGCATTCCCCACAGTTCTCTGCTCCAGATTCTGTCATTTTTCTGGTATAAGCTATGAAATGAAAGCAGAGACCTGATTGGCTGCTATGGACGGCATTTGCACTAGTTGATGTAGTACTGTATGTAACATACTAGCAGGGAGGGATGCTGTCATATACGTACAGTATATACCGCATCACACCCTTTGGAATTTATTTTCTAGTGTTTTACACGTTGCACTGCATGCCACATTCGTTACGTTAATATTCAGATTGATGCCAGCAGGGACATCGCCATCTTAGGAATATGTCACATGGCACATAGTAAATGCAAACCAAAATGTATAGCGATGGGTCTTAATGACCGGTTTAGAAAATAGCTTTGCCCTTTTAAAACTGTTGGGGCTTTCTAAACATATGGCGGAGTACCTGGATGTTATCATGAATGATTAGCCTACAGGAAGAAGGGCAGTATGGCAGGGCATATGTATCACCTAAACTGTCATCTGCAGTAATTTAGATGACATCATGGTTCCTCCTCGTGGCATTGCTTCTAATAGAATCATTGAAGTATTGGGAGCATTGATAATAATGGGTGAGCTGTATCTAAAGTACCTCTCCAGGCTCCCCCTCACTGAGGCTCCTTTATCTCAGTAGATGTTTGATAATTAGCTGACAATCTTCTTATCTCTCTAGTGGTTTAGAAGTCTGGACCACTAGTCTATCATAACACAGCAGCCAATCTGAGGAGGAAGAGCTGTAGGAGGAGCGCTGCAGTCTAAACCAATGATAAGACAGGGGGTGTGTCTCAGACTACCTCACACTCCCTGTAGGCTCTGCAGATTAACTGTCATCATGGATCACGTGCCTTTAGCTGAGCTGCAAAAAAAAGGGGGTCAAGCAGCAGACACTGAAGAAATAAATAGCAGGTAATAACCCTTGAAGGTAAAGACATATCATTTTTTAGTTCCTGACTGGCTGTACAGTTGCTTTCAATTTTTTTAACTGCAATCCACAGTTAATTCATTTCTACTATGCCTCAATTAGGCTATAATCAGGTTATTTTCTGATGACACAGTCCCTTCAAGGCTCAGGAAGTGCCAAGGAGCTGGGTTGCGTTTGCATTTTGCCTCTGTCTCCCCTTTGTGTATTCCTACTCGGATCAAGCACTATAATTAGGGATGAGTGAAACGACCTTCGGATACAAGATCCAAAGTCGATTCGCTCAAAACTTCGTTTTAATTCTGTACAGAGCCTGTATGGGCTCAGGCGAGTTGAAATGAGTTATCACCAAAGTCTCGCGAGACTTCTGTGAATAAATTCAACATTCAATTGGTAAACTTTAAAAGCATTTTAAAACAGGAATCCGAAGTCAGCTCTAGTACCCCCAGACTTCGGAGATTACTAATTTCCCTCGTCGGAGCCCATATATTTGAATGCAGTACGGAGACAAATCTTGGGTCCGAAGGTTGATTCCCTCAATACTAACTATAATTAGCCTATATAATTCTATGCATAGAACTATTATGAGGGTATGGCCTCACATGATTGTAAATGGCTTGCTTGCCTTTGCAGGTAAGTGTCACAGCTGTGTCATGGTCTGGTGGTAGTGAACCGTGACACTTTAGCCGTGCATGCTTGTTGCCAGTGGCAACATGTAGTTTTTAGCATGTTTTCACACTTCCACTTTAAGGTTGTTGTCCCTTCCCATTCTGGTGGGTATGGGGTTAAAGGGAGTCTGTCACCAGATTGTGACCTTATAGACCGCTTACATAGCGCTCTAGCATAGCAGTCTATGATTCTAATGGTACCTTTGATGTTTTCTTGTGAAGTTCCCCCAAGGCAAAAACGGACTTTTATTCATATGTAAATTAGGGCTCGCAAGTGCCCAGGGCGGCGTTCACCTCGTTGGTGCCCAGGCTGTTCTGCCTCTTTTCGTCATATCCCCGCCCCACCCTCTTCCTCTGCCCACCCCGCTCTTCCTTTGCGTCTTCCTTCTCTGCAGCGAGATCCCGCGCCTGCACTATCCATTGCTTGGCCGGGGCATGCGCACTGCGATGCCCATTGTGGGTGTCTCTGGTGCTCCTCCTCGCCGCTGTTTCTCGCCGTTGGCCGTGGATAGTGCAGGCGCGGGATCTCGCTGCAGAGAAGGAGGACGCAAAGGAAGAGCGGGGCGGGCAGAGGAAGAGGCTGGGGCGGGGATATGACGAAAAGAGGCAGAACAGCCTGGGCACCAACGAGGTGAACGCCGCCCTGGGCACTTGCGAGCCCTAATTTACATATGAATAAAAGTCCGTTTTTGCCTTGGGGGAACTTCACAAGAAAACATCAAAGGTACCATTAGAATCATAGACTGCTATGCTAGAGCGCTATGTAAGCGGTCTATAAGGTCACAATCTGGTGACAGACTCCCTTTAAAGTGTGAGTAAACTGGAGCTGGGTGTGGGCTCTTATAGTACTTGGGCTTGGAGCCTGAGGTTAGTGGGACTTCAGCTTCTTGTGGAGCTGGAGTTATGCTGCCATCCTGGACCTAACCATCTGTCCAGTTTGAGGGCCACCTTGTTGGACATACTGTCACGGTGGGGAGTGGGTAAAAAGGAAATCCTGCTCCGGCGCTTCAATCCTAATTCAGACAATATTGGATGTAGAAAGGTTTCTTTATTCCATAAAAAATGTGCACAAGTAAAAGCAACGCGTTTCGGGGAGTTCAGATCCCCTTATCAGGTTGGCACTAGTGCTGTTGTTCCAGTGTGTGTTGTTTGCGCTGGGTGCTTACCTGCCAATCTGGTTTATGCTACTGTCTGTCCCTTTCCTTGTTGCTAGGCCTGCTGGAGACTCCGGTTCATCCATGTCGTGGATGAATAGGTCGTCTCCTAGCCCTGACATTATTTCTAGGGTTAGTAGGGTCCAAGGTTCCGGGTATGAGCCCTCCCTCCATTAGGGTTCGCTCATACAGTTAGGAAGTCAGGGCTAGGATTTAGGGATGTGTTAGAAGGTGACCTGCTCCCTTTATTCCTGTTTCCAGGCCTAGTGGCATATCCCGCCAACCTACATTGTACGGTGTGGAGTTTCCCCCCTCTCCCCACTGTGACAGTATGTCCAACAAGGTGGCCCTCAAACTGGACAGATAGTAAGGTCCAGGATGGCAGCATAACTCCAGCTCTACAAGAAGCTGAAGTCCCACTAATCTCAGGCTCCAAGCCCAAGTACTATAACAGCCCACACCCAGCTCCACCTTGCTCACACTTTAACCCCAAACCCACCAGAATGGGAAGGGACCCCAACCTTAAAGGGGAAATGTGGAAACATGCTAAAAACTACATGTTGCCACTGGCAACAAGCATGCACGGCTAAAGTGTCACGGTCCACTACCACCAGACCATGACTCAGCCGTGACAGTAAGACTGCTGTTTACTAAGAAAAGGTTCACATTAGCACTAAGTATCCAGTAGGCTGCCGGATCTCTCTGCATTCTCAAAAGCTTAAATGTTGTAGTATGGCCTCATAAACTATAATGGGGACCGGTGGAGATCCTGCTGCAACCCGGCAAATATGCAGAAAATCGGCTGGAAGAAAACCGCTGCGCAGAGAGATCCGGCAGGGAGCAGTCAGCTGCATACATAGCGCTAGGGTGAAACTAACCTTACTTTACTTGCAAAATCCCACACCCATTAACATTCAGTTGGAAAACTGCGCACAGACATGCAGCTGCTACCATGTATACCTTAGGAGTCCGTTCACATGTTTAGGTCCTAAATCTGGATCAAATCCAATGACAATTGTCATGCATTGCACATGTGACTGGGTTTTTTGTAACCTTATGCACATCAATAAAAAAAAACAGAGCATACTACTCATTCTAATTCTTGATTCCACACAGAAAAACCGGCAGAGTAGGCAAGTATCAGCCGGGAATTTCTGTTGTGAAGCCTATGGTAAATTCTACACATAAGAATATACTAGACTGAGGAAATTATTTGCGTGGGAAGTATAACAGAAAGCTCAATGCAGTACTTACCTTGCATGAAGATACATTAAGGAACGGCTTAAGCTGCCCATACACATTCAGTAGCTATCGACTATCTCCCCCAACTCCCTCCCGGCTTCCCCATACACATACATGTTCAGCTCGGTTGAATGTGTACATGTATTCTATGGGGAGAGTGGAGAAAGCCGCTGCCAGACACTGCTGGTGATGGCATATCTCCTGGGAGAATAAAAGGATCAGGCGAAAATATTTATTTCACCCGATCCTTGTTTTCCCTGACATCATCTGTGGAGGAAGTATCTGGAGCTCTCCATACACGTTAGTGTGTTGGCCGAACCCGCCATTCTCGGCAGGTTCGCGGGGCCATATTTGAAGAACGGGAGGGGGGACCTAGAGATTAAAGAAAGACATCGCTGTAATCAGGAAAGCAGCGGATATAATGTTAGGTAGGCAATTTACATAAGAGAAAACAGATGACAGGTCCTCTTTAAATGTAGTTTGAAGAATTAGTATCTATTGCAGTAGGAATATGAATGAAGAAGAGAAGACAGAAAAGGTATTCAGATAAGTGGCTGATTTGTATGCTACATGCATATAGGGAAGGCTGCTTATAGGATCAGGGCTGAGATAAAAATGTGATGATCAGCTACTAGAATTATATAGGACTTTATTTTCTGTGTCATGTTCCTTGGGCTAAGTGATGACTTAATGCAGCAATGTGACTTACATATCCGCAAGACCAAGTCAATAGGCTATTTGACATTGCTGAGTCACATTGTGGTCTAGTCCCATTAGTACTTGCTTCTGGGATACAATAAGTCATTCAGGATTGAATAAAGTCAATATCACCCTACCAAGTGATACTCAGGGGTGGACTGGGAACTACAAGTGGCCCTGAAAAAACAACTACCGTAAAAGCGGCTCCAGTGTTGTAGGTGGGTCAAAATTGACACAAGGTTGGGCAACAGAAGTAGATGATGCCAAGACAAGTTGGCAGGGTCAGTAATACCATAGTGCAGCACAGAATACCATCCCACAGAACCAACTACCTCAATGCAGCACAAAATACCTCCCCAGAAGCTGTCTCATTGTGCTGGCCATCAATAGCTGTCATGTTCTGTTCTCTTCCTCCTCCTCCAATTGTCTCTAATATGGATATGAAGCAAGGGGCTCAGGAGGTGAGATGTGAGCCATAAAACCAGACCAGCCCTACCTTCAGCATGCTGCCTAACAATGACCCCTAGTGTTACCCCAGAAGTATGTACCCAGCCAGTGGCAGTGAGGAGGGCTCTATTGGCCCTATGGGCATCAGCCCACCAGGACATTTTCCTGTAGGATCTATGGCCAGTCCGCCCCTCGTGAACCTTATCCCTTTGTGTTAGACAGTTGTAACAAATATAGTGCAAGTCATGGTGGTTTTTCCTAAACTGTGTGATGCCTATGCCAGAATTCAAGAAAAATATAAAAAGGGACTACAAAATTGATGGGCCATCAATGTCAGATCTTCGGTGATCTGCCTGCACCCCTGCTGATCAGCCCTTCATTTTTTACTAGGCACAGCTCTGTAATGTTGGTAATGGCTGTACCTGATTTTACAGTTGGTCCCATTTAAAGGGGTCATCCCATAGGGACATTTATGAAATATCTATAGGAAGTGCTATGAATATCTGATCTGTGAGGGTTCCACCTCTGGGACTCGCTCCTATTGCAAGAATGGGGCCCCGTCAGCAATAGAGCAAATGCTGCACATTAATGGCTCAGAAACTCTTCAAGTAAGCATACTCAGTAATATTCATAAGTCCCATAGCAGTGAATGGAGAGAGCCGCACATGTACAGTGTCCTCTCCATTCCTCCACAAGGCCCTGTTCATGAGGTAGGAGCTGGTCCCAGATGTGCATCTTGTACCTACCAGGTATTTATATCATCTCCTGTGGACTTGCCATACACATACAGAAGGGACAACCCCTTTAAGTGAATGGGACGGAGTTGTAATACTAGACACATCTGATACTGGGCTGTATCCGGTAATCAAGGAAGGAGTGCTGATCAAAAGTTATAAAAATCCCTGATCTGAAATTAATGGACTATCCTAAGAGTAAGAATAACCTTTTATCACCATCATAGAAATAAACCCTGAGTAACCAGTAGTTTAGTATGTGTATCTGTTATTCCTAATATCACCTTATACCTGTCCACAGGTTTATGTGGTATTGCAGCCATCCATTCACTTAAAGGGATTGTCTGGGCTTTTTCTATTGATGACTTATCCTTAGGATAGGTCATCAATATCAGATCGGTGGGGGTCCGACACATGCCATCTCCCATCTCTCTTCCTGTGCACTGCTGTATGTCTGTGGGACAGCAGTAGTGGACAGGAAGAGAGAAGGGATATGGCACATGCGCACTGCGCGTGCCGTCTCCTCAAACAGATGATCAGCGGGGGTGCTGTGTGTCGCACCCCCACGAATCTGATATTTATGACCTATCCTGAGGATAGGTCATCAATAGAAAAAGCCCAGACAACCTGTTTAAACAACAATTCTAGATACAACCTATGAATAGGTATAGACTGTTTTAGAAACCTTTTTAGTAAGTAAATGCAATATATATACAACTGGGTCCAGAATTTTTTGGATAGTGACACACGTTTCATAATTTGGCTCTACATATCACCACAATGGATTTGAAACAAAAGCCCTCAAGATGTGATTGAATGTAGAGTATCAGCTTAAATTTAAGGGGGGTTTATTTCAGCCGTTTCATGGTCCATGGTGGCCTATTATGTCAGTGTTTCATGACAGTGTAAGGAGATATGAGGTTTGGAGTTGACTTCAAATGTTGAATCTGAGTCGCTGTTCATGGGAACTCAACATGTAGTCCAAAAAAGATATCAATACAAGTGAGGGAGGCCATCACAAGGCTCAAAAATTCCAGAATAATCAGAGAGAAATGGTAGAAACATGAGGCAAAATTAATAATTTGGTACCTTCTTAAATAGAAGGAAAGCATTGACAAGCTCGGCACCACCACGAGGCCTGGAGGAGCACGGAGTACAACAAAAGCGGATGATTGCAGAATTGTTTCCTAGGTAAAGAAAAACCCTTGTAGCCAATTCAGAAACAGTCTCGACAACATAGGCGTAAGTCTTCACTAAAGAGATGCCTACATAAATGTAAGTCCAGATTGTTTATCTCATGCCGCTCACCACCAGTAATACTCAAGAACAGAAAGGCCAGATAAGACTTTGGTAGAAAATATCTATAAAATTTTCCAAGCAGTGATCAAAACGTACCGCAAAAGCCATTAAGAGCCTCTTAAGGCAAAGTACTAGGATATTTTTTTGATGACTGAGTCATTCATCTGACCTCAACCTCGATGAGGCGGCTTTTTAATTGCTGAAGACAAAATGGAAGCAGACAATCCCACGAACAAGGATGGACTGACAACAGTTACAGTATAGACCTGAATAAGCATCTAAAGGGAGGAAACAGCATTTGGTGATGTCCATGCAATTCAAACTTCAGGACGTCATTGACTACAAAGGAATTGCATCCAAATTTTTTAAAATAATTCTTATAGGGGTATTTCAGTTTTTATTTTTTAATGTATTTGTTTACATAATAAGAAATCATGCCATTTTCGAATATACACATCTATAAAATTCTGCTTACATATGTTTCTTATATCAGGCAGTTGGCCCCTATAAGCACAGTAGAATGGTATAGCCCATGGATCAACCTGTGTAATATATCCATGGCCTAACTGAAACATGGCATCAGTCATGTGACACTCTTCACATCACGTGACTCCAGGCAATTAGTAAACAACTGAGTTACATGACATACGGTATACAGTGGGGGAAATAATTATTTGACCCCTCACTGATTTTGTAAGTTTGTCCAATGACAAAGAAATGAAAAGTCTCAGAACAGTATCATTTCAATGGTAGGTTTATTGTAACAGTGGCAGATAGCACATCAAAAGGAAAATCGAAAAAATAACTTTAAATAAAAGATAGCAACTGATTTGCATTTCATTGAGTGAAATAAGTATTTGAACCCTCTAACAAAAAAAGACTTAATACTTGGTGGAAAAACCCTTGTTTGCAAGCACAGAGGTCAAACGTTTCTTGTAATTGATGACCAAGTTTGCGCACATTTTAGGAGGAATGTTGGTCCACTCCTCTTTGCAGATCATCTCTAAATCCCTATAGTTTCGAGGCTGTCTCTGTGCAACTCTGAGCTTGAGCTCCCTCCATAGGTTTTCGATTGGATTAAGGTCCGGAGACTGACTAGGCCACTCCATGACCTTAATGTGCTTCTTCTTGAGCCACTCCTTTGTTGCCTTTGCTGTATGTTTTGGGTCATTGTCGTGCTGGAACACCCATCCACGACCCATTTTCAGTTTCCTGGCAGAGGGAAGGAGGTTGTCGCTCAGGATTTCACGATACATGGCTCCGTCCATTTTCCCGTTTATGCGAATAAGTTGTCCTGTGCCCTTAGCAGAAAAACACCCCCAAAGCAAAATGTTTCCACCCCCATGCTTGACGGTGGGGACGGTGTTTTGGGGGTCATAGGCAGCATTTTTCTTCCTCCAAACACAGCGAGTTGAGTTAATGCCAAAGAGCTCTATTTTGGTCTCATCAGACCACAGCACCTTCTCCCAGTCACTCTCTGAATCATTCAGGTGTTCATTGGCAAACTTCAGACGGGCCTGCACATGTGCCTTCCTGAGCAGGGGGACCTTGCGAGCCCTGCAGGATTTTAATCCATTGCGGTGTAATGTGTTTCCAATGGTTTTCTTGGTGACTGTGGTCCCTGCTAATTTGAGGTCATTAACTAACTCCTCCCGTGTAGTTCTAGGATGCTTTTTCACCTTTCTCAGAACCATTGACACCCCACGAGGTGAGATCTTGCGTGGAGCCCCAGAGCGAGGTCGATTGATGGTCATTTTGTGCTCCTTCCATTTTCGAACAATCGCACCAACAGTTGTCACCTTCTCTCCCAGCTTCTTGCTAATGGTTTTGTAGCCCATTCCAGCCTTGTGCAGGTCTACAATTTTATCTCTGACATCCTTGGACAGCTCTTTGGTCTTTCCCATGTTGGAGAGTTTGGAGTCTGCTTGATTGATTGATTCTGTGGACAGGTGTCTTTTATACAGGTGACTAGTTAAGACAGGTGTCCTTAATGAGGGTGACTAATTGAGTAGAAGTGTCTAACCACTCTGTGGGAGCCAGAACTCTTAATGGTTGGTAGGGGTTCAAATACTTATTTCACTCAATGAAATGCAAATCAGTTGCTATCTTTTATTTAAAGTTATTTTTTCGATTTTCCTTTTGATGTGCTATCTGCCACTGTTACAATAAACCTACCATTGAAATGATACTGTTCTGAGACTTTTCATTTCTTTGTCATTGGACAAACTTACAAAATCAGTGAGGGGTCAAATAATTATTTCCCCCACTGTATGTGCTGGGCAGGAATACAGGACACATCCTTGTGATAACTAAATAGGACTAATGGTAGAATAATGATTATTATTGTGGTTATTACAATAAAGTTAAGTGTAAAAACAATCACAACAAACACACCCAGAGATGTGCTTCTGTGTTAGATACCCAGCCAATTAACTGAATGCCAGAGGTCACATGACACATGTGAGGGTCACATGATTGACGCCATGCTTAGTTTAGTTCTATTCAGATCTCAGGGCTAAAACAGGATGTACCATTTTTTTTTTAGAGAGACTACTGAACAGATATAATAAATGTCTGCCAGCAAACTTTTAACTTGATGTATATTAGAAAATTGTATAACAGCTGATTCTCTCAACAAAGAAATGTAATCATTAAAACCGGAATACCTCTTTATAATTATTTTAGCTTGTCCAACTGCTTTTGAACCTGCAAAGGTGAAAGGGCTGTTTAAAAATGCCTGTAATTCTTAAATGGTTAATGTCAAATTTTTGTAAAACCCTTTGAAAGTCTACACTTCAGTCACATCTTGATGATTCTGTTTCATTGCATGGTGGTGGTGTGTCCAATAAAACAAAATGAATTAAATATCTTTATGAATATCTTTATTTGTGTCTCTCCTTAAAGGAGTTTTCCAGATTTCATCACTGCCGTGATCCACATAATTATAATAGGAGTAGCACGGCAGTTACCAGCTATGTCCCCTACACCATGGGCAGATATGCGTAGTACCGGTGATGGAGTTCCTCTGAAACAGCTAATTGGCAGAGGTGCAGGGTGTTTGACCCCCGCCGATCACATATACGGTAGATGGACTATCTTAAGGATAGGCCATCAATAATAAAATCTTATTTTATCTTATTTTATGAAAATGATGTCAAATTTTTAACATTATCAACAAAATCTCCTAGTGGATACTTTTAGTTAAAAGTGGAAAGGCTGCAGGCACTCAAAATCTAAATATAGGCCTGGATCCAGTTAATCGCATTCAAATACTTTTAGCCATACACATTAGATATTTGCTGCTGTATAACACCAATTTTGTCAGGATCCATCAGCAATATAATGTGTATGGAACAGCCCAGTGCTAGAGTGAGAACAGGGGAAAGTAGGACACAAGTAAAGAAGTGCTTCCATCACAGAAAGCAATGGCGTATTTTAGTGGTTCTTCCCCTTTAATTCCTTGTAATGTAGTTGGTTAGTGACGCCTGATACCTGGCCACATTCCTGAAGTATGAAGTAAGTATGCCAACTGACCTTTAGGTGGGGCTAAGAGCCAGGGGACTAGAAAACATCAGGCTACAGGTGAAACTCGAAAAATTTGAATATCGTGCAAAAGTTCATTTATTTTAGTAATGCAACTTAAAAGGAGTTAATATTGTGAAAGGGTTCAATATTCTAGGCTCAAGGTGTCACACTCTAGTCAGCTAATTAATCCATATCCCCTGAGCAAATTGTGACTTTGGGGTTTCATAAGCTGTAAGCCATAATCATCCAAATTATAACAAATAAAGGCTTGACATATCTCGCTTTGCATGTAATGAGTCGATCTCATATGTTAGTTTACCTTTTAAGTTGCATTATTGAAATAAATGAACTTTTGCACGATATTCAAATTTTTCGAGTTTCACCTGTATGTAACAAAGAGCTCTGACCAAAAACTCCTTTTAGGGGTCCTATCTATATGTTAAAACTTTAACCTTTATTATTTACTTTTAAAACGAAAATACTTAGAGAAACCAATACTACAAGGTAATTTAAAAATATCAGGTTGCAGTTTTAGGCTAAGTCAGTTACTTTACGTCTTTCCTGGGGCGCCGTCGCTCGCTCTGCACTCTACTCAAGAGGTGGCCAACCTCATGGATACTCTGTGGCCATATATCTCCACAGGTTAGCAGGTGTGTTTTCAATGGTGAATTGTTTGGTGTCCCTATAGGTCCTAAGTATAGGAGTTTCTATAATAAATAGATACAATGTATTCCTATATCCCTATGTGACAGACATCCATCATTCATTCACACATCTCACACGCTGGGAGATCAGGCAGTTAGCCTCCGAACATTTACACAATATGTATCGAGCTGGACAAAAATTGCGACCCTCCTAGTTGTGGATCTTGCCCTATACTGCAACCTGTCTAAAAATTGGAGATTGTTACTACCCCAGCCGACATGTTTCGCCGCGATGCGGCTTCGTCAGGGGAGTTGGGGTAATAGCGTGACACGCTCTGTATCGCCTGCCTAAATAAACTATCTATCCCCTCCCAAGTATTTTCAGAGCCGTTAGTGATGACACAGGAAAAGCCAGGTGCACCAAACAGAGTAGCCCCGGCTATAGTGCACCGAACACAGGATGAGAAAAAATGGATTTTCAAAAGAAAGGCATGGTTATGTTTAGGTATGGGCGAACCAGACGGTTTCAGGTTTGGGTTCGGCATTTGGGCGGTGGAGGAATTCTGTTATGGATTCCATTAACACAGAATATAGTGGAATTCTATGATAGAATGCAAAATGGAAACCTTTAAGAGGCATTCAGGCTTAATAGAAGGCTATGGGCAGCATAACGGATCTGTCTGGTTTCCATTATGCAGGACGGAAAACAAAGTCCTGTCCTGCATAATGGAAACCAGACAGATCCGTTATGCTGCCCATAGACTGATATTATGTTGGAAATCAAAACGGAATGCCTCTTAAAGGCCCGAACGCCGAACCCGGACCTGAAAACGTTGGGTTCGCTCATCCCTAGTTATGTTCAGGAGCTCGTACCCTATATGACAGTATGCTTACTTTAGTACTCATTTTAGAGGTGACAGTTTCCCTTTAAAAAAAAAATAATGCATTGCACTATAAAAATAAAAAGCACATTGTGATTCCTTTCTAGGAATCCCAGAAGGTTTCCATTCTCCTCTATATGTTGTTAGCCACCCATTTTGGAAGGTTTATAGTTGCCCATGCATATTTGATTTCCTTAAAGCCATATCCGGCCGGTGAGAGTGGGAGGTGACCTAGTTATGGATCTATGCACCGTTACAAGGATGCGGTATTCTTCAGAAGTGCACAGCTTTGCAACTCTAGGGACACGGTCAGGCAGCTGCTATATTTAACTGCAGGCCTGTGAAGGGCATGACTTGTGTTCTCTGGCCTCCCCTCCTTTCTTGTAGACTCATTTTTATTAGACTAGATTACTTACATTTGTTTTCATAGTATTATATTCATGTTGTACGTATATGTATGTAAATGTGTACCATACTGCATCTTCACCAAATTACCCAGAATGTACATATAATATCAGTCATGAGATGGGCTCAGGGTTACAATCTTCTTAAGTTGATTATTTGAGGGTCTTATACATTGTGGGTAGCAGGTGCTCTGCTGTATGCAATAAATATAAAAGCTTATTGAGTTATATCGACAGCACTGGAACTAATGTGATAATCCGGTTGCCCTCCATAAATGTTATTTTAAGGGTGCTTTCGCAACCAACATTTTTTTTAAAATACTGCAGTTTTTTAAGCAGTTCCCCCCCCGCTAATGCTAGGTGTAGATCCAAAAGAAATGTAAAGTATAAGTCCTTCCTTCATATTTTCCATTCATTGGGAATGGCTCAAGAAGCTGCATCAAAAAATGCTGCATGTTAAACCACCCTCATATTTTTATTTATTAGAATTTAGACTTTTAAAGTTATGTTCGAGGGGTTATACCAATAAAAGTATTACTGTGCACTGAATAGAAGTATTGCAATATATGTGCAGTAAAACTATTGTTCACTTTTTTATGTGCATTTTCCTCCCTGGTAGCCCCCCCTACTGTTTATCCTTTTGGTCCACCTTCTCCTGCATTCAGAGGTGGACTAATATTCTCAGTAGCTTTCTCTCCCTTCAGTGCTGGCATAGTAATGTCATAGAGAAGCATCCCAGGCACCCTTCATTCATTCATCCCTGCTTCTAAATTCATAGAAATAGAGTATACAGTATAACGACATCTCTCTATAGACAGTGGAGAAAAAAATTGTGTGCGTATTACATATGTAATGCCCCAGAATGGCATTACCAACTTTGCACCCTGCTACTGCCTTTACTGGTTAACCTCATGTCAATATGTGTATTTATTTCAGGTCCAGACACTGTTCATTTCCTATTTTGTAACTGTTTATGTTCACGTGTGATGTGCCTGGTTTACCTGCAGGTGGCAGCAAACACAGCAGAGCTATAGTTACATAGAATGGAGCTTTCCATTCTATTCTAACCCCCCTCTGTGGAGGAGTGGGCGAGTCTCACTTCCTTCAGGAAGGGTGGGGACCAGTTTCTAGAGCAGTCTAGCTTACCCCCTGCTAGGGGAAGGAAGCAAGTGCTCGGCCCGTTGCTGTTCGACGTTCCCAGGCCAAGACAGCTAGAGCACCATCAGCTCTTCTGGATATGGAGGCCACAACTTAGAGCCTCAGGAGCCAGGAGGAGAGTTCCCTGGCATAATTGAGAAACAGACCATACAAAGAGAAGTTGCAGCATCCAGAGGAAGTTAAGTTATACAGCTACCCTGTTAATACAGTAGAGCCAGAGAGCAACAGATGTAGCAGAGACGAGTTTGCCTGCCAGAGTTTTAATGCTAAATCCTGCTAGAACCAAGACAAAGTCTGTAACCCGCTTGGAGAAACGTTTATGCCAAGTAAAGCTGTTACTGAACTTCATCACAGGGTCTGGACTCAATTTACTCTTCATCCCCAAGTTAACTACCCCCTTTATTTGTTGCTTCGGAAGACAACGCCTGGGATCCAGCGTATCCAGGTAGGAGCACCGTGACACATACCAAACAGTAAGGGACATTGCAGACCACCCTATACCACTCGGCCATTCCTACACCTGGGTACCACCACCAAAACCATTTCTTACAAGGACTCCGTCCGGTTGTTGCTTTACTGCAACATACCACATACCACATGGATTTAGACCAGATGGGGCTATATGTGAGGCACTATTTTCTAGGAAGGGGTTTCCAAGAGTTTTTTACTGATGACCTACAGTATCCTCAGGATATGTCATCAATATCTGATTGGTGGGGGTCCAACACCTGGGACCCTTGCTGCTCAGCTGCTCGAGAAGGCAGAGGAGCTCGCAGTAGTGCCTTGGCTTTCTCCAGCTTTTCTTAGGCCATGTGACATCATCGGTCACGTGGCCTAAGCTTTGCTTAATTAGCTGAGAGAAGGCTTCGGCACTACTGTGAGCATTTGTGCCTTCTCAAACAGCTGATCGGCGGGGGTCCCAGGTGTCAGGCCCCCACTGATCAGATCCAGATATTTCTTCATTCATTGCTCTGCTAGATTTATATGAAGCTGACATCCCAAGGGGAGTGTCTTTTCTGCTGCAGCTCAGGGGGCGTGTCAATGCTCTACCTATCACAGCTCAGGAGGCGTGTCTCAGCTCTCCCTATCACAGCTCAGGAGGCGTGTCAATGCTCTCCCTATCACAGCTCAGGAGACAGTTTAAGGATGAAACTGAGCATGTGCGGCCATCTCAGTGAGCAGGACAAAGAAATAAAAAGAGGAACAAACAGCAGGTGGCACTATACAGATACATTTTATTGAATAACTCAGTGGCTATGCTAAACTTTTAATTGTATGCAAATACAAAAATAATTCAGATCAGCTTTCCAAGAATCCTAAGCAACAAAAATGCTTATATAACATGATATGGATCCAAAGGTTGTATCGTGGTGTAACTAAGCAGATTGCTACTTTACTTCAGATAACACCCAGCAATGACTGCCTATAGGAAAGTGTTGAGCCACATCTCCCTTAACTCCTGACTGAAACCTCCTGAAACTCCCTGTAGTCCAGCAGTTTGCTAACCTACATGAATTACGAACAATGAAGTTACAGCTACTTTTTTTCTTTCATTAAAAATGAATAGTATAACAATAATTACTGATATATGTATATATATATATATATATTTTTTTTTTTTTTTTATTTATTTATTTTTCATAAAAATATCTAGCTACTAAAAGCCCAGAACATGCCCGATCCTTATTTCATAGTTCACGGAAGAGTAGGGTTCACCCATACACATTAGATCAGTAGATGTAGATCCTGCCAAAGTCAGTAATGACTGACTTTTATCTGAAGCATATGCAGTGGCATGCAAAAGTTTGGACACCCCTGGTCAAAATTGCTGTTACTATGAGCAGTTAAGGTCTTCCAGACCTTCTCTTGGCTTTCACTATTCTTGTGTTTTAATGGCATGATGAGGAAATGGCAACCTGAAACTACCTCAAAAGGCGCAAGCTGAAGGTTTTACCATGGCCCTCCCAGTCCCCTGATCTAAACATCACTGAAGATATGGGGATAGACCTCAAAATAGCAGTGCGTGCAAGACGACCCAGGAATCTCACCGAACTGGAAGACTTTTGCAAGGAAGAATGGATGAAAATGCCTCAAACAAGAATTGAAAGACTCTTGGCTAGCTACAAAAAGCATTTACAATCTGTGATATTTGCTAAAGGGGGTACTAACCATGCAGGGTTCCCAAAGTTTCGCTTCAGCCCCTTTTTCTTTTTTGTTATTTTGAAAATGTAAAAGATGAAAATAAAATAAATGTTGTTGCTTAAAATACAAAGGCAATGTCATCTTTAACTTTATGCCTTTTGGAAATCAATTAATCTTCAACTTGATTGACTGTTCACAGTAACAGTCATTTTGACCAGGGGTGCCCAAACTTTTGCAAGCCACTGAATAGCTAGCTTATGTCTAGTCTTACAATTAATTAACAAGTTGCAACAATGTGTTATACACTAATGAATATGGTGGACATATCGGTCCCATGCTTTCCACGCATGGAACAGGTCAATGTCTTGGGTCTTCTTCTCTGTGCCTTCCACTTCTAAGTGTAGCCTAACATCACTACATGCCGCTAATAGCTCATTATGTTCCTTGATTTTCCAGCACTCCGCAGTCATGTGTGATTCCTATTTTAATTTCTTTGAATTCTAAGTAGCCATTCAGAGATGTCCCAAACGAGAGACCGCAGGCTTGTTAGTGGCCGATAAGAGCCTAGTGATGAAAGGATAGCAAGAAATAAGACTACGCTTCATTAAGTGGAGCAGTGAAAAATTACTTGGAATGTCTTGTATTTAAATAGGTTATCATTTTGTATCTCAGATAAATCTTATGTTTCTGTATTTAAAAATCAGCTTTTGTAAAATTTTATAACGATGTGAAATATGAAGAACATTTATATCTTTTAAAGGGCATCTGTCAGCAGATTTGTACCTATGACACTAGCTGACCCATTACATGTGCTCTTGGCAGCTGAAGGAATCTGTGTTGGTCCTATGTTCATATGTACTCGCATTGCTGAGAAAAACAAAGTTTTAATATATGCAAATGAGTCTCTAGGAGCAACGGGGGCGTTGCTATTACACCTAGAGGCTCTGCTCTCTCTGCAACTGCTGCACCCTCTGCACTTTGATTGACAAGGAGATATGGTAAAGTGGGAAGATTTCCACCTGCAGCGTTGGACCAGAGAAAATTATTCTCGGGGCCCAACCTCCATATCATCAATAAAGTCTAATAGGTTTTGCTTCAAAGAAATAGACCCTAGTGCCAAGTGGTTGACTCCAAGGGTAGCTCCAAATGGGTTTTCCTCCTGGACCTGTGGGGTCCACTGTGGCATCCTCCAGTACTCTGGTAGGGCAGTCCGACTCTGTGACCACCTGTTCTGTGTTTTTGACCTGCACCTGGTTTTGGCCCAGAATCACTGATAGAAATCACTGATCAAACACTTAAAGGGGTTATCCCTGTTAAATCTGTTAATGATTTGACAGTGATAATTTTTGTAAATATATTTGATTAACCAATTCCCACTGTTTAGGAGAAAATTCATCCCCACTTACCTCATTGTTGTCATTTGGTCTCCCCTGTTTACCGCCACCGCTCTTCTCCAAAACACCGGTGGCTGCGCTTGCGCAGAAGACTCCTTCTTTTCTCCTGGCCGGGCCTCTCTCTGTCCTGAACGCGCACGCTGCCGCGCATGTGCGATGGTGACTTCTTTCTGCCCAGAATAGTATAGATCAGCGAACGCGCACGCCGGCTCTGTACTATACTGGCCAGGAGTAAGTCACCATGGCGCATGCGCGGCGGCGTGCACATTCAGTCCAGCGCGCAGCCCGGCCGGGAGAAGACTTCAATCAAGATGAAGCCCCCCCAGCCACAATCTAGGAAGTGAACGGCGTGCTGGCAGCAGGTAAGTATAAAAATGCGAAGTGGGATAACCCCTTTAACCGCCTCCGGACCGCCTAACGCAGGATCGCGTTCCGGAGGTGGCTCACTCAGGCAGAGTCACGCATCTACGCGTCATCTCGCGAGACGCGAGATTTCCTGTGAACGCGCGCACACAGGCGCGCGTTCACAGGAACTGCAGGTAAGTGAGTGGATCTACAGCCTGCCAGCGGCGATCGTTTGCTGGCAGGCTGTAGATGCGATTTTTTTAACCCCTAACAGGTATATTAGACGCTGTTTTGATAACAGCGTCTAATATACCTGCTACCTGGTCCTCTGGTGGTCCCTTTTGCTTGGATCGACCACCAGAGGACACAGGCAGCTCTGTAATAAGTAGCACCAAGGACCACACTACACTACACTACACCCCCCCTGTCAGTTATTAACCCCTTATTAACCCCTGATCACCCCATATAGATTCCCTGATCACCCCCCTGTCATTGATCACCCCCCTGTCATTGATCACCCCCCTGTAAGGCTCCATTCAAACGTCCATATGTGTTTTACGGATCCACGGATCCATGGATCGGATCCGCAAAACACATACGGATGTCTGAATGGAGCCTTACAAGGGGGTGATCAATGACAGGGGGGTAATCACCCCATATAGACTCCCTGATCACCCCCCTGTCATTGATCACCCCCCTGTAAGGCTCCATTCAGAGGTCCGTATGTGTTTTGCGGATCCACGGATCGGATCCGCAAAACACATACAGACGTCTGAATGGAGCCTTACAGGGGGGGTGATCACCCCATATAGACTCCCTGATCCCCCCCCTGTGATTGATCACCCCCCTGTAAAGCTCCATTCAGACGTCTGTATGTGTTTTGCGGATCCGATCCATGGATCCGTGGATCCGCAAAACACATACGGACCTCTGAATGGAGCCTTACAGGGGGGTGATCAATGACAGGGGGGTGATCAGGGAGTCTATATGGGGTGATCACCCCCCTGTCATTGATCACCCCCCTGTAAGGCTCCATTCAGACGTCCGTATGTGTTTTGCGGATCCGCGGATCCGTGGATCCGCAAAACACGGACACCGCGGATCCGCAAAACACATACGGACGTCTGAATGGAGCCTTACAGGGGGGTGATCAATGACAGGGTGGTGATCACCCCATATAGACTCCCTGATCACCCCCCTGTCATTGATCACCCCCCTGTAAGGCTCCATTCAGACATTTTTTTGGCACAAGTTAGCGGAAAATAGATTTTTTGTTTTTTGGTTTTTTCTTACAAAGTCTCATATTCCACTAACTTGTGACAAAAAATAAAATCTCACATGAACTCACCATACCCCTCACGGAATCCAAATGCGTAAAATTTTTTAGACATTTATATTCCAGACTTCTTCTCACGCTTTAGGGCCCCTAAAATGCCAGGGCAGTAAAAATACCCCACATGTGACCCCATTTCGGAAAGAAGACACCCCAAGGTATTCGCTGAGGGGAATATTGAGTCCATGAAAAATTGAACTTTTTGTCCCAAGTTAGCGGAAAGGGAGACTTTGTGAGAAAAAACAAAAAAAAATCTATTTCCGCTAACTTGTGCCAAAAAAAAAAACTTCTATGAACTCGCCATGCCCCTCACGGAATACCTTGGGGTCACATGCCCCTCACGGAATACCAAAATGGGGTCACATGTGGGGTATTTATACTGCCCTGGCATTTTAGGGGCCCTAAAGAATGAGAAGAAGTCTGGGATCCAAATGTCTAAAAATGCCCTCCTAAAAGGAATTTGGGCCCCTTTGCGCATCTAGGCTGCAAAAAAGTGTCACACATGTGGTATCGCCGTACTCAGGAGAAGTTGGGCAATGTGTTTTGGGGTGTCATTTTACATATACCCATGCTGGGTGAGATAAATATCTCGGTCAAATGCCAACTTTGTATAAATAAATGGGAAAAGTTGTCTTTTAGAGAGATATTTCTCTCACCCAGCATGGGTATATGTAAAAAGACACCCCAAAACACATTGCCCAACTTCTCCTGAGTACGGCGATACCACATGTGTGACACTTTTTTGCAGCCTAGGTAGGCAAAGGGGCCCACATTCCAAAGAGCACCTTTAGGATTTCACAGGGCATTTTTTACACATTTTGATTTCAAACTACTTCTCACGCACTAGGTCCCCTAAAATGCCAGGACAGTATAAATACCCCACAAGTGACCCCATTTTGGAAAGAAGACACCCCAAGGTATTCCGTGAGGGACATGGCAAGTTCCTAGAATTTTTTATTTTTTGTCACCGGTTAGTGGAATATGAGACTTCGTAAGGAAAAAAATAAAAATAAAAATCTTCATTTTCGGCTAACTTGTGACAAAAAATAAAAAGTTCTATTAACTCACTATGCCCATCAGCGAATACCTTAGGATGTCTACTTTCCGAAATGGGGTCATTTGTGGGGTGTTTTTACTGTCTGGGCATTGTAGAACCTCAGGAAACATGACAGGTGCTCAGAAAGTCAGAGCTGCTTCAAAAAGAGGAAATTCACATTTTTGTACCATAGTTTGTAAACGCTATAACTTTTACCCAAACCAATAAATATACACTTATTTTTTTTTTATCAAAGACATGTAGAACAATAAATTTAGAGAAAAATTTATATAGAAATGTAGTTTTATTTGAAAAATTTTACAACTGAAAGTGAAAAATAAAATTTTTTTGCAAAAATTTCGCTAAATTTTGATTGATAACAAAAAAAGTTAAAATGTCAGTAGCAATGAAATACCACCAAATGAAAGCTCTATTAGTGAGAAGAAAAGGAGGTAAAATTCATTTGGGTGGTAAGTTGTAGGACCGAGCAATAAACCGTGAAAGTAGTGTAGTGCAGAATTGTAAAAAGTGGTCTGGTTATTAAGGGGGTTTAAGCTAGGGGAGCTGAGGCGGTTAAGGGCTCATGCACACGAACGTATTTTTTTTTCCGTGTCAGTTTTTTTTGTGGACCCTATGTGGAACCATTCATTTCAATGGGTCCGCAAAAAAAACAGAAGTTACTCCGTGTGCATTCTATTTCCGTGTGTCCATTACGCAAAAAAATAGATGTCCTATTATTGTCCGCATTACAGACAAGGATAGTACTGTTCTGTTAGGGGCCAGCTGTTCTGTTCCGCAAAATGCGGAATGCACACGGACGTGATCCGTATTTCTTGCGGATCCTTTTTTTTGCGGACCGCAAAATACATACAGTCGTGTGCCTGAGCCCTAAACCTCATTCACACGTCCGTGTTTAAATCCATGAAAAGGTGGTCATCGATGCCTCTGTGAAGATGTCTGTGATGAATCCATGTTGCGTCCGTTTTTTCCGTGTATCATCCGTGTTTCACTGACACTGAACAGCTGAAAAATAATTTTCAATGCATCTCTTCCTAATGATCCGTGAAACACGGATGAAACACAGATGGTTTTCACGGACCCATAGACTATAATGGGCGTGATGGATCCGTGAACGCAGACAAAATAGAGCATGCTTCGGTGCTAAAAACACGGACCCACGGACCATGGTAAAAAAACTGATGTGCGAATACACACATTAAAATATATGGGTAAGTGTGCTGTCTGTGGAGAACACGTACGGCACACTGATGTGTGAATCAGGCTTTACAGTGTGAAAGCGGCCTAAGGCTGGGGCTGCAAATCATATGTGTCACATGATTTGAAGATTGCGATTCCAGATTGCAACAACATAATGATCGTCAGTGGAGTAGTGACATGACATGCCATGACTGCGAAGCGACAGGGGTATGATATTGTCTGGCTTAAAAATACCCATTTTTAAATACTCTATTGGGGATTGTAAGTTAATAAACAGGGGTGCCCATTTAGGGGTCAGAGTAGAGAGGGATTGCAAAAAGTGCCTCTCTGGAGGACCCAAATCGGACAGCCCATCAACTTTAATGATAACTGCGCAATGCTTTGCTGCTCTGGCATTGCAAGAGAGTTAAACACTTGCAGTCATGCTCCTTCATAGATTACAGGGGATCATTTGGAGTCCTAGCAGTGTACGCAATGTAAGAACTGTTCTGTCATCTATTCTTTTGACTCTATGTTGAGAGCCATTCATTTATTATTCCTGCTAGAAGTTATAAATGAATTACTTGCCGTATGCAATGAGGGTCCAAATGGGTGTTACCAGTTAGGGGGTGTCCCTGCAAAATCTCACACTGGCGGTACCAATCAGATAGTGTCAGATTGAGCAGGAAACCCCTCCCCCCAACTAGTAACACCCATCTGGACCTTGACTGCAAACTGCTACTAATTCATTCATATAACTTTTAGCAGGAATAATAAAGGAATGACACAGCATAGAGTCAACATAAAGTCAATAGAATTGTTTTTACATGGGGAATGTAAGTCGTTTCTAAAACGCGTAAGTCAGAAGAGATGACGGGTTCTCTTTAAAGGGACTTTTTCAAGACTGCAACTGTATTTATTGTAATGTAGCCAGCCCTGAGATCAGATGATCTCAGCTATTCTCTAACCCGCTGTTACTTCCTGGGTAAGTTACATCTCCTCTGAATGCCATCCCTGTAATACATGGACAAGCTTGGTCCGCCAGAGGGAAAGCAGCTAATACTTAGCATCTCTCTGCTCGGGGGGCTCCCGTGCAGTATAGTGCTCTAGTTGTCTTCATGACAGAACCCCTTTAATTTACAAGTTGTTATAACTTCCTTTTAAACAATGAAGCCTGATTATGTACAGTAGTTCATCCAGGTATGGAAGAATTCTTCCAAAAGAGGAATCTGCCAGACTGTAAAGGCTGTCACCTCCGATTGTCATCATGTGTATATGAAAGCTATGCCTTAGAACATCCTACTGTAGACGTAACAGTCACTGATAACCATATGTCTGCGGAAGATTGTCTCTGTATGCATTTGGAGAGGAATTCTTGAGGTTCTCTGAGGCTACAAGACAGAATTGTTAGTAGAATATCAAATCCTGTTTAGATTTTCATTGATCTTTATCTATTTTACAGTCAGGTCCATAAATATTGGGACATCGACACAATTCTAACATTTTTGGCTCTATACACCACCACAATGGATTTGAAATGAAACTAACAAGACGTGCTTTAACTGCAGACTGTCAGCTTTAATTTGAGGGTATTTACATCCAACTAAGGTGAACGGTGTAGGAATTACAACAGTTTGCATATGTGCCTCCCACTTGTTAAGGAACCAAAAGTAATGGGACAGAATAATCAAACTTTCACTTTTTAATATTTGGTTGCAAATCCTTTGCAGTCAATTACAGCCTGAAGTCTGGAACGCATAGACATCACCAGACGCTGGGTTTCATCCCTGGTGATGCTCTGCCAGGCCTCTACTGCAACTGTCTTCAGTTCCTGCTTGTTCTTGGGGCATTTTCCCTTCAGTTTTGTCTTCAGCAAGTGAAATGCATGCTCAATCGGATTCAGGTCAGGTGATTGACTTGGCCATTGCATAACATTCCACTTCTTTCCCTTAAAAAACTCTTTGGTTGCTTTTGCAGTATGCTTTGGGTCATTGTCCATCTGCACTGTGAAGCGCCGTCCAATGAGTTCTGAAGCATTTGGCTGACTATGAGTAGATAATATTGCCCGAAACTCTTCAGAATTCATCCTACTGCTTTTGTCAGCAGTCACATCATCAATAAATACAAGAGAATCGGTTCCATTGGCAGCCATACATGCCCACACCATGACACTACCACCACCATGCTTCACTTATGAGGTGGTATGCTTAGGATCATGAGCAGTTCCTTTCCTTCTCCATACTCTTCTCTTCTCTGCTTGGTCTCATCTGTCCATAGGATGTTGTTCCAGAACTGTGAAGGCTTTTTTAGATGTTGTTTGGCAAACTCTAATCTGGTCTTCCTGTTTTTAAGGCTCACCAATGGTTTACATCTTGTGGTGAACCCTCTGTATTCACTCTGGTGAAGTCTTCTCTTGATTGTTGACTTTGACACACATACACCTACCTCCTGGTGAGTGTTCTTGATCTGGCCAACTGTTGTGAAGGGTGTTTTCTTCACCAGGGAAAGAATTCTTCTGTCATCCACCACAGTTGTTTTCCGTGGTCTTCCATGTCTTTTGGTGTTGCTGAGCTCACCAGTGCGTTCCTTATTTTTAAGAATGTTCTAAACAGGTGTTTTGGCCACGCCTAATGTTTTTGCTATCTCTCTGATTGGTTTGTTTTGTTTTTTTCAGCCTAATGATGGCTTGATTCACTGATAGTGAGAGCTCTTTGGATCTCATCTTGAGAGTTGACAGCAACAGATTCCAAATGCAAATAGCACACTTGAAATTAACTCTGGACCTTTTATGTGCTCATTGTAATTGGGATAATGAGGGAATAACACACACCTGGCCATGGAACAGCTGAGAAGCCAGTTGTCCCATTACTTTTGGTTCCATAACAAGTGGGAGACACATATGCAAACTGTTGTAATTTCTACACTGTTCACCTGATTTGGATGTAAATACCCTCAAATTAAAGCTGACAGTCTGCAGTTAAAGCACATCTTGTTCATTTCATTTCAAATCCATTGTGGTGGTGTAAAGAGACAAAAAGTTACAATTGTGTCAATGTCCCAATATTTATGGACCTGACTGTATATCTGAATATGAAAAAAAAACTGAAGCAGACAATGAGTGCACTCTTCGAAGATGTGTTCACACAGGGCCAGTCAAGGAACGTGTGTCTTCTTTCAAATTCATTCTTCTGCCCTATGTTTCAATCATAAATCATCCTCATGGATACAGCATCCTTGTATAGAATTATGGGTGACCGTTGCTTTTATCAACACTCTATTGCAGTATTGGGGCTCATGCACATGAACATATTTTTGGTCTACATCAGATCTGCATTTTTTGCATTCACTTCAATGGTGCCGCAAAAGTAACATAGTATATAAGGCCGAAAAAAGACATTTGTCCATCTAGTTCGGCCTGTCATCCTGCAAGTTGATCCAGAGGAAGGTAGAAGCCAATTGTGAGGTAGAAGCCAATTTTCCCCACTTTAGGGGAATAAAAAATTCCTTCCCGACTCCAATCAGACAATCAGAATAACTCCCTGGATCAACGACCCCTCTCTAGTAGCTATAGCCTGTAATATTATTACGCTCCAGAAATACATCCAGGCCCCTCTTGAATTCCTTTATTGTACTCACCATCACCACCTCCTCAGGCAGAGAGTTCCATAGTCTCACTGCTCTTACCGTAAAGAATCCTCTTCTATGTTTGTGTACAAACCTTCTTTCCTCCAGACGCAGAGGATGTCCCCTCCTCACAGTCACAGTCCTGGGGATAAATAGATGATAGATCTCTGTACTGACCCCTGATATATTTATACATATTAATTAGATCTCCCCTTAGTCGTCTTTTTTCTAAAGTGAATAACACTAATGTTGATAATCTTTCAGGGTACTGTAGTCCACCCATTCCAGTTATTACTTTAGTTGGCCTCCTCTGGACCCTCTCCAGCTCTGCTATGTCTGCCTTGTTCACTGGAGCCCAGAACTGTACACAGTACTCCATGTGTGGTCTGACTAGTGATTTGTAAAGTGACAGGACTATGTTCTTATCACGGCATCTATGCCCCTTCTGATGCAACCCATTATCTTATTGGCCTTGGCAGCAGCTGCCTGACACTGGTTTCTACAGCTTAGTTTGCTGTTTATTAAAATTCTTAGGTCCTTTTCCATGTCAGTGTTACCCAGTGTTTTACCATTTAGTATGTACGGGTGATTTGTATTATTCCTTCCCATGTGCATAACCTTACATTTGTCAGTGTTAAACCTCATCTGCCACGTATCTGCCCAAGCCTCCAATCTATCCAGATCCCTCTGTAGTAGTATACTGTCCTCTTCAGTATTAATTACTTCACATCTGCAAAAATTGAATTACTGTGCAAGCCTTCTACAAGATCATTAATAAATATATTGAAGAGAATAGGGCCCAATACTGACCCCTGAGGTACTCCGCTAGTGACAGTGACCCAATCTGAGTGTGTACCATTAATAACCACCCTCTGTTTTCTATCATTGAGCCAGTTACTTACCCACATACAGACGTTTTCTCCCAGTCCGAGCATTCTCATTTTATATACTAATCTTTTATGTTGTACAGTGTCAAATGCTTTGGAGAAGTCCAGATATACGACATCCATTGATTCGCCGCTGTCAAGTCTAGAACTTACCTCCTCATAGAAACTAAATAAAATAGTTTGGCATGACCGATCCCTCATTAAGACATGCTGATATGGCGTTATTTTCTTATTTCCGTTGAGATGCTCTAAGATAGCATCTCTTAGAAAACCTTCAAACAGTTTACCCACAACAGATGTTAAACTTACCGGCCTATAGTTTCCAGGCTCTGTTTTTGGACCATTTTTGAATATTGCCACCACATTTGCCATGAGCCAATCCTGTGGAACATTCCCTGTCAGTATAGAGTCTGTAAATATCAGAAATAAGGGTCTGGCTATGACATTACTTAATTCTCTTAGGATACGGGGGTGTGTGCCATCTGGTCCTGGCGATTTGTCTATTTTAATCTTTTTAAGTCGCTGTTGTACTTCTTCATGGGTCAGACAGGACACTTTTAATGGGGAATTTACTTTTACATTCTGCATTTCATCTGACAGTTTATTTTCCTAGGAGAATACAGTGGAGAAAAAAATTATTTCACCATTCTGTGGTCAGGCAAAAATATAGAACATCACAGCTCTATTATGGCCCAGACGTTATGTTCCGCAAAATGCGGACTGTACGCGGTCAGTATCCGTGTTTTCTGGATCTGCAATTGCCTCTGCAATCGTCTCAACTGGCCTCATTGGTGGTGCACCCCTGTCTGGGGGCTACTGTTTCTCATTGAAGAGACCTTTTTTCAGACAGCAGTCTAGGGAGAAAACAAGTTTGCAAATTACCGCAAATCAGCCAAACCAAATCCATCCGCCTGTAGACAGCTGTTATGGGGGTTCTTATGTTTCATCATTAAAGAGCAGGTTCTGGTTAGCTGGATGAGATGCTTTAGATGTTGCTCAGTGGAGAGTTTGGCAGGTACCAGTTAATTTCATATTGTATTTGTATGAAGATTTTCTGTTCAGGAGTCCGTGAATGCTGGGTGATCACCCTGTCGAACTGCAATGGTGGCATTGCTGCTTGTCACTTGTCACCAATCTAAGGCTAGGTTTGCATCTGCAGCAGAGGTTCAGGCAGGAGCCTCCATTGAAAAAAAAGACCACAAATATTTTGTCAAGCAGAGTGCTTACTATACATGCCGAAAACCTGACAGAACCGTTAAAGTGAACATATGCCGGATCGGATGATTCCAGTGAACAGAATACCGGAATTCGACGCATCTGTGAACGCAGCCTTACAATCAACTGGATATGATGTCTAGCATCTTAAGGGCTCATGCACACGACCATATGTATTTTGCGGTCCGCAGAACGGAACAGCTGGCTCCTAATAGAACAGTGCTATCCTTGTCTGTAATGAAGACAATAATAGGACATACAGAAACGGAATGCACACGGAGTAACTTCCGTTTTTTTTGCGGACCCACTGAAATGAATGGTTCTGCATATGGTCCGCAAAAAAAACGAAACAGACACGGAAAGAAAATACGTTCGTGTGCCTGAGCCCTAAAAGACATAGAGAATTAGGGGACTTATATTCAGGGGAAAAGTCTTTTTCTCTGAAGAGGAAATGTTCATTTAGGCTATGTTCACACGGCATCGTTTGCTGTATAATTTTGACATTGATGCACTCGCTGACATTTTGCCGGAATGATCTTGGCGAAATTTCGGCGTGGCTGTCTTCTCAAAAATTTAGCAGAAAAGAACTCTGTGTGAAGAGCCCCTTACAGTTGCTTTATTGCACTTCACCTGGTCATCTTGGTTGGATCAGGACATACTGTATAGTTATTTGCTGTGTATGCATTGTAATGGACTTTGACATTGAAAGCAGAATATAGTAATGACGTTCCAAGAAAATTTTCACCATTTAGACTGAGAGGCAGAGATTAGTTTAGTGGTGTTGTACTACAAAATAAGCTATGGGTGAACACTCTTCTCCAACAGGCTTCGTATCCTGAACTAATTAAGATGTGCCAAGATGCAGGACACAAATTTGGAAGCTATTAATGTTGCTTGTATCTTATATGTTTTCTTTATATATAAATATATATATATATATACACAGTCAGGTCCATAAATATTGGGACATCGACACAATTCTAAAATTTTTGGCTCTATACACCACCACAATGGATTTGAAATGAAACAAACAAGATGTACTTTACCTGCAGACTGTCAGCTTTAATTTGAGGGAATTTACATCCAAATCAGGTGACCGGTGTAGGAATTACAACAGTTTGCATATGTGCCTACCACTTGTTAAGGGACCAAAAGTAATGGGACAATTGGCTTCTCAGCTGTTCCATGGCCAGGTGTGTGTTATTCCCTCATTATCCCAATTACAATTAGCAGATAAAAGGTCCAGAGTTAATTTCAAGTGTGCTATTTGCATTTGGAATCTGTTGCTGTCAACTCTCAAGATGAGATCCAAAGAGCTATCACTATCAGTGAAGCAAGCCATCATTAGGCTAAAAAAACAAAACAAACCCATCAGAGAGATAGCAAAAACATTAGGCGTGGCCAAAACAACTGTTTGGAACATTCTTAAAAAGAAGGAACGCACCGGTGAGCTCAGCAACACCAAAAGACCCGGAAGACCACGGAAAACAACTGTGGTGGATGACCGAAAAATTCTTTCCCTCGTGAAGAAAACACCCTTCACATCAGTTGGCCAGATCAAGAACACTCTCCAGGAGGTAGGTGTATGTGTGGCAAAGTCAACAATCAAGAGAAGACTTCACCAGAGTGAATACAGAGGGTTCACCACAAGATGTAAACCATTGGTGAACCTCAAAAACAGGTCAGATTAGAGTTTGCCAAACGACATCTAAAAAAGCCTTCACAGTTCTGGAACAACATTCTATGGACAGATGAGACCAAGATCAACTTGTACCAGAGTGATGGGAAGAGAAGAGTAAGGAAGGAAAGAACCTGCTCATGATCCTAAGCATACCACCTCATCGGTGAAGCATGGTGGTGGTAGTGTCATGGCGTGGGCATGTATGGCTGCAAATGGAACTGGTTCTCTTGTATTTATTGATGATGTGACTGCTGACAAAAGCAGCAGGATGAATTCTGAAGTTTTTCGGGCAATATTATCTGCTCATATTCAGCCAAATGCTTCAGAACTCATTGGACGGCGCTTCACAGTGCAGATGAACAATGACCCAAAGCATACTGCAAAAGCAACTAAGGCCTCTTTCACACTTGCGTTGTTGGGATCCGGCATGCACTTCCGTTGCCGGAGGTGCCTGCCGGATCCGTAACAACGCAAGTGTACTGAAAGCATTTGAAGACGGAACCGTCTTCCAAATGCTTTCAGTGTTACTATGGCACCCAGGACGCTATTAAAGTCCTGGTTGCCATAGTAGGAGCAGGGAGCGGGGGAGCGGTATACTTACAGTCCGTGCGGCTCCCCGGGCGCTCCAGAATGACGTCAGAGCGCCCCATGCGCATGGATGACGTGATCCATGTGATCACGTGATCCATGCGCTTGGGGCGCCCTGACGTCACTCTGGAGCGCCCGGGGAGCCGCACGGACAGTAAGTATGCTGCTCCCCTGCTCCCCGCTACACTTACCATGGCTGTCAGGACTTTAGCGTCCCGGCAGCCATGGTAACTATTCAGAAAAAGCTAAACGTCGGGTCCGGCAATGCGCCGAAACGACGTTTAGCTTAAGGCCGGATCCGGATCAATGCCTTTCAATGGGCATTGATCCCGGATCCGGCCTTGCGGCAAGTCTTCAGGATTTTTGGCCGGAGCAAAAAGCGCAGCATGCTGCGGTATTTTCTCCGGCCAAAAAACGTTCCGTACCGGAACTGAAGACATCCTGATGCATCCTGAACGGATTACTCTCCATTCAGAATGCATTAGGATAATCCTGATCAGTATTCTTCCGGCATAGAGTCCCGACGACGGAACTCTATGCCGGAAGACAATAACGCAAGTGTGAAAGAGCCCTAAAGAGTTTTTTTTTTTTAAACCATAATTTTTATTTTATTATGATTTATGATAGTAATCACATACAATGTGTGTTCATATACAATAGAATTATGCAAAGACATATCTGATACATATCAGGTAATGATGATCTTCTAGTAGTAGATATGAGATATTGTTAGAAACATCTATCAAAGTCTCATTTTCCTTTTATATCCGATTATAGATCATAAGTTATGATTAATAACTAAACAAAACATACTGGAAACTCCCTCCCCCCACCCCCTTTTCCTGTCTATCTTACTCCTTGCCCGCCTAGCATCCAAGATCGCCTTTTGTTCTTAATGTAATATCTTAAGTTCTGTTACTTTTATTTTCCAAATATACATGTTATTTAGAAAAAAGTGTGTACCAAGGATCTGATGGTTCCAATTTTAGAAACCACTCCGTGTGCTTAAAAGGTCGTACAATTTCCTGGAAATTTTAAATATATGGTCTCCATCTTCCAAAGAAAGATTTGGTTGATTTAGATTTGCAGTATTCAGCTTCTGATTTCTCCAATATTAAACATCTTGTGGTCTTTTGAAATGACTCAGAAATTTGTGTTGCACTTGAGTTTAACCAGTGCTTTAACAAACTCCTTTTGGCCGCTAGCAAAATCACGTGGAACACTGGTGGAAACTTGACTTTACATGTTTCTGTCTGCGTATGAAATAAAAATAAAATCGGTTCTAAGGGAAGTGTTATATGAGTTTTAGTTTCAATCAAAACTATAAGAGAGTTCCAAAAATCTTTTACCTTAGGGCAAGCCCATAGACCATGTTTCATATCTGTGTTTGGCATTTGGCATTTCGGGCAATGTGTTATTTTATTTTCATCAATTTTCGATGGATTTCTAGGAACATGGAAACCATATATCGCCCTGTGTATAACTTTGAATTGCGTTTCCCTCCATATTTCATTTCCTATATGTTTGCGGACTCGCTCCCATCCCTCCAATATATCATCTGGTATGGACAGTTTCGGGAACTCCTTGCGCCAACCTTTTTTATGACATTACGTCATTCATACAACTATAAATGTAGGCCAAAGAGTTTGTCGTTCCTGCTGAAGTGACCAGAGAGTCAAACTAATTTGTTCTACATTCATTGGATAAGTCTTGTACTCTAGGTTTTAAAAAAACAAGGAGATGTTGATAAGCAAGGAAATGAGAGTCCGGGATGCCATACACATCCTGAACTTCTCTAAAATTTAGATATCTTTTTTCCTTCAGATTTATCATGTGTCTAACCTCCCTAATTCCCAATCCTGCCCAGAGGGAAAATTGTTTATTTATCGATTATGCCCGAAATTCAGGATGTTTCCATATATTCATGTGTTTAGACAACTGCGACGGGAGGTTATAGAGTTTCCTGACCACTTTCCAAGTGGCTATTGTGTCACGAATCCAGGGCCGGTGCAAGGATTTTTGCCGCCCTAGGCAAGATAAAAATTGACGCCCCCCCCCCCCCTTATCAGATGATCTGCCCATATCATGTTCCACCCCTTTCTCAGTTTTTTAATTAAAAGAACTGCTATGTTTCCCTTAGGATTAATCCAGCTTCTTGTAGCTGTCTCTTTTTGCGGAACGGAATTGCGGGCCCATACAACGTGCGGCCCCAATCCGGAACTGCGGACCCGGATCCGCAATTCCGATCCTGAAAAAAATAGAACATGTCCTATTCTTGTCGGCAATAGTGCCGGCAATGTGCGGTCCGCAAAGTGCGGAACGCACATTGCCGCTGTCCGTGTTTTGTGGATCCGCAAAACACACACGGATGTGTGACTGGACCCTAAATGTGAGGTAAATTAGTTTCCAATGTAGTATTAATAACTAAACAATGACATAATAAACATATTGCATCGTCTACTTACCATCAGGACAATAAGATGATCTGCTCTCTGGCTCTGGGGACTCCCTTGTCACTCTCATTATTCCCCCCTCCCTCCCTTGTCACTCATTATTTCCCCCCCCCCTTGTCACTCTCATTATTTCCCCCCCCCCTCTCCCTTGTCACTCATTATTTCCACCCTCCCCTCCCCACTCATTATTTCCACCCCCTTGTCACTCATTATTCCCCCCCTTGTCACTCATTATTCCCCCCCCATGTCACTCATTATTCCCCCCCATGTCACTCATTATTCCCCCCCTTGTCACTCATTATTCCCCCCCTTGTCACTCATTATTCCCCCCCCTTGTCACATATTATGCCCCCCCCTTGTCACTCATTATTTCCCCCCCTCTCCCTTGTCACTCATTATTTCCACCCTCCCCACTCATTATTTCCACCCCCTTGTCACTCATTATTCCCCCCCCTGTCACTCATTATTTCCCCCCCTTGTCACTCATTTCCCCCCCCTTGTCACTCATTATTCTCCCCCCCATGTCACTCATTATTCTCCCCCCCATGTCACTCATTATTCTCCCCCCCTTGTCACTCATTATTCTCCCCCCCCTTGTCACTCATTATTCTCCCCCCCTTGTCACTCATTATTCTCCCCCCCCTTGTCACTCATTATTCTCCCCCCCTGTCACTCATTATTCTCCCCCCCTTGTCACTCATTATTCCCCCCCCCCTTGTCACTCATTATTCTCCCCCCCCTTGTCACTCATTATTCTCCCCCCCCCTTGTCACTCATTATTCTCCCCCCCTTGTCACTCATTATTCCCCCCACTTGTCACTCATTATTCTCCCCCCCCCTTGTCACTCATTATTCTCCCCCCCCTTGTCACTCATTATTCTCCCCCCCCCTTGTCACTCATTATTCTCCCCCCCCTTGTCACTCATTATTCTCCCCCCCTTGTCACTCATTATTCTCCCCCCCCCCCTTGTCACTCTCTTCCCCCCCCCCCACCTCTAGTGTAGCGTGGCCGAGCTCTGTTCGATCCGCGGTACAGGAGCATTTGTTTCCTGTACCCGACCGGACTGACAGGAAGTGCACACTAAGTGAGCACTTCCTGTCAGTCCGGCCGGGTACAGGAAACAAAAGCTCCTGTACCGTGGACCGAACAGAGCTCGGCCACGCTACATTAACGACAACACAGAGCAGGATTCTTTAGAGCGGCAAGGGCTCAGCCTCAGCCGCTCGCCGCCCCCAACTTATATAAGCAATTATTACTATTTTTTTTTTTTTTACCGCAACGGGCGCCGGGCGCCCCCTGCTGCATGGCGCCCTAGGCGACTGCCTAAGTCGCCTTACTGGTGGCGCCGGCCCTGCACGAATCAGAACACTGAGTTTCAGCACCCGGGGTAACAAGGAGTATTTTCTGTGTAAACTAGCATTTAGGCTCCAGGGGCTAGCTAATTCCGCTTTAATGGGGAGGACAGAATAGCATGAGGTGTCTTTTAACCAGTCTAAACAGTGTCTCATCAGACTTGCTAGATTGTATCGTCTGATGTCTAGGAATCTGACTCCACCCCTAAATTTTGATCGGGATAGTGAGTTGAGCGATATTCTAGGTTTTCCTGATTTCCATGTGAAAGAACGGAACTCTCTAGAGAGTTTTTGAATATCTGCGTGTCTAATTAGGATTGGCAGTGTTTGCATAGGATATAGTAATTTGCTGAAACTCATCATTTTCAGAAGATGGCAGCAGCCTAAAAATGACAACGGTAAATTTACCCATGATTTGGTGAATATTGGAGGGTAATTAAGAGAATATAAGGATTCCGAAGTTTTGCCAAAGAGTTTTTTAAGGGAAAGAAGTGGAATGTTATGCAATGGCCAAGTCAATCACCTGACCTGAATCCGATTGAGCATGCATTTCACTTGCTGAAGACAAAACTGAAGGGAAAATGCCCCAAGAACAAGCAGAAACTGAAGACAGTTGCAGTAGAGGCCTGGCAGAGCATCACCAGGGATGAAACCCAGTGTCTGGTGATGTCTATGCGTTCCAGACTTCAAGCTGCAATTGACAGCAAAGGATTTGCAACCAAGTATTAAAAAGTGAAAGTTTGATTTATGATTATTCTGTCCCATTACTTTTGGTCCCTTAACAAGTGGGAGGCACATATGAAAACTGTTGTAATTCCTACACCGTTCCCCTGATTTGGATGTAAATACCCTCAAATTAAAGCTGACAGTCTGCAGTTAAAGCACATCTTGTTTGTTTCTTTTCAAATCCATTGTGGTGGTGTATAGAGCCAAAAATGTTAGAATTATGTTGATGTCCTAATATTTATGGACCTGACTGTATGTATGTACAGTATGTATTTTAACTGTAGTGTCCTATAAAGGGCATCTGTCAGCAGATTTGTACCTATGAAACAGTCTGACCTGTTACATGTGCACTTGGCAGCTGAAGGCATCTGTGTTGGTCCCATGTTCATATGTGCCCGCATTGCTGAGGAAAATGAAGTTTTACTATATACAAATGAACCTCTAGGAGCAACGGGGGCATTGCCATTACGCCTAGAGGCTCAGCACTATGCAAATATCACGCCCACTGCACTACGATCATTTGACTTGAAGCCAGGAAAATGATTATGCATACCGATAGCAATAAACATGTTTTTATTATGGTTTGCCTTCAATTTCAACATGGGATACAGGCTACTTTCGCATCTGCGTTTTTTCTGGATCCATCAGGGGATCAGCAAAAACGCATCCGGTCAATAATACAATCGTCTGCATCCGTTCAGAATGGATCCAATTGTATTACCTCCAAAATTAACAAGATGGATCCAAGACGGATCTAAAAAAAACTGGTTTGACACCATTGACTTACATTGTGTTTCTGTCACGGTGGGGAGAGGGGGGAACTCCACACCATACAATGTAGGTTGGCTGGATATACCACTAGGCCTGGAAACAGGAATAAAGGGAGCAGGTCACCTTGTAACACATCCCTAAATCCTAGCCCTGACCTACTAACTGTATGAGCGAACCCTAATGGTGGGAAGGGCTAATACCCAGAACCTTGGACCCTACTAACCCTAGAGATCCCTGGTAATAATGTCAGGGCTAGGAGACGACCTGTTCATCCACGACACAGATGAACCGGAGTCTCCAGTAGGCTGATTACCAAGGAAAGTAACAGACAGTAGCATAAACCAGATTGGCAGGTAAGCACCCAGCGTAAACAACACACACTGGAACAACAGCACTTACCTGCCACAACAACTGGATGAAACAACAACTGCTACTGACTAGTGGTTCCCCCTCTGGGAAACCCTGGAACCCACTTCCGCAGGCAGGTGTCAACGCAGTTCCCCCTCCGAGGAACCCAGGAGCCCCCTCACCAGAGGCACAACACACAGGGAAACGCCTTGCATACATACTGAACGAACAACACCAAAAGACCAGATATGAAACAACAACAAGACGTACACCACACCCTGAACATAAACCCACACCAAACATCAACACAGGTAAGGTAGGGAAAATTGAGGATACATAAGGGATGACAATCTATGTCCAAGAAGGTGACCATGAAACTGGACAGATGGTCAGGTACAGGATGGCAGCATAACTCCAGCTCCACAAGAAGCTGAAGTCCCACTAACATCAGGAGCCGAAGTACTATAAAAGCCCACACCCAGATCCACCTTGCTCACACTTTAACCCCATACCCACCAGAATGGGAAGGGACAACAACATTAAATGGGAAGTGTGTAAACATGCTAAAAACTACATGTTGCCACCGGCAACAAGCATGCGCGGCTAAAGTGTCACGGTCCACTACCACCAGACCGTGACACAGCCGTGACAGTTTCATGCCACAATCCGTCTTGCACAGTATCCCATGACGCACACAAAAAGTTCCATTTTGTTCAGTTTTGTCCCTATTGAAAATGAATAGGGAGAAAACTGAAGCGTTTTGCTGTGGTTTTGAGATCCTGTGACGGATCTCAAACCGTACAGCAAAATGCAGATGTGAAAGTAGCCATATCCATTCAAAGATGCTTGTATGGAGTGGACACAACATTAATCATTTCTGAACCATTTCTCCGTCCTGACTGCCACACATCATGCATATTATAGTAAATTTCGCCCCATATTATGCGATACGACAGTACAGGAGGGACTGTGTGTGTGGTCCATGTGATGAGACCCCATGCCCAGTGTGATAGGGGTTTATGGTAGTGTTGAAGGTCCTCAGTATAAGCTTCCAGGGTTTCTATAGAGCTGAGATGGTGTGCATCACTGGTATATACTCCTGACGTATTTTCCATGTTTGTGGAGCCATTTTTTGTCAGTTAAATTTCTACCATATAGGAATATTTAGGATTCCTACTAGAGCGGCTCGTGAATACTGTCAGAACACATTGTTGTAAGCAGAGTTCAGAACATGGGAAATCAGCAGGTTTCTTAGTAACAAAGTCCTGTATTGAAGGCAGTCCCTTGTGTATTTCAGCTACTGACTAAACAAAAGTATTGTCTGTAGAGACGGGATGTAGATGATAGTAACAAGGGCTACAGGAAATCAAATGTGTCTCTAAAATAAGTGTATTTTCTCCTGTGTGCGGGGAAAATAATGAAATATACAGCTAGGTCCATATATATTTGGACACTGACACAAATTTAGTTTTTATTACCGGTTTACTAAAACATATTCAAGTTATAGTTATATAATGGACATGGACATAAAGTCCAGATCTTTAGCTTTCATTTGAGGGTATCCACATTAAAATTGGATGACGGGGTTAGGAGTTTCAGCTCATTTACATGTGGCACCCTGATTTTAAAGGGACCAAAAGTAATTGGACAATTGACTCAAATGCTGTTTCATGGGCGGGTGTGGGAAATTTCTTCATTATTTCATTCTCAATTAAGCACATAAAAGGCCTGGAGTTGATCTGAGGTGTGGTGCTTGCATTTTGAAGATTTTGCTGAGAAGTAAACATGCGGTCAAAGGAGCTCTCCATGCAGGTGAAACAAGCCATCCATCATCTGCGAAAACAGAAAAAAAACATCTGAAAAATTGCTACACTATTAGGAGTGGCAAAATCTACAGTTTAGTACATCCTGAAAAAGAAAAAAAGAGAATCGGTGACCTCAACAATGCAAAAAGACCAGGACGCCCACGGAAGACAGTGGTGGATGATTGCAGAATAATTACCATGGTGAAGAGAAACCACTTCACAACAGCCAACCAAGTAAACAACACTCTCCAGGATATAGGTGAATCAATATCCAAATCTACCATAAAGAGAAGACTGCATGAAAGTAAATACCGAGGGTTCATTGCACAGTGCAAGCCACTCATAAGCCTTTAAGAATAAGAAGGCTAAATTGGACTTTGCTTTAAAAAAAACATCTTAAAAAACCAGCACACTTCTGTAAGAACATTCTTTGGACAGATGAAACCAAGATCAACCTCTACCAGAATGATGGGAAATAAAAAGTATGGTGAAGGCATGGTCCAGCCCATGATCCAAAGCATACCACATCATCTGTAAAACACAGCGGAGGTAGTGTGATGGCTTGGGCATGCATGGCTGCCAGTGGCACTGGGTCCCTAGTGTTTATTGATGATGTGACACAGGACAGAAGCAGCCGGATGAATTCTGGGGTTTTCAGAGACATACTGTGTTCTCAAATCTAGCCAAACTGAATGGTCGGCATTTCATAATACAGATAGACAATGACCCAAAACATAAAACCAAAGCAACCCAGGAGTTTATTAAAGCAAAGAAGTGGAATATTCTTGAATGGCCAAGTCAGTCACCGGACTAAACTTCAGACAGAAGGCCTACAAACAAACTGCAACTAAAAACCGCTGCAATAAAGGCCTGGCAGAGCATTAAAAAGGAGGAAGCACAACGTCTGGTGATGAGTCCAAGACATCAGGCAGTCACTGCCAACCAAGGGTTTTCAACCAAGTATTAGAAATTAACATTTACAATTATTTAATTTCTCCAATTACTTTTGAGCCCCTGAAATGAAGGGATTGAGTTTAAAAAATGTTTTAGTTCCTCACATTTTTATGCAATCGTTTTGTTCAACCCACTGAATTAAAGCTGAAAGTCTGAACTTTAAAGGCATCTGAATAGTTTTGTTCAAAATCCATTGTGGTAATGTACAAAACAAAAATTAGAAAAATGTTGTCTCTGTCCAAATATATATATGGACTGTATTTCACTGTAAAATCAATGTATGAGATATCAAAAAGTAGTCCATGGATTCTACTATACAGGTGGCAGGAGGACCTTCGGCCCACTCTAGCTTCACTAGAACCAGGTCCCACATAGTAGGAGATTTATTAAGACTAGCGTTTCATATGCCTATCTTATACTGAAACACATAGGGGTGAAATGTGCCAAATTTATTAGGAGGCTCACATTTATTAATAAACTTGGCAGATTTTGGACTGTTCTTAAAGCAGTAAATCTGCTCATAGCGGGTGTTGATTTGACCTTTTCATCTGCCTAATTTGGAATCTGTTAGATACTTGCTGACCTCCCCGTTAAAGGGAATGTGTCATCAGAAAATGGCCTATTCTTTAAATGATGATTTTATTTTAAACATATTTTTTAAGAATTTTTGGTAATGTTATTTTTAATTTTCCATTCCAATATCTATATTTAAAAAAAATCCTAAACTCCTGCAGTTTTTGCACTGGCCACTAAGCCTTCTTAGTTTGTACAGATCACTTTTTAGCAGGAATCTCATTATCACAGGCACGATTATAATGACAGATATCACCTATATATAGATAACACATGATCCGTCATTCACAATAGATGATATTAAAGCTTATCTCCTCCCTCCTGACCTCTGCACAGGTCTCAGAGCATGCCTAGAAAACGCTCCCATAGACGTCAATGAGTCCCCTCCAGACTACTGTATCCATGTCCCATGGTGGCTGCTGTAAAGCATATCTCTAAGTACTGTTAAAGGGGTTGTCCAGCCTTAGAAAAACATGGCTGCTTTTTTCCACAACTAGCACCACACCTGTCCACAGGAGCTGAGCTGCTACCAGACATAACCCATAGACCGGTATAGCTCAGGCAAGATGGCGCGTCCCCATAATCATGTTCAGATAACAGAATGAAAATTGAACAGTCAGAAAATAGAAACAGACTAGAAAAAGGGATATGTGTCGCTATCTGGTTTTAACTGGCAGAAAAAAATTATAGGTGACACATTCCCTTTAACCCCACCCCAAAATACTGGTGAAAAGCCCTCAAAAATACCTCCCACAGTGTGAAATGATCAGCTATACTGCTTTAAAAAACTCTTGTCCAATGGGCAATTTACCCCGTCTAAGTTTAAAACAATATTTTTTTTTTTCAATTAAAGTGGTTGCATTAACAAACTCAGCTCCGCTATAATGGTATAGGAGGGAGAAGGCCGGAGGGCCTACAATTCTGCACTTGCACTGAAAACATGACGTAACCGAAAATATTTCTATGAATAACAGTAATTTATTGAAAATATTAAAAGTGTGTTCCTGTCATTTCTTTTACAGGTATCCGATCATGGGACACAGACCTCACTGAATGCAACTTAGATCAAGAACTAAAGCTCTTTGTATCCCGTCACTCAGCGCGGTTTTCCGCAGAAAGCAGAGGTGAGCGTTTGATCTAGACAGGAGAATAATTCAGTATCTGACTTGGTGCAGTATAATGACTTATTCATGCAGTGTTCTTGCTCCACATTTGCTGAATCTTGGTCCAAAAACACAACAAGGCTGCAGTATGTGAATAAGCCCTTAGGACACATCCCAAAGCTGCAAACCTGAAAGTAAAATCTAAAGCCAATTACAGTACTAGGCATGTGGATTTTATTAAATCTCAACCACATCCTGCCTACTTTTATTATGCAATGACCTTCAAGGCAGATTTTTTAATCTGAAGCATGTTAATTTCTATTGTGAGTTTTGACCTCAGATATCACCCCTTTCAATGCAGCAGAATTTTAAAGGGGCTTTCAAGGACTAAGATACTGAGGACGTATCCTCAGGATAGGTTATCAATATCAGAATTGCAGGGGTCCGACATCTCGCACCCCCTTCCTCCCCCCAGTCACCTTCAGTCAGCCTCCAGAGCTGAAAGCAGAAGGCGCCATTCACTCTGTAGTTTCCGGCGCTGGCATAGTTCTGCTCAGCTTCCATTCACTTGAATGAAGGCTGAGTTGCAGTACTCTGGCAGGGCCACTTCTGGTGCCGGTGGTTGCCTGGTACAGCTGAACGGTGGGGGCGTGGGTTGTAGGACTCCCACCAACCACATACTAATGACCTAGAGATGACTCTAGGGTCACTAAGGATTACTAAGGAAGTAGGTATGTATCTCTAATATGGCAACCAGGAGGCAGACTGGGAACTTGAAGTGGCCATGAAAAAAATAAAAACATAAAAGTGGACCCATGTTGTAGGCAGCTCATAAATTGACAGAAGGCAGGGCAACACAAGTAGGTGGGGCCAGCAATGCCAATATGCTGCACAAAATACCGCCCTAGCAGAGCCAAATACAATAAACTGTCCCAGCAGCATCGAAAACCACAGTGCAGCACAAACTAATGCCCCAGGAGCACAAAATACCTCCTCAGAAGCTTCCCCCTGTGGTGACCAGCACCAGCTGCCACATTCTGTCCTCCTACTCCAGTGTCCTCAGGATGAATTCAAGAATCAGGAATCAGGAGGGCCTCTGTGGTCGCCGACCAGGTACAGAACTACGTGACACCCCCAGTGGGAGAGACAGATCATTACTGGCTGTAAGGAGGGCTCAGGCGGGTCCCTGGGCATCGGCCCACTGAGAGATTTCCCTGTAGAGTCTATGACCAATCCGCCCCTGATGGCAGCTCTCAGGGAAGAATTCGACAGTAAAACATAAATAGCCACGGCATATATTTTTTTGACTACTTTGTTGTACTGTTCCTCTGTTATTCCTCTTACAAATGTAAGTATAAACTGACATCTGGGTGTTACTGTCCTGATACAGTCTCACACTGTTAGCATTGATTGGGTACTGTCAGTGTGTGTAGTGACAGACCCCAGACTGCTAACACAACACCTAGCTGTCAGTTTGCATAGGACAGGGATCAGAAAGCTCTAGCACTCCAGCTGTTCTGAAACTACAACTCCTAGAATTCTCCTTTCACTTCTATGGACGTGACAAGAACAGCTGAGTAGGTGTGCATGCTGGGAGTTGTAGTTTCACAACAGCTGGAGTGGCAAAGGCTGCTAATCCTTGTTCTAGGAGGAAGAGCACAACACTGAATTCTACGAAGAGACGCTCCATAATTGTTATTCAATGGGGAATACAAATATTTACTAAAACAAGACAGATCTTCATAATATAACATAAAGACCAGCGTTGTGAACTCCAGTCTTAATGTGTCCCGCACTGGCGTGAGAAGGGCCACAATTATCAAGAGGTGCATGGCTCTAAATAGTTGTGGTGCATGTCGAGCCACCTGTGCACCAGAACCAAAATCTACATTAGCCAGGAGCTGAAGTAGATCTCAGGTGTAATGTGCTCCAGCTGTCTGGTGTACATGATGCTAAATAAGTTGGCCTGCTTCCTCCAGCCCACTTTTGGAAAAGGGGCAAAGGTTTAGGAAAAAGCTAGAGAGTTGCAAATTTTGTTACAAACAGAGACTTACTCCAAAATGTGGGACTTTTCTTTGCCAGAAGGGATGCACACGAACATGTGTCGCCTCTTCAGTACATTAGGGACTGCAAATTGCGGACCCCAATCCACAGGCACCGTCCATGTGGCTAGCGCAGATGGATGCAGACCCAACTTGAATGGGTCCGTGATCCATCCGCATTGCAAAAAATAGAACAAGTTCTATCTTTTTTCTGTGCAGAGGCACGGAGAGAAACCCCACGGAAGCACTTCGTAGTGCTTCCATTGCATTCCGTTCCTCCATTCCGCACTGCACAAATAAGAGCTAATATGTGACTGCACCCGCAGCCGCCGCTCTCTAGATTTATAGTATTTAGTGTGTTGTTCACCTTGTCAGTGTCTGCTGATCTTTGTCAGTTTTATGCTCATCTGATTCTAGGTAAGTGTTGTGTCAGGGTATGATGAAGTCTTGATTCTCGTTACTCCCATTCAGGATAATGCGCCAGTGCAGGGCTGGCCAACCTGCGGCTCTCCAGCTGTTGTAAATTCCACCATGCCCTGCTGTAGGCTGATAGCTGTAGGCTGTCTGGGCATGCTGGGAGTTGTAGTTTTGCAACAGCTGGAGAGCCACAGGTTGGCCATCCCTGCGCCAGTGCATGAAATTATAAATCTCATTTTTTTTAAATGTATTCACTTTGTGCTTTTGCTTCAGTGTAACTGAAATAGGAAGAGGAGAAAATAGAATTAGAAAATTTGGAAACAACTGTTTTTTTGTTTTTTTTTATTTAGAATTTCAGCCAAATCCTTCAGCTAAAATCGGATTTGAAAGCATTTCTTAAACGGTATGGACACTTTTGGGGCTGACGGCTTATGTGAAGCCTTATTTCTGATCTCCTGACCTCATAAACATTTATTATATCTAAACTTTTATCAAACTGATAAGAATATGGCTTAAATGAGTGTTTATGAGGTTAGGAGATCAGGCTTCACATAAGCCGTCAGCTGATGGAACTCAGGAAGGATTGTCTGCAAATAGACTGATTTTTAACCAAATGTATCACAAAAACTGATGAACATTTTTAATGAAGATCAAATGAAAAAATGATTTTAGCCTAAAATGAGTAATAGGCAATTATAAAAAAAAATTGCCTAAAGGTGCCTCACTTCAGCAAACAGCATTTATCATGTAGAGAAAGTTCATACAAGGCACTTACTAATGTATTGTTATTATTCATATTGCCTCCTTTGCTGGCTTAATTAATTTTCCCATCACATTATACACTGCTTGTATCCATGGTTATGATCAGCCTACCATCCAGCAGTGGTGGTCATGCTTGCACACTGTAGGGAAAGGCGCTGGCCTGTCTGGGAGCACGCATAGGCACACATGCGCAGCAACTCCTGTCTTTACCACCTTGCATCTGAGCAGCAGCGATGGTTGTAACCCCTGGAAACAAGCAGTATATGATGATGGAAAAATGTATCAGGCCAGCAAGTGGGTGGAAGGTGGGCATGGTTAATTAGGTGCACACCAGATTTATCAAGTACAAAAAAAGGTGGAAAAAGGCTGCAATCTTAGGGCTGTTTCACACAAGCGAGTCTATTGCGGGAATCACGCTCCGTGTGTGAGCGTGATCCTCCGTTCTGAACTTGCAGGAGCGCAGGGTATTATCATGATTTATAATGCTATGTGCCTCTGCTTGACCTTACTTCTACAGGATCATACTGACAGCTTTATGTCCTATGATTCTGTAGAAGGATGGTCAGACAGAGGCACACAGCATTATAAATCATGATAATGCCGTGCGCTCCTGCAAGTCCAGAACGGAGGATCACACTCACACACGGAGCGCGATTCCTGCAATGGACTCGCTCATGTGCAACAGCCCTTATTCCAGCAGGTAAAAAAAACTGAAGTAACATCTGTAGACAAGATCGGCGGGGGTGCCGGGTGTCGGACCCCCGCCGATCTGATATCGATGACCTATCCTGAGGCAGGTCATCAATATTAAAATCCCGGAAAACCCCTTTAAAATCAAGAGCCTGAATGTAGTGGACAGCAGACATCCCATGAAAGCAGTGGCTTCTTGTTGATTATATGATTATATGAGTTCCCTGTAATGCTTTAAAGGGGCTGTCACATGATGAAAACTCTCATCTATGTGCCCTACACTTCTTTGTAAGATAGCGTCTTTAATTTTTCCATTGCTAATAAAGCTGAGCAACAAGGGAGTGTAAGTTTTTGCCCAAAAAATCCTAAAATTTTACAGTTTTCATTCTGGCCATTGGCCACTGAAATTCATATTAGGCTACATTCACACGACCATGCTGCCGCTGTGCCTGTGTTGCAAACTGCATGTCCGCAAAACACGGGCACAGGCGGTGTGCATTCCACATCGTGGTGCAGACCTATTGACTTCGATTGATCGACGATCCGCACGATGCAGCGAAAGATAGAACATTTCCTAGCTTTTATGATACAGGGGTACGGACCTGAAAGCTAACGGAAACACACAGAAGCCCTTCCGTGGGCTTCCGAGTCCGTACCTACATGTCGCTAAAGATAGGACATGATGCATTTTGCAGATCGTGGACCCATTGAAGTGAATTGGTTTGCACCACAATGTGCAGTTCACATATCCAGTGCCTGTGTATTGTGGACCCGCATATTGCAACACAGGCACAGCGGCACCATGGTCATGTGAAGTTACTCTAGGCTGACATTTTCTCTTCTGTAGAGATCACTTCTTAGCAGTTATCACATTATCATTACAGTCACAGTTGTATAGATAACACAGGATCCACCATTCATAATAAATGATGGTCACAGCTCACCTCCTCCTCCTCCCTGCACAATGACCTCTGCACAGGTCATAGAGAATGTCAAGAACACTCTCCCATGAAAGTCAGAGAACATATCCAAACTAAAAGTTGCTGTTGTTAATGCCACATGGCAACATGGCTGCCCTCATTGCCTTGCATAGAAAATAGAATAATAATCTAAAGGAAATAAAAACATATTCCAAATTTTTTTATATGTAACAGCATCTGGTTTTAATTAGTGTACCTAGATAGACTAAAACTTGTCTGTAGGACAAAAGCTGCTGAAAATGTTTGATAAAGGCCTCATGCACACAGCCGTTGTGCGCCCGTTCCGTGCATTGGGGACCGCAATAGCAGTCCCAAATGCACGGGCAACATCCGTGCAGCGGGCCGGACCCATTCAAGGTCTGTCCGCACCTCAAAAAAATATGACATGTCATATTTATTTGCGTTGCAGAACAACTGAAAGAAACACAACAGAAGCACTCCGTAGTGCTTCCGGTGTTCCGTTCCGTGACTCCGTTCCGCATCTCCGGAATTGCGGACCCATTCAAGTGAATGGGTCCGCATCCTTGATGCAGGGTGCACACGGCCGGTGGCCGCGGATTGCCGGCCTGCCGTTTGCGGGCCGCAATACGGCCACAGCTACCCAATGGCCGTGTGCATGAGGCCAAAGACTGACTGAAAAAAAAAGATTTTTAGCCCACAATGAATACAATGGGATGATAAAAAGAAAATTGCCCCTAAGGGTATTCATAGCCTTTAAGTTTCATTGTTTCTGCAGTGTTATAAGAGAAGACTTTGAGCACGTGTACTAAAAACTATAAAAGTTTACAGTGTGTTTCACTTATTAATATACCTTCTGTATTTCATTTATCTATGGAAACCCGTTCAGGGATTGTTGACAGATAGCAACATTAAGAAATCCAATTAAATTACTCTCCTTGGAAACCGTTAAGCATAATTAAACTCATTAGTGGTATTTGAATTACTGTAAATTACTTTCCATACAAAATGTTGTCTTCAATCTCTCTCCATATCTGAGGCCACACAATTGACCCATAGGATAGTTTCATATAACCAGATATTAGCACAGGTATTAAAAAGAAACTTTCACCATGCAATCTGCAGGCAGCATGTTACAGAGCAGGAGAAGCTGAGCACATCATTATACAGTGTATGGGAATTGATTCAGTAAAACTTGTCATTTTATCAAGTTGCATCTGTTCATTCTAGGCTTAGGAGTCCGGTGGGTGGTGATTGATACCTATTTCTATATAAGTGTACGCACAGACATAGCTGGCAAACAATGGGTTGGACCGCCCATTGGACTCTTAAACCTAGAATGAGCAGAAATATAAATGTATAAATCACACATTTTACTGAATCTTTTCTCACAAAACTCTATATCAATTGCACTGCATTTGATTGTGACAGGTTCCCTTTAAAGGGACTCTGTCACCACTTTCTAACCCCCCCTTTTAAAAGTATTGTTCTCTCCATGGCGCCCTTGTGATTACAAAGGTGTTGTTATAACATAAATTCGCCGTCTCGTTTTGATAAAAATACCTTTTATCTAACCTGTCAATCTTGTGGATAAGGTGCCCAGGGCGTTTCTGAAGGTCTGAAGCTGCCGCCCGCCGCCGCCGCCGTTGGTGCCCAGCTCCTCCCCTGATCCTTTCAGCGCCGCCTGAATGTAAAGAAATCCGCCTCCGGCTCTCGCTCAGTGCCCCCTCCTCCTTTTCAAAGATCCCGCGCGTGCGCACAGGCCTGTGCCTGATGCGCCCGTGCGGACATTTAGAATCAGCCTCATTGAGCGAAGTGCGCATGCGCGCACTTCGCTCAACCTCCTCATCAGACGAGCACTGCAGCCAGCCACTCAGAGCCTGCGGCTCCATACAGCGCTTGGCAGGCTCTGAGTGGCTGGCTGCAGTGCTCGTCTTATGAGGAGGTTGAGCGAAGTGCGCGCATGCGCACTTCGCTCAATGAGGCTGATTCTAAATGTCCGCAGGCCTGTGCGCACGAGCGGGATCTTTGAAAAGGAGGAGGGGGCACTGAGCGAGAGCCGGAGGCGGATTTCTTTACATTCAGGCGGCGCTGAAAGGATCAGGGGAGGAGCTGGGCACCAACGGCGGCGGCGGGCGGCAGCTTCAGACCTTCAGAAACGCCCTGGGCACCTTATCCACAAGATTGACAGGTTAGATAAAAGGTATTTTTATCAAAACGAGACGGCGAATTTATGTTATAACAACACCTTTGTAATCACAAGGGCGCCATGGAGAGAACAATACTTTTAAAAGGGGGGGTTAGAAAGTGGTGACAGAGTCCCTTTAAGGTCTCAACACCTAGATCCACTTGCACTTCTACTATTTATTTTCCTGGCTGCAGTGGCGACGTACACTAGTGAGGGAAATAGGGCACAAAGGATGAAGATGGACAATCACATGACCGTGGGAAGGGCCTTGGTCGGCAGGCTTGCCCGCGATGCCTAGCAGTCAGCCTGACAGTCAGTCGGGAGGGAGGATATTGGCTGTCTATCAGGCAGTGTGTTAGCTCCCAAGCAGAGACTCCATTCTGAGCTCAGTCACTGATGTGATAGTATACGTCTATCATAGACACAGCAATTGGACACACAAGCCAGCCATTTTAGGGTCTTACAGAGACACTATAAGAGATTGGGAAGATATACTCAGTAGGTTCAATTACTGGATAGAAAGTCAGGTTTTAACATTAGGGACAGGATAGGGTGAGTAAGTGTATTGGGTGTCTGCTACAACCAGGGCTGGAGCTGTTCATATACAGACTGTGTTGTATTGCAAGAGAAATGACATTGTAAAGAGATATTACACATTTTTATGTGCAGGAGCCAGACTTTTTTCCCCAAAAAACTGTTGCAAGCAAAACTTTTACAGTTAAAGGAGTATTCCCATGACAGACAATGGGGGCATATCGCTAGGATATGCCCCCGTTGTTTGATAGGTGCGGGTCCCTCTGGGAGCGGAGAACAGAGCGGGGAAATGAACGAAGGGCGCACTGCGCAAGCCCAGCCGCCCTCAATTAATTTCTATGGGGCTCGGCTATTTCCATCTGCCCTATAGAAATGATTAGGAGCAGGGGCCACGCGTGCGCGGTGTGCTCCCATTCATTTTTATGGGAGCAGCGGGAAGCAGCGCTTGGTGGTGGAAGACCCCGGGAAATCCAGGGTCCTCCAGCCACAGCTCTCCCTGCTTTGTTCTCGTTGTAGGTGCAGCTCCCAGAGGTGGGACGCACACCATCAGACAATGGGGCATATCCTAGCGATATGCCCCCATTGTGTGTGATTGGAATACCCCTTTAATGAGTATGCAAAAAGTGTGTTTTTCTGTGTCACCGTCGCTGTATAGTTTGCCGCAGAAATTACGAAATTGCGCCCTTTTTTCCAAAAAAACTGTTTCAAAATTTCTACAGCTAATGAATTTGCATCAACAGCAGTGTATATTTTTTTTAGCAGTGGTTGTCCAGTTGCACCTTTCTTTCCAAAACCCTGTTGCAAAAAGGTTTTATAAAAACATTAAAGTAAGAAAGAAAGACAAGAGCATCATACACCACCAATCGGAGCAGTTTTGAGTTGGGTCCGACAGATTAGCTAGAATCGGACCTGAAACTAATTTCACGAAATTCACACCTCTCCAGTTTCCAATGATACTATGCAGATCCGGTGGTCCTGGAAACTGGTGCCAAAGCAGTAGACAAGTACAGTCAATTCTGCACCTCATTACTAAAGTTTTTGGTGTGCCTGCAAAAATCTATGGTTATTGTGAAAATGGAATTTAACAGTAAAGAAAGCCTAACGGACATTACACAGCACAGGTTTGTTTCTAGTGCTAATAATGACATCATTGCACCGTGCAGCAAACCCATTAGGCCATAATTTCCTAGAGTAATTGCATACTGTGCCCCTTAACATCTGGGAATACATTCCTTTATGTGCGTTCTCACAACACAGACTATGCTGTGAATTATGGAGACTCGTTAATTATGTATAGCCTTTTAAAATGTAAATTCTCCTCAATTATGTATGTTTCTTAGCTGTACACTAAGTGCTGGGGCTAAGTGTCTCCTTCAGTGATGAACGTCAACGATCAAAGTACATATTTCTTTTATCCTTAGTATAAAGTCTTAGCGTTTCTTGCACAGGTTTTTAATGTTACTCAAATTTGCTTTGAGAAGAAGGTTGGAGATAACATCTTCCAACTTTACAGTCACAATAGAAAATAGACATTTGTAGAGTGGAGTAGATAAAATGGCACACCTTGTCATGGCTTCTGATCTTTAAAGGAGCCATGACTGACATGATAAAGCCTTTTTTAGATCTCGGTGCATCTACAGTGCTGCCCATAATTATTCATACCGCTGGCAAATTTTGACTTAAAGTTAATTTTTATTCAACCAGCAAGTAATTTTTTGACGGGAAATGACATAGGTGTCTCCCAAAAGATAATAAGACGATGTACAAGAGGCATTATTGTGGGAAAAAAAAAATTCGCAGCTTTTATTTACATTTTAGCAAAAAGTGTCCAATCCAAAATTATTCATACCCTTCTCAATAATCAATAGAAAAGCCTTTATTGGCTATTACAGCAATCAAACGCTTCCTATAATTGCAGACCAGCTTTTTGCATGTCTTCACAGGTATTTTTGCCCATTCATCTTTAGCAATGAGCTCCAAATCTTTCAGGTTGGAGGGTCTTCTTGCCATCACCCTGATCTTTAGCTCCCTCCACAGATTCTCAATTGGATTCAAGTCTGGACTCTGGCTGGGCCACTCCAAAACGTTAATGTTGTTGTCTGCTAACCATTTCTTCACCACTTTTGCTGTGTGTTGTCATGCTGAAATGTCCACTGGTGCCCAAGGCCAAGTTTCTCTGCAGACTGCCTGATGTATTGCTCTTTTTTCATGGTTTACTGTGATTAGGTTCCCTGGTCAATTGGCTGAAAAACACCCCCAAAGCATTAGGTTCCCACCACCATGTTTGACAGTGGGGATGGTGTTCTTTGGGTTGAAGGCTTCTCCATTTTTACGCCAAATGAAGGAAACATCATTGTGACCAAACAATTCAATTTTTGTTTCATCTGACCATAACACAAAAGACCAGAAGTCTTCTTCTTTGTCCAGATGAGCTTTTGCAAAGGCCAAGCGAGCTTTTGTGTGCCTTATCTGGAGAAGTGGCGTCCTCCTGGATTTGCAGTGCGCAGTGTCAGTTGGATTGTCTGCCTTGAGACATTGCCACCAGCAGAGCCCATATTCACCAGGATGGCCTTGGTGGTGATCCTTGGGTTCTTTTTCACTGGTCTAACTATCCTCCTGGCCAGCACAGGTGTCACTTTTGGTTTCCGACCACGTCCTCTGAGATTTTCCACAGTGTGGAACATCTTGTATTTTTTGCTCAAATGTAAATAAAAGCTGAGAAATGTTTTTATTCCACAATAATGCCTCTTGTACATCGTCTTATTATCTTTTGGGAGACACCTATATAATTTCCCGTCCAAAAATTACTTGCTGGTTGAATAAAAGTAACTTTAGGTCAAAATTTGCCAGGGGTATGAATAATTATGGGCAGCACTGTAGATGTATCCCATTGCCTTATAATGAGCTTCATGAGTTGTCAGGGTTCTAGCTGGCAAAAATAGCACTGCAGGCTACGCTTTTCTTGCCCTCAAAGATGGGAATTAAAACTTAATGGAAAAAAAATTTTTTGTACAGTCTTAGAAAATGACATAGATATAAATTAGATATAACTTAGTCATAACATTTTATAGAAGCTTTAATAACCATGGTTAAGTATTTAATTAATTAATTAATTAATTAAGAAGTAATCATTATGGTGCATCTTTAGGTGTTCCATGTACAAGAAAAGAAACCTACACCAGCAATGGAGTTCTTGTAGATTTCCGGTGTGGTGTTTGTAAAAAGTCACATATTTTATCACAAAATGCCCAAAATTTGTACATACAGTTCTGGCGTACTAGTTTAATACGTTCTCCCCTTTATCTCCAGACAGTGGCGTACATAGAGAAGTAAGGGCCCCATAACAAGCATCAAACCAGGCCCCCCACACAGGACAGAAGGGTTTTCGCCTAAACCCCTTTCAATGACCCTTGGGCCATTTTTCCACTGCCTCATTTGCTAAAAGTTGTTCCTTTAGAGGGTAGAGTCCTGACCAAGTTTTCACCCCCAGTAGAAGAGGGGGTGATCCCAACTAAGACTGGGCCCCCTCTTGCCCTGGACCCCATAGCAATCGCATGGTCTGCCACTATGGCAGTTATGCACCTGTCTCCAGACTAGCACTGTGTATGCACACACTGGTCTGTTTCTGCATAAAAAACTTAAATATAAAGGGAAATTATGTTACCCATCTAAAATCTAGCTGAGATAAACAAACTTCTGTTCTCCTAGGACTCATGGTTACTGAAAAGAGTCAGAGAATAAATATGAGTCCTATAAGGTGAGAGACAGAGACCTACACATAATACTACACTGGAAATGACATATGCAAGTCAGCTCTCCTTCCAAGACGAGAAGAGTACTAGGTGACTCAGTATTACAATTATCGGAATAAGACATACAAACCAGTCCTCCTTCCAAAAGGACATGAGTAATGACTGTCTCAAGAGAAAATTGATCAGGTTAGCTGAGTGTCCTTGAAATGTTTCCTCGGTGTGTATTTCCAGAAACCCAAAGGTCCGCAAATTAGCTTTCCTTCCAAAAAGAAAAGAACACTATGCCAGCAGATATAAGATACTAAAATTTGCATATATATATTTTTCAAAATGCCAGAGCATCATTGGCTGGACTACAGTACTCTTCATGCATACTTTTAGGTCTCACTAATGAGAAAAAACACCCCAAGAATACCCCCAAGACCATTCAGCTAACCAGGGTAATTTCCTCTTGAGACACTCAGTACTCTTGTTGTTTTGGAAGGAGAAATGGCTTGCTTGTCTTGTTCAGAGAAGTATAATACTGGGATACCAGTACTCTTGTTTTGGAAGATTTGGTGTCATTTCCAACATAGTATTACCTGTGTGTCCCTTTCTCTCGTTTATATACTATTTATATCATACATTTCAGAACCTGTGTGGTATGGAGCTTACAATAACACATATTTTATGAATGTCTGTAACATTATCTGCCTTTCTATAGCTGACATATAGTACATAGATGGTGCTCCGCCACCAGCATTAATGTGTCTATTCTTTTCCACACACATTCCTGAAGACAGTGCAACTCCAGGGCATGGCTTAATTAGATCCCACTAAATCCAAATTATGGAGGACGATTTACATTTTATCCTTTTGAATTACAATCTGATAAAAGCTATTAGCACTCAGCCTGTGACATCCAGGCATTATGCATTTGAAGATTTCATATGCCCCATGGGCCAGTTTTCTTTCACTATTTCAGAGCACTCAGCCGGTGACATCCTGGCATTGTGCATTTTAAGATTTCCTATGCCGTTTGAGCCAGTTCTCCTTAGTTATTTCAGTGCTGCTTAGTCAATTACCTTGTGACAATTGCTGCCAACATATTGCCATGATCAATACCTGCTTGGGGCAGAATGCTGTTATGTAATGTTATGTGACTGAATGTTAGATACAGACAGTGCAAGAACTGCTTATGTGTGCGTTATGCTTTGTATCTTCTTATCACACAATGATACAATGTCAGAAGGAATTAAAATACTAATGAGCTCTTTTTCATTTTCTTTTAGAAATGATAAGATAAGCCTAGATATTAATAGTCATCCACATTCTCTACATAGATTTTGGTCTGCATCCAATTGGCATTTTTTTGCAGATCAGATGCAGACAGATTCATTGCAATGGGGCTGCAAAAATGTGGACAGCACATCATTTTTGCTAGTTTTGGAACACCTCTGACATGAAAAAAAAGGATTTTACATATGTTAGTGGTTAACATATGTAAGGGTACTTTCACACTAGCGGCAAGGAACTCCGGCAGGTGAACAGCCTGTCGGATCCATGTCGGACATGTCGTAGTTTTATTTCGGCTGCCTCTCGGCATGTTTGCCGTGCTGCCGCCGGAACTCCGGCCCGTCCCCATTATAGTCAATGGGGTCGGAGCAGTAGTCCGGGGGTACGCGTGCACTAGCGGCAGCACGGATCCGACCGGAACAGCCTGCCAGAGTTCCTTGCCGCTGGTGTGAAACTAACCTAAGTAAAAAAAAAAAAAAAAAAAGGTTGAACTAAGTTTAATTTTGCAATCTTCATTCATTCATTTCCAGTCCCTGCAACCTGCTACTAGTTTCAGACGTTCCTTAAAGGGAGTCTGTCACCACATTTCAGCATATTAGACCGATCAAATAGGGTTATATGATCCACCCAGAACTTAAAAACGGTACCTTTGTTGTAGAAAACAGACTTTTCTTTTAGCCGAAAATGAACTTATATGGTTATGTTAATGAGCCCTCTCAAGTGCCCAGGGCGGTCTCTCAATCCTCGGAGCCCCAGGCAGCACCTCCTAAACGGCTCATAACCCCGCCCTCCGTGCGCCTCTGCCCGCCCGTTTACTCCCCTCCCCTGTCCTTTTCCACTGCGGCTGTGCGGTCCAAATCGTAGCGGGCGCATGCGCAATGCGATGCCCGCTCCTGGCAGGGCATCGCGATACCTACTGCGCATGCGCCCGCTACGATTTGGACCGCACAGCCGCAGTGGAAAAGGACAGGGGAGGGGAGTAAACGGGCGGGCAGAGGCGCACGGAGGGCGGGGTTATGAGCCGTTTAGGAGGTGCTGCCTGGGGCTCCGAGGATCGAGAGACCGCCCTGGGCACTTGAGAGGGCTCATTAACATAACCCTATAAGTTCATTTTCGGCTAAAAGAAAAGTCAGTTTTCTACAACAAAGGTACCGTTTTTAAGTTCTGGGTGGATCATATAACCCTATTTGATCGGTCTAATATGCTGAAATGTGGTGACAGACTCCCTTTAAAGGGGTACCTCCATTTTCACCCAGGCAGCCCCCCTGACTTGAGCATCGCATTTTCAGGAGTTCCGGTGATGAACCGGGCTCTCCATGGGACTGCCAGGAAGCCTGGTGACGTCACCGACACTTATGGGCGGGCTTTAACGCTGCCCTAGCCAGTAAAATGGCCAGGGCAGCGCTAAAGCACGCCCATCAGACCCGGTGACGTCCCTGAACACACTGCCGGGTGGAAGCTTCCGCCCGGCAGTGTGTTGTTGTAAACAAAAGAGCCTGTGCCCAGCGCGATCTAGCACAGGGCAAGGGAGCGCATTGGAGCATGAGATGCCCCGATGCTAGCATCAGAGGGGCTGCCTGGGTGAAAATATGGGTATGTCCCGGTTTAGCTCTGAACCCGGACAACCCCTTTAAGTTGGTGAATTTTCCCCTGCAAATTGCCTTGTGTGTGCCTTCCTTCCTATCTACAGCGGATGTAAACTGCCTTCCATGGATTACCCAACCCCCCTCCATACTCTGATCTGCAGTGTACAACCACCTCCCCTTCCCTGCTGCTATCTGTAACAGTAAGAAAGGGAGGGGGGAGTAGAGAGCAGCATAAACAGGAGTAGAGCTGTGAGTTTTCTGTCAGATTTAGAAGCATCAGCAGCTCGGGAAGGAGTAGCACATAATGTACTATGATGATGGTAGCTAATTTTTTTAAAGAAAGACTATTCAACTCAAAAGTGTCCATAAAAAAGCAATTCGTATTGACCGGTTGTCAATTGGAATATGTGGATTGTCAACAATCAAATATTCAGGGCCCCCCTGGACTTTCCACATGCACCACTGTGTAGATTTCCTGGGCCTCTGGAATGGGGGAGGGGGGTTGGAATAGGTGAGATATTAGAATCTCAGCATATTTAGTGGAATCTTACTAACATTACAGAGCTGTGAATAACAGTGTCATACGGCGAGCTTTTGTTGGAGAATGTGGGCTCCTTTTTAGACTACTTTTACTAGGGTCATGACAGCAGTACCACATGTACTACCCTGAGTATTGCATACGTTTCCACCCCCAGGTATTCCACATTGATTTACTATACATATTGCAAACTGTTTTTGATCTTTAGGTATTGAGATTGAGGCTTGAGTTTATAGATCTGACAGCTGATGACTATAAAGGTTGCTTTCCAGTACTACACTTCCCGTATACAAAAAGTCAAAAGCAATGTAGGAAGTGAGATTTATTTTTTCTCCTGAAATTAGGTGAAATGCAGCATTTTTTTAAAAAGATATGACAGTATATGGACAGCTTTACTATCTGCAATTGTTATATCTCTTTATAGTATATTGACCTGTGCTCCATTCATCAGACACAGTTGGTAGAATAGCCATTCATCGATCTGGTCCTACTCCAGCTTCATCAGATGGGTTGTAGACGGAGGTTATTGTGTCCTTCACCCTTCCTACACCTAATAAAATTATTGTATGTAGTTATACCAGTCTTCCTGATTGATGGACCAGACTAATGTAGCACCAAACATGAGCACAAAGCGTTGTATCACTGAATTCAGTATCTGTCAATAGAGACAACAACTGGGCAAGGGACAAGGAATGTTAGTTGTGAATGGAATGTATACTGCTGGATTTTAAAATTAATGGAATATATATATATATACACACACATATAATTTTTATATATATAATATATATTAATATATAAAATTTAATAAAATAGGTTCTGTTTGAATGTTCACTGTAGGAAAGTATATATATATGTATGTATATATATATATATATATATATACACTCACCTAAAGAATTATTAGGAACACCTGTTCTATTTCTCATTAATGCAATTATCTAGTCAACCAATCACATGGCAGTTGCTCCAATGCATTTAGGGGTGTGGTCCTGGTCAAGACAATCTCCTGAACTCCAAACTGAATGTCAGAATGGGAAAGAAAGATGATTTAAGCAATTTTGAGCGTGGCATGGTTGTTGGTGCCAGACGGGCCGGTCTGAGTATTTCACAATCTGCTCAGTTACTGGGATTTTCACGCACAACCATTTCTAGGGTTTACAAAGAATGGTGTGAAAAGGGAAAAACATCCAGTATGCGGCAGTCCTGTGGGCAAAAATTCCTTGTGGATGCTAGAGGTCAGAGGAGAATGGGCCGACTGATTCAAGCTGATAGAAGAGCAACGTTGACTGAAATAACCACTCGTTACAACCGAGGTATGCAGCAAAGCATTTGTGAAGCCACAACACGCACAACCTTGAGGCGGATGGGCTACAACAGCAGAAGACCCCACCGGGTACCACTCATCTCCACTACAAATAGGAAAAAGAGGCTACAATTTGCATGAGCTCACCAAAATTGGACTGTTGAAGACTGGAAAAATGTTGCCTGGTCTGATGAGTCTCGATTTCTGTTGAGACATTCAAATGGTAGAGTCCGAATTTGGCGTAAACAGAATGAGAACATGTATCCATCCTCTGATGGCTACTTCCAGCAGGATAATGCACCATGTCGAATCATTTCAAATTGGTTTCTTGAACATGACAATGAGTTCACTGTACTAAAATGGCCCCCACAGTCACCAGATCTCAACCCAATAGAGCATCTTTGGGATGTGGTGGAACGGGAGCTTCGTGCCCTGGATGTGCATCCCTCAAATCTCCATCAACTGCAAGATGCTATCCTATCAATATGGGCCAACATTTCTAAAGAATGCTATCAGCACCTTGTTGAATCAATGCCACGTAGAATTAAGGCAGTTCTGAAGGCAAAAGGGGGTCCAACACCGTATTAGTATGGTGTTCCTAATAATTATTTTTCAATATAAATACATTTCCATATCTCTCAATAATAAAATTAGACAAACATTTTATAAATGTATAAAAACATTACAATAATATAATAGTATATCCTATCACAGGTATAAAGCACTAGTGGCTTTTTTATATAATTGCCTACAAGTGAAGCCTAGATGTTCCTTATTCTTGTGCCGTATTCCCTATCTTGTATACCCACTAATATCTACCGTATATGCTACTAATAAAAGCTCTCTATCATATACAGTGGATATAAAAAGTCTACACACCCCTGTTAAAATGTCAGGTTTCTGTGATGTAAAAAAAGGAGACAAAGATAAATCATTTTAGAACTTTTTCCACCTTTAATGTGACCTATAAACTGTACCACTCAATTGAAAAACAAACTGAAATCTTTTAGGTAGAGGGAAGAAAAAATATAAAAGTTAAATAATATGGTTGCATAAGTGTGCACACCCTTAAACTAATACTTTGTTGAAGCACCTTTTGATTTTATTACAGCACTCAGTCTTTTTGGGTATGAGTCTATCAGCATGGCACATTTTGACTTGGCAAGATTTGCCCACTCTTCTATGCAAAATCTGTCAGATTGCGAGGGCATCTCCTGTGCACAGCCCTCTTCAGATCACCCCACAGATTTTCAATCGGATTCAGGTCTGGGCTCTGGCTGGGCCATTCCAAAACTTTAAACTTCTTCTGGTGAAGCCATTCCTTTGTTGATTTGGATGTATGCTTTGGGTCGTTGTCATGCTGAAAGATGAAGTTCCTCTTCATGTTCAGCTTTCTAGCAGAAGCCTGAAGGTTTTGTGCCAATATTGACTGGTATTTGGAACTATTCATAATTCCCTCTAGCTTAACTAAGGCCCCAGTTCCAGCTGAAGAAAAACAAATTGGTGATGTGCAGTGTTGTTTTTGGGCCAAACATATCTTTTGGAATTATGCCCAAAAAGTTCAACCTTGGTTTCATCAGACCATAACACCTTTTCCCACCAGCTTTTGGGAGTCTTCAGATGTGTTTTTGCAAAATGTAGCCGGGCTTGGATGTTTTTCTTTGTAAGAAAAGGCTTTCATCTTGCCACTCTACCCCATAGCCCAGACATATGAAAAATACAGGAGATTGTTGTCACATGTACCACACAGCCAGTACTTGTCAGATATTCCTGCAGCTCCTTTAATGTTGCTGTAGGCCTCTTGGTAGCCTCCCAGACCAGGTTTCTTCTCATCTTTTCATCAATTTTGGAGGGACGTCCAGTTCTTGGTAATGTCACTGTTGTGCCATATTTTCTCCACTTGATGATGACTGTCTTCACTGTGTTCCATGGTATAGCTAATGCCTTGGAAATTCTTTTGTAACCTTCTCCTTACTGATACCTTTTAACAATGAGATCCCTCTGATACTTTGGAAGCTCTCTGTGGACCATGGTTTTTGCTGTGGGATGCGACGAAGAAAATTTCAGGAAAGACCAACTAGAGCAGCTGAACTTTATTTGGGGTTAATCACAGGCACTTTAAATGATGGCAGGTGTATGCTGACTCCTATTTAACATGATTTTGAATGTGATTGCTTAATTCTGAACACAGCTACATCCCCAGTTATAAGAGGGTGTGCACACTTATGCAACCACATTATTTGAGTTTTTTTTGTTTTCTTCCCTCCACCTGAAATATTTCAGTTTGTTTTCCAATTGAGTTGTACAGTTTATAGGTCACATTAAAGGTGGAAAAAGTTCTGAAATGATTTATCTTTGTCTCATTTTTTTACAGCACAGAAACCTGACATTTTAACAGGGTGTGTAGATTTTTTATATCCACTGTATAGCAGTCAACAGTTAATACATCGATACTGCCTTCATATCCCAATCTATATTCATGCCCGCAGGTTGTAGTTTTCATTTTATATATCCACTCCGCTTCTTTTTTGTTAATATATTCAACTGGGCCCCCGCCCCGCCTTCTGTTATGTACTAATTCCACGCTCATAAACTTAAGTCCTGTTGGATTGCGCTAATGACAGTTTTTAAAATGGGCTGATACACTATGGGTTTCCAACCCTTTCTTTATGTTTTTAATATGTTCTCCAATCCTTATTTTTAATTTTCTTAAAGTCCTGCCCACGTATTGAAGGTGACAGGGACATTCTAGTACACACGTATATTACTCCTGCTGTGAATTTAAGGTTCCAGTCATTATTATTTATATTTTAGATGAAATTTCCCAATGTCTCTTCTTCTCCCTTCCAGATGAACAGGTAGTCATCAATATATCTTCGCAACACCCATAAGTTCCTCTCCATCTCTTTCTGGTTTAATAAGGGACCAATATAATAGTGGTCCCAGTACGCCAAAAAGAAATTGGCGAAACTCGCTGTCCCGACCTTCTGTAAATAAAAAGTATCTTTAAACCAGAAATAATTGCGCCCCAATTTTGAGTAAGACACTACTCGCTAACCCAATTTTCATCTTCAAAAAAGCGCCGACTATTAAAGATAAAACCGTGCATAGTTGTTTACGTAAAGACCTTGATGTACCTTATGGAGCGTTCACGTGGTGCGGTTTTCGTACAGCATGCAAGAATAGGTCCAAGGTAGAAAAGAAAGGCTACAAGACTGAAACAATCAGGAGCAATATTGAAGGGAAGGATTATAAAATAAAGGGAAAAAATAACATGTGAACATGTAGGAGTAATATACGTCCGACCTAGAATGTCCCTGTCACCTTCAATACGTGGGCAGGAATTTAAGAAAATTAAAAGTAAGGATTGGAGAACATATTAGAAACATACACTATGGGTTTCCAACCCTTTCTTTATCAGCCCATTTTAAAAACTTCCATTTAGTTCTATGGGAATTCTAGCACACTCGCTTGCTATTTTCGGAACTCCCATAAAAGTCAATGGAGAGGGCGTGGTGAGCCATCCTTCATTTTGGGGCCCTTCTATACATTGGTAGAATATTAAAGTGATATGCCACCAATGTCTCAAATGACACAATGAGGTTTTCTAAGCATGAGAAATCATGGTATATCACTGGAGTATGGCATCTCTTCATGAAGAGGTGGCGGTAAGACATCAGTGATCCTGATGATCAACTGGAGCAGATGTGTAGGAAAATAGCCAAAGGGGCTTCTGGTGAATGGGGATGTGTTGCATTTCCAGTGGGGACTTGAAGCAGCCAGGAGCGGTGCCACAGCATCGGAACGTTGGGAGTACCGAAAAGTGTTTTTGTTTAAATTAGGCAGAGGTTGAAAAGATTGGGTTGGTTGGCTTCTAGGACAGACAACCCCTTTAAAGACCTAGCATGAAAATACTGAAATACAATGGAAGCATTTTTCTCAGACTTAAGGTTGCATTCACTTGACCGTAGTGTTTGGCAGTCCGCAAATTCTGGATCCGCAAAACATGGATACCGGCCCACGTGTGTTCCGCAATTTGCGGACTGCACATGGCCGGCACTGTGATAGAAATTCCTATTCTTGTCTGCAATTGCAGAAAAGAATAGGACAAGTTCTATCTTTTTTTGAGTGGCCGCAGAGCGGAACTACGGATGCAGACAGCACACGGTGTGCTGTCCACATCTTTTGCAACCCCATTGAAATACAATCGTGTGAATGCGCCCTAAGGGTCATAATAAAGTAAAAAAATAAGCAAAAACAACTTCACAAAATGTGTTGTATGAGAACTAAAATATAACCACAAAACAGTAAAGTTAAAACTGTGTGTCGTGCAGTGATTTACATGCAGCATGATATTAGTTTTCCTTAATGCACGGTACACAGAAAATCAATATATTACTGCCTGAGACCCATTGTAAAGAGGAAGGCAGCTGGAGTTGAATAGACTCAGGTCTCAAGGGAGAAAGAAAAATGTCTAGTGGTATTCAGGTATTCAGTGTATAGAGTTCTTGGAGGAGATGTAATGACATGGTGCACTTTACATGCTGTACCTTCAGCCAGTCATTGTGCATGTCATAGATGTGGATGAGGACAATAATGCGAACATCTGAACATCTAGTTCTTCATGAACATTTAGTTTTTCGTCTTGTAATGTATAACAAGAAAAGTTATAATAATCCTAAAGAACATTGATCATACTGACATATAATGTCATTACCCAAGGTAGCTGTATCAGTAGTGTAAGTGATGGTGAGTAATGTCAATCACAATGTCAAGCCTCATGTAATACATGGATGGAGGCTACAGGGACAACACTCGGCAGCCTAAGAACTGCAGCGAGCTATAGCTTCATCATATTTGATATAGCGTATATATATATATATATATATATACAGTCAGGTCCATAAATATTGGGACATCGACACAATTCTAATATTTTTGGCTCTATACGCCACCACAATGGATTTGAAATGAAATGAACAAGATGTGCTTTAACTGCAGACTGTCCGCTTTAATTTGAGGGTATTTACATCCAAATCAGGTGAACGGTGCAGGAATTAAAAACAGTTTGCATATGTGCCTCCCACTTGTTAAGGGACCAAAAGTAATGGGACAATTAGCTTCTCAGCTGTTCCATGGCCAGGTGTGTGTTATTCCCTCATAATCCCAATTACAATGAGCAAATAAAAGGCCCAGAGTTCATTTCAAGTCTGCTATTTGCATTTGGAATCTGTTGCTGTCAACTCTCAAGATGAGATCCAAAGAGCTGTCACTATCAGTGAAGCAAGCCATCATTAGGCTGAAAAAACAAAACAAACCCATCAGAGAGATAGCAAAAACATTAGGCGTGGCCAAAACAACTGTTTGGAACATTCTTAAAAAGAAGGAACGCACCGGTTAGTTCAGCAACACCTGAAGACCTGAAAGACCACGGAAAACAACTGTGGTGGATGACCGAAGAATTATTTTCCTGGTGAAGAAAACACCCTTCACAACAGTTGGCCAGATCAAGAACACTCTCCAGGAGGTAGGTGTATGTGTGTCAAAGTCAACATTTAAGAGAAGAATTCACCAGAGTGAATACAGAGGGTTCACCACAAGATGCAAACCATGGTTGGGTCTCAAAAACAGGAAGGCCACATTAGAGTTTGCCAAACGACATCTAAAAAAGCCTTCACAGTTCTGGAACAACATCCTATGGACAGATGAGACCAAGATCAACTTGTACCAGAGTAATGGGAAGAGAAGAGTATGGAGAAGGAAAGGAACTGCTCATGATCCTAAGCATACCACCTCATCAGTGAAGCATGGTGGTGGTAGTGTCATGGCGTGGGCATGTATGGCTGCCAATGGAACTGGTTCTCTTGTATTTATTGATGATGTGACTGCTGATAAAAGCAGCAGGATGAATTCTGAAGTTTTACGGGCAATATTATCTGCTCATATTCAGCCAAATGCTTCAGAACTCATAGGACAGCGCTTCACAGTGCAGATGGACAATGACCCAAAGCATACTGCAAAAGCAACCAAAGAGTTTTTTAAGGGAAAGAAGTGCAATGTTATGCAATGGCCGAGTCAATCACCTGACCTGAATCCGATTGAGCATGCATTTCACTTGCTGAAGACAAAACTGAAGGGAAAATGCCCCAAGAACAAGCAGGAACTGAAGACAGTTGCAGTAGAGGCCTGGCAGAGAATCACCAGGGATGAAACTCAGCGTCTGGTGATGTCTATGCGTCCCAGACTTCAGGCTTCAATTGACTGCAAAGGATTTGCAACCAAGTATTAAAAAGTGAAAGTTTGATATGATTATTATTCTGTCTCATTCATTTTGGTCCCTTAACAAGTGGGAGGCACAGATGCAAAGTGTTGTAATTCCTACACCGTTCACCAGATTTGGATGTAAATACTCTCAAATTAAAGTTGACAGTCTGCAGTTAAAGCACATCTTGTTCGTTTTATTTCAAATCCATTGTGGTGGTGTATAGAGCCAAAAATGTTAGAATTGTGTCGATGTCCCAATATTTATGGACCTGACTGTATGTGTTATTTTCAGTACACAATTTTCCAGTCTAAAGCTATGTTCACACTGCCAAAAATACTTTGTATTCTGCTGCGTAAAGCCACCATTTCACACCACAGATTGCACAGTGTTTTTTGCTGTGTGAACATAGACTTAGAGTGGAGTTGATGGGTTAAAAAAATCCCACTTGTCTGAACAGTGTTTGATATTAAGTAGTCTCATACATAGTAGGTCCAGCAATTAGACCATGTTCACACTAGCTTCATGGATTCAGTTCTTAAAGGAAGGAAATTGGACAACCCTCGGGATCCGCCTGCAGAAAAGCTGTGGGCACAATGCCAGGAACCAGTGTCACTGACGCTGGGATCTGAATGTTGCCCTTTTGTCCCTAGTTTTAATTTCACATAAAAACATAAAAGCTATGACCCTGTAAAAAAAGAGCTGAATGGGAGAAGACGAAAAGCTAAATTTGCCCGTAGTGCGAGTCTGACCTTAATACTGGCAACAGTTAATAACAATAGTCTTTCTGTTATCAGAAGGAACGGCTAAAATAAGATCCAGGCCCCGGGCATCATAGAACTAGAAAGAATACACTGATTTTTTCCGCTCTTAGTGTCATCCCAACTCAATATTTAATTTCACTTTTGCTGTTCTTGTAAGATTTTTTTGATTTCAAACGCCTGAGCTGTGCACAGTAAATTGACCATGGTGACAAATGAGTCACCAGGATCGGTCCAAATGTACAGTAGTTCCACAGCAGCGTGAGGCGAGGCACTTACTTTACATTTTCTTTAAAAACCTCAATGTCAAGTCATATTGTTCCTCCTTCTTAGAGAAATAGCACCACTCTTGCCCATAGACTGTGTCTCATCCAAGCGACTGATGATAATACTAGACACAGCCCATGGATGGTGCAGTGCTGTGTTTGTAAAAAAAATAAAAGCAGGTCTTTTTTATCCCCAGCATCTCCCTTAAAGAGGACCCGTCACCTCTCCCAATATCTATTTTAATAACTACTCACTTTCTTCATGTAATAGCAATTCTGGAGCATCTTTACTCATAAGTGTGCTGTTCCTTGGTGATTCCTACTAGAAATGTATCAATAAATTGTCAGCTGGGTGTTACTATTCCCATTATTAAAGGGATCTGCCACTACAAATTATAATACCGTCAGCATTGATTGGATAACACTACAAGTTGCAAATGTGTTCATAAATATCTAGGAGGAGTAACAGAGGAATGACACGGCAAAGTCTTATAAGAAGAATTGTTATTTCATGGAGAACTGTGTTCACTAAAATTGCCAGTGCTGACAAATCCTCTTTGAAAATGTGTGCTTTACATAATGCATTCAGAAATTGTTCGGTCCCTTTCAACAAAAAATTTGGAGTGTGGGGGGAAACCCATGCAAACACAGTGAGGTCCTACAAACAAATGTCATTTCTGGTTGAAGTTGAACCCAGCGAGCCATCGGTATAAAGCCCTAATCTTCAATATGTGAATCCACTCACTGTAAATCCCTCCAAGGTTTCCTGGATTTTCCAGTAAATATGTGACATCTATTGCCTCCTTCAGGCCTCACAGTTGCATTACTTGTATGTATGGCTCTATAATACGGCTCTCGTAAATGCCTGTATATCGGTGTGCCTCCAGTTTTACACACAGGTTTCTTTTCTCACTGATTTTGCTCCATCACATGCTGTAATACAGAGCAAGTATTGACTTCCCAACTCTGCATTCATATATATATATATATATATATATATATATATATATACTGACTATTAATGTATTTGCTTATTTATCTATCTTTTTCTTCAATTATTTTCTTTAGGTCAAAAAATCCTTCACCATCGAAGTGATGTTTTAGAAACAGTTGTCTTAATCAACCCCACAGATGAAGCTGTCAGCCAAGAAGTAAGTGCAGCTTTTACCAAATCCACAGTTTAGTAACTTTGTGCTCCAATTTTCTTTTTCACTTTTTATTGCACGTTTACAAAATTGGATGGAGGATGGGCGGGAGGATGTGGATTGTAGGCTTATTTACTGTGTACCAGAAACCGACACACATTAGACCAGAAACCTACGCCAGCTCCCTAGCTTTTCTGACGCATCGTACACCAGCAGGGTTTGCTATGAGGACTGGAGTCAGAAACCTCGGTCTTAGGCATCATGCACACGACCATGGTGTGTTTGCGGTCCGCAAATCGCGGATCCGCAAAACACGGATGGCGTCCCGTGCGCGTTCCGCAATTTGCGGAACGGCACGGACAGCCTTTAATATAAATGCCTATTCTTGTCCGCAAAGTGCGGACAAGAATAGGACATGTTATATTTTTTTAGCAGGGCCACGGAACGGAGCAACAGATGCGGACAGGACACCTTTTGCGGCCCCATTGAAGTGAATGGGTCCGCATCCAAGCCGCCTAAACGGCGGCTCGGATGCGGACCAAAACAACGGTCGTGTGCATGAGGCCATAATCCATCCTCCAGCAGTCTGCAGGGAAAGGAAAGGGAAAGGGTGGTAACCCACCTAAAAAAGCACTAAAAACGAGACTATCTAGACTAGACATTTTAAAGGTACAAATGCACTATATTTATCACCCAGCATCAGTCAATGGAGGTAGACTTGTTTATGTGTTTTGGATCATTGTCCTGCTGTATAACCCAACTGTACTTGGACTTCAGGTTATGAACTGAAAGGCATTTTCCTTCTGGATTCAGAATTCATGGTTCTGTCAGTTGTGACAAGTTGTCCAGGTCCTGCAGAACCAAAGCAGCCCCATACCATCACACCATGTCACTATTGGCATGATGTTCTTTTGGTGGAATGTGTTGTTAGATTTACACCAGATGTAATGTCTTCCACCTTTGACTCATTAGTCCACAGAATATTATCAGCATAATCTTGAGGGTTATCTTTTTTTTGCTAAATGAGAGATAATCATTTATGTTTTATTTAGTCATCAGTGGTTTGTGTCTTGCAATTCTCTCATGGATGCAGTTTTTGTCTAGCGTATTTCTTAGCATGGAATCATGTATATTGGCTTTAGCTGAGGCCTGCAGTTTTTAGATATTTGTCTGAGTTCTAAGACTTGTCAATTGGAAAATTTTGGTTGGCTAGCCACTCCAAAGAAAGTTCACCACTGTTCCAAGTTTTCTCAATTTGTGGATAATGGCTCTCCATTTTTTGCTGGAGTTGCGGAGCCTTAGCAATGGCTTTGTAACTAGAGATGAGAGAATTTCCTAAAATTTGTTTCAGTCCTCAGATTAAGGCCCAATTGGCCTAAAAATTTTGAAAGACACTCACTGAGGTCTCCTAGGACTGGACATTGATTCACAAATGAATGTGAGAAATTGAACTGTATAGCTTCAGCATCACTTACAGCAATGGCTGCGTTGCCTGACTATCTAACACATTGACATTGCCTAAATCTGACTCTAAAATCTGTCTCTCTATCAATTATTGTAAGTCTATCATCTTCTCCTCATTATGAAACACCCTCACTGACACTAATGCGCTCTTTGTATGCTGTGTTCTACTATCTCTCTCATTCTCCGATGTCCTCTTTCTCTTATGTGTATCCCCCGCAAGGCACCACCATTTCCAGGATGGGCTGTTTTATTTAGTGACTTACGGTACACCCATAGTCCTTCATAAAAGGTTGGGCTGACTGCAAGACGTTATGGGGAAGCCTGTCAACTTGCTATCTGGGTTCATGCAATCCTTCTTCTCTGTCTGCTGATCTGTGAAATTGTGGCCACCATTTTAAGTGATTTGTGCAGGATGAATCAAGAAAGTTTTTGATGTAACGAATCCGATTTGTGCGGAATCGATTCACTAATCTCTATTTGTAATCCTCTCCAGACTGGTAGATTTCAATGATTTTGTCTCACATGTGTTTTTAAGTCTCTTTTGAACATGGCATTGTGTGCTGCTTTTTGAGACCAATTAGGAATCTTCACATCAATTTTGTTTAAGTGATCTTAAAGTTTCAACCGGTCTGGCAGAAATCATGCCTGGATGTGGCTAGTGAAATTGAACCCAATTGGCAATGGAATTTGAGTCAGTGGTTGATTTAGCAGCTATAAGAGGTCAATTTCCTTTTCACATAGAACAACGTACAGCTGAAAATAATTTTTCCTTCAATAAATTAAATCAAGTCGTTTCATTTTCTTAAAAATTCTGATGTAACAAATATACAAAAATTGAAGAAAGGAAGGGGCAAATACTTTTTTGCAGAATTGTATAGAATGTGAGTACAACATGGGCTTACACTATTGAATACGGCTCAATAAATTTTAGACAATAGTATTAGACAATTTCCATCTCACAGCCAAGTATATTTTAATGGATTCTCAAAGATTATTGTATATTTCTCCTTAGGAAAGGCCATCAATATCAGATTGTTAAGTGTCTGGCACCCCCACCGATCAGCTGTTCTGCAGTAGTTCCGGTACTGGAAATGGGTGTCAGAATTACACAGCCCTATTTACTGTGTAGTGGACGGAGCTGGTTAATGCAGTGCTGCCCACATTCAAGTGAATTAGAGTGGTAGAGTTTAAACAGGAGCACCCACAAACTGCACATAAAAGCTAAGCAAAATAACAGTCCTTAGGTGCTCTAAAAACTCCCTAATTAAAATGCTTAAAATATTTGAAACAGTAAAAAAGGTATATGTCCATATAAAAGTTCTCAGAATTCCAGGATGAATGTCTGTCTTTTGCGATGTTTAGGTTTGAAATTTTGTGCTGATTGATTCGTCAATATATCTGTATGGTGTTTGTAGCTCCAATTCTTTGGTACAGAGCTGGAAATTCCCAGCATAGACATATCTGTAGATTCAAAAGATAATATGCTGACTGCCCCTAGCAACCACTAGAGGGAGCATGGAAGCTTACGTTGAGTTCAATGTATAACATTATGAAGTTAGCTCCCTCTAGTGGTGGCTGCAGTCAGACAGCATTCTGTGCAGCAGAATTAGTATCAGTATGATTGTCCCTCTAGTGGTGGTTGCAGTCAGACAGCATTCTGTGCAGCAGAATTAGTATCAGTATGATTAGTATGATTAAGCGTGTTTGTCTTTTATCTTTAGGTACGCTTGATGATCACAGATGCCGCAAGACACAAACTTTTAGTTCTGACTGGACAGTGCTTTGAAAATACAGGAGAACTTATTCTTCAGTCTGGATCTTTCTCATTCCAAAGCTTCATAGAGATCTTCACAGATCAGGAGGTATGAGAGTCATCATGAGATGTAATAAGCAATATCCTGTTCTTTGCTGGATTGCTAATCCATAAATCTTTATTAAATGAGAAATTGCATTCATTATCCATTACCTTCAAATATGAGTAATAAGATTAGCAAGAATAATCTCTCCATCAAAGAGAATGAACTATATATAATTACAGGTTATAATCAAGGAATAAACAGTTAAAAGTACAACTTTGTTATTACTATTTAATAAAACAAATTAGGCCTCTTGCACACAAACGTTGTGCATCCATTATGTGCATTGGGGACTGCAATTCGCGGTCCCCAATGCACGGGCAATGTCCGTGCGGCGGCCGGGACAGATCGAGACCCATTCAACTTGAATGGCTGCGTGATCCGCCGCGCCACAAAAAAATAGAACAAGTTCGATTTTCTTTCGCGTTGCAGAGGCACGGACAGAAACACCACGGAAGCACTCCATAGTGCTTCCATGGGGTTCCGATCCTTGCTTCTGTTCCACATCTCCGTGATTGAGGACCCATTCAAGTGATGCGAAGTGCACACGGGCCGGTGCCCGTGTATTGCGAACCCACGGTATGCGGGCCGCAATACGGCCACGGGAACACAACATTCATGTGTCCAAATTATATATATATATATATATATATATATATTGGGATCCTTATTGTGATTGTGGAGATACCAGCAGTGGGGCTCCCAAATATCATACATTTATCGCCTTTCTTAAGGAAACCCTTTTAACTACATTTAGGGTCAGTTATAATATTTTGTTCAGGTTGGGTGTCTCCTTTAGTCATTTATAGTAGATCATGGATCAATGTCCATTTGACATACTGTATGCAAGGTTTTCAGAACTATAAATACATAAGGCCTCAAGGAAAGCAGTGCAGAAAAAAACATGAATTAGTTGCCCATAGCATAGAATCTATCATTTTTCAGTGCAACAAGAAAGTTTCCTCCACATTTTACCTGAATTATTTTTAGGATCATCATCTGTTTTACTCCATCACTTCTTACTATATATATTTCTGTTTTCTGCATCTAGATTGGTGAACTTTTGAGCAATACACATCCAGCAAATAAAGCAAGCCTTACACTTTTTTGTCCTGAAGAAGGACATTGGAAAAATTCTAATCTAGAGAGACACAATCTTCAAGACTTCATCAATATCAAACTCAACTCATCTTCAGTTTTGCCTGAAATGGAAGGACTTTCTGAATTTACTGAATATCTATCAGAATCTGTAGAAATACCGTCACCTTTTGACATTTTAGAACCACCCACATCTGGCGGCTTTCTGAAACTTTCAAAGCCATGTTGCTATATTTTCCCTGGAGGAAAAGGAGACTCAGCTTTGTTTGCAGTAAATGGATTTAACATGCTTATAAATGGTGGATCTGAGAGAAAATCTTGCTTTTGGAAACTCATTAGACATCTAGATAGGGTGGATTCAATATTGCTCACCCACATTGGAGATGACAATCTGCCTGGTATCAATAGTATGCTTCAAAGAAAAATATCCGAGCTTGAAGAGGAACAGTCTCAAGGGTCAACAGCCAACAGTGATTGGATGAAAAACCTTATCTCTCCAGACCTTGGAGTTGTGTTTCTAAACGTCCCAGACAATGTAAAAAATCCAGAACCCAACTTTAAAATAAGAAGAAGCATAGAAGAGGCTAATTTTACACTTCAGTACTTAAGTAAATTGTCTATGAAACCAGAACCTCTGTTCAGAAATGTAGGAAACTCTATTGAACCCATTATCTTGTTTCAAAAAATGGGTGTAGGAAAGCTTGAGATGTATGTATTGAATCCATTAAAGGCAAGCAAAGAGACTCAATATTTTATGCAGCAATGGTCAGGTAGTAATAAAGAAAAAGCTGGCCTTGTCTTACCTAATGGTCAAGAAGTTGATGTCCCTATAAATTATTTAACTTCAATTTCCTCTCTTATTGTATGGCATCCATCAAATCCTTCAGAGAAAATAGTGAGAGTTTTGTTTCCAGGAAATACAACACAATACCAAATACTTGAAGGCCTTGAAAAGCTCAAACATCTGGACTTTTTAAAGCAACCTGTCATTACACAGAAGGACCTAAGTGACAATGTTTCAAGCCCTGCAGTAAAGCAGGCAAAGATGAAGCAGAGAGCAGAAAGCAAAGAAAGTCTAAAATCCACAAAAACTACCCCCAGCAAACCAGTGAAAAAAGAATCAAAAGAAGAGTATTCTGAAGCAGTAAAAGTCAGCCACCCCGAACAAGCTGAAAAGGAGGACAAGGAGAAAATGTCTGCTAAAAAGCTTGTAAGAAATGAGACTAAATCCTCAACAAACCAAGAAGAATCAATAATAAAATCTGAAAATGTGGACAAAGTAAAAGCTGACGTGAAGCCTAAAGTCATAAAGGAAAAAGCTGTCAAAAAAGAAATAAAAGCAAAATCTGATGATGTAAAGAAAGAAGCATCAAAGAAAGAAGATAAAACGCCAGCTAAAAGGGAAGATAAACTGAAGAAGGAAATTAAAGAAGACACACCTAAGAAAGAGGTTAAAGTTAAGGAAGAAAAACCTAAAAAAGATATTAAGGTAGACAAGCTGAAAAGGGAAGTTAAGGACGATAAAGTTAAAAAAGAGGTTAAGAAAGAAGTAAAGAAGGAGGAGAAAAAGGAGGTTAAAAAAGATGTAAAAAGGGAAACTCCTCAGAAAGACTTGAAAAAAGTAGTAAAGAAAGATGATAAAGAGAAGAAGGATGAGAAGGATGCAAAAATAGAAACCAAGAAACCTTCTAAAGAAACAAAGAAAGTGTCAGCAACTCCTGATGCTAAAAAGCCTGCTGCTAAAGGAAAAATACTAAAGAAAGAGGAACCTACTAAAAAAGAAGCAGCCTCTACAACCAAGATGAAAGAAAAGACAAAAGTAATAAAGAAAGTGACTGAGAAGAAGACACTGGCAGCTGCAGGAGCTGTTGCAGCTACAGCAGCAGTAGCTGCAGCAGGAGCAGCAGCAGCAGCAGCATCTGTTCAAGCCTCCGCTAAAGCTGCTGAAAATATAGTAGATCTAGTTTCACAAAGATCCCTTATGTCTTCCCCTGAAGATTTAACAAAAGACTTTGAGGACCTTAAAGATGAAGAAGGCAAATTCAATGAAGGGAGAACTCTCTTACAGGCACTGTCTCCTACAGATGAAGCAGTTATCGTACAGACTGACTCTTATACTATCAAAAAAGATGATGCTAGCACTGAAAAACCTGCAGATTCACCAGATGAAGGAATAACTACTACAGAAGGTGAATGTGAACAGACTCCAGATGAATTAGAAATCATTGATAAACACAGAGGAGATGAAAATGACAAATATGAGGATGAGGGGACTGGGCTTGAGGAATCATCAGAAGCTGGTGACTATGAAGAAAAAGCAGAGACAGAAGAGGTTGAGGAACAAGTGGAAGATATTGAAGAGAGAGCTTCACTTGGTGAACACCCAGGCTTTGAGTTAGCTGAAACTGATGAAACTGAGGAAGAGGCTGATACAGATGCATTCCAACATTTGAAAGGCAAGCATGATAGTCATGAGGACTTTGCTGATTCCGAGGCAGCAGATGAACAAGCAGAGGAAGATATAGAGGAAACTGAAGAAGAAGAAGCAGATGAAGACAGAACAGATGACGCAAAATATGGTGATCAGGAATGCCACTATATTACTGCAACAAAAGACAAATTTGAAGTTGTTAGTGACACTGATGATAAATATATCTTGTCTTCTACACCATCCAAGACATCTGAACCCCAGTCACCTGCTGTAGAACCAGGAGCTTCTATTCATGATGAGACATTACCTGGAGGTTCTGAGAGTGAAGCAACTGTATCTGACGAAGAAAACAGAGATCAACCAGAGGAATTTACTGCCACTTCAGGGTTTACTCATTCAACCATTGAAATATCTAGTGAACCAACTCCAATGGATGATATGTCAACACCAAGAGATATAATGAGCGATGAGACAAACAATGAGGAAAGTGAATCACCATCTCAAGAATATGTCAACATCACTAAATATGAAGCAATTTTGTGTTCCCAGGAATATGACAAAACAAGGGTATCCCCAATACTCAATGCATTGAATAGTTTGTCTGATGTTTCGAAAACTGATGCTACTGATGGCAAGGAATACAATGCTTCAGCTTCAACAATCTCACCACCTTCATCTCTCGAAGAAGATAAATTCTCCAAATCAGCACTACGTGAAGCTTATATGTATGGAAACACTGATGCAAAAAGTCCTGCAAATCTAGAAATACAAGATGATTATGAGCTGGGAGAAAATCTAAGTCCAAGTAAGAGTCCGGCACCTCCATCACCAATTTCTAAAACACCATTAAGTGAACGAAGTGTTAATTTTGACCTTACCCCTAATGAAATTAAAACTTCTGAATTAGGCATCTTACCGCCTTTGCATGATGAAGTGCAAGAAGTAACAGAACAATGTCCGAGTCCAGATGATAAAACCTTGGAGGTAGCGTCTCCTTCTCCATCTGCTGCTGGAAGTGCTGGTCACACACCTTACTACCAGTCACCAACAGAGGAAAAAAGTGCAAACCTTTCGACAGAGAATATAGAGAAGTCATCTGTCCATGTTGTGTTTGAATTCTGTGCTGATAAAGAAAAGAGTGAAAGCCCTAGAATAAGTCCCATGGATGAGCCAGTGCCTGATTCTGAATCTCCAATTGAAAAAGTTCTATCCCCATTACGCAGCCCTCCATTAATTGGATCAGAAACACCCTATGACATATTCTTGACCTGTAATGTTAAGTCATCTCCTGGACAAGCTATTGTTGGTGACAATGGACATTCTTCCTCTCAGATTAGTCCTGATGCTCTACAAGAGAAGCATGATCTTTTGTCAAGTAAAGCATTTGGTATAGAAACTGGTAGTTTTGAAACTAGAAGTATGACATCTAATGGTGGGAAAATTGTAGGAGAATTGTCTCCCACCCAGATAAGCACTAACCCATTCATTTTGTTTAAGGAGGACACAAAGATGTCTATTTCTGAAGGCACTGCCTCTGATAAATCTGCCACTCCAGTAGATGAAAATGTTGCAGAAGACACTTACTCTCACATAGAAGGTGTTGCGTCAGTTTCCACAGCTTCTGTTGCTACCAATTCATTCCCAGAACCAACTACAGATGATGTTTCCCCTTCTCTTCATGCTGAAGTTGGGTCCCCACACTCCACAGAAGTAGATGACTCCTTATCGGTCTCTGTTGTTCAGACACCCACCACATTTCAAGAAACAGAAATATCACCATCTAGGGAGGAATGTCCCCGTCCAATGTCTATATCTCCACCTGATTTCTCACCTAGAACAGGAAAATCCACATCCTTACTCCAAGAACAAAGATCACCAGAGCAATCAACCATGGAGTTCAGTCAAGAATCACCAGAGCAATCTTTTGCCATGGACTTTAGTAGACAATCACCAGAACACCCTGCATTAGCTTCTAGTGTGCTCCATATATCAGAAAATGGACCAACTGAAGTAGATTATAGTCCATCTGACCAACATGACTCTTACTTTGGTAATAAAATTTCAACAGACAACGGATATTATACTGCAGACAAAAAGCAAGAAAAAGCAGCAGCTGAATCCCAGGTGGAGGCATCACCATCCACTTCCTCTGGACACACACCTTCACAAACAGGTTCTCCTTTGAAAGAAGAAGACTCATTAAAAGATGTAATTCAAAATTCAGATTTGCCACTTTACTCACCACCAATACTTGAGCAGGAATATTTTATGCAAGGAAAGCTCTCTCCTGAAACAGATGTTTCTCCCTTAACACCAACTCCATCATCATTGAGACAGTCCCCTGGTGTAGATGAGCCGTCATCTACCAAAAATGATCTTTCAATGGATTATGGCTCAATAGCCTCATCTCTACCAATTTCTTCTGAAGAGTCATTTAGTTATCAGGCCAGGGCAGTAAAAGAACCCCCATTTTTACATAATACAAATCCATTTGCTTATTCAGCAGATTTAGATGACAGAAGTAACAAATGTGAGGTTTATAGCTATTCTAGTGAAATGAATGATAGATTTTCCATATCTGACAAGTCACCTTTTGCTGAGAACCGACAAGAAGTTGATTTATGTCTTGTTTCTGCATGTGAGTATAAACACCCCAAAACAGAGCTGTCACCGTCTTTCATTAACCCAAATCCATTAGAATGGTTTGCAAGTGAAGAGCAAACTCAGGAGCAAGACAAGCCAGTAACTCAACTTGGAGGAGGCCAGCCACCTTCAGGAGGAAAACAGAAAGGGCGTCAATGTGATGAGACTCCTCCAACCTCAGTTAGTGAATCAGCCCCATCTCAGACAGATTCAGATGTCCCACCAGAAACTGAAGAATGTCCTTCCATAACAGCAGATGCAAACATAGATTCTGAAGATGAATCTGAGACTATCCCTACTGATAAAACTGTAACTTATAAACATATGGACCCGCCTCCAATTCCCATGCAGGACCCAAGCCCTTCTCCTAGGCACCCAGATGTCTCAATGATGGATCCAGAAACTATGCCTGTTGACCAGAATTTAGGTAAGCCCTTGAAAAAAGATATCAAAGAAAAAGGAAAAACCAAGAAAGTAGGAGGAAAAACCAAATCATCTTCTCCAGCCAGAAAAACTGATAGCAAATCTAAGATTTTAGCTACTTCACCAAAACCTGGGCCAATCAAAGAAAGTTTGGAGAAAAGTTCCAAGACTGTTGCTCCAAAAAAGAAAGATTCAGTAGAGAAGGGTCCAAAAAGTGGTTCAATTACCGACCCCAAATCAGCAAAGGTAGAAGAGAAAGATAAAGAAACCAAGAATGCAACTAATACAAATGCAACAAAATCAACTAAAACTGGATCTACAGGTAAATGACGTGTTTTTCTTGTAGTTGGGCATATTGGGCATTTTCATAATAACAAAATGTGCTCATTTAACAATTTTTTTTATTGTTATGCAATCACTCAGCAGCTTTCATTCTTCCAGGATTAGAAACCCATGTATTTTGTATTTCAAAATCATTGCCATATTGGTCCGCAATAAAAAATGAATGCATTAAAATAGAGTTGCTTAACCTTACTACCAGGGATAAAATTAGAAATATATAGAAACCCATAGCAAAGTCAGGAATGTAAACTGAACAGTAGTGATGCAAAAAGCAGCATAACTGGATGATGTGTAAGGTTGTGTTTCAGTTTTTCAGCCACAATGTTAAAGGGCTCGTCCTGAATTAGAAAAACATAACTACCTTTCAAAAACAGTGCAACAGCTGTCCATAGGTTGTATATGGTATTACTGCTCAGCCGATTAATTCCAAAGAAGCTGAAATGCAGTACTGGAGACAATTTGACACTGTTTTTGGGGAAAAACAGCCATGTTTTTTAAACCTGAAAAACCTTTTAATTAATGATTTCTTTCATTGACTGCGACAAAGTGGAAATCTTGAAAAAATAAAAAAAACTGTTTTTTTTATGTATACTTCCATACAGAAAATCTTTCATTTTAATTTTTCAAATCCACATTTGAATACAGCCTGCGAGTTCCAAAAACGTAACTATGGTTTCATTTTATATTTTTTTTTACATAAGAATATACGACCTTTTTGAAAATCTGATTGAATCACACACTGGCTTTGTTTTACTAAGATGTCAGATGAAGAAATTTTTATATTGTTTAAAAACTACTGTCTCACACTTTGTTTTATCTGTATTATATTTCCAGGAAGTGGAGCTACCAAGACAACAAAATCAGCCGCAGTGCCCCCAGGACCTCCAGTGTACCTCGACCTGGTATATATACCGAATCACAGCAGCAACAAAAATGTTGATGTGGAGTTTTTCAAACGAGTGCGATCCTCATATTATGTAGTGAGTGGAAATGATCCTGCAGCTGGAGAACCAAGCCGGGCTGTCCTAGATGCTCTTCTGGAAGGAAAATCTCAGTGGGGAAGCAATATGCAGGTATAGTATGGTTTTATAATAGCTGGTGATGCTCTGAAACGCATTGTTAACTTGCTTCACATTCAATACTATAACTTTACAGCTAACAGTAGCTGACTGGTATAAAAGTAGAAATGGCAAGATCAGAATATTTAGCTTTGTGTTGCTGATGGCTGTAAATTTAACATTGTTCTGACAGCAACAAGTTTTTTGTTGCTGTCTGATAATTATTGTATATTGATTGAACACCGTAATCTGTTCCAGCTCAAGTCTGTAATAACAGCCATGTATAGATTTTAAGTTCTTTGGTTGATGTAGATTATTCTATTATCTCCATATATCAGAAAGGAAAAAAATAAATTTTTCTGACCTCTGAGGCCCCACCGAGAATGAAGGTACCTTGGTGCAGAGATGTACCCAGAGCTCCATAGCATAACTTTTTATGGGTCTCTCATTGAAATTTCTGACAAATTTGCTATTTTCTTTATTTGTTGAGAAATGTTTTAATTAAGAAAGCCAAGCTCTCATCCACCTTCTCTGACTTTTATATTGGAAAAACTGGAGCAGGTGCATTATAAACATCCCTCATACATCGTATGTTTGTGTGGTATTATAAAACAGGCTTTTTGCACCCACCACTAGGGGGAGCTGAGTGCATAGGAATTTATACAGCTGCCAGTGAACTAAACAGAAGCTGATTATCCTTGCACTGAGCTCCACCTAGTGGCACCTGCAGGAAAATGCCATGGATTTTTGTCAGTAAGCAGAAGTAGTTCAGCATCAGCCTTACATGCATGGTACTTTTTTAATGGGGTTGTGGTGTTCAGTGGCTTACATAAGAGAGGGTTACACATAGTGAACATCAAAATGGGCCCCCATTATGGTGCTGCTTTTACCACCCAGGCCTGGTGTTTCTTTCTCTTTGGCCAATTTGACAGTCCCTCTGATAGAAGCGAATCTGCACAAATGTTATCACCCTATAACAAAACGGATGGGACCAAGCAGTTCCACAAACCTCCTCTATGGATATATGTTTTATGCAGGAAGGGGAAGGGTGGAAAATCTCTCAGGTAATGTAGAACCAATCTGAAAGTTTGATTACAGTATGACTATCTACTGATTTCCTATGATTGCAGGTCACACTTATCCCAACTCACGATTCAGAAGTGATGCGAGAATGGTACCAGGAGACACATGAAAAACAACAGGACCTTAATATTATGGTACTAGCGAGTAGCAGCACGGTCGTTATGCAAGATGAATCCTTCCCAGCATGCAAAATTGAACTGTGAGATCACTGCCCACTCCTTTACCCTAACACAGTGATTACCAGAAATGTCACCCACAGATTAGAACTACCTTCAGAACTATATCTTGCCCACTGCTAGCCTGTGTCACAGCGACACAGATGTCAGTAATATATTATCTCCATGGCAAACTATAAAGCTCACGTCACTGCAAGCTCTGCTGTCCAGGTTTAATATACAGGTTTGTAGGACATGCTCTTTTACACATTCATTCAGCTTAGTCCAGGATGGGAACTTTTTCTTCAAGACAGTAAGAGAGACCTGGAGAAGAAGGACCTGTGCGATGGCTCATGACTGTGGCATCTCTCCGTCAGTACTGATGGGCTAATTTCTACATACATTTTTGTTATACATTGTCATTTGCAGGTACACAACTAGGGATCTGCAAATTGGAGGCAGGAGGACAGTTGGTTACTATCAGTGTTTGGTGTCTTATTGTAACAGGGCCTGAGTTTTGTTCCCTCCTTCCTTCAAAACAGGTGCTAAAATTGGCAAAAAAAATGAAACAAAACAAAAAAAAATTCAACGGCCCAACCACTTCTAATATTGGTTATATGTGTTAGTAGTATACCTGCTATAGTCATGCCATGATAAACATACCTGTACAGGGTGGAAGAAAAAAAAGCATTGTGTCTGAGGCATACTCCCGCTAAATTCATCTTACCAAATCTCAACATTTCGCACATTGTGAATCACAGTCGGTACACAGAAGCAAAAAACCAAAGCACTCGGGAGTACATTTGGTAGCTAATTTGCCTTAGGAAGTGACTTGAATGTACAAATATACTTAATGCACTTATTTTTTAACTTCAGTCAGCAAGTGTACAAAAGTATGCAAGGTCGTCAATTCAGAAGTGTGTGCATGCTTTGCAGGGTGGCAATTGCTTCGCTGACGGAACACACCAGGGCGACCATTATTCTACTGCGTTAATACACAATATGAGTGTCTGATGATTGCTTTGCCAGGCAAGTTGAAGATTCAGTGGTCCTTTTCTTTTGATCCTTGTTGGCCCGACCTTCCCATGTTACCTTTGTTTTTACGTAGATTTCCTGGACGATGTACAGACCCCTTTTTAATATTTATAAACTACAAACTTCATTTAGGTTTTTGATTTCACAAGCAGATTTATTTGCTTGCCTTGGCTGTATGACATTCCTTTTAGAGGAGTAAGGAAAGGAAAATTTCAGATTTTAAGAGTGGTTACTGGTAGTTTTTTCTTCTTATTCTTCTTATACCTGGTACAAACCTTTACTCCCAGTATTGAATATTAGTGGATGGCAAAGACATTGCATATAATTCTTCCAGGTATCATTGACGCTGAATTCGTTTTATCTACAGAACAAAAGGATTTGTCCAAGATCAGAAAACAAGGATCCATTTATTTTATTGCTACGTTTGTCCATGGGCTTGGTCTGGTATTGCATCTTATGGCTGTTCTTTTCACTGTGGCAGAGCTGCAATGCCAAGCACGTCCCATGGACAAGGGTGGAACTGTTTCTTTGAAAACAGAGCCTTTTAAAAAAAAAAATCTAGACATCCCCTTTAATCGCAGTCAGTTGAGGAGGTTATATGAATTTGCCTCATTCTTATGAGCACTGGTCACTGAACTGTAGCTCTTTGCAAAACTACAATTCCCAGCCATAAACTGTCAGGTCATGCTGGGAGTAGGTCTGCAACATCTGGAGGGCTTCAGATTGTGGCCATTGCTTTTGATGGGCTACTTTCTCATAAACATTGTCACATGAAGTGGTAGGTGGTTGCTTCCTACAGTGCATGGGTTGGGAGTGCATCTTATGGCTTTTGCTTATACACATGACAAGACCATGACTGCAGCTTTATCAGCGAAGGTATCGAAACGTAAAGATTTTATTGGATAAATCAATGCTTTAAGTTATTTAAATGCACTGTCCTATTCACGATTTGTGATGCCACTGAATTGATGTGTTTTTGTGTTATAATTTGTCATATATTTATTTTATACTATATTATTTGCACTGTTATGTCTGGTACTGTTTTGGACTTGTTTAGTCCAGTTAATGCTGTGAATTAGGACATTTTTTTTGTAATAAGCAATGATATTTATTGCTTTGCTATGTATGTAAGATCATATAATAGTTTGCTGTTTTGGAACAGATTCTGGTCATAGGAATCAACTTTTTTTTAAATACTGGATGGTAAGGATAAAGTAAATGGAATGCACTGGAATGTAACATACACAGTTAATTCTGCCCTACAGGTGGGTTCACTTGCACTGCCCATTTATATGTTACATGGGGAAACACAAAAGTCATGGTAAAAACGGAGTTGCCGCACCCAATATCTCCTCGCTCATCAAATATGGCCTACCATTAGATCTCATTAACTTGCTTGTAACACTTAGTCAAGCAAGTACCTTCAACTTGCATGTGAGGTTCTGCTAGCAAAATACAGATTAAGCTGGATTTTCACATTCAGGTTTTTATGATGAAATCTCTGAAGCCAAAGCCAGGGAAGTATTCAGGAAGAAGAGAAGATTCAGCCTTTCCTTTAAACATGTCCATTTATGATCTACTCCTGGCTTTTGCTTCAAAAACTGCATTAAAAAAAACTGAGCGTGAAAACTGAGGCATACAGAGCTGTTTGTGGTCATCCTAAAATGCAAAAAGTTCATGATTTGTTCCACCAGGTAGACATTCAAACTGCTACTTATTGGCACGCACATATTTATCGAAATGGATCTACAGTTCTTAAAAGTATTGTAAAAAATTAGAAAAAGATGACTACTTTATTCCAAAGACAGCACCACTATGGTCTGTAGGTTGTGTGTGGTATAGAAGATCAGCCACATTCACATCAACGTGGATGAGTTGTAGTACCAGACAAGAATGGCGCTGTATTTGGATGAAAGCTTTTTTTCAATTCAATATAAACCTTTTAAAATGTAGCATTGGTTCACTTATGTACTAAATACATGATACCGTATGTTGAGATCTAGCATTTCAAGTATGGAGAGTTGCTTACAATAGTCAAAACCATGAGGTCCCAAAGTGCTTTGACAAGTCTTGGCCAAGAAGGATTGGTAACTGGAAACCTGTCAAAAGACTTGTTCACGGGCAGAATCTACAATTCAAAGCCTGTTGAATCAAACATGTAGGAGCAGAAGCATAATAAAACTTTTCAGGGAAGCTATTCGAGCACTATGTAATTACACGCCATGTAAGTGATGGAAACTCGTGACAAGTGACCACGCCTGCATTCAATGTACAGTGCATACTTATTTCCTGAGCATGCTGAATTAAAAGGCAACGTATTCACTTTATAAAAGAAATCACCAGAGAGGATTCCTCTTTTTGCCTTTACTGGTCAATTCATGTTACTTAGCCTTTAACTAATTGTGCCACATAAAATATCCTTTGCATCCTTAAAACAGGTGTCAGTGTAAATATTCTCGGTATTAGCAACAGACGGCTATTAGAATTATGAACATTAATAGACTTTTTTTTTCTGATGCCACCAAATGTATTGTATGTTTTGTAGGAATACAGAGTGATTGCAGGACAATAACGTCTCCTATGTATAGATCACATTCCAGATGATAAAAGTAGAGTTTTATTCTTTGTAACTGTATTATGAAGGGGTACAAGATAGTGAATGAAAGCTGATGTTTCATGTAAATGGTCCAGATTTTACTCATAGGAAAATAGATTAATACTGCAACTTATTTTAGGCCTGTCATTGGCACATGGTGGGAGCCACCACATGTTCTCCCCTGGAGGACGGGATTAGTTGTATGTGATCATGACACCACTGAGATGACTGAAGGGTTGTACAGAACATTCAGTCAACCAGAAAACAGGAACATGGCTTTCTTGTTTGGTGATATAGGCAGAACGGATGTATGTACTAGTACAGCCATGTTACAGCCGCACCACAAGAACATCTCATGGTTCAACAGAACCATACTTAGATCACCACTTGGTTCTATGGTGAACTCATTTTGGTTCAGCTGAACCGCAGGGATTCTGGGTGTAGCAGCTGTGTTATGGATGCTAAAATGTGTTGTTTTAGGCTACGTTCACAGTAGCGTTTGGAATCCGGTAGTCTGGTCCAGCTGAGGATCAGGCTACTGGTGCTCCGCTATCTGGCATTGCCAGATATGACCATGTTCTGCTGGATCCCCATAGACTGTGATCCAGATGCTTTTCCAGCATAAATGCTGGGTTTAGGCAGGACAATAACCATTGCATGCAACAGTTTTTGGTCAGCTGGCATTTGGGCCAGATCAGCATGCTTCAGATGTGAACCTGGCCTTAGGGGACTAACTGCGTATCATCAGCATTAATGCCTACCAGTCTTCTGTGTGTAGGTCTAGCTTCACACTAATCTTGAGCTACCCACATCAGTGCATACAGCTTGATGTCCAGGGTGCGTTTCACTGTGTGCTTGACAAGTTCAGTGCCAGGAAACAACTGGAATTCTTGGATATAGCATTTGTCATTTTACTTTATAACAGACATAACATTTAGGTAGTTCCAGGCCAGTGACACTACCCTTACCATTAAGGACCATCCAACGAAGCTATGCTATAGACTGGGATGAATATGATTATTTGCATACCCATTAAAGACTTATTACATCATACCATTTTATTCCAATAGCAATTGAACAAAATACTAAGAACAAACCTAGATATACACTTCTAACTCCTCAGTGAAATATACGATGGCTGACAGGCTTTGTTCATAGTTTTGGATAAGACGTTTAACAAGGGTGATTCTAGAAGAAGTGAATATAAAGGATTCACACAAGCTTCTCCGCACTACTATAGCTTCAGGCTTCGGATGCCAAGGAGCCGGTGTAACATTCCCTCAAGACTGGGCTATTATAACAAGGAATAATTGGCAGCAATGAACTATGCTAATGCTAACACGTATGCATGCTGCGGTCTATCTTCCAACTCTTGGACAGGATCAGTCTTGTGGCTGGCTGGGAAGGTCCTCACTCCTCTCTCGTTCTGAATGGTGTTTGTGTCAGTCTGCAGCTGTGTATGGTATCGTCTTATAATCCCGCATCACCTCTATTCTACCGATTCATATCTAATGTAGAACATTAGTTTACAGTGAAGTAATATGTAGTGCTTTTATGATATTTGTGTGCAATACCCCACTTTCACTGAGGATATTTGATGTAAAGGAAACAAACTTGGTTCCTCAATAAATAAAAAACGATCAAATGTACTATTTCCTTGTGTGTTATTTACCTGAATGTGACATTTTCTGCATTGCACATTAGGCTTTTATAAGAACATCAGCCCATGTTTAATGTTGTGGATGCCCCTTGAATTCCAACTTAATTTGTGGCAAAATTTGGCACAATTCGCAGCATCTCATTTTCAACACAATTGTGGCAGACATGAGCCAAAAAGAATAATCCACTGCACTTAAAGGGGTTACCCAAACCGGGCCCCTTATACTGGTCATACTTGCCCTACTCCCCGACACCCGTGACGCTTCTGAGGCCTGCATGGCCACCGCTACATCTCCCCATCGAGCGGATCAAACATCCGCCGGGGGGAAGGCGGGGTTTGATCCACATGACAGGGAGATGCAGCAGCGGCCGTCCGGGCTTTAGAAGCGACGCGGGTGCCAGCAGGGTAAGTATGACCAGTATGAGGGGCCTGGGCATTATAGGGGTTGGATAACCCCTTTAAGATGTGCCATTTTGGTGTGGAGAAATTATCTGAGCCTAGCCTGACAAAGGGCGTAACTTAATGGAAAAGGGGAGTGACTGTTCAGAAAGGGGATGTGGCTAAATATGTGACATTTTGAGCCAAAATTTAGGAACAAAATTCTGTTGCAAGGTAAGCCAACCAATAGGTGGCAGAAAGTTAGACAAAAGTGTCTAAACCGTGCATCAAATTTATTATCCAGCTTCAGCCACTGTGACCATCTTTAGACCGCCTGCCTCCATTTGTCTTGCGGTTCTGTGACCTGCACCAAATTTCAGCACAACAGAGTCCAGTGAATAAGTCACATTCTGAAGTATAAGACTTCATTGAACCTGCTGTAATTTGGCCGCGTTTTATCGTCAGTATTATGGCTACAAATCCTTGTCCAAAAATGGTTCTAAGGACCAAACAGCATCATAGATCCCTACAAGTAAAATGTAGAATTACACAATGACTACAGAAATGGGTCTTTTTATAATCTATCATTTTTCCTTCCATTTTTTTAAAATAGGTAATTAGTAGTGAGGAGCGAGCATGCTTGGCCGAGTACCGGTTCGGCTTGAGCATCGCTATGCTCGGCACGTGGCGGTACTCGGCCGAATACCCCGTGTGCTCGTCGCATTGCTCGAGTCTCCGCCCCGCACGTTTTGAGCATCCTGAAGCATCCAATCAGCATTCAGGTAAGTAATTCCCTCCAGTGTAATGCCATAGCCATGTTAGCTATAAGCCTTACACTGGTTGGCTGGCCGGAACACGTGGTACTAGTTTATATAGGAGCCGACGTCCTGCGCTCGGATCATTCAGCGTCAGGGAGAGCCGACAGTGGGCAGGGACATATAGCATATAACGATTGAACTCCCAAAAAGCTCTTGAAAGACAAAACAGTCCTCTTCAGGACTAAAGTGTGTGTTTGACAGCAGTGCAGCATTTTTTTAAATTTTTTTTTTAACAAGGGTTAAATTCGGCAGTATTAGGGACTGGCGTCTGCAGGAAGGGACAGATAGTGCAGGGCTGGAAAATCGTTGTGTTCAGTACCAAAAAGCTTTCAAAAGAAATAAATATTACATATCAGTGAGATCTACAGCACACCATCAGAAAGCAGTGTGTTTAGCAGAAATTCTAAAAAGGGGCTTATTCACTAGAGTGTGCCTGCTAGTGAGATATACACCGCTCCATCATAGAAATGTATTTTTCTGGGGAAATTAACCTAATTTGTGCCACATCTGTGTGCGCACTCACTCCACAAATGTTATATACAGTATTCCAGCCTAGAATCATTTCTTTTTGGGACAAATTTCACTAGTTTGGGTCACATCTGTGTCTGCATTTAGGCCACAACCATATATACCAGAGCTGGCCAACCTGCGGCTCTCCAGCTGTTGTAAAACTACAATTCCCACCATGCCATGCTGTAGACTGATAGCTGTAGGCTGTCTGAGCATGCTGGGAGTTGTAGTTTTGCAACAGCTGGAGAGCCTCAGGTTTGGCCAGCCCTGATATATACAGTAATTCAGCAGAGACTTCTTTCTATTTGGGACAAAAATCCCTAGTTTGGGTTTCATCTGTGTGTGAATTTAGGCCGCAACCGTTATATACAGTAATTCAGCCTAGATTTATTTCTATTTGGGACACATTTCACTAGTTTTGGTCACATCTGTGTGTGAATTTAGGCAGCAACCATATATACAGTTATTCACCAGAGAATTATTTCTATTTGTGACAAATATCCTTAGTTTGGGTGACTTCTGTGCCTGAATTTAGACTGCAACCATATATACAGTTAGTCACCAGAGAACTATTTCTATTTGTGACAAATTTCACTGGTTTTGGTCACATCTGTGCGTGAATTTAGGCCGCAACCGTTATATACAGTAATTCAGCCTAGATTTATTTCTATTTGTGACAAATTTCACTGGTTTTGGTCACATCTGTGTGTGAATTTAGGCCGCAACCATATATACAGTAGTTCAGCAGAGAATTATTTATATTTGGGACAAATTTCAATATTTTGGGTCTCATGTGTGTGTGAATTTAGTCCGCAACCATATATACAGTAATTCCGCAGATAATTATTTCTATTTGGGACAAATTTAACAGTTTTGTGCCAAATATACTGTCCATGTACTGTGGATTCATGTGACAAATACTCTATCACATTTGAAAAGAGTGTCCGTTGCGCCAACCTAAATAATCTGTGCATAATCTAGTGTCCATATTCTGTTCATTACTGGGGGATATATTAAGTCAAAATAAAAATGTGTGTGTCTAGCGACAAAATAAATAATCTGTTCAAAATCTAGTGTCCATAGTGCGTGGCTCTCTGTTTCAAATACAGTACCACATGTGAAAACAGTCTATTTTTGTGAGAAGTTAAATATTTGCGCCACATCTACTTTGTGTGCATTTCATACATATTACTAACATATACTGTACTTCATCCGCAGACGGTGTATGGTAGTCTGTGACATTATCAGAGCTACATCCCCTGTGAAAAGTGTGTGCATCCAAAATACCTGTTTTAATTGATTGGCGCGTACACGTACATATCCTACAATACTGTAGGTGTTAGATACTTTTAAGCATATATAACATTTCAAATTAAGAGGGCGGCCAGTATGGGACGTGGAAGTGGCCGTGATGCTGATGGTTCACGCAGAGGCTTTGGCCCTAGGCTCAATGAAACAGAGTAAAATAATGTAGATGAGGGCCTCCAGGTGTGCTAACCCTCTAAAACAGTGAAGGCGATGGCGAACCTTTTAGAGACTGATTGCCCAAACTGCAAGCACAAACACACTTATTTATCGCAAAGTGCCCACACGATCATTTACCCTGAATACTACAGTCCAATATAGTATATCTTCCATGTTCCTTATTATTTTGCTATAGTGGCCTGCCTACAGTCAATGTGCTGCCAGTGCCATTCATGGCGTACCCGACGCTGATGAATGGCAGGAAAACTGTCGGGCATATTGGTGCACCATAGACTTTTTCAAGAGTAAGGGTGCCCACAGAGAAGGCTCTGAGTGTCTCTCTGAGTGTCGCCCCTGGCATCTGTGCAAGGGTTTCGCTGACCCTATAAAACATTATGAGCAAGGGCAGCCTAAAAAGCATGTTGATATGATGGAGGAGGAGGAGAAGGACGAGAAAAGGAAGATTGAACCATATAACCTTTTTGGTGGTAGCAGAGGTGCATGTGAATACAGTCTATTCAGTGCTTTACAAACAACACATTTAGAGTGCCTCTATGTTCAGCCGCTTTCCTCTGGTGGAGTAGAGAAGTCAGGGGCAATCCAGGCCTTGTTCATTTTTTTAAGAGTCGACCTGTCAGCATTTTCATTAAATAGGCAGATGCGCTTATCAGTTATTATGCCCCCAGCAACACTATATACCCACTCTGACAAAACGCTGGCGGCAGGGCATTCCAGCACCTCTGAGGCATAGAGTGCAAGTTTGTGCCACGTGTCCAGCTTGGACACCGACCCAGTAGTTGTAAGGCACAGAGGGATCACCGAGGATGCTGACACGGTCGGCTATGTACTCCTTCACAATCTTCCACAATGTTTCCCTCCTTGTGACACTAGGCCGCGCATCAGGGTGAGGGTGCTGGCGGGGTGTCATGAAACTGTCCCAGGCCTTGTAGAGTGTCCCCCTCATCTCTACTCCTTGGTTGGCCAAGGAACTACGTACACTGCCACCAGCATTGTCAGCTGTAAATATTTCTGCAATGACATTCTGTTCTGTTATTATTATAGTTTTTTGTTTGTAGTATAGTTGGTATTATAATTGTTATTATGGTTTATGGTTGTAAAATATGTTATGGTTATTTGGTTATTTATGTGTTAATTAACAGGCCCTGCCATAGGTTTACCTCCACTTTCTGCCTCCACTGTTGTCAAATGGGAATTTTCTAAGCAATTTTTAAACAAGGACATTCTGTTATTGCATCGTTTTGCTCGTCCTCTCCACCACAGGAATGAGAGATGAGAAGTTCCCTTTGTAGGGGGAGTCGATAAGGGTGAACAACCAGTAATCCGTGTTGTCTAACATGCGTGCAACGCACGGGTCGCGGGAAAGGCAGCCTAACATGAAGTCAGCCATGTGTGCCAGATTCCCAACAGGCAAGACTTCGCTGTCGTCATCAGGAGGATGACTCCCATTCTCCTAATCCTATTCCTCCTCTCCTGCCCATCTATGCAGAACAGATGGAATAAACCTGCTATTGCTACTACCCTCTGTAGCGTAGGCAACTGTCTCTTGCTCCTCCTCATCATCTAATTCACATTGAGAAGCCGAAACTGATGGTGTTCTGGCTATCACCCTGTGTAATGTCTTCCCCCCTATCCACCTCTTCCACATGTGAGGCGTCCGCCTTCATCATTAGCAGACAGCATTTCAGCAGCCAGTTTCCTTCGGTGGTGAATCTTTCACGCATGTGTTTTTTTACATGATTCAGATTTTTATATAGTGGCACAGGGGTAAATATTTAAATGTTTTTTTTTTTTTTATATATATGTCAGGCTTGACTCCATTCTCTCCTCTCTCCTTTGCAGATGCCTTTTCAGGAGATATTAGACCCTTTCGCATTTGGGGCCTGGAGGAATTACAATTGTATTCCTTTTTTTCATTGTATGTGCCACTTTCCCTAGATCTTTCTTTGGGGTAGACAATAGAATTCCAAGATAGTCAGATAGCAGCTTGTAATTGTGGTACAGTTCCATAATGTAAAGAGGCAACAAATGCTGACCGCCATTCCCTGCGCTAACTCTGCTATGTGACGTTCTCTGGAACCCAAAGGAACATTCCGATTAGAAATTGGTCATTCTTTCTTGGTAGCCTGTGCTGACCGGGTCAATTAACTTCTTAGGTGGTCAGCTCAGCAGGCCCTTGCTCCTAATGTTTTTGAGGGTCACCAGCAGGCCATCAATGATAATTTTTCAAGGCTGTGTATGATGCCCTCCTTTATGTGTAATAAAAGGTGTATTGTAGTGCCGGTCCCTTGTAATTTTTGTCAGCCCTTTCACTTCGTGCATAGGCTTTATGAGTCCCCACTACCTGAACAATTGTAGCATCATGTGAATGAGGCCCTCCTTTATGTGATATACAGGCTGTATCTCTTCTTCCTTTTTGGCAGCACTTACACTGTATATACAATTGAATTTACAGGAAAGAATGTTTCCTAACAATTTTTCCTCTAAAAATGTTTTTTTTTGTTGTGGGGGCGGAGTTTTGACCGTTTATTTTCTCAGTCTGTTAAAGTGGTGTACAACTTGGACAACATGGTTCCCAGCAGCGACATTGCTGTCCAAGATGCATCCTGATTGATTTCAGAGGTGTTTCCATCACTTTCAGACCTTTTCCTATGGTCCAGGCACCCTCCCATCATCCGAGCAGGGGGTGCCTGGTTGTCTCCCATTATACTCGGATGGTCGGCTGAGCGCACGAATATCGCGATGTGTTCGGACCGAACAGCCAAACACTTTGGTGCTCGCTCATCACTAGTAATTAGGAAACATACTTTACATTTTTGCTAATTTTTTGCACAAGTGACAGTTTTGTGCAAAGAATCTTGAAAAAAGTGGACAGGGCTTAGCAGAAACAGCATGGCCTCTGCGGTCCAAAAGATTTACTATAATTTGCACTAGAAGCTGGAGAAAATTGCAAGACAAATTTATGCTAGCTCATAGCTTTTTCTGACACATGGACTGCCAGAAGCTGCTCTAAATTTAAGAGGCTTGCGTGTCTTAATACATTTGGTTCATCTTATGCCAGCACACCTCTTATCACGACTGGCATCCTTAATGCTAGTCTTGATAAATTCCTCCATAATGTCCAATAAAAAAAAGGAAACAATATAAAGAAAAAGGTTAAAGGGCTTGTCCAGCCTCTAAATTTTACGTTATTTGGTACAAAATAAATTAAAGGGGTTCTTTGAGACCAGGAACCTAAAGGGCGAATTGGCCATGGTGAAAAAGTACCATGCTCAGGCTCCAGCACCAAGCTTCCGCTGAGTCACAGTTCCAGGTCAGCAGGGACAGGGTCCAGAAACGCCACAGCTGGCAGCTTGGCTCTGGGCTTTTACTTTTGCACCATGCTCAACTCTACAGGTTCACAGTCTCAAAGAACTCCCTTAAATCAACACTCACCTTACCAATACCCCACCACCTGTTCTGAGGATTCACAGTCCCCAGCCAGTCTTTGCTTCCGGGTTCCACTTCACATGCAGGAAATTATCAATCACTGGCTGATGTAGGTCACCGCTGAGCTCTCCGATTGGTTGTTTGCTCATTTCCTGCGTGTCAAAAAGAATCCAGAAGCAGAGACAGATGGGGAACTGAGAAGTGTCAGGGATCGGTAAGGGGAGTATTGACTTATTTTATACTATGGAGAACCTCTTTTTTTTTTTTTTTAAGAAGTTGAGACAAACATTTAATCTTGACTAATTTTCCTTGAAAATATAGGGGGTCATTTATTAAGCCCGGCATTTTAGACGGCGGTCTTAATAACCCCTTTACCTGGGCGATGGCTCCACCAAAGTTATGAAGCGGCGCCGGCTTCTACATAACTTCTGTGTAGAAAATTATGAATGAAGCAGGACTACTGACCCATCACCTTCCCGCCAAGCCAACTTTTTTAGAACTGCCGTGAGTGGGGAAAAGTCACAGATTGCAGCGCAAAAATCTACGCCAGAAAGACGCCTAATATATATTTCTGGATAGTAAATGACCCCCATAGTTCCTATATCGCCTCATAAAATGTCTTCCTCTTCTTTGCTACTCTAGCTTTTCCCTTTTCAACAATGCATTACTAGGACAAATCCATCCCTCATGGTGACACACTGGTTGAGCCACTCCACCCGTTTCTGAATGTGAAGCATGATCCCTGAGGCCATGTTTTGTCATCTTTAGGACGTCTCTATTACAGTTCTGAGAGTACAGTCATTGCACTTTACACTTTTCTACCTCAGGACCAATTTATACTTCTGAAAGGACTTTGCCAAGGAGTCAGAATAAAAAGACACAGAAATATACAAGTAACACTGAAGTCTTCTCACTTTATTATCGATAAGGCTAGGTTTACATTGGCATTTTTCATTTCCACTGTTCTGCTCCGGTATAGGACAAGAACACAAACATAATGGCAGTGCCCCATCCATCATATGACAGACACCAATTGACCCAATGGGCTGCACTGACTATAATGGGGTCCGTCATTTAACCAGAAAGAACAGTGCAGCATGCTGTGTTATTTTGTCTGGCACTTTTGATGAAATAGGCTCCAGAGTCTCCTAATGCAGTTGTCCCCAACCTTTTTTGCACCAAGGACCAGTTTCATGTAAGACAATTTTTCCAGGTACCGGGTGGGGGGTGTGTGTGTGTGTGGGGGGGGGAATTCTGGGCCTGGGGCTTAGGGGGTGGGCGGGGTTTATAGGGGTGCTGGTCGGCGCTGACTGATTCACGCGCACGACAAAACACAAGGTGCATATTCAAATATATAACACTATATAACAATTACATTTATTATTTAAATGTGACTCCAAAAAAAAGTATTGCAACACCAATTCGATACCATGAAAAAAAAAAAATACTCACACGTTAACCACATGTTGCATGGGGTTAACGTGTGAGTATTTTTTTATTTTTACTTTTTGAAAAGTATCAATTGCCCATTATGTGAGGAGGTACTTGATGGGGTCACTTACTATTAATGTAAAGCAAATAGAGGTCTAAATTGATAAAGCCATGTGCCTCATATTAATAGTAACACCAGCGAGTACGTCCTGACATAATGGACATTGAGCAGCATGGGGTTAATGTGTAGGCTGGTGTTGGGTACTACAGTATGATAAGGTTACTGGCTATTAATGTGAGGCACATGAAGTCTAAATTGATGAAACCATGTGCCACATCTTAATAGCAACCTCGTCAAGTACCCCGCTTAACATAATGGACAACATGGGGTTAATGGCATCAGGTACTTGCTGTTAATATGAGGCACATTGTTTTATCAAATTGGACCTGCATGTGCCTCACTTTAATAGTAAGAAACCTCATTATGTGTAGGCTGGGGACTGGTCTGAAAACACAAAAATCAGGAGGAGGAGGAGGAGGAGGAGGCTGCCGCTGCTGCCGTTCGCCATGCACAAGCTGAGACGGCGCAGTGGTAAACCCTCCCCCGTCCCTCGTCCTACTTTAATATTAGACACATTCATTGGTGGCAGTGGTGCGGCACCTCAGAGCCCGCTCATTGTATTGGGCTCTGCAGCGGCCGCGTCATGGGAGGGAGGGATTCCCTCCTTCCGTCTCCACTAATGTTGGCAAAATGAAAGCGTCGGCCTGCTCATGCGCCTGGCGTCTCCGCTCCTCTCCCCTCTGCGGCCCGGCAAACTATCTCCCAGGGCCCGGTGGTTGGGGACCGCTGTCCTAATGAACCCTCCTTTGTAAATGTTAACATAGCCTAAAGTGAAGCTTCAATAGCAATGTTTATACAGCAAATATAAAGCCTACCATTTTTTGCCTTCATTACTTTTTATATGTTTTAACATTTTTTTATGCTGTACAATATCTAAAAAACAAAGTATTGCTATCTGGAAACCATTAACAAGCTGGACAGCTGAACCTATTATGGCTTTACTTTTCACATTTATAGCATTTGTGAAAACCATGTTGCCAAAAAAGTGGGTCCTCTGTCCCGCTGATCTCTCCATTCATCTGTGTGGGAGTTCCAAAAACAGCTGAAAAAGCCTTCTTGGCTATATTCAGAACTGCCATAGAAGTGAATGAAGAGATTTGCCAATGCATGGCCGCCTCCTCTCCATTCATAGCAGTTGTAGGGCAGGACTCCCCTGATGTGGGTACTGAGGTAAGACCCACATTTTTCGGACATTTATGGTTTATGCAAAAGACAAGGGAAAATCCCTTTAAATTAAGTCACGAAAATACCAGATTTGCTGTTTATAATATTTAAGCCTAACTTTTAGGGTAGATTCCCCGCCCTCACAAAAAAAAAAAAAAAAAATTCTAAGAAATCTGAATGTGTATTTTTTATTGTACAACTTTTAGACACAAAAACTGATAATTCAAATATGTTATATATAAAACATAAGAAACAACTGAGCATGAAATTCATTATGTACTTCTAGCCTTGTATAAATGAAAATACATTACCTGCACATCCCCATTACATTTAGTTAAGTCAACAGTAGTTTTAGGTGAAGGCCTTTGAGAAATAGTCATTTTTATACTACATATGCATTCTGTATTGAAGAGGGCTACAGCATTCTCAAACACGAGTATTCTTGCTGGACTTATACCACCACAGTGCCCAAATTTGAGACAACGCTGAAGCATGATGAGTGGCACACCAAATGGGAAACTGTGCCAGCTTCCAAGGAAGGTATATACAATGGGCATGAGGCATGGAAGGTGTTAAGCAGTGGATTTGGCCCTGGATGCCAGCAGGGCTTCATACTGCAGCCTTGCCTTCTCCCTCAACTCCCTCTCTCTCTCGATCAGTGCAGACTGTTCTTGCTCCCATTCCTTGAGACAAGCCTCATATTTTTCAATGTCTGGCTTCTCAGATTCTGGCAACTTCTTCTCTACAAAGCTGGTAGTCAAGCTCACGAGGTTAGCAGGTTCAATTTTGCCAAGCGATTCCAGTTTTGTGCTTAGGTCCTGAATGGGAGACAAAAAGCTCAATTTAAAACAACTTCCCAGATCCTGAAAATGACTTTGCTTAACTCCTTAAGGACACAGCCTTATTTCACCTTAAGGACCAGGCCATTTTTTGCAAATCTGACCAGTGTCACTTTAAGTGGTGATAACTTTAAAACGCTTTGACTTATCCAGGCCATTCTGAGATTGTTTTTTCGTCACATATTGTACTTCATGACACTGGTAAAATGAAGTAAAAAATAATAATTTTTATTTATAAAAAAATACCAAATTTACCTTTTTTTTTTAAAAAATTGCTAATTTCCAAGTTTCAATTTCTCTACTTCTATAATACATAGTTAGGCTCCATTCACAGGTCTGCAAAATGGGTCCGCATCCGTTCCGCAATTTTGCGGAAAGGGTGCAGACCCATTCATTCTCTATGGGGATGGAATGGATGCAGACAGCACAGTGTGCTGTCCGCATTTGCGGTGCGCGGCCCCGATCTTTGGGTCCGCAGCTCCGCAAAAAGATAGAGCATGTCCTATTCTTGTCCGCAGCTTGCAAACAAGAATAGGCATTTCTATGGGGGTGCCGGGCAGGTGTGTTGCGGACCCGCAATTTGCGGGCCCGCAACATACCACGGACGTGTGAATGCAGCCTAATACCTACAAAAATAGTTATTACTTTACATTCCCCATATGTCTACTTCATGTTTGGATCATTTTGGGAATGATATTTTATATTTTGGGGATGTTACAAGGCTTAGAAGTTTGGAAGCAAATCTTAAAATTTTTCAGACATTTTCAAAAACCCAATTTGTAGGGACCAGTTCAGGTCTGAAGTCACTTTGTGAGGCTTATATAATAGAAACCACCCAAAAATGACCCAATTCTAGAAACTACACCCCTCAAGCTATTCAAAACTGATTTTACAAACGTCGTTAACCCTTTAGGTGTTCCACAAGAGTTAATGGCAAATGGAGATAACATTTCAGAATTTCAATTTTTGGGCAAATTTCCTATTTTTTTCCAGTAACGAAGCAAGGGTTAACAGCCAAACGAGACTGTATCTTTATTGCCCTGACTGTGCCGTTTACAGAAACACCCCATATGTGGCTGTAAACTACTGTACGGGCACACAGTAGGGAGTAGAGGGAAAGGTGCGCCATATGGTTTTTGGAAGGCAGATTTTGCTGGACTGGTTTATTTACACCATGTCCCATTTGAAGCCCCCCTGATGCACCCCTAGTGTAGAAACTCCATAAAAGTGACCCCATCTAGGAAACTACACCCCTCAAGGTATTCAAAACTGATTTTACGAACTTTGTTAACCCTTTAGGTGTTGCACAAGATTTATTGGCAAATGGCGAGGAAATTAGAGAATTTCATTTTTTTGCCAAATTTTCCATTTTAACCCATTTTTTCCACTAACAAAGCAAGGGTTAACAGCCAAACAAGACTGTATCTTTATTGCCCTGACTCTGCTGTTTACAGAAACACCCCATATGTGGTCGTACACTACTGTACGACCACATGGCGGGGCGTAGAGGGAAAGGAGAGCCGTGTGGTTCTTGGAGGGACGATTTTCTATGGACCAGTTTATTTATACCGTGTCCTGTTTCAACCCCCCTCATGCACCCCTGGAGTAGAAACTCCCTAAAAGTGACCCCATTTTGGAAATTACGGGATAAGGTGGCGGTTTTGTTGGGACTATTTTTAGGGTACATATGATTTTTGGTTGCTCTAAATTACATTTTTGTGAGGTAAGGTTACCAAAAATTGAAATTCTGAAATTTCATCTCCATTTGCCATTAACTGTTGAGGAACACCTAAAGGGTTAATAAAGTTTGTAAAATCAGTTTTGAATACCTTGAGGGGTGCATCAGGGTGGTTTCAAAAGGGACATGGTGTCAATAAAAAAAGGCCATCAAAATCGGCCTTCCAGAAACCATGTCGGTCCTTTCCTTTTGCGCCCTGCCTTTTAGTTATACAAGGCAGAGATAAGAGAAATAAAAAAGAAGAGGGGATTAGTCACAGACAGGGCCGGATTAACGTAGGGGCTGATGGAGCTGCAGCTCCAGGCCCCTACCATAAAATAGGCCCATCTGCCAGCCAAAAGGCCGTCGGAGGGTTAAAAGTCCTCTGTTGTACACAGAGCAGCGTCACATAGCACAGACAATGCAGAGACGCTCACCTCACGCTGGCAGCAGGGAGCCTGAGGGAGGGACTCGGGAGGAGCGTAATATGATCCTAGAGTGGAAGCTGCTTCTGCCAGCCCCTCCCCTCCCCGCCCACCAACCAATCAGAGCTGAGGCAAGGCAAGCACTAGCGGCTCTGAGTCGTCTGAGTAGTACAGGGAGTCTTCACAGGTCCTGTAAGGGAACTGCACAGTGTAAAGTGTAGTTCCCAGGTTAGAACAGTGCATCTGCCAGGACCTGTGATGACATCATCTTCAACATCACAGGTCCTGCAGAATCTAGCAAAGGAACTGCACCAAAAATGGTGTAGTTCCTAGGTTTGAAAGGTACATCTGCCAGGACCTGTGATGACATCATCACAGGTCCTTCAACCCCTAACAGCAAGTATTAGAAGTTCACAAGCAGCTCTGCATTGATCCATACAGACTGGAATGGAGTGGTAAGAGGAGGTCCTCCACTTTTCATCATTTACCCCCTCTCCATGCCCTGTTTTTACTCATTGCTCACTCATGTATAATACTTCAGACAGTTACAGTGACCACTACCTCATGTACTTCACACACACAGTGACTATAATGCATAACTGACCACATATTTCTATAAACACTGCATCTACAGTATTATACCTTGTATGCCTCATATATATATATATATATATATATATATATATACACACACACACACTGCATATAATAAACAGTATTATAGATGCAATATGTACAGATATATAATATATATTGCAGTGTACTGATATGTGAGGTACAAGGTATAATATATGCAGTGTCTATAGATATATTGTATATACAGCAGTGTACTGATATGTTAGGTATGAGGTATAATAGATGGTGTGTACAGGTATATTGTATATACAGTATTGGATTGATATGTGAGGTACGAGCTGTAATTTATACCTCATATATCAGTACACTGCTGTATATACTATATACCTGAACACACTGCATATATTATACCACGTTCCTCACATATCAGTACACTGCTGTATACACTATACATCTGTACACACTGTATCTATTATACCTCTTATGTGCCAGGCCTGTTTTGTAATCCCAATCCGGCCCTGATGGCATAAATTATAAAACAGCAGCGAACATAGTTCATGGAACAAAGAGAGAGGCCTGGAATGGATAGTGGGAGGGGCTATAAAAGGGGAATGGGGGCCCAAGTTAGATTCTTGCTATGGGGCCCAGTGATTTCTATGTACGCCTTTGACAGGAGCAGAGAGATAAGAGAAGTGACAGATGACACAGAGTTTAGATTACAGGTTGAATTAACCCTTTAGGATCAAATTGGCTTCTCAGGAGGTATATATGTTAAAGGAATCTCATTCAGTAGCTATATAACTAAGGGTGGGTTCACATCTCCTTTATGGATTCCGTTAAGTGGGGACTATTTTATTATCAGCCAGTGACTGTTACTGTAATACTGTTATCAATTCAGCACATAGTTTTCCCTGTGCGTGCATTCACATTTCACTTCACTTGGTTCGTTGAACTACTGTCAGTATCAGACTGTTGTCACTGTGGGTAACAATGCACAACAGACAACAATGCACACCACAGTGACAGCTCCTGACTCCTGTCCTGAGTCCTCCTGTCCGGCGTCAGCCTCAGCTTCCCTTCACTATCACTATAATCAATCCCTCTTCCTGATCCTGACTCACTCATTAGAGAGCTGAAGATCCGACTGAGTCAGCAGCAGCAAGTGAATCGAATGGATAGCATCTGCGCATGCGCATCGGCACCTAGAGTCTTCGGTTCACTTGCGAGTCAGCTCAGCAGTCAGTGACTCAGCAAGTGAACCTAAGATCCGATTCATCTGAAAGATCCAAACTTCCCATCACTACTGAGGTCATATCCGGCGGGCTGCGGCATTACAGGAACAGCACCAGCTGCTCTGACATCCTGCCGCCGGATATACGTCACAGGATATCCGGCGGCAGGACGTCAGAGCAGCTGGTGCGGTTCCTGTAATGCCGGCCCGCCGGATATGACCTCAGTGCGCCCGCGGTTATCCCTCCTGCACGCTGCGCTGTGTACAACCTGCTCAGCAGTTTCGACCAGCACACGGCCCACAGCGCTCAGCCACACCAGCCCGTGAGACAGCAGGAGCTTCTGGAGCAGGTATCAGATAAACTCATCCAGTTGGAAGGGAGGGCAATCATAGTGCTGTTATGATTTATGGACACAGCTCTCAGCATGCTTAGCCAGCCTTCTATCTGGCTTTGCATCTTGAGAGTCACAGTCCACAGGCTGTTTCTGAGCCTGTGGACTGTGACTCTCAAGAAGCACAGCCAGATAGAAGGCTGGCTAAGCATGCTGAGAGCTGTGTCCATAAATCATAACAGCACTATGAAAATTACTGACTGGCTAAGCATGCTGAGAGCTCAGTCTCTATAACATAACACATTAAAGAAATTACTGTTTCTAGCTGCTAGTCCACAGCAGCTAGAAACAGTAATTTATTTAACCACCTCAGCCCCCAGTGCTTAAACACCCTGAAAGACCAGGCCACTTTTTACACTTCTGACCTACACTACTTTCACCGTTTATTGCTCGGTCATGCAACTTACCACCCAAATGAATTTTACCTCCTTTTCTTCTCACTAATAGAGCTTTCATTTGGTGGTATTTCATTGCTGCTGGCATTTTTACTTTTTTTGTTATTAATCGAAATTTAACGATTTTTTTGCAAAAAAATGACATTTTTCACTTTCAGTTGTAAAATTTTGCAAAAAAAAACGACATCCATATATAAATTTTGCTCTAAATTTATTGTTCTACATGTCTTTGATAAAAAAAAAATGTTTGGGTAAAAAAAAAATGGTTTGGGTAAAAGTTATAGCGTTTACAAACTATGGTACAAAAATGTGAATTTCCGCTTTTTGAAGCAGCTCTGACTTTCTGAGCACCTGTCATGTTTCCTGAGGTTCTACAATGCCCAGACAGTACAAACACCCCACAAATGACCCCATTTCGGAAAGTACACACCCTAAGGTATTCGCTGATGGGCATAGTGAGTTCATAGAACTTTTTATTTTTTGTCACAAGTTAGCGGAAAATGATGATTTTTTTTTTTTTCTTACAAAGTCTCATATTCCACTAACTTGTGACAAAAAATAAAAACTTCTATGAACTCACTATTCCCATCACGAAATACCTTGGGGTCTCTTCTTTCCAAAATGGGGTCACTTGTGGGGTGGTTATACTGCCCTGGCATTCTAGGGGCCCAAATGTGTGGTAAGGAGTTTGAAATCAAATTCTGTAAAAAATGACCTGTGAAATCCGAAAGGTGCTCTTTGGAATATGGGCCCCTTTGCCCACCTAGGCTGCAAAAAAGTGTCACACATCTGGTATCTCTGTATTCAGGAGAAGTTGAGGAATGTGTTTTGGGGTGTCTTTTTACATATACCCATGCTGGGTGAGATAAATATCTTGGTCAAATGCCAACTTTGTATAAAAAAATGGTAAAAGTTGTCTTTTGCCAAGATATTTCTCTCACCCAGCATAGGTATATGTAAAATGACACCCCAAAACACATTCCCCAACTTCTCCTGAGTACGGAGATACCAGATGTGTGACACTTTTTTGCAGCCTAGGTGGGCAAAGGGGCCCATATTCCAAAGAGCACCTTTCGGATTTCACAGGTCATTTTTTACAGAATTTGATTTCAAACTCCTTACCACACATTTGGGCCCCTAGAATGCCAGGGCAGTATAACTACCCCACAAGTGACCCCATTTTGGAAAGAAGACACCCCAAGGTATTCCGTGAGGGGCATAGCAAGTTCCTAGAATTTTTTATTTTTTGTCACAAGTTAGTGGAAAATGATGATTTTTTTTTTTTTTTTTTTTTTTCATACAAAGTCTCATATTCCACTAACTTGTGACAAAAAATTAAAACTTTCATGAACTCACTATGCCCATCAGCGAATACCTTGGGGTCTCTTCTTTCCAAAATGGGGTCACTTGTGGGGTAGTTATACTGCCCTGGCATTCTAGGGGCCCAAATGTGTGGTAAGGATTTTGAAATCAAATTCTGTAAAAAATGACCTGTGAAATCCGAAAGGTGCTCTTTGGAATATGGGCCCCTTTGCCCACCTAGGCTGCAAAAAAGTGTCACACATCTGGTATCTCTGTATTCAGGAGAAGTTGAGGAATGTGTTTTGGGGTGTCTTTTTACATATACCCATGCTGGGTGAGATAAATATGGTAAAAGTTGTCTTTTGCCAAGATATTTCTCTCACCCAGCATGGGTATATGTAAAATGACACCCCAAAACACATTCCCCAACTTCTCCTGAGTACGGAGATACCAGATGTGTGACACTTTTTTGCAGCCTAGGTAGGCAAAGGGGCCCATATTCCAAAGAGCACCTTTCGGATTTCACAGGTCATTTTTTACAGAATTTGATTTCAAACTCCTTACCACACATTTGGGCCCCTAGAATGCCAGGGCAGTATAACTACCCCACAAGTGACCCCATTTTGGAAAGAAGAGACCCCAAGGTATTCGCTGATGGGCATAGTGAGTTCATGGAAGTTTTTATTTTTTGTCACAAGTTATTGGAATATGAGACTTTGTATGAAAAAAAAAAAAAAAATAAATAAAATCAGCATTTTCCACTAACTTGTGACAAAAAATAAAAAATTCTAGGAACTCGCCATGCCCCTCACGGAATACCTTGGGGTGTCTTCTTTCCAAAATGGGGTCACTTGTGGGGTAGTTATACTGCCCTGGCATTTTCCAGGGGCCCTAATGTGTGGCAAGTAGGTAAATGACCTGTGAAATCCTAAAGGTGCTCTTTGGAATATGGGCCCCTTTGCCCACCTAGGCTGCAAAAAAGTGTCACACATGTGGTATCGCCGTATTCAGGAGAAGTTGGGGAATGTGTTTTGGGGTGTCATTTTACATATACCCTTGCTGGGTGAGAGAAATATCTTGACAAAAGACAACTTTTCCCATTTTTTTTATACAAAGTTGGCATTTGACCAAGATATTTCTCTCACCCAGCATGGGTATATGTAAAAAGACACCCCAAAACACATTCCCCAACTTCTCCTGAGTACGGCGATACCAGATGTGTGACACTTTTTTGCAGCCTAGATGCGCAAAGGTGCCCAAATTCCTTTTAGGAGGGCATTTTTAGACATTTGGATACCAGACTTCTTCTCACGATTTGGGGCCCCTAGAATGCCAGGGCAGTATAAATACCCCACATGTGACCCCATTTTGGAAAGAAGACACCCCAAGGTATTCAATGAGGGGCATGGCGAGTTCATAGAAATTTTTTTTTTTTGGCACAAGTTAGCGGAAATTGATATTTTTAATTTTGTTCTCACAAAGTCTCCCGTTCCGCTAACTTGGGACAAAAATTTCAATCTTTCATGGACTCAATATGCCCCTCACGGAATACCTGGGGGTGTCTTCTTTCCGAAATGGGGTCACATGTGGGGTATTTATACTGCCCTGGCATTCTAGGGGCCCTAAAGCGTGAGAAGAAGTCTGGAATATAAATGTCTAAAAAATTTTACGCATTTGGATTCCGTGAGGGGTATGGTGAGTTCATGTGAGATTTAATTTTTTGACACAAGTTAGTGGAATATGAGACTTTGTAAGAAAAAAAAATAATAATTCCGCTAACTTGGGCCAAAAAAATGTCTGAATGGAGCCTTACAGAGGGGTGATCAATGACAGGGGGGGTGATCAATGACAGGGGGGTGATCAATGACAGGGGGGTGATCAATGACAGGGGGGTGATCAATGACAGGGGGGTGATCAATGACAGGGGGGTGATCAGGGAGTCTATATGGGGTGATAACCACAGTCATTGATCATGCCCCTGTAAGGCTTCATTCAGACGTCCGGATGCGTTTTGCGGATCCGATCCATCTATCAGTGCATCCGTAAAAATCATGCGGACATCTGAATGGAGCTTTACAGGGGGGTAATCAATGACAGGGGGGTGATCAGGGAGTCTATATGGGGTGATAACCACAGTCATTGATCACGCCCCTGTAAGGCTTCATTCAGACGTCCGGATGCGTTTTGCGGATCCGATCCATCTATCAGTGCATCCGTAAAAATCATGCGGACATCTGAATGGAGCTTTACAGGGGGGTAATCAATGACAGGGGGGTGATCAGGGAGTCTATATGGGGTGATCACCACAGTCATTGATCATGCCCCTGTAAGGCTTCATTCAGACGTCCGGATGCGTTTTGCGGATCCGATCCATCTATCAGTGGATCCGTAAAAATCATGCGGACGTCTGAATGGAGCTTTACAGGGGGGTAATCAATGACAGGGGGGTAATCAATGACAGGGGGGTGATCAGAGAGTCTATATGGGGTGATCACCACAGTCATTGATCACGCCCCTGTAAGGCTTCATTCAGACGTCCGGATGCGTTTTGCGGATCCGATCCATCTATCAGTGCATCCGTAAAAATCATGCGGACATCTGAATGGAGCTTTACAGGGGGTTGATCAATGACAGGGGTGTAATCAATGACAGGGGGGTGATCAGGGAGTCTATATGGGGTGATAACCACAGTCATTGATCACGCCCCTGTAAGGCTTCATTCAGACGCCTGGATGCGTTTTGCGGATCCGATCCATCTATCAGTGGATCCGTAAAAATCATGCAGACATCTGAATGGAGCTTTACAGGGGGGTAATCAATGACAGGGGAGTGATCAGGGAGTCTATATGGGGTGATCACCACAGTCATTGATCACACCCCTGTAAGGCTTCATTCAGACGTCCGGATGCGTTTTGCGGATCCGATCCATCTATCAGTGGATCCGTAAAAATCATGCGGACGTCTGAATGGAGCTTTACAGGGGGGTGATCAATGACAGGGGGGTGATCAATGACAGGGGGGTAATCAATGACAGGGGGGTAATCAGGCAGTCTATATGGGGTGATCAGGGGCTAATAAGGGGTTAATAAGTGACGGGGGGGGGGTGTAGTGTAGTGTAGTGGTGCTTGGTGGTACTTTACTGAGCTACCTGTGTCCTCTGGTGGTCGATCCAAACAAAGGGGACCACCAGAGGACCAGGTAGCAGGTATATTAGACGCTGTTATCAAAACAGCGTCTAATATACCTGTTAGGGGTTAAAAAAAACACATCTCCAGCCTGCCAGCGAACGATCGCCGCTGGCAGGCTGGAGATCAACTCTACCACCGTCTGTTCCTGTGATCGCGCATGCCTGTGTGCGCGCGTTCACAGGAAATCTCGCGTCTCGCGAGAGGACGCGCCGGCGCGTCCAGGAGGAATGAATCAACCACCTCCAGGACGCGTCTGTGCGTACAGCGGTCCGGAGGTGGTTAAAGGGATTCTGTCACCAGGTTTCACCCCTGTCAGCTAAAAATATGCTGATGTTCAGGGCGTCTTCACGATTCCTAATGTGGGCTTATAAATGTCATCTGTGGGCTTATTTAGCTAAAAAAAACAGCTATTACTAACCTGTCAGTCAAACAAATAATGTGCCCAAGGGGATGTTAATGGATGCAAGGTGGCAGCTGCACCCGCCGCCGTTCGTGCCCAGCGCCGCCTTTCCGGACTTCTGCGCCGCCTCCTAATCCTCTGTGCCGCCTCTCGCTCTCCCTCCCACCCCCTCCTCCTGCTGTAAGATCTCGCGCTTGCGCACAGGGCTCTGCCTGATGCGCCTGTGCAGACTTCTCCATTTGTCTTCTTACAGTGAAGTGCGCATGCGCCGACACTTCGCGCAACCCCTGTATGCGTGAGATCTTACAGCAGGAGGAGGGGGGAGGGAGGGAGAGCGAGAGGCGGCACAGAGGATTAGGAGGCGGCGCAGAAGTCCGGAAAGGCGGCGCTGGGCACGAACGGCGGTGGGTGCGGCCAGCACCTTGCATCCATTAACATCCCCTTGGGCACCTTTTTTGTTTGACTGACAGGTTAGTAAAAGCTGTTTTTTAGCTAAATAAGCCCACAGGTGACATTTATAAGCCCACATTAGGAATCGTGAAGACGCCCTGAACATCAGCATATTTTTAGCTGACAGGGGTGAAACCTGGTGACAGAATCTCTTTAATGTGTTATGTTATTTAGACACAGCTCTCAGCATGCTTAGCCAGCCTTCTATCTGACTGGCTAAGCATGCTGAGTGCTGTGTCCATAAATCATAACACAGCTCTATGAAAATTACTGTTTCTAGCTGCTGTTGTCCACAGTCCACAGCAGCTAGAAAACAGTAATCTTTATAGTCATGTTAAATGATCACTATAGTGTCAGGAAAACAAAGCGGTTTTCCTGACACTATAGTGCCCTGAGGGTGCCCCCACCCTCAGGGTCCCCCTCCCGTGGTCCCCCTCCATGTTGCCAAGATAGACGCCAAATGAAGGGGTAGTTGCAGGAACAAAATACTTTAATGGTATCGATAAAATATATATGTAATTAAGACACTGAGTGCAGTTCCATAAAAAGGCCCAGCAAAATCCTCAGCACCAGGCCCATGATGCTCTTGATCCGGCCCTGGTCACAGACTCTTTGGGTATAAAGAGTCTGGGATATCCAGGCAGGGCACCAAAGGAAGGACCGTCAATGGAAAATTCCAGGTATATTTAATTAGTGGAGAGGTGATAGGCTGCCACAGGCATACTGTCCAGATAGGGAATAACGTAAGTGAACATAGTACAGAGATAAAGACACAGGAGGAGAAAAAAAGCCTGTACAGTATATGGCGCCAAATGCCTCAGAAGTAATAGCCCACTTGTGATTAGTGACTAATTGTGGGATGACTCTACTATATTTATCTTAAAATCCACAATATTTGCATAAAAAGCAGAGTTACCTTTTAAAATAGGTAAAGACTTTAAATAGTAGAATAGAAACGCAGTATTGAAATCTACAATAAAAACTCACTTCACCCAGGAGGGGCAGGGTGGGATAAAGCTCAAGACACCCACTCTGCTTCCTCCTGCGCCTGGGTCGCCTGTAGGATCTTCTGGAAATAACGGCAGTCACAATTAGTACATCTGGTTATTTTCCTTTTTAATTAGCACAGGGTAGGGGTAAATGCAGGCTCAACGCGTTTCGGGGTCACTGGGATCCCCTTCATCAGGAGTTGTGACTGCCGTTATTTCCAGAAGATCCTACAGGCGACCCAGGCGCAGGAGGAAGCAGAGTGGGTGTCTTGAGCTTTATCCCACCCTGCCCCTCCTGGGTGAAGTGAGTTTTTATTGTAGATTTCAATACTGCGTTTCTATTCTACTATTTAAAGTCTTTACCTATTTTAAAAGGTAACTCTGCTTTTTATGCAAATATTGTGGATTTTAAGATAAATATAGTAGAGTAGAGTCCTGTGTTTTTAGATATACAGCAGTTTACGACCACAAATGTGGCGTTTCTGTAAACTGCAGTATCAGGGTAATAAATATAAAGTTTTGTTTGGTTGTCAACCCTTGCTCTGTTACCGGAAAAAACGGATTGAAATGGAAAAGTGCCAAAAATAGCTGTTTTCGCACATTTTTTTTTTTTTTGACCGTGTTAATCTGGGGGGTTAGGTCATGGGGTATTTTTATAGAGGAGATTCTTACGGACGCGGCGATACCTAATAAGTCAACTTTTTTACAATTATTTAGGTTTTAGACTATATTATCCTTTTTGATACAAAAAAATATTTTTTGTATCTCTAAAGTCTAAGAGTCATTTTTTATTTTAGTTTTTTAGCCGATTATCTTATGTAGGGGCTCATTTTTTGCGGGATGAGAGGACGGTTTTATTGGCACTATTTTGGGGGCTATATGACTTTTTGATCGCTTGCTATTAAACTTTTTGTTATGTAAGGTTTCTTTTTTTGGACCGTGTTAATCTGGGGAGTTAGGTCATGGGGTATTTTTATAGAGGAGATTATTACCGACGCGGCAATACCTAAGGCCTCTTTCACACTTGCGTTGTCCGGATCCGGCGTGTACTCCACTTGCCGGAATTACACTCCGGATCCGGAAAAACGCAAGTGTACTGAAAGCATTTGAAGACGGAACCGTCTTCCAAATGCGTTCAGTGTTACTATGGCACCCAGGACGCTATTAAAGTCCTGGTTGCCATAGTAGTAGTGGGGAGCGGGGGAGCGGTATACTTACCGTCCGTGCGGCTCCCCGGGCGCTCCAGAATGACGTCAGAGCGCCCCATGCGCATGGATGACGTGATCCATGTGATCACATGATCCATGAGCTTGGGGCGCCCTGACGTCACTCTGGAGCGCCCGGGGAGCCGCACGGACGGTAAGTACACTGCTCCCCGCTCCCCACTACACTTTACCATGGCTGCCAGGACTTTAGCGTCTTGGCAGCCATGGTAACCACTCTGAAAAAGCTAAATGTCGGATGCGGCAATGCGCCGAAACGACGTTTAGCTTAAGGCCGGATCCGGATCAATGCCTTCCAATGGGCATTAATTCCGGATCCGGCCTTGCGGCAAGTGTTCCGGATTTTTGGCCGGAGCAAAAAGCGCAGCATGCTGCGGTATTTTCTCCGGCCAACAAACGTTCCATACCGGAACTGAAGACATCCTGATGCATCCTGAACGGATTTCTCTCCATTCAGAATGCATTAGGATAATCCTGATCAGGATTCTTCCGGCATAGAGCCCCGACGACGGAACTCTATGCCGGAAGACAATAACGCAGGTGTGAAAGAGCCCTAATTTGTCTACTTTTTTTAAAATTATTTTAGTTTTTACAATTTTTTTTGGTGTCTCAAGTCTAAAACCAGTTTTTTTATCCGATTGTCAGTGGCTAAATTGGGATATAAATTTAGTACTCCATGGAAGTGTGTTACTCCTGTGCGCGAGTCGGTCTCAAATGAAATGCGGTCACCGGGAGCAGGCAGTTCCGAGAACAGCCGCCGGGGGCCTTCATCGGGCTGTTCTTAGAACACTTGTCTGCACCCGGAGACCGCATTTCATTTCAGACCGGCTGGTGCACAGGCACAGGTAAGGGCTTACCTGTGCATCGCCGGACTTGTCAGTTAAAATGGCAGCTTGCATGTGTTCGCGGGCGAACATGGCGAACTGGCCATCACTGCACAGTAGACAGGAGATGACCCAATTGATTTACATGGGAGAGTTTTCTAGGCATGCTCTGTGACCTGTGCAGAGGTCAGGAGGAACTAGATAAGCTGTGACATCACCTACTGTGAATAGTGGATTCTGTGTTATCTATACAGAGGTGTTACTTGTCATTGTAATTCTGCCCGTTAGACCTAGTGGCCAATGTTAAAATTTCTGGATTATATGCAATTTTTAAATATAGTTACGTGGATATATATATATATATCACTGAAACTTTAAAAAATATATTTTAAAGGGACCCTGTCGTGTTGAACATGGTGTTTGATCTGCAGGATACAGAACAGGAGGAGCTACGCAGATTGATATATAGTTCTGTAAGAGAAGATTCAGTGTAACTTGTATTTTATTCATTTAAATTCCTGCTAATTGGGGTCCACTTACATGAACAGATAAATTGGCCATAAAGAGCAACAATATAGAAAGTCTACATTTTATAATAAATGTGTATTTCTGTGTTAAAAGGGTTATCCGAAACTATAAATTGCCCCCCATACAGGATATACTTACCCGGGTCCCCGCACCACTGCTGCTGCTTCTCCCCGTGCACAGATGAAAACATCCGGTGTTGGGGGAGAGCAGCCAATGGCAGGCAGGGACGTAGTATTGTGGGTGATGCTAGGTAGGCTTGTTCCCATCTGCCATTGGCTGCACCGCTCCCCCCCCCCACGACACCGGATGTTTTCATCCGTGCACAGGGAGTAACAGTGGTGGCGCATGGACTAGGAGGGGCACGGGGACCCGGATAAGTATATTCCGTGTGAGGGGCATATGGGGGCGGGGGGAGGGCAATTTATAGTTTCAGGTAAGCCCTTTAAAGCAATTTGTGCTATCCTCCTCTCATGCCCACTGCATTATAACTGACAGGCAGACGCCTGTTTGCATTTGTGGATGGGCAACTGACAAGCAATGATTTATAAAGATGGAAAAAAATAAAAAAACTGAGACAGCATGTCCAAACTTGTGGAATTTAATCCAGATGCAACGTTTCGGCTTAAGGAAGCCTTTGTCAAGCATGTCATGCTTGACAAAGGCTTCCTTAAGCCGAAACGTTGCATCTGGATTAAATTCCACAAGTTTGGACATGCTGTCTCCGTTTTTTTATTTTTTTTAATCTTTATTGTTCACACTACCTTTGGGGGATTTTACCACCCCCTTGGAGATGAGCACCCACTACTCTTATACTAAGGAGTGCTGTTGATCCTCGATTTTTGCAAGCAATAATTTATGTCAGCATAAAAGATAATCAATGACAAAAGCATTAATTACTGCACATGTTTACCCTGGACAATAATTCCTAATGATCTCTAAAATATGGCCATTCAGCCGACTATCGCCACTTGGTGAAGTCCAGAGCGCCTTGCTATTTACTACCTGACAATGCTCCCTGTATGACAGTGTATACAGAAGTATCTGTCAATCACTGATCCACTGTAGAAAGAGCAGGGATTTAAAGGGAATCTGCCAGCAGCTTAGATCACGCTGGTCTTTGAAATCTGCTGTGCCATTGGAGGATGCGGTAATTTAGGACGACCTGCAGGCCTTGTCATAAATTAAGCGTCCCTCCAGCTGACCATGCAGGAGTGTGAAATCAGCGACTTCTTCCAACAGTCAGTGCAACGTGACTTGGCACTAAACAATGGATATATTGCTCAATAGTCAGATACATACAATATTTGAACCACTGAATCTATTCCTGTTAACTAGAATTGTCACGCACCAGTTGCTAACACAGTTTTTTTTTTTTTGCCGTTATGAAATCAGTTACAATATTATATGTAAATATACAGGTATATATATAAGTGTTTTAGTAATTTAGGGTCATCACCGCTGACTCAGAGACTTCTTGAAGACGTTAGATGATATTTAGCCTACAAGCAGACCACCCATATTCCAGTTTGTAGACGGCTAATGGGATAATGAGGTTTTTTTCATGTGCTATGAACACTCATACATGGTGGCTCTGCTATCTGACAGCCAAGGTGCTAAAAATATACTTATATGTCACCTGGCTTCCTATGAAACTAATCCTAGTGAGTGTGTGTGATTAGATTGGTTACAGGGACTAAAGTGAACGATGACTATCTCTGCAGAGCCGGCGAATACACTGAAGCACAATAAGCACTGGGAAATAAATTCAGTTCTGTGCCATTTCTGCAATAAATGAACTATGGATAATAAGACATTTTCCAGGACACTGTGGGGGAGATTTATCAAGACTGGTGCTTTATGCGCCAGTCTTGATATCCCCTATGCAGGCCTCATCATAAATTAGGCACATTCTCCAGCAGCCAGAGCGCCTAAACAGAAATCTACGACAGCTCGAAGCTGCTGTGGATTTCTGGCATCATTTGCACCAGAAAACTGGCTTAAACAAAGATTTCTTTGTCTTGACTGTTGGCCACGCACCTTTCCTGCCATTGGCACGCCCCTTCTGGAAAAGTGGTGAGGGCAGCGTAAAAAAAGGCACAAACACACAGCTTGAAACTTTTTAAAGCCAATTTTCAGGCGCAAGGAAGATGATAAATCTCTTATGACTATTTTTGGCAGCTTAAAAGGGACACTGACAGGCCCGATAAACATATTTAGATATTCCTATGCAGTCATAGGTCTATTAAAGTGTATTCCAATCATATAAGTGTGCCCCCTGTCCGCATTTTAAACCATGTAAAATCAACTTTATAATCATCTGTCAATGTGCCCAAGGGGCGGTTTTTCTCCTACCTTTGTGCCCAGCCGCGCCCCAACTGTCGTTTCCTACCGCCGCCCAGCTCATTATTATTCACTGCGCTGGGCGGCTTTTACAGTCCCCGATCCTGTTAGATCCCGCGCATGCCCGACAGAAACTTATGGGCATCGGCCTCATTTGGACCTTCTGCGAATGCGCCGGATACCTGTATCCGGCACCCTCACAAGCCGGAATTTTAGTGCGCCTGCGTCCCTTATTCTTCTATGCGGCTGCTCTCTGTGTCTCCTGCTGCGCCTGCTCGGCAGGATCGGGGACTGTAAAAGCCGCCCAGTGCAGTGAATAATAATGAGCTGGGCGGCGGTAGGAAATGACAGTTGGGCGCGGCTGGGCACAAAGGTAGGAGAAAAATCGCCCCTTGGCCACAAAGGAAGGTGATTGACAGATGATTATAAAGTGGAGTTTACATGGTTTAAAATGCAGACAGGGGGTACACTTATATGATTGGAATACACTTTAATAGACCTATGACTGCATATGAATATTTAAATATGTTTATTGGGCCTGTCAGTGTCCCTTTAAAAGTCATAAACTGCAACCAAAAACACATTTGGGAAGTTTATCATGGCCCTGTAAGGTATGATACCCAGGTGCACTGCCGGATGCTGCACCCAACTTATGATGAGGTGTATGTCATAAATTAGTTGCAGCATTCAGCAGTCCCGGTGCCGCAAATGAAATCACTGAAAAAGTTGCAAACACACAGTTTGCAACTTTTTTACTCCACAAATGTGGAGTATCCGAATGATAAATCTGGACCATTGTGATTACAAAATAATAAAAAAAACATAGGTTAGATTTTTTTCAACTTTAAAGGGGTTTTCCAGTTTTTGTAATTTTCTAATCTGCCTAGAGTACTCCAAACACTGCATTGTTTGCACTATCTACCTGTTTTTCACACCAGCACTTTACTTTTCCTGTTCTCAGCATCTCTGCATCCGGGCAGGATGTTTACAAGCAGAACTTCCCATTTTCATCAGCTTCCTGCTGGGTTTTCTAACCAAAACCAGAGGGGAGCTATAGGCAGTGTGACTACTGCAGAGAGAACAGTGTAGCAGGTAGTGCAAGCCCTGAAAAACATTACAAGGTATGCTGGGTTTGGTTAGAAAAGATGAAACAGGAAAATGGGAAGTTCTGATTGTAAACATCCCGACAGGATGCAGTGATGCCGAGAACAGGGAAAGGAAAGTTCTGAAAAACAGGTATATGACGCAAAAACATGCAATGTTTGGGCTACTTTAGGAAGATAAAAAAATTTCCCTATGAAACTTGAGAGCCACTTTAAAGAGGTTATCCCATGACTAATGTAAAAAATCAGACGTCATATACTGTAGGACATGACAATCTCTTTCTAACAAAGCTAGAACCAACCCTGTTCCTCACATGGATCCAGAGATCTCCCCATTCATTGATCCGCTAGATTTAAATCAAGCTGGCAGCTCAAGGGGAGTGTCCTTTCTGCTGCAGCTAAGGGGGCGTGTCCATGCTCTCACTATCAAAGCTCAGGAGGCAGTTGAAGGATGAAACTGAGCATGTGCGGCCATCTCAGTGAGCAGGAGAAAGAAATAAGTTAAAAAAACAACTAATAAACAGCAGGTGGCGCTATACAGATACATGTTATTGAATAACTTAGTGGTTACACAAAAATTTTAATTACATGTAATTACAAAAGTATTAAGATCCAGGTGCTGGTTTTACAACTGTAGAATATGTTTAAGAAAATTCTCCTCCTAGTAACTATCCAACTATTCATTTCTACACTATTCAGATTTATTTTAGAATACACCAGTGCAGTATATGAAATGATTACTGCACTGAGAGAAGAGGAGGGGGCTACTTCCAAAGTCAATAAAGCTGAAGAGTTAATATACGATAAAGACTTGTGAAGCATCGCCTTATATCTACATCCCTCAGATGCCGTATGTAACTGGTCTCTTGTTCAAGAGCTGCTAACCATGAAAAAGCTCTCAGTGACTGTGGAACTAATCGGAAGCTTTTATTTGCTAATCTGCACTCTGCAGATTTTAGGGAGTCCTTATAATCACTTGGCTAAATGAGACATTTGTTGGCTAATACAGCTTGTAGCTTGATCTGCACTCAGTCTACAGTATGTGACTTAAAGGGAACCTGTCACGTTGTACATGCAGCCCCATACACAGTATAGAGGAAGGGCTGAGCAGATTGAAATAAGGTTCTGTGGGAAAATAATCAGTATAATGTCTCAATCACACATCTGTGTATTGGTCAGTGATATCCAGCACCTCGTTTTGGCTCACAAACACTGACATGTGAATAAGGCATAACTTGTATGTTATTCATTTAATTCCATGCTCTTTTTATGGTCTTACTCATACAGGGAAGAAGGACCACTCACTGGACTCAATCACGGAAAGAGTAGAGGATTAAATGAAAAACGTTCAATCTATACTGAATCCTTTCCCAATAAACTCTATACTAATTTGCTCAGCTCCTCCTCTATAAGATGCTGCCTGTGGATCAGACACCATGTTCAATGTGACAGTCTCTCTTTAAAGGGGTTCTGCAGTTAGTCCGACACCCGGGACCCCCGCCGATCAGATGCTGATGATCTATCCAGAGGATAGATCATCAGTTTAAACTAACTGCAGAACCCCTTTAGGTGGACGATAGCAAGAACGCTAAATCTTTTGCAATAAACATATTTCTTCTCCTTCAAATGCTTCTTATAAGGCTCCATTCACACGTCCGTGGTAAGTTGCGGACCCGCAAATTGCGGATCCGCAACACACCTGCCCGGCACCCCTATAGAAATGCCTATTCTTGTCCGCAGCTGCGGACAAGAATAGGACATGTTCTACCTTTTGCGGAGCTGCGGACCCGAAGATCGGGGCTGCGCTCCGCAAATGCGGATGCTGACAGCACGCTGTGTGCTGTCTGCATCCATTCTGTCCCCATAGAAAACGAATGGGTCCGCACCCGTTCCGCAAAATTGCGGAACGGATGCAGACCCATTTGCGGACGTGTGAATGGAGCCTAAGGCTGGAATCGCACATAGAGTTATAGTGCCATTTGTGCTGTAGTTTTTCGAGCCTCCTCTCTTTTGGATCCACTTGTGTGTTTAGCTGAAAAAATGTAATCAAAAACTGTCACAAACACTTTATGTTCACTTCAAGTCTGAGTTGTCCTATTTAGAAAACTTTTTTTCAAAATCTGTGTTCAGGACCCTCATATAATGGCAAGAAGGAAGAGCTCATACAAAGAACTTCGAAAGTCCTGGGCTATCAATGTATTACATGAACACCCTAGGGTGACTAATCCTCCATGTGTCCTATGGTGGGACTTGAAGGGAATTAAATGCCTGCTGACAGGTTCTCGATTAAGGTTTCGGCAACATGTAATGCTTGTCAAGGGTGTTGCATTACGACACGCTGCGACTTTGATTTGACAGTCACAAAAAGTCCAGTCATGTTGCATGCAACTTTTCCTCCATAGACTTTGAAGTTGCGTGCAACTCGTCTGCGACTTGGTTGTGTTTTTACAACCAAATCACAGTTCTAAAGTAGTCACCCACCGGCAAGTTGCAAACAAGTCACACATATTTTGTGTTGTGTGACGTGTGGATGATCTGACAAATGCTTGCTTTAGGAAGAAGTCTTCTAACAAAAAAGGAGCGTCCAAAGTTGACAACCACCTGTATAAAATCCAGGCCCCATCTATGCAGTCTGCCTTTACAAACATTGCACTGTGCCAACTATAAAGTTGTAAGAGAAGGGATGATGCTATGGACCCGTTTTTTATGAGTTGACCTAGACCACTAAGTTCTATTGAAGGAAAATCTTAATGCTCTAGCATAACAAGATATTTTGGACAATTGTATGCTTCCAATTTTGTGGGAACAGCTTGTGGAAGGCCCTTTTCTCTTCCAGCATGACTGTGCCCCAGTGCACAAAGCAATGTTCATAAAGCCATAGTTTGGTGGGATTGATGTGGCCTGCACAGAATCCTGATCTCTACCTCATCAAACTCCTTTGGAATAAACTGGAATGGAGATTGTGAGCCAGGCAATCTTGTCTAACAGTGTCTAACTTGCTCTTCTGGATGAATGAGCAAAAATTGCCATAGACAAAAAACAAAAACTTGAGGACAGAATCCCAGAAAAGTTGAAGATTTGTCAATCCAACAGGCCCTCAACATCTGCCCAACAGAAATGTAGGAGCAGACATGTTGGATTTTACATGTACAATCTTTTGCACCGGCGACAGACAGGGTTGTCAGACATGTCTGCCCATAAGTGTATTTCCCTTTTCCAGTTGAAATAAGCATGCACATAAACATGATCCAAGTGCGTGTTTTTGGGGTTGGGGGAGATACCTCTTGGCTGAACAGCACCTGTCTCATGGGTATGGGCATACTACAAACAACAGCAACTCCTTACTAAGAACTGTGATATTTTTCCAGGAAATGTATAATAAAGTTGACAACTGACAAGGGGAAGGGTGCAAGTCAGTGATTACCACTAACAATAGAACACAAAGTCAGAATTGCTCCTGAGAACATTCGTATCTACGAAGCCTTGACTAAATCTTGTGCCAGTAAACATGGGTTGTTACCATCTCATAAGTGAAGACAACCCCCACAGTTTTTCTCCATGTAATGCTACAATTGCCAGTTACTGATCTCCTCATTTACTGGAGGAAAGAGGTAACATTTTTATGTATTTTGCAGATGGTGATTTGTGTTAACATAAGACAGCTTCCATGAATGAGTAATGGGCCTACAATGACATGCTACTTTAGCTAATAGGTTTCTGCTTCTTAGAAAGTCAGTGGGGGTTGGAAGAATCCCGGCAGACAATGGCAAAATAAAATACACTACACGTGACCTTCAGCATTGGATCCCTCTTGTGCAATTTTTTTTTTTTTACTGAAGATGATTTACATGTAATTTTGATGTGTTTTGTTCGCTTGCAGACGCGGTGAAGCGTGAAGAAGAAAATGTCAGCACGACAAAAATGAAGACTATTTACATATTAAAGATTCTTTCTAACCAGCTTCAACCCACCTGAAATCTAGAAAGGTATTCCGGCAGCAAATCTGCCTCTGTCTTCTCCGAAGCTTCAGGCGGTTCCGACCTGTCTTCTGAAACTTCCGTCTCTTCGGTTTTTTCCAACAGACTAGAAATGGCAGACGCTAATGCAGATTTTAGAACATCAATCTGTAAAAAGACAGATGAAGATGATAGTCATTACTGGCTGGGATGTTCAAGATAAAACTTTGCAGTCAAAGTTATAATATGGAGAAGTGAATAACCCCTAGGCCCACTTCCAATCCTTCCCATAAGGCAGATTACAATATTACTGGAAATACAAAGCAAAACTACCAGAGACCTTACATCCATACACACCTAACCAAGTATCTACAAGGAAGCTCTTTTGCCTACTTGATGCCATGTTGAAAAATGTTTGCATATGATTAAAAAAAAAAAAAGGCTGCTTTCTTCCAGGAAGAGTGCCATAGCTGTCCACAGGCTGTATGTGGTATTGCTGCATAGCACTAAATCGCTTTAAAGGGGTTCACCAGGTTTTTTAAACTGATGACCTATCCTAGGTCATCAGTATCTGATCGGTGGGGGACTGACACCCAGATCCCCACCGATCAGCACCAGTACTGGCAGTTGCGCCGCGGCCTTCCCCCCCTTCGAAATGCACATTGCCTTACACTGTATGGCAGCTATGCTTGGTATTGCAGCTCAGCCCCGATTCACTGCAATGGGGATGCGCTGCGCTTAGGCCATGTGACCAATGAACGTGACGTCACTGGCCGAGGAAAAGCTGGAAGAAGGCCGCAGCGCTACTGCCTTCTCAAACAGCTGATCATCAGGGGTCCCGAGTTTCGGACTCCCACCGATCTGATACTAATATCCTATCCAGAGGATAGGTCATCAGTTAAAAAAATAAATAAATCAGAAAACCGCTTTAATTATCTCAGACAACCCCTTTTCATAAAGCCTTGCTGCAATACCACATAAAACCTGCGGGCTGTTTTCGTGCTATTCTTAAAGGGAACCTGTCACTGGGATTTTGGGTATAGAGCTGAGGACATGGGCTGCTAGATGGCCGCTAGCACATACACAATACCCAGTCCCCATAGCTCTGTGTGCTTTTAATGTGTAAAAAAAAAAAATGATTTGATACATATGCAAATTAACCTGAGATGAGTCTTGTATGTGAGATGAGTCAGGGACAGGACTCATCTCAGGTTAATTTGCATATGGATCAAATCGATTTTTTTACACAATAAAAGCACACAGAGCTATGGGGACTGGGTATTGCGGATGTGCTAGCGGCCATCTAGCAACCCATGTCCTTAGCTCTATACCCAAAATCCCGGTGACAGGTTCCCTTTAAAAGAAAGCAGACACGTTTTTCTTATCCTGTGCAACCCCTTTAAAGAAATACAGACACCTATAATAATCTACAGGACAATGGGGCAAATTTACTAATACTGTAAGAGTGAAAATTTAGGGAAGTATGCAAATGAGCTCTTAGCAAGCTCTTCTTCTGAAAGTTAAAAGCTCATTTGCATACCTTCTTCCCAGAATTCCAGGGGAGCATTGCCTGGCCTAGAAGACTCTTCAAGTCGATTAAGGCGCTCTCCATAAGGAGATACAGTACCCCCCAAAAAACTGTAAAAAGTTTAGACGTGTTCAAGACAGAAATAACTATTAACTGTGAATTTTAGCAATCATACAGAAAATAAGAGCGATCTGGGAGGCTGTACTAGGCGAGTACTAGAACAGTCTGAAGTCCGTACAATGAGTACAGGTAGCGAGTGCTGCACGCACAACTGTATTATGGTCAAACCAAGGCCGACAGGCGCTCAGCCAAGTGAAAGGCTGCTTTCTGCTTGCAGGCTTCACAGACACAGAATTTAATTGGAAAATCCTGGCAACCGCAAAGCATTATTTGGCTCTGAACATAAAAGTGCCAGGGTAGGATTGCTGCACCTTGGCATCCTCTCTTGCTTTCGTTCTCTATCTCATTATTGGAGTAATCTGACATGAATATAATTAAACAAAAACCAGTATGATCCCAGAAGCATGCCAGTCCTTCCCAGTGATCAGAAACAACATGAACTTCCTGGAGAAAGATCACCCTGTGAGGTTTGTGGTAATTGGGAAGTTACAAAAATCAAAGCCTTGCCAAAGCCATAGGGATCCTATACCTTCTGCGTCCACAAGGTCATCAAAATATGTGGAAGTGGATAATTACCAAAATGTATGCATTACACAAAGGCAGTAGGGCACACAATGCTTGCCACATCCCCCACTTCTCTATATGGAGGGTGAGCAGCAAAATGTTATAATACCCACAACATTACATACAATGCAACAGCTCTCTGCAAACCAAACACCACAACATTTACCGCAGTCCTCTTCATCATCATCACATGATTTTAGGAGGAGTTGGCAGTATCACTTGCAGAACTCTTGGAACCCAGGGTTGTATGATTTCTCCATTATTCCTCCTGGAATTATGTAAATAAAATGACAGCTGGATGTTACCATTCTCCTTGTCTGCAGAGTACGGTATGGTCTGACTCTGACAGCAGTAACAGGATGCTGTTATAATGGGCAGTGGACTCATTCACAATTCTGCCTAAGCACACGGGGTCAAAACATCCCCCAAGAGCAACTTCTCTCAACCATCCAGAAACAATCTGATGATGAACAATACTTTTTCCAGCATGTCTCAAGGCAAAAGTGATAACCAAGTGGCTCGGTAAACAAAATATTGAAATTTTGGGTCCATGGCCATGAAACTCCTCGGATCTCAATCCCATTGAGAACCTGTCTTCAATCCTGAAAAAGCAGGTGGACAAACAAAAACAAAGAACTTGTGATAAACGCCAAGCACTGATGAGGCAAGAAGAGGTTGGCCCAGAAGCAAGGGACGGACTGGCCATAGACCCTACAGGGAATGTTCCTGGTGGGCCAATGCCCATAGGGTCACCTGAGCCCCCCCTCTCTGCCACTGGCCGGGTACATACTACTGGGGGAACTATAGAGGTCATTATTAGTGGAAGTCTAGGCAGCATGCTGAAGGTAGGGCTGGGCCTGGTGTTGTGGCCCACATCTCACCTCCTGATCCCCCTGCTCCATATCCATATTAGAGACAATTGGAAAAGGAGGACAGAATATGGCCACCACAGAGGGACAGCTTCTGGGGAGGTATTTAATTCTGTGGGATGGTACTGTATTCTGTGCTGCACTACGCTATTACTGACTCTGGCAAATTGTATTGGCCCTGTCTACTTGTGCTGCCCTACCTTTTGTAAATTTGGACCCACCTACAACATTGGGACCACTTTTAGGCTTTTTTTCCAGGGCCACTTTAAGTCGCCAGTCTGCCCCTGCTAGAAGCTGATACCAGTGGGCCAGGGTGAATTACAGAAGTCTTGAAAAAGAAGGGTCAACACTGTAAATGTTGAGTCTTTGCATAAACTTGATGTACTAGTCAATGAAAGTAAAAAAAAAAAAAAAAAAAGCAAACTTATGAAATGCTTATAATTGTACTTCAGTATACCATAGACACATCTGACAAAAAGATCTAAAAACACTAAAGCAGCAAACTTGTCTCAGAAGGAGGGGGAGGGCAAGGACAGCGAGCAGCACCAAACTCATCTCCTTCACAGTGCTGGCGTACACTTCGTGAGGTCAGTACTCTAAAAGTACTGATTGCCATGACAGCAGTGAAAGACCAGTGAAATGAGTGGGTCTGCCAGTACACTAGGCTTCCCCCAGTGAGGGCAGCATAGAACAGATGACAGGTTCCCTTTAAGGTCCCTTTTACACGGCCAATGATTGAGGCAATTATCGGTAAGGATTATTCCTAGGTACACTCGTTCCCAATAACTGCCCTCTGTAAAGATTCCCGTAAATACCTGAAGGAGGAGCACATACTCGTTCACCGGGTGAAAGTATTGCTGATGCCGTTAACTAAATCATTGCTTAGCAGTAATCCCTAAATGAAGCTCTCACCTCCTCAGACGAGCAGGCAATTATCACAATCGATCCCGCTAATTGCGTGCTATGTTTTCCTATGTAAAGGGGCCTTTAGAGTAAGCCATCAATATTAGATTGGTGGGGGGCTGACTCTCAGTGACCCTCCTGATCAGCTGTCTGGAGGGGTAGAGGCGCTCGTGAGAGTGCTCCAGCCTATTCAAAGCTGAAATCTGAGTTCTGAGGCTGTCCCATCCATTTGACAAGGCTGCAATACTCAGCTGCAATGAAAAAAGTACAGCATTCCGAGTACAAACCAGCTTGCAACCCAATGTAAGTTCTCCCAAAAAGGCAGACGGCTAATCCACAGTTCTACAATAAGACTGGAAGTATATCTAGAAGACATAGAAGCTGAGTATCTATTCCATAAATGTGACACTCTGCATGTAAATGGTCTTCCAGACATGCAGGAAAAACGTCTCCTGACTTCGAATACAGTTGTCCATCAAGATACAACGGCCTCAGGATACAATATTTTCAACATACAATAGTCTTTTCTGACCCATCGTAAGTTGAAACCAGAGTCAACATACAATGGATCAGACTCAGATCCAACCAATCAAGGCCACTTCTCTAATAAAATATCTGTATTAGTTGCTAAGTCAAAGCAGCTGGGCAGCCCTGCAACCAACAGTAGAACAAAGTAGAAAAAGGAGTGCCAGCGGCTGTGGCGGTGATCCTCCCGTCAAACCATAAATGAAAAAAGGAAATTCCACGACACTTCCCAAAAATAGATACGCGTTTATTTCACCAGATGCAACGCTTTGGTTCTCCCTCTGGAACCTTTCTCAAGCAGTGACAAATTCATGGTGCAAATTACACATATTTATACCACACCTGTGATTATTGGATAATTAAACAATCAAGTCCAAAAATATAAAAAGTGCATGATTAGAATATTAAAAATGCATATAAAACAGTGTATAATATAATACATATAATGTGTATACATTCATATATGAAATATCCAAAATGTGCAAATAATTGAATGTACAAAATCGCTGAATTCATAAGTGATCCATAATTCATGAATTACAAACAAATGTGAATAACTCCTGGTTTGTGATTAAACATAATTGATCTTCCTGTATCAGAACATTTTATGGAGTTTGACCATAAAGAAAGCCAGTTCAAATGCATTTTGATTGATCATGCGCTCATTTCACCTAGGGGAGGGAACAGAATTTAGTCCTTGAAAAAACGTGAGATGTATTGGATTGCCACTCTGAATTCATTGAGACCCAATGGACTAAGGGTCCATTCACACGTCCGTTGTTTCTTTCCTGATCTGTTCCGTTTTTTGCGGAACAGATCTGGACCAGTTCTGTACCCATTCATTTTCAATGGGTCCTGAAAAAAATCGGACAGCTCAATGTCAGATTTTTTTTTTCAGGACCCATTGAAAATGAATGGGCACAGAACTGGTCCAGATCTGTTCCGCAAAAAACGGAACAGATCAGGAAAGAAACAACGGACGTGTGAATGGATCCTTAATGTGGATTTTAGACCGGGTATTCTTATAAAAATTCCCCCATAGACAGAGTTGTATCTGATTTTTGTCTCTTCTGGAATGTGGTGCATACTGAAACTACAATACTAATATTTTTCTATTTAGTTTTTAGTGTAAATTGATGGTGTGTGAAGGAAGAAGCCTACTTATCAGCATGAAACAGCACACAACTATTGAATCCCCCCCTTTTTTTGCAAATTTTTTGTTCATTTTATTCACTTTTTTTGTTTATCATTATTCTTTCCTTGTTACAGGCCATTATACGTTGAGATGCGTTTATTATGGGTAGTTAATATACACATTTTTTACTCTATACTTCAGGAGGGACTTCTGTTGGGCCACTATGTCATAAAAGTAATGTACTGGATGGATATTTGCCTGGGAAGGATCCTCTTGCCGTAGACACAGTGAGGAGCCTTACCTGAACATTCTCTTGGTGGCGACCTTTTATGTACCACGGTTGCAGGAGGGTCCTCGCTAAGTTTTTTTTTTATGTCTTACCTTTTCACTATATGAGGATATTCTTGGATGGCACCCTTAGCGGGGTTGCCTGCCATGAAATTTCCTCATTGTATGGTAGTCCGGTGCTGTGGGAGCAATACTGTTTCTGCCATAGTTTATTTAATCCACACGTGGCCCATTGGATAGTTCACCCACATGATATATATTATTATATTCCATTTTTGGAATGTCACATTAAAGACACCCAAACATAAGGCCCGAATATTAGTCATTAGATTATTTAGTGTTTGATTTGGGGCCAAACTTCCTCTGGGGATTGGTTCCTCTTATTGATGCTGTAATGTCCAGCCATCCATGAATTCTGCTGATGTTTGTGGATTGTTGTTCATTTTATGCACTGAGGGGACTATACTGGAGAGGGGCGGTAGTGAACGAAAAAGAGGGGTTAATTTTCAATTAATACTTATTCTTACTACGGCCATTATAGCTGAATAAGACATGATACGTTTGCATAATACATGGTCACGTGATCTTGTCCTATCCTGTGACTATTATCATGTGCTTCAGGCAAAGCAGCATAGTGTGAGGCTGAGGATGGAAGTGGCCGTGTGACCAGGATGCCTCACTCCTTCCCCCCACGCATCAATTAGGTTTTTCATCACAAACCAGGGTTTATTCACATTTGTTTGTAATTAATGAATTATGGATCACTTATGAATTCTGCGATTTTGTACATTCTATTTGCACATTTTGAATATTTCATATAAATGTATACACATTATATGTATGATATTATACACTGTTTTATATGCGTTTTTAATATTCTAATCATGCACTTTTTATATTTTTGTACTTGATTGTTTTGATTATCCAATAATCACATGTGTGGTATAAATATATGCAATTTGCACCATGAATTTGTCACTGCTTGAGAAAGGTTCCAGAGGGAGAACCGAAACGTTGCATCTGGTGAAATAAACACGTATCTATTTTTGGGAAGTGCCGTGAAATTTCCTTTTTCATGTATTAGTTGCTAGTTAGCAGCTATTCCTGACTGTTATATGTAAGGACTTCTTTTATCTGTCTTATCCGCTTATTTTTCTTAAATCTTCATCTTCTCTTACCTTGGATGACATTTTGGGGCTTTGGAACCGAATACTCAAGTTACAATGGTTTTAGCATACAATGGTCGTCCCGGAACCAATTAATATTGTAACTTGAGGGACCACTGTGTTCAATTTGGATAAAGGGCACTTACTGCATATGAAGCATATCCTTTTGTCTCTAATGAATGAACCATTACAGTTACTTAATAGATGTAATATATTTGGATATACAGTACTGATATCTTTGTCTTTTACTAAAAGCATTGCTACTAGTTTTACAAGTCTGGAAGGGAACACAAAATCAATACTTAGGGGCTTTCAGTCCTGTGACATTCACAGAAAAAAATACAGAGAATGGGTACAATAAGCAAAAGAAAAAATGTATTCTCCGCGTCTTCAAGATTTCTATCACACATCAATTTTGTTTGAAGCAAGCAATAACACACGGGGAATATACTACATCATGTAGAATGCACAGATTCACAGTGATTTTAGGCAGCAAGACGTAAATGAACAATGGCAGAAATATGGCATTGTATTCTGCGCTCATTTATCCCAATTCTCTGCCAACTTAAACCTGAGGCTTTGTCAGCGTCTTGTTGTGACCTGCAGCAGCTCCGACATAAGCCCATCTGCATAGTAATTCTCTCTGAATGCTGGCAGAGCACCAATAATGCAGAGTAAAAGACTGCGAAATAGCTCAGAAAAATGGAAAGGGAAAAAGTAGCAGTAGATTATTCTTATATTCACTGAGATATTAAGAGCATGTGCATGATGAAAAATAGAATTAAAGGGGTTGTTCCAAAAATTATCGCCAAGACGTACCATGACTCACCTGCTGTTGGGGGTCTCACTGCTGGGACCTCCAACCGATCCATGGATCACAGGACCCGTACTCTCATGGGCACCTTCTCCAGACAGTCCCACTACTGACTAGGCTATGGTCAGAGACATGCTACACTGACCCATTTTCGAGAAATCTGAAAAGTCTTCTATGCTTTAGTGGAGCCATTATTATTATTAGAGCCGTACACTTAAGAATGAAAAATCCTAGAGATATCCCCAACGTACATATTTATGGGAAAACCCCTTTAAGAAATTCAGAGACATTGTTTTATTTAAAGGGGGCAGAGTGGTTTGGGGAAAAAATGCATTATTTATCCCGACACTTACCAAGAGGTACCCACTGGTCTCCACTTTCTGGTCCCAGTGGGAAGAAAATGCCATCTCAATCAGTCCCTGGCTAAGGTGGGCACTACTGCATTTTCTGCCATTTGCAATGGGATGAGCAGGTAGTGGAGACCAACAAGGACCCTGTAAGCATCAGAACAGGAACAGGGCGTGTTCCCTCGTTTGAATGGAGTGACGGTCATACATGGGCACTGGCGCTCCCATTAACTCTATGTCACTGCTGGAGACAGCTGAGGAATTGTACTCACATAAGGGATAGACCTTAGTAGTGGTACAAGCCCTTTCATTTTAGTCAATTGAAAGACGTGTTGCTACGCAAGTTAAATAATGTAATGAACCTGCGTATTTCAAATCAGAGCATTTCTACTTGTGACTCATTGTGTCATTCCTCTTTTATTCTTGCTAGAAGTCTATGAATTAATTGCCAGCGGTCTGCAATAAAGGTCCAGCTGGGTGTGACCAGTTGGGGATTGGCCCTGCACAGTCTGACACTGGCAGCACAGGCTGGATAGAGTCAGACTGTGCAGGGGCATTTGGACTTTTGAAAACAGCACCATGCAAACCAACCAGCTTACTGGCAGGACACAAACCTCAGTGCATGGACTTTGTCTTTAGCTAAGCAAGTAAAGATCTAGAATAGAAAGTCGTCCAGCTCTCAAGGCAAGTAAAACTCCAAATCTTTATTCCATGTTACGATAAAATTATCCACAGCAGGGTGAAGGCACTAATACCCATGCGTTTCGATCGCTATGCGATCTTAATCTTAGCAATAGACCTTTATTGCAGACGGCTGGCAATGCATTCAAAAACTTCTTGGCAGGAATAATAGAGGAAGTTATTCTGATTGCCTGAATGGAGTCGGGAAGGAATTTTTTATTCCCCTAAAATGGGGAAAATTGGCTTCTACCTCACAGGTTTTTTTTTTGCCTTCCTCTGGATCAACTTGCAAGATGACAGGCCGAACTGGATGGACAAATGTCTTTTTTCGGCCTTATATACTATGTTACTAATACTATGTATGTTACTAGCTGTAAATTGAAAATAATAAAAAAAAAGAGAAAAATTACATTTTGGTTAAACATGTAAATCATGAAATATTGACACCCACAGCCATGTCAAATAGGAAAATGCAAATGTGCACTAGAAAATTAAAATGTTATGTGAGGACTGTATAATCCAATTTTCATGCACATATTAAAGCCGTGCTGGGACTGGATTAAAGAGTGAAGAGACACGTCCGAATCATGTCAGGGGTGGATTAGAATCAGGTTTCACTGCTCTTCATACGTATTTCCAGACCTTCCTATACTGATCACCATTTGCTGGGTTATGAAAAGCCTCTGTAAGAACATTAAAACAGTACAGTATCTTTGAAGGTGACAGAATGGTGCTTGAAGTATGTGTCAGTTACGACCGACATCTCACATAAGGAAATGAGTGCCCCTCTGGCATACTTCCCAACTGTGAATATACTTTATGATCAGTACTACCGATTCAGTAGTCACACAATCTGGGACATAGAAATATTGGTTAGCCCTGTGAAGGCTCTGTTCACACAAGTAAAATGTATACATTTTACTGGAGCCTTGGCAGATCTGTTGTGTAATATATACCAACGTATCTCAGTGGCTTATTCTGCCATCAAAAAGCAATGGAAACCTGATGGAACAGACCACAATGGAAAATTAAAATGAGCCTAAAATTACTGCTTCATATTTAAAAGGCTTTTCCCGATAACAATACTTGTCCCCCTTTTTCACAGTATAGGAGATGAACGTCTAACATACACAAAAAGTACTGGAGTGCCCCATGGGAATGAGGCGGTGGTGCTTGTGTGCCCTCCACTCGCTTCTATGGGCCTGCTGAGTACAACACAGGGCTATCACCATCAGTCCTATAGGAGTCAATGTAGAAGAGGTCACTCTCCACCATTCCTTTATTCCTGGACACTCTGGGATTGCTGGGGGTTCCAGTAGTAGAAACCCCCCACGATCAGACACTTATCACCTATCCTCTGGATACGTGATAAGTAGTAGTGGAACATTCCTTTTAAAGGGAGTCTGTCAACAGTTTTTCATGGTAAACCACTGACAGCACTAGGGAGGGAAAAGGGAGAGCAGTACAACAGACCTTTGGTGGAGCCTTTATTAAGAGGAGTAGTGTGGATATCAACTTTTATTCTGCCAGTTTCGGGTCCTGCAAATGCCCAGGAGGCGGAGCTTCACTGTGAAGTGCTCTCTGAATCCCTTCTGTTCTGAGTGACAGCTACTCCTGTCATTAAAGGGATTTTCCAGGCTTTTAATACTGATGACGTATCCTCAGGATAGGTCATCAATATCAGATCGGCGGGAGTCTGACACCCAGCACCCTCGCTGATCAGCTGTATGAAGAGAAGGCACGTTCTGTGCCGTCTCCTGCTCGCTGCTGCTACGTCTATGGCAAGCAAGAAGGGAGACCGGAGATGTCACGGCGCACGCCTTCTCTTCATACAGCTGATCTGTGGGGGTGCCGGGTGTCGAACTCCCACCGATCTGATATTGACGACCTATCCTGAGGATAGGTCATCAATATTGAAAGCCTAGAAAACCCCTTTAAGAGCAGAGGGGATGTGACTGCTGTTCTATACAGATTTTGCATAATTTTATCTATAAAATACTGGATGAGACTGTGCCCTGTGACAGTGGGCACCACCAACTCAGGACAAGAGCAACTGATGCAAGAGCGCTGCTGTTTAAAGTCATTTAAATGGAGTCCATCCTGTTGTTTTGTGCTAGCTGCAGCTCTATTTTTTGTAAAATATAGAATGGAAACGCCTTACTAAACTTCAATGCAGATGTGAACAGGGCCCTAGTCTCTGGAAGTAACATTTCACACCTGGTACTAGTACCCATAATACTCACTGATGTTTTGAAATCTCAGATTTTTTTCTTAAAGGGATTGTCTCAGAAAATGGCATTTATCATGTAGAGAAAGTTAATACAAGGCACTTACTAATGTATTGTGACTGTCCATATTGCCTCCTTTGCTGACTGGATTCATTTTTCCATCACATTATACACTGCTGGTTTCTAGGGGTTACTACCAACATGCAATACAGTGGCGGTGGTCGTGCTTGCACAAAATAGGAAAAGGTGCTGGTCTCTCTTGTGGCCGGGACCATGGGAGCGTGTGTTGGCATACATGCACAGCAGCTCCCATCCTGGCTACCTTAGGTGGTTATAACTCTTGGATATGAGCAGTGTATAAAGTGATGGAAATAGGAATCCAGCCAGCAAAGGAGGCAATATGGACAGTCACAATACATCAGTAAGTGCCTTGTATTAATTCGGTCTACGTGATGTCATTAGCTGAAGTGAGACAACCCTTTTAACACCATCTATAAATGGTGGATTCCGCTGAGCGATAGAAGTATCCCTGGACTGTATTTCGGGTGCACACGATACAAGATCTATAGTTATTGGAGTTATTAGAATTTAGACGTTCTGACTATGCGGCTATTTTTATATCTAGCCTTCTGTTCTCGAATGGTTAATCAGTTGAGAACATGTAACCTGACTGCAGCGAGTCTGTCTGGATCTCCAGAGGGACTTATTAAAAGCAAGGCCGGAAATCAGATCCAAGGCTTTAAAGCGGCTAAAAGCAGCTGATGGTTGCGGGGCTGTATGTATATGGAAGACCCCCGACCTATAGGAATTTGTATTTTACTGGTGTGAATAGAATCTCTTTTGTGATGTGATGAGTGACATTAGTAAAGTCATTCTCATGCTCCGCACACAAGCCTCTGAGATGGCTACTTATGCAAGGTCAAATGACAGATTACTTTGGATATAGTGTATTGCTACCTGATAAAATTCAGCTGATCTGGATATTAATCCCATACAGGGACATGTGAGGACCCCGATTTATGGCCTTGATTCATTTCTGGCCTATGCTCTTCAATAAAGGTGATATGCAACCAACTTTGATTATAGTCTTAATTAAAAATGTCTTTTGACTGCGGCACTCATGCAGATCTATGTGCCTCCACAGATCCATGGGGGAGCTTTATAAACTCCTCTTTAAAATCTGCTGCGTTGCTGGAGGATGCGGCTAATTTATGAAGAGATGCATGCCACGTCATAAATTAGGCGTATACACCGGCTGTCAATGAAATCTGCAGCAGATGCGTAGATTTCTATCTTCATGTGCGCCTGAAAACCGGCACAAATAAGAGATAAATATGGAGGACCACTAGCCCTGTCCTCACCAAGCCCCCTTTTCAGAAAGTGGCGAGGGCGACGCAGAAACGCCACTTGTAACAAAATTTGTTGTGACATTTAAAAAGTTGCAAACATGAGGTCTGCTACTTTTTTACGCCAAAAACAGAGGCGCAGGGAGATGATAAATTTCCCCCTACGTGTCTGACTACAAACAAACCCTGTGTAGTCAGATCCTCCCGTCTATCTGTCCTCTGTTACTACTTATGAACGTATGCTACAGGGAGGTAGGAAAAAGGTGGAAGGGAGTATGACCGCAGAGTCGGTTTTTAGTCTGTTACCAAGGAGACACTTAAATCAACAGGTCCCGTGCAGACCTAAGTTTTAATCAAGACTAATTTGCAAAGTTGCTTCATTTTTCATTTCAGTGGAACAATAAAACAAATTTTGGTGGCGAAGATGGACACATCCCAACTGCAGTCATTTTCCCAATAGTGAAAGCTGATCAGCTGACGGAAGGATGAACTCTTAGGCCCCTTTCACACGGGCGAGAATTCCGCGCGGATGCGATGCGCGAGTTGAACGCATTGCACCCGCACTGAATACCGACCCATTCATTTCTATGGGGCTGTTCACATGAGAGGTGATTTTCACGCATCACTTGTGCGTTGCGTAAAAATCGCAGCATGCTCTATATTCTGCGTTTTTCACGCAACGCAGGCCCCATAGAAGTGAAAGGGGTTGCGTGAAAATCGCAAGCATCCGCAAGCAAGTGCGGATGCGGTGCGATTTTCACGCACGGTTGCTAGGAGACGATCGGGATGGAGACCCGATCATTATTATTTTCCCTTATAACATGGGTATAAAGGAAAATAATAGCATTCTGAATACAGAATGCATAGTAAAATAGCGCTGGAGGGGTTAAAAAAAATAAAAAATAATTTAACTCACCTTAGTCCACTTGATCGCGCTGCCGGCATCTCGTCTGTCTCCTTCTTTGCTGAACAGGACCTGTGGTGAGCATTCATTCCAGGACCTGTGGTGACGTCACTCCGGTCATCACATGATCCATCACATGATCTTTTACCATGGTGATGGGTCATGTGATGACCGGAGTGACGTCACCACAGGTCCTGGAATGAATGCTCACCACAGGTCCTGTTCAGCAAAGAAGGAGACAGACGAGATGCCGGCAGCGCGATCAAGTGGACTAAGGTGAGTTAAATTTTTTTTAACCCCTCCAGCGCTGTTTTACTATGCATTCTGTATTCAGAATGCTATTATTTTCCCTTATAACCATGTTATAAGGGAAAATAATACAATCTACAGAACACCGATCCCAAGCCCGAACTTCTGTGAAGAAGTTCAGGTTTGGGTACCAAACATGCACGATTTTTCTCACGCGAGTGCAAAACGCATTACAATGTTTTGCACTCGCGCGGAAAAATCATGGGTGTTCCCGTAACACACCCGCACATTTTCCCGCAACGCCCGTCTGAAAGAGGCCTTACAGCTGTAAGGACAGGGACCTCAGGATTGGTCATCAGTATCTGATCAGTGGGGGTTCGACACCCAGGACCCCCGACCATCAGCTGTTTAAGAAGGCCGCGGCGCTCCTGTGAGTGCCACGGCCTTCTCTGTGCTCCCCAAGCACAACACTGTATCCATATCCACATATCCGTATCCATACATTGCAAGGCAATCTGTTTTTAGTTTTTTTTCTGTCAATTTAGCTTTGTTTCTATGTCGTTGAATTAAAAACCCATATAATTTTTATTTTCTCCTCGATGGAGCCCCATGAGGACTTATTTTCTGTGGGACAACCAAAAAAAGGCAATTTTGGGCATGTTTTAAAAAAAATACTTTTGTATGTCCTTTTTTTTTTTTTTTAATGTTTATTTTATTGTACAGGTCATTATGAATGTGGCGATATCAACTATGTTTTATTTTTTTCCCTCGTAAAATAAAAGGACCATCTAGGGCTCATTCAGACGGCGATAAGCTGTCCGCAAAAATGCGGATCCGTTTTTTTGCAGACAGTTCAGCATGTCCGAAAAAAAACGGATAGCATTCCGTATTTTTGCGGACCCATAAACTTCAATGGGGCCACATCCTGATTTTCACTGAAAAGTACAAGACATGTTTCATTTGTTTTGCAGAGCCGTGGAATGGAAGAAAAGGGCCCCCATAGAAGTGAATAGGTCCGCATCTAATTCGCAAAAAAAACGTATCCGCATTTTTTGCAGACAGTATACGGCCGTCTGAGTGAGCCCTTACAGAAAAAAATCTTTATATTTTACGTTATATATTTTTTTTATTATTATTTTTTCTAAAACCTTTTTATTCTAGTCCTGATTACTGATATAATACACTGCAATACTTCTGCATTGCAGTGTAATATGCCTGTCAGTGAAAAACTGACATCTGTGCATGGCACGCCTGGAGAGCACTGATAAGCCCTGTGTTGCCACAGAAACCCATTGGTAATCCGTGATCGCATCACACCGGTAGAGGAGAGACTCTCTGTCTAACCATTTAGATGCAGTTATCATTGACTGCCACATCTAAGGAGTAAACAGCTGTGATCCGATTTATCTCCGATCCCATCCATGAAAGCAAGGTGTAAGCTTATAAGGCCTCTTTCAGACAAACGAGTTCCACGCATTGGACTCGCAGCGCGAGTATGCAGCAACTCCCGTCCTGGCCTTCCAGCACTAGCGGGGTCGCATAGCATTATATTGATTTATGATGCTATGTAACCCTTAGAGTTCTGGAATGTATTGTATAACAGACATAATGCACCACCACCAAAACCTTACCAACTTAGTTCCCTTGCCAAAGATAAAAAGCTAATTTGAGATGGAAGCCGGTATTAGGAATGATACTTTATGAACAATCCTGCACACTCACAGTATCCTTGCATATCTTGCTTTCGCCAGGCAGCTGAGAGACCTTCTCCATAACATCCAAAGCTCTCTGAAAATACCCATTTTTCCACATTAGGGGCATCTGGGTGTAGACCGCTCTTAGACCTTTGGAAAGTTCTACCTTTCCTGAACAAAAGGAAAAATCTATAAGTATATATATACAGTATATGAACTGACCCATGTACATTTGAGGTATCTATGTTTTAAAGGGCATCTGTCAGCAGATTTGTACCTATGAAACTGGCTGACCTGTTACATGTGCACTTGGCAGCTGAAGGCATGTGTGTTGGTCCCATCTTCATATGTGCCCGCATTGCTGAGAAAAATGATTTTTTAAATAAATGCAAAGGAGCCTCTAGGAGCAACGGGGCCATTGCCATTACACCTAGAGGCTCAGCTCTCTCTGCATCTGCCATGCCCTCTCCACTTTGATTGACAGAGCCAGGCATGATGAGGTTTTCACTGCCTGGTCCTGTCAATCAAAGTGGAGAGGGAGCGGCAGAGTCTCTTGGTGTAATGGTAACGCCCCCATTGCTCCTAGAGGCTCATTTGCATATATTTCAACAAAAAAAATTCTCAGCAATGCAGGCACATATGAACATGGGATCAACACAGATGACTTCAGCTGCAGATGCAACAGGTCAGCCTGTTTCATATGTAAAAAACTGATGACAGATGCCCTTTAAATTGGAATTTTCTCTACAGTTTTGGCAGTGAGTCTAAGTAAGAGAGCAATAGTTGATAAATTGCCTTTGGCTCAGCAATAAACCTTTCCAAGCAGCTGCGGTTCTAGTGGTTTATATACAATACTGTATTTAACATACTTCTGTCTGCCAGGGATTACCAGAATCCTCTTTCATAAAAACATGCTGAAATTTGTTTCCCCGTTATTTTCTTGCTTTTAATTAAAACTTTCCTTTTTCAGTCTTTTTTTGGGGTTTTGCAAATATACAAACAAAATGCAGTGTAATTCTATTTCGCCAAGCAGGAGCAGCAGCGTGAACTTTCGGCGTTGGCTTTAATACTGAATAAACAGCCATCTTGAGGGGGATAATCCTTATCTTCAGAAGAAGCAGCTGCGCAGCGTTCATCGTAGGACTGCCTGCACAGGAGTCTCTGGAGCAATTATCACCTTCATTTGTCCCTCACAAATAATATTTCCTCCCTCTGGCAACACAATCCTGTCGTCTGCTGAGCAGTCAGCAGCACAGTGCAATAAAATCCATGCCTTCCTGGAACGAGACAAACTAACTGCATCCCCCCCTCCATTTCAAAATGGCATCGGTGGCTCGGAGGGTAAAAGAGCGGTGACAAAGTTCGCAGCCGCTGCCCGTCCATTGAACTATATTTAGAGGCAGACTGGGCCCCCGGGCTTATATTGGACAAGCCTGTTCAATTAGATTTTGTGAGAGAGCAGGAAGCATGACATGACAGTATCGGCTACAGAGTCCAGGGACTGTCAATGTAATGTGATGTGAGCGCATCAGAGGCAGGGCTCCCCCTCCTCCACATGGACTGGAAGTGACACAGCAGAAGTCCCACAGAGATCATGGATCGTTGGCCTTAACAAATCCTGAAAATCTAAAAAGCACTTTTCATTTCCGTATTTTATTGGACACTTTTTGCAATATTGTGGATGGTGTTGCTGATAGTCTTTTTTTTTAACTGTATATGAGGGCAGCATAGCATAAAGATAGGGGAGATGCCGAGTGCGGGGATATATATTGTTTCCTATGACTGTACACAGTATTTTTACAGTATGTAAAGAGATACAGCCTGACTTCACCAGTAAGATGACATCACGACTGCCTACTTTGCACAATTCCTTAGTGTTCACACGAACGTATTATGCGTTCCGTATACCGGCCGTTTTCAGCATTCCGCATACGGTCCGTATGCGGAACCATTCATTTCAATAAGTCCGCAAAAGATGCAGACAGCACTCTGTGTGCTGTCCGCATCCGTTGCTCCATTCCGTGGCCCCGCAAAAATTTTGAGTGCTGTCCTATTCTTGTCCGTTTTGCGGACAAGAATAGGCATTTCTATAATAGGCCTCCTGTTCTGTTCCGCAAATTGCGGAAGGCACACGGGCGCCATCCGTGTTTTGCAGATTGCATAAAACAGCTCGTTCGTGTGAACGAGCCCTTACAAAGAGCTAATACTAGGTTGCCCCACTGAATGATGCACCAGTTAGCTGTAAGCTGTTGGCGTTCAGCTTCCCTGCAGCGTTGCCCCAGGGCAAATGAAGCACTGCACATGTCTCACTGAAATTAAAGGGCTATTTTAGGGCTCATGCACACACGAACGTAGTTTGTTTCCGTTTAGTTTTTTAACAGGCCCGTATGCTGAACCATTCACTTTAATGAGGCTTGAAAAAAAAATGGAAATGACCTTGTGTGCATTACATGTCCGTATGGCCGCATGTCGGTTCCGCAAAAAAAATAAAACATCACTCATTCTTGTCTTTTTCGCGGACAAGTACTGTCATTATTAAAAATGGATTTGTGGAAAAAAAAAATAAAGGATGCAACACAGACGCAGATGTCATATACATATAGTCTTGTGCATGAGCCCTTAGACTGTAAAATTGATCACCTATCCAATAAATGCTAGATCAGTGGAGTGCAAGCGCTGGTATCCCCACCAATAGCCAGAAAAGGGGTTACAGGAGTGGCAGTCAAGCATATACAGGTGAAACTCGAAAAATGAGAATATCGTGCAAAAGTTCATTTATTTTAGTAATGCAACTTAAAATATTGCGAAAAGGTTCAATATTCTAGGCTCAAAGTGTCACACTGTAGTCAGCTAATTAATCCATACCCCCTGAGCAGAGGGGATCCGAGATTGTGACTTTGGGGTTTCATAAGCTGCAAGCCATAATCATCCAAATTATAGCCAATAAAGGCTTGAAATATCTCGCTTTGCATGTAATGAGTCTATCTCATATGTTAGTTTACCTTTTAAGGTGCATTACCGAAATAAATGATATTCAAATTTTTCGAGTTTCACCTGTATCCTACAGCTTCAGTCAATGTCTATGACATGGACTGAAACACAGCACAGCATGCTTTAACCACCTCAGCCCCCAGTGCTTAAACACCCTGAAAGACCAGGCCACTTTTTACACTTCTGACCTACACTACTTTCACCGTTTATTGCTCGGTCATGCAACTTACCACCCAAATGAATTTTACCTCCTTTTCTTCTCACTAATAGAGCTTTCATTTGGTGGTATTTCATTGCTGCTGACATTTTTACTTTTTTTGTTATTAATCGAAATTTAACGATTTTTTTGCAAAAAAATGACATTTTTCACTTTCAGTTGTAAAATTTTGCAAAAAAAACGACATCCATATATAAATTTTGCTCTAAATTTATTGTTCTACATGTCTTTGATAAAAAAAAAATGTTTGGGTAAAAAAAAAATGGTTTGGGTAAAAGTTATAGCGTTTACAAACTATGGTACAAAAATGTGAATTTCCGCTTTTTGAAGCAGCTCTGACTTTCTGAGCACCTGTCATGTTTCCTGAGGTTCTACAATGCCCAGACAGTACAAACACCCCACAAATGACCCCATTTCGGAAAGTACACACCCTAAGGTATTCGCTGATGGGCATAGTGAGTTCATCAAACTTTTTATTTTTTGTCACAAGTTAGCGGAAAATGATGATTTTTTTTTTTTTTTTTTTCTTACAAAGTCTCATATTCCACTAACTTGTGACAAAAAATAAAAAGTTCTATGAACTCACTATGCCCATCAGCGAATACCTTGGGGTCTCTTCTTTCCAAAATGGGGTCACTTGTGGGGTAGTTATACTGCCCTGGCATTCTAGGGGCCCAAATGTGTGGTAAGGAGTTTGAAATCAAATTCTGTAAAAAAATGACCTGTGAAATCCGAAAGGTGCTCTTTGGAATATGGGCCCCTTTGCCCACCTAGGCTGCAAAAAAGTGTCACACATCTGGTATCTCCGTACTCAGGAGAAGGTGGGGAATGTGTTTTGGGGTGTCATTTTACATATACCCATGCTGGGTGAGAGAAATATCTTGGCAAAAGACAACTTTTCCCATTTTTTTATACAAAGTTGGCATTTGACCAAGATATTTATCTCACCCAGCATGGGTATATGTAAAAAGACACCCCAAAACACATTCCCCACCTTCTCCTGAGTACGGAGATACCAGATGTGTGACACTTTTTTGCAGCCTAGGTGGGCAAAGGGGCCCATATTCCAAAGAGCACCTTTCGGATTTCACAGGTCATTTTTTACAGAATTTGATTTCAAACTCCTTACCACACATTTGGGCCCCTAGAATGCCAGGGCAGTATAACTACCCCACAAGTGACCCCATTTTGGAAAGAAGACACCCCAAGGTATTCCGTGAGGGGCATGGCGAGTTCCTAGAATTTTTTATTTTTTGTCACAAGTTAGTGGAAAATGATGATTTTGACCTTGGGGTCTCTTCTTTCCAAAATGGGGTCACTTGTGGGGTAGTTATACTGCCCTGGCATTCTAGGGGCCCAAATGTGTGGTAAGGAGTTTGAAATCAAATTCTGTAAAAAATGACGAGTGAAATCCGAAAGGTGCTCTTTGGAATATGGGCCCCTTTGCCCACCTAGGCTGCAAAAAAGTGTCACACATCTGGTATCTCCGTACTCGGGAGAAGTTGGGGAATGTGTTTTGAGGTGTCATTTTACATATACCCATGCTGGGTGAGATAAATATCTTGGTCAAATGCCAACTTTGTATAAAAAAATGGGAAAAGTTGTCTTTTGCCAAGATATTTCTCTCACCCAGCATGGGTATATGTTAAATGACACCCCAAAACACATTCCCCAACTTCTCCTGAGTACGGAGATACCAGATGTGTGACACTTTTTTGCAGCCTAGGTGGGCAAAGGGGCCCATATTCCAAAGAGCACCTTTCGGATTTCACTCGTCATTTTTTACAGAATTTGATTTCAAACTCCTTACCACACATTTGGGCCCCTAGAATGCCAGGGCAGTATAACTACCCCATAAGTGACCCCATTTTGGAAAGAAGAGACCCCAAGGTATTCGCTGATGGGCATAGTGAGTTCATGGAAGTTTTTATTTTTTGTCACAAGTTAGTGGAATATGAGACTTTGTATGAAAAAAAAACAAAAAAAAAAAAACATCATTTTCCACTAACTTGTGACAAAAAATAAAAAATTCTAGGAACTCGCCATGCCCCTCACGGAATACCTTGGGGTGTCTTCTTTCCAAAATGGGGTCACTTGTGGGGTAGTTATACTGCCCTGGCATTTTCCAGGGGCCCTAATGTGTGGTAAGTAGGTAAATGACCTGTGAAATCCTAAAGGTGCTCTTTGGAATGTGGGCCCCTTTGCCCACCTAGGCTGCAAAAAAGTGTCACACATGTGGTATCGCCGTATTCAGGAGACGTTGGGGAATGTGTTTTGGGGTGTCATTTTACATATACCCATGCTGGGTGAGAGAAATATGTTGGCAAAAGACAACTTTTCCCATTTTTTTATACAAAGTTGGCATTTGACCAAGATATTTATCTCACCCAGCATGGGTATATGTAAAATGACACCCCAAAACACATTCCCCAACTTCTCCTGAGTACGGCGATACAACATGTGTGACACTTTTTTGCAGCCTAGATGCGCAAAGGGGCCCAAATTCATTTTAGGAGGGCATTTTTAGACATTTGGATACCAGACTTCTTCTCACGCTTTGGGGCCCCTAGAATGCCAGGGCAGTATAAATACCCCACATGTGACCCCATTTTGGAAAGAAGACACCCCAAGGTATTCAATGAGGGGCATGGTGAGTTCATAGAAATTTTTTTTTTTGGGCACAAGTTAGCGGAAATTGATATTTTTTATTTTTTTTCTCACAAAGTCTCCCGTTCCGCTAACTTGGGACAAAAATTTCAATCTTTCATGGACTCAATATGCCCCTCACGGAATACCTGGGGGTGTCTTCTTTCCGAAATGGGGTCACATGTGTACATGGGTATTTATACTGCCCTGGCATTCTAGGGGCCCTAAAGCGCGAGAAGAAGTCTGGAATATAAATGTCTAAAAAATTTTACGCATTTGGATTCCGTGAGGGGTATGGTGAGTTCATGTGAGATTTTATTTTTTGACACAAGTTAGTGGAATATGAGACTTTGTAAGAAAAAAAAAAAAAAGAATTCCGCTAACTTGGGCCAAAAAAATGTCTGAATGGAGCCTTACAGAGGGGTGATCAATGAGAGGGGGGTGTGATCAATGACAGGGGGGGGTGATCAATGACAGGGGGGTGATCAGGGAGTTTATATGGGGTGATCACCACAGTCATTGATCATGCCCGTGTAAGGCTTCATTCAGACGTCCGTATGCGTTTTGCGGATCCGATCCATCTATCAGTGCATCCGTAAAAATCATGCGGACATCTGAATGGAGCTTTACAGGGGGGTAATCAATGACAGGGGGGTGATCAGGGAGTCTATATGGGGTGATAACCACAGTCATTGATCATGCCCCTGTAAGGCTTCATTCAGACGTCCGGATGCGTTTTGCGGATCCGATCCATCTATCAGTGCATCCGTAAAAATCATGCGGACATCTGAATGGAGCTTTACAGGGGGGTAATCAATGACAGGGGGGGTGATCAATGACAGGGGGGTGATCAGGGAGTCTATATGGGGTGATAACCACAGTCATTGATCATGCCCGTGTAAGGCTTCATTCAGACGTCCGTATGCGTTTTGCGGATCCGATCCATCTATCAGTGCATCCGTAAAAATCATGCGGACATCTGAATGGAGCTTTACAGGGGGGTAATCAATGACAGGGGGGGTGATCAATGACAGGGGGGTGATCAGGGAGTCTATATGGGGTGATAACCACAGTCATTGATCATGCCCCTGTAAGGCTTCATTCAGACGTCCGGATGCGTTTTACGGATCCGATCCATCTATCAGTGCATCCGTAAAAATCATGCGGACATCTGAATGGAGCTTTACAGGGGGTTGATCAATGACAGGGGTGTGATCAGGGAGTCTATATGGGGTGATAACCACAGTCATTGATCATGCCCCTGTAAGGCTTCATTCAGACGTCCGGATGCGTTTTGCGGATCCGATCCATCTATCAGTGGATCCGTAAAAATCATGCGGACATCTGAATGGAGCTTTACAGGGGGTTGATCAATGACAGGGGGGTAATCAATGACAGGGGGGTGATCAGGGAGTCTATATGGGGTGATAACCACAGTCATTGATCATGCCCCTGTAAGGCTTCATTCAGACGTCCGGATGCGTTTTGCGGATCCGATCCATCTATCAGTGCATCCGTAAAAATCATGCGGACATCTGAATGGAGCTTTACAGGGGGGTGATCAATGACAGGGGTGTAATCAATGACAGGGGGGTGATCAGGGAGTCTATATGGGGTGATCAGGGGCTAATAAGGGGTTAATAAGTGACGGGGGGGGGGGGGGTGTAGTGTAGTGTAGTGGTGCTTGGTGGGACTTTACTGAGCTACCTGTGTCCTCTGGTGGTCGATCCAAACAAAGGGGACCACCAGAGGACCAGGTAGCAGGTATATTAGACGCTGTTATCAAAACAGCGTCTAATATACCTGTTAGGGGTTAAAAAAAACACATCTCCAGCCTGCCAGCGAACGATCGCCGCTGGCAGGCTGGAGATCAACTCTCTTACCTTCCGTTCCTGTGAGCGCGCGCGCCTGTGTGCGCGCGTTCACAGGAAATCCCGGCTCACGCGAGATGACGCGTATATGCGTCGCTGAGCGCAGGGCTGCCACCTCCGGAACGCGAATCTGCGTACAGCGGTCCGGAGGTGGTTAATATCCTGTCTATGTAATGCACAGATGTGTTTGTTGTTCCAGAAAGAAGGCATGCTTTACTTTCCTCTCTGTCTAACAGATGAGAAGCTCGAACAGGGAAACTTCTGTAGTAAAGTACTTAAAGGGGTTGTCCAAAGAAAAATATTCTACAGTTTTTAAACCAGCAGCTGGACCTGAATTCTTTTGTAATTGCAAGTAATTAAAAGATTAGCAGCGCCACTGAGTTATTCAATAAAATGTATCTGTATAGCGCCACCTGCTGTTTTTTTTTTTTTTCCTTATTTCATTGTACTGCTCACTGAGAAGGCCGCACATGCTCAGTTTCTTCCTTCCAACTGCCTCCTGAGCTGTGATAGGTGGACACGCCCCCTTAGCTGCAGCAGAAAGGACACTCCCCTTCAGCCGTCAGCTTGATATAAATCTAGCAGAGCAATGAATGTGGAGATCTCTGGATCCATGTGAGGTACAGGGCTGGTTCTAGCTTTGTTAGGTAGAGATTGTCATGTACTATATGATGTCTGATTTTTATTTTTTACATTAGTCATGGGATAACCCCTTTAATATATACTTTCAGCACCAGACAATCCCTTGAACTCTGAAAGTTGGCTATTAAAAGGGGTTTTTTGAACAGCGGCTGTGCTCAGTATTGCAGTCTAGGCCATGTGACTGATGACCGTGACGTCACTGGCCTAGGAAGAGGCTGCAGCGCTCGTGGCATCTTCAACCGGCTGATCAGCAGGGGTGCTAGAAGTCAGGCCCTCACCGATCAGATACTGATGACGTACAGTATCCTGTGGGTAGGTCATCAGTATAAAACACTCGGACAACCTCTTTAATAACACAGGATGAACCGCTATATACAAGTATGTGTTTTGGAAGGTAATCCTTACCCAACAGTGTGTATCCATACAGTTGAGAACTGAGCCCCACTGTGTTCTCCTGACGTAAGCCTGCCAGGAGGAGCGAAGCACCAAGATTTCTTTCTTCTTCCCACTAAATTGATAAAAACACATTTCGTTTGAAGCACATTTCACACAGTATGTCATTCTTTCCTAGCTGTAGGCACAAAGTTGAATTTGCTTTACTAAAAAGAAGGCTTTCTTTGGATAAAATAAATGGGGCATAGGTCAGACCTCTCCAACCAGTATGAGTAGCTTCAACAGGGAGCTGCCCACTTGGCAGCAAATTCAGTGATATGGCGACAATATAGGACCTTAGGGTGTCATTTACTAATCTGAAATACGCCTAAATTAGGTGTATTTCAGGTGGAGATGGCAGCACAATTGTTTTTTTTGACACCATGTCCCATTTGAAGCCCCCCTGATGCACCCCTAGAGTAGAAACGCCATAAAAGTGACCCCATTTTAGAAACTACGGGATAGGGTGGCAGTTTTGTTGGTACTAGTTTAGGGTACATATGATTTTTTGTTGCTCTATATTACACTTTTTGTGAGGCAAGGTAACAAGAAATAGCTGTTTTGGCACCGTTTTTATTTTTTGTTATTTACAACATTCATCTGACAGGTTAGATCATGTGATATTTTTATAGACCAGGTTGTCACGGATGTGGCGATACCTAATATGTATACCTTTTTTTTTATTTAATGATTTCTTTTTTGAGACAAAAAAAATCATGTTTTAGTGTTTCCATAGTCTGAGAGCCATAATTTTTTCATGATTTTTGCAGGATGAGATGACGGTTTTATTGGCACTATTTTGGGGTGCGTGTGACTTTTTGATCGCTTGCCATTACACTTTTTGTGATGTAAGGTGACAAAAAATTGTTTATTTAGCACAGTTTTTATTTTTTATGGTGTTTATCCGAGGGGTTAGGTCATGTGATATTTTTATAGAGCCGGTCGATACGGACGCGGCAATACCTAATATGTATACTTTTTATTTATTTATTTAAGTTTTACACAATAATATCATTTTTGTATACTTTTTTTCCCCCCCTATTTCTTCCCAATTTTTTTTAACTTTATTTGGGGAAAATGACGTTTTTGTTTATTTTTACTTGAAACTTTTAATTTGTGGGGGGGAAAACTTTATTTTTACTTAATTTTTTGTCCCACTTTGGGACTTCAACTTTTGGGGGTCTAATCCCTTTTACAATGCATTCCAATACTTCTGTATTGGAATGCATTGCCTGTATGAGTAATACTGTGTGTATTACTCATACAGCTTCCGGCCTGTGAGATCCAGGGGGCTGGATCTCTCAGGCTCGTCACCGGAAGGCAGCGCGATGCCTTCCTTAGACATCGCGCTGCCTTCCATGCCATCGGGTCCCCCCTACAGCCGCATGGGGACCCAATGGCACCGCCGCCCGCCGGATAAGGTAAAAGCCGCAAACCGCAGGTCTGAGTTGACCTGCGGTTTGCGGCGATCGCTGACATGGGGAAGGGGGCACGGGAGCCCCCTCCCCCGGCATTGTGACAGGATGCCTGCTGAATGATTTCATCGGACATCCTGTTGCGATTAACCCCCGCCGCGCCGCAATTTAAAGTTAGGACGTACCGATACATCCTGAGTCCTTAAGGACTCGGGAAATAGGGCGTATCGGTACGTCCTAAGTCCTTAAGGGGTTAAGGACCAGTTCAGGTCTGAAGTCACTTTGTGGGGCCTACATAGTGGATACCCGCATAAATTACCCCATTGTAGAAACTACACCCCTCACATTACTTAAAACCGATTTTACAAACTTTGTAAACCCTTTAGGCGTTCCACAACAATTAAAGGAAAATGGAGATAAAAATTTTAAATTTCACTTTTTTGGCAGATTTTCCATTTTAATCCAATTTTTTCTTTAACACATCGATGGTTAACAGCCAAACAAAACTCAATATTTATTACCCAGATTCTGCTGTTTACAGAAACACCCCACATGTGGTCATGAACTGCTGTATGGCAGGGCGCAGAAAAAAAGCAACTCCACATGGTTTTTAGATGCCATGTCCCATTTGAAGCCCCCCTGATGCACCCTTACAGTAGAAACTCCCAAGAAGTGATCCCATTTTGGAAACTAGGGAATAAGGTGCAAGTTTTATTGGCACTATTTTTGGGTACATATGATTTTTTGATCATTCATTATAACACTTTATGGGGCAAGGTGACAAAAAAAATTGGTTGTTTTAGCACAGTTTTATTTATTTATTTATTTTTACAGCGTTCATCTGAGGGGTTCGGTCAAGTAACATTTTTATAGAGCAGATCGTTACGGACGTGGCGATACCTAATATGTATACTTTTTTTTATTTATTTAAGTTTTACACAATAATAGCATTTTTGAAACAAAAAAATTATGTTTTAATGTGTCCATGTTTTGAGAGCTATAGTTTTTTTATTTTTTGAGAGATGACTGTTTTATTGGGATACCATTGGATACCATTTTGTGGGACATACGCCTTTTTGATCACTTGGTGTTGCACTTTTTGTAATGTAAGGTGACAAAAATGGCAGTTATATATATATATATATATATATTTTTTTTTTATGGTGTTTAATCGGACTGGGTCGATTGTGTGATATATTTATAGAGCCGACTGTCACGGACGCGGCAATACCAAATATGTCTATTTTATTTTATTGTTCCTATTTTTAACTTTTTTTTTTATTCCTTACTTGGGGAATATTTTTTTTACATGTGAAACCTTTTTATTTTATTTATTTATTTATTTTTTATTTTACACTTTTCGTCCCCCATAAGATCATACAAGACCTCTGGGGGACATTTACTTCACTTTATTTTTTATTTTTTCACTGTTGATTTCTCCTGTAACTGGGGCTGACATAGTAGCCCCAGTTACAGGAGAAATACACCCCCCCCCCCCCCCCCAGAGAGGCTGTACAGCGCAATACAGCGCTGTACAGCCTCAGAGCAGGGCTGATCGAGGTCTGTGGAAGACCTTACACAGCTCCTGCACTATCCGGTCCCGGCGGTCACATGACCGCCAGGCCGGAACAGGAAGCGCATAGCTCTGCATACATGAGCGCTGTGTATGCAGCGATCCAGAAGGCAGAGACACCTGGACACTGTCCCTGCCTTCTCTCTGGGTTGCCCTGCTGTCACTGACAGCGGGCAACCCGATCAGCAGCTGCACGATTAGCGTGTAGCTGCAGTTTCTGAATGGACGTTCCAGAACGTCCATTCAGAAATAGAGAACCACCTCCCGGACGTTTATAGTCAACATGCGGACGGGAGGTGGTTAAAGGGGTTGTCCCAGGAAAAATATTGTACAGTTTTTAAACCAGCACCTGGATCTGAATACTTTTGTAATTGCATGTAATTAAACACTTAGTATAGCTACTGAGTTATTCAATAAAATCAATCTGTATAGCGCCACCTGCTGTTTGTTCTTCTCTTCTTTGTCCTGCTCCCGGAGAAGGCCGCACATGCTCAGTTTTATCCTTCAACTGCCTCCTGAGCTGTGAAAGGACTAGAGCTACAGAAGAAAGACGCGCCCCCCGAGAAAAGACACGCCCCCCCCCCCAAGAAAATACCCCCCCCCCCCTTGAAAAAAGACACGCCCCCTGAGCTGCCAGCTTGAAATAAATCTAGCAGAACAATTGGAGCAATGAACGGAGAGATCTCTGGATCCATGTGAGGTACAGGGCTGGTTCTAGCTTTGTTAGATAACCCTTTAAAGAACATATGGACAGCGGTTGTCGTCTGTAGACACAGACTATCTGGCGCCTTAGATTATGTCCATCAAGTGGGCCACACTTTAAGGTCACGCATAAATCTATTTCTGCTGTAGCCTCCCTCGTATCGCTCCCTGGCTGCTCTTCACTAAATCCAGTAACATTGGGGTAAAACAGACTGTTCTCTCTTTAGGAGATAACACCTATAAATACAATTTTTCCATCAAATACAAAAAACTCAACCCAAAAAAAATAATATAAAATTACCGTCATCTGTGGATTTCCAGATAGATATTTGTGCAAAGCGTAGAGACAGAGAAGCTGGGTGGAGACGTTCTCAAAACTCTCTTGTAGCATTATCTCCGTCACCACAGAAATGGCATCTGCAAGATCAAGATGCAACTTCTTCAAACCATAAAACAAACCACAGGTGATTAAAAAATATATATATAATCCTTTAAATCATATTATACTAAATAAACTGATTTGAGTCCCCATAACTGGAAAGTACATTATCTTAGTGGCCCAGAGGATGTAATAGGCTTTTACATCTTCTTTGTCATGGTTAACATCATATACATCATTGCCTTTAAAGAGGACCTGTGACTTCTCCTGACATGTCTGTTTTAAGCCTGTTTCCCATCTACATTAAAACAGATCTGGCAGCCTGCCGGATCTGTGAATACCGTGCGCTGCCGAGTTACCACCCGGCTCCATTCACTATAATGGGGACCAGTGAAGATTCCGCAGCTACCCGGCGTGCAGCGTTTTTTGTCCGGCTGCTCCTCAGCATATTTGCCAGGTTGCTGACGGATCTCCACCGGTCCCCATTATAGTGAATAGATCCGGACAGAACCTCGGCAGCTCATGGTAGCACCTGGTATTCATGGATCCGGAACAGCCTGCCAGATCTGCTTACTGCAAATGTGAAATAAGCCTTAGTAACTACTGGCATTCCCCATGTAATGACAACTCTGGAGCATCTTTTCTTATAATTTTCAAATATATGTAAGTATTTCAGACATAAAGAAGTATTTCTACCAGTTTATGAATACATTTCCAGCAGTCTGCAATAAAGGTCCAAATGGGTGTTTTACCAGTTGGGGATGTGTCCCTGCACAGTCTGACACTATTCAATAAGTGTTGCCAGTGTCCGACTGTGCAGGGACACACCCCACTGGTAAACCCCAGATTAGGGCTGAAACGATTACTTGATTAAATCGAGTAACTTGACACAAAAAAATCCTCGATGCACATTTTTTGCATTGAGGATTCGTTTGTGTCATGTGACCATGGAGCGTGAGTGAAGCCCTTGCTATTACTCACCGATCCGTGGTCACCCGCCGGCCCGCACTGCGCTGTGCTTGATCCTGACACATCATCAGGACATAGTGCAGGTAAGGCTAAGGAGCTGAGGCCCTACAGGAGAGGCAAGTATTTTATTTCACTGGCCCTGGGGGGGCAGCTGATGGCACTGTGGGTGTAGCCGCTGATGGTACTGGGGGGGGGGGGGGGGGAGTTGATGGCACTGGAGGGGGGGGAGCTGATGGCACTGGAGGGGGGGGGGGGACTGATGGCACTGGAGGGGGGGGGGAGCTGATGGCACTGGAGGGGGGGGAGCTGATGGCACTGGAGGGGGGGGGGAGCTGATGGCACTGGAGGGGGGGGAGCTGATGGCACTAGGGGGGGGGGGGGGGAAGAGAAAGAGCCTGATGGCACTTGGGCGGGGGGGAGGAGCCCGATGGCACTGGGGGGGTCTGATGAGTTTTTATAAAGGAAAACGTTCTTTTAATATGTTTTTTTCTTATTAGAGAACTCTATTAATCGTTGGATTAATCAATAGAATACTTGATTACTAAAATAATCGATAGCTGCAGCCCTACCCCAGATCAACTTTTATTGCAGAATATTGGCGATTTATTGATAAATTTCTAAGTAGGAATAATAGAGGAATAGTACAAAATATAGTTAAAAGAAAAGGTGCTCCAGAATTGTCATTACTTGAGGAATGCAAGTAGTTACTACAACAGTCATGTCAGGAGAGGTGACAGGCCTTCTTTAAGGGGATATCCCAAGATTTAAAGCTTATCCTGTACACATAGGGTGGGGGTTAAGTGGCGATTAGTGGAGGTCCAATTACTGGGACGACCACTGATCATGAGCATGGGGGTCCTGGGTCCTCCTGTATGAATCTATTGGCAGCTGAGAATTCACACTGCACCTCCATTTATCACTATGGGATTGCCACAGGTAGCCAAATGCTTTAATCGCATGCCTCCAGCAGTTCCATGGAGAATGGATGGAGCCGTGCCTAATTTAAAGTAAACTGTAAAATAAGTGAAAACCTCCAAAATAGTCACAATACATGTTACAAAGATGCAGGATTTTACACGTGTACTTACAAAAACGAAAGTTGTGAAAAAGGCGTATACGGTACCTTCAAAATCTCCATTCTTTATGAATGTATCGAGTAATAAGTTAAATGTGAAGTCATCTGGAAACATTCCGTACTGGACCTATAAAAGTGACACCGAAAATTATTGCATTCTGATATTTTTACAAGTAAATTATTCCCATCACAATACTTATTGCATAACCACAGGATATGTCATAAATGTATGATAGGTGAAAGCCCCACCTCTGGGAACCGCACTTATCCTGCATGAAGGGAGAGGCGGCCATACCTGTGCAGACCTCTCCATTCATTTCTAATGGAGTTCCCAAAATGGCCGAGTAAGAATGCTCAGCAGCCCTCGAAGGAGTTCAGCCACTGCCTAGTAACAGGCGAACCTGCAAGATGGCGACTACTACAGGATGTCAACGCTCTTGCCCAAAACAATAGTCTTTCGCCATACCGAGTAGGCAATGGTAACTCATTATTGACAAGTCACCAGATCTTCTATCTTTCAATACATGGCCAATTGCCCACAGCTATGGAGATGGCAATGTCAACTCAAAAGGGACCTTCTGATTCAAGCAATTCACATTAACTGGGAGAACACTTACACTTAAAGGGAACGCTTATTTTCATCTTTTTGGCTGTAGATCTGAAGATTCCCAGGCTCCTCCTCTGTCTGTGGACATTTTCTACAGACCCTACAGTGAGGCTGGACCCATGATGGTGATCATACTTACACGATGCACGCCACTGGCTCTCCATGTCAACATCCTTTCTGATGCCAAGTCACCTGGTTACTGCAGGGAATGACTGGAGAGTGGCAATCCTGTGGAGTCTGTAGAAAAGGTCCACAAAGAGGACCAACCCCTTGAAGCAAATTCCAGTCATTTCTGGGCAAGAAGTAGGACCCTAGAGAAAAAATAAAAGTCTTACCTTATTCTTCAGAGTATATAAAGCCTTGTCTGATGCCCCGTACTGGAGACATTTACGAATCCACCCGTGTATTGTCCAATTCCTCAAATACCAACAGTTCGGACTGTGACGAAACCTACAACAAAGGCCAAGACATTGTAATACTTGCAAAATCACTGAGAGGGGCATTGAGTACTACCACTCCCACCATGACCACTACTACTACTACTAATACTAAAATGACCGTTTTCCATAAACTGGAAAGCAATTGGAAATATCCCTCAATACGAAAAAAATATCCACCATATCAAAAAACAGCCGTATCCAGCAATTAGGCGTCATGCACACGATCATATCCATTTTGCAGTCTGCAAATCGCGGATCTGCAAAATACAGGTGCTGTCCGTGTGCCCGTAATCTCGCGATGCGCAGTGCGCGGTATAGTGTTCCTTCCCTGTGCTGGCATTAGCCTCAGGGAAAGAACTGCACATGCGCGAGCTCGCGCATCGCGAGACTACGGCTATCACAGGCGGGCGTGGCTGGGCACAAGGAAGGTTAGTCACCTGAGGTAGGCGGATCGAATGAAAGGGAGGGCGGCGATTTCAGCTCAGAAGGCGGCGCTGGGCACCTAAACGAGATGGCTGCAGCCGGACACCTTTCACCATGAGACGTCCCCTTTGACATATTTTGAAGTGATTGACAGGTGATATAAACCGCTTTTTTATGAATATAGAGCCACAGGGGCATTTGATAAACTCACTTTAGGATTCAGTGTTTTACAAGGGACATCGCAATATGTTTAGCTTATAGGGCTCATTTCTGATGACAGAATCCCTTTAATGGGTCCGCAAAATGTCCGTATTTTTCGGATCACAAAATGCATACAATCGTGTGCCTGAGGCCTTACAGCCACGGTTTTTTTTTTGCCTGGATAGACTGGATATACGCATGTGAAATAATTCCAGCCATAATGGACTACTACCACCAGCATTAGCGGCCAGTCTCTAGCTTGCTTTATATCAGCCTGACAGTACGTATTGCTACCCGCAGGCACCTCTTGTGTTTCACGTAAATCGGTCTCATTTTCTTCTGCTGCTGTCAAGTTTTCGGGGAAATCCCTGTTGTAAGGAGATGTCACTGCTCTGCCTTCTTTATTGTAAGCATCAATGTTCAAGGGAATCCCAATTTAGCTTCTCATTATGTGCAGCAGGGGCACTTGGCTCTCTCTTGCATGCAAAGCGGAGCAGAAGCCAATTTTACAAAAATCTGCGTATCCACAACCTAATTTTACCTAGCGCTTGCGAGGACCTAGGAAGCATAATTACACTGCCCGTCCCTTAAGGGTGTGTTCTTGCGGCTGGCCTGTTCTAACGCCAAGTCCCTGGCAGATCAGTGCCAAACCGGAGGTGTTACAGTAACAGAGATTTAAACTGAAAGAGTGAATTGCTGCGTCCTAGCAGAGCAAGGAACCGATAAGGCTGCTACAGAGACATCCAGATGCTGGCAGCCTCCAGCCGTGTCCTCCCGGCGCTTCTTGTCAGTGATATTTCTTCCATCTGATTGAACTCGCTTTCCAGAACATTTACCGGATTATTACAGCTACCCATCCTCCTCCAATTTACCCCGTGTCTCCGGTGCTGGAAAACACTGCCCGTGGCCACTGGAAATTGTGATGAGAAAGAAGATCCCTCACGCCAGCCTAGTGTAATGCTATCACAGATGTGGAGAGGGAATAGTATCATTTTTTATTTTTATTATTTTATTTATTTACCATTTCATTATCTATATATAGATATAATGTTCACACTGTTCACTAGGCATAATAATAGGTTGTGATTTCCTATTCTGTACCGGTAACTTTTCTGTCGCTATCTTGTTATTATTGCAGGCAGAAATACAATGACAAGTAACACTTCTGGACAGATAACACAGGATCCAACATTAACGATAAGTGATACTACTCCCTCCCGACCTCTGCACAGGTCACACAGCATGCATAAAATAATCTCCTATAGAATTCAATGGGGTCCCCTCTTGTCCGATGTGTCTATGGCCTATGTAGCTTCTCTCAAAAAAACAGGAAGTCTTAACATATTTTAGGCCTAGTGGCCAGTGTGAAAATTACAGGATTATATAAAAAAAAAAAAAATTAACTACAGATAATGACTCACCAGAAATTCAAAAAAAATATGTTTAACATAAAAATGTGATATAAGCAACAAGCCATTTTCTAATCACAACAAGGGAATGACCACAACTTATCTCCTACCACAGGATAAACCCTCATGCACACAGCGTACGTGTTTTGTGGTCCACAAATCGCAGATCTGCAAAACACGGATACCAGCAATGTGCGTTCCGCAGAAGGTCTGTCCCTCAATACACCAGTCCCATCCTTGCGAGTTATACGGACAATAATAGGACATGTTTTTTTTTTTTTGGGCCGCAGAACGGAGGTACAGATGCGTACAGCACACATGCTGTCCACATCTTTTGTGGCCCCATTGAAGTGAATGGGTCCGCATCCGGACTACAAAAGCTGCAAAAAATGCGACTCGGATATGGACCCAAATAACGTTCATGTGCATGAGGCCTAAGGGATAAGTGTCTAAAGGTGCTCTCCTACAATGGACATTTATCACCTGTCCACATGATACAAAATACAGAGCCTTAAAAAAAGATCATTTCTTTTAACTTCACACATACTTGCTACTTTGAGTTGGCCTATTACATAAAACCCCAATAAAAATACATTTAAGGCTACATTCACACGTCAGTATTTTTCTATATCCTGATTTTTTGCGGATCCGTTGTTCCTGAAAATGTTTCCGTATGTCATCCGTTTTTTGCGGATCCGCAAAAAACGGAAACATGTATAAATTTCAATAAGCAAATAAAGTTGTTTGGATTTCTTTGAAAAAAAATTGAAAAAAAAAAGTGAATAAAAGTTTATAAAATAAAAATTTAATTTCCATGAACGTAATCCGCATAAAACGGATGACATACGAATGTCTTCCGTTTTTTGCGGATCCATTGACTTTGTATTGTACCAGGATCCAATTTTTGCGGAAAAAAATAGGACAAGTTTTATATTTTTTCGGACATGCGGAACGGAACAACGGAAACGGACAGCACACATTGTGCTGTCCGATTTTTTCCAGGACCCATTGAAAATGAATGGGTACAGAACTGGTCCAGATCTGTTCCGCATAAAACGTGAAAAAGTTCAAGGGGTATGGATACTTTTTCAGGGCACTATACAAGTCTTATTGCTGGGACCTCCACCAATCACTACTGTAGAACAAGGGTCCTAAGCTCCCCGTTACTCCCACTGCACGGCTGCAATGAGGAAGCGGCAGTGGAGAACGTGCACTGCCACTCCATTTCCAGTCTATTGGATTGAGAGAGACAGCACATCACTCGGCCGTTTCTGCATCGCGAGTGCAGTCAGGTGACCTGCTGCTGCAAAGTGATTGGCTGAACAGGCATTTCTAGTTTGTCGAGAGGGACCGAAAAGCAGAGAGCGGTGGGAGACCATAAAGAGCTGGAGCAGGAGTGACGGGGTATCGGTAAGGGGATAACCGATTTATTATTTTACATAATGGAACCCCTTAAAAACAAAATTGGCTGGACAACCCCTTCAGGCTACGTACCTGCACAGGGGTGCAGAAATTCCGCACAAATTTTTGTACAGAATTCTGTGCGTTTCGGCACCAAATCCGCACGTGTTACTTGCAGATTTGACGCTTTTCCGTAGATCTCACCCTTCTTAAATCTGCACGAAAGAGGAGTGTTCTAAAGAAAAGGCTCTTTTGTACGGACTCCAGCGATTCCAGTATTAAAATGGTTTGTAGCAGGAATTTGACCTCATTGTACTGACATCAACCATGAAGCCTCTCCACCCTTTCATTAGAGTCATTCCGGTACAAGCGTTACCATACAAGTCAACACCTCCCGCCCAGTCCTGCATTTGGGATATAGCCTTTTTACGGAGTCATCTATAATGGTTCTTCTCAAGTGAACAAACATTAATTTGTCAGCTCCTTCCTTCTCTATTGTTAATCCTAAAACGGATGCCCAGCCTCTATGACCGGAGTGAGCAAAAAGATTACTGAAGGGTCCCGTAGGGAGCCATGACATGCATGAATGCATCTAAATGGCCTCATTTCATTCACAAGTAACAGGTGCAAGCCAGGGTTATGCAAACACAATCCAAGACCAGCCATTCTGCTGCCATAATCACAGGCTGGCATGCAACAATCCAGACGAACCCTCCGCCTCTCACCCTAAAATAGCATTTACGTCACTGACTGACTGGGGGCCCCAAAACAAAGGGCTCAAAAAATGCATACGATTAAAGAAAAAGGTAGAATTTACAGTAGATAAATTCAAATCCACATCCAACTGGAGTATTTCCTGATATGTGAATTGAGAAACTAAAGTCACCCAACTGCCTTGCATCTCGCACAATGAAAACTACATTCATGTAATACCCTTAGGGCTCATTCAGACGGCCGTATGGTGTCCGCAAAAATGCGGATCCGTTTTCTTGTGGACAGTTCAGCATGTCCGCAAAAAAAAAAAATATAAACGGATTGCATTCCTTATTTTTGTGGACCCATAGACCTCAATGGGGCCACGTCCTGATTTTCACTGTCAAGTATAGGACATGTCTCATTTGTTTTACGGAGCCGGGGAATGGAATAAAAGGGCCCTATAGAGGTAAATGGGTCCGCATCTAATCTGCAAAAAAACGAACCACATTTTTGCAGACAGCATACGGCCGTCTGAATGAGCCCTTAGAAAAATAGAAAGAGGCAAATCAAGCAATAATGGAAATTAACCCTTTAAACCAGCCAATTAACCCTTTTGTCACAGTAGATCACTTACTAACAGGATCCTGTTGGGAGATTCATGCTACCCAAACCGCAGGCGGCATGAAATCCAGACAGGCTCCCTTGTTTTCTTCTGAAACCCTGCAGTCTGGATAGAGGATAACTTCTTAGATTTGCAGCACTCCATTCATTTCCCTGTAGTGCCACCACAGGGGAAATTAGGCACCCAAAATTCCTTAATATGGTGTATGAACACCTAATAGAGGGACAACAGTATGACTAGGATTAAAGGGTAAATGCTAGAATACAGCCTTTGATCCCGTGTATGTGAGTTATATGGAAACACGGATACATCTGCCAAATGTCCCTACATTAAAAAAAAATGTCAAGATCGGCACCTAGAGGGCAAAACAGGGACAAGCGTCAAAGCTCAGGAGATTTACAAACTCCCAGAAAATGCCTTCAAAAGTATATTTACGGCTTATGATCTTGCCTGCGCCTTCTGTCCCCGATGTGTACCCCCGGTGGAAGACCATACAGGGACATACTTCGCCTATTGGCACATATGTTAAAAACCGTCAAACAGCACAAAATACTTTTACTAGCGGTGGATGACTAATGTCTCGCTTCTCAGTCGGGTGAAGAAAAGCCTATGGATATATTCAGTGTATGCGCCAGGAGCTTTTCCAACACATACGCAGAGTGTGATGTGAACACAGCCCTAGGCTACATTCACATGTTAGTGAAAATGTTAAAAACGTCAAAATGGTCCATTTGTTTTTTTAGCTGACGCCTTTCAGAGAAATGGCCCCCTTCAACTGTATGAAAACGAACAAAATGGGACATGTCCTATTTTTTGATGGCCTTTATTCACGGGCTGTCAAAAAACACAGCCATGTGAATAACCTCACAGAGTACCATTGTTCTTAATATGGTCGTGTGACTGCCATAAAAAAATAAATAAAAAAAAAACAGCAGTCAGACAGTCGATTTATACTGTTTTGTGAATGTAGCCTTCCAGTACAATCCTCCAATACACTCGTGGTAAATATATTCCATAGGCACCACTGCAATATATAGAAAAGATTTTCATGCCCAGCAGTGCTCCGTTGTCAGCATGGCTGATCCATTTTTGGGAGTCAAAACAAAAGCAAACCGGACCCCATTGACTGTCATGGGATTCATCAGTGTTCCGTTTTTTTCTGCAGAACGGCGTGTACATGGCTCCTCCCGGCAGCTCAAGCCCTATCAAGCTCGTACGAGCGTTGCCTTATCTTCAAACAGCTGATCATAGGGGTGCCAGCACTCAGTACCCGCCAGTCTGATATCTCCAGAGGTTAGGTCACCATTATAAAAAAATAAGAGGACAACCCCTTTAAGTTCTATCTATGTATCTATCTATATTACTACCCGATGGATTTCAAAAAGAACTCGTGCGGTTTATTCACCCAATGTCAGGTAGCAACGACGTTTTAACCGCTTGTTGCGGTCTTTCTCAAGCTTGAGAAAGACCGCAACAAGCGGTTGAAGCGTCGCTGCTACCTGACATTAGGTGAATAAACCGCACGAGTTCTTTTTGAAATCCATGGTGTGCTGCTGGCTTTTTTTCGTCTTACTGAATTGGACCCAGGTGCTGGTCCACACCGGCCTGACTTGCACCCGAACAAGAGAGTGTGCTGCATCTTCGCTTTCCCAGTTTATATTACTACCCGATCGTAAGAAAAGGCCCGATGTTCCCATTTTACTACAGGTAATTTTTTATAACTAAATTATTGGCCATTTATGAAGGAGTTGTAGTCAGAACTTTGGCTTACCAACTCCATGGCCCTGGTCTGGCGGTGAGCTTTATGCCAACACAGGCATACACTTTAGTCTATATTGGCTATTACATTTTCGATGACGCCAGGGAAAAAGGACGCACTGTCTTTGTTTGTGTCCTTTCAGGGAGAGATCATGTGTGGACAAGCAACTATTGGATGAACATTTTAAACATGGGTGACTTCATTCCAGACGATCACTAGTTAGCCAAACCAATCGTTCACTGTTAAATTTCAGCCAATCTGATAGAAATATCTCTTTTGATCAACCTAGACTAGTGGAGGATTTAGTCAGCCATTGTGATTTCTAGTTTTTTCCAGATTTATTTTCTTCATTGTATGAATGAGTCACGGATAGAAGGTAGAAAATAATGCATACTGTGAACTTCTCTGTGCTGACCCACGGTCCACAGGTGCAGTCGAGATAGCACATGGATGGAAAAGACTGTGTATGGACCAGGTCTATCCATGTATGCAATGGTCTACACACGGACCCAAACACTTCAATAGTGCAACTCATTACCAAGGGTCCGTGAGGAAAAACTCATGGCATGCACAATTCTGGCTCTTGTCTCACAGACCTGAAGACCACTGGACACAACTGTCATGCAGGGGCCACAATACGGCAGTCTGAATCTTGCCTTATATGTTGAATCTAATGCAATGACTAATCCTCAAAGAAAAAAAAACTGTGGTATAAAGTCCAGCAGCTTCCAGCCACTGATCCATAACACACTGCTTCATTGTACAATGGTAAGACACGGTCATACACGATCAGATAACTATTAAAGCGAACCTCTGGTTTAAGAAAAATATATTTTACATTCACTGGGGAAAGAAAGAACACTTACCAGATGACCTCCTTTCCATCTTTTCAACTGCAGATCTCACATTTCTTGGGCTCCTCTCCTGCGATCCAAGATGACCACACTACTTCTTAGGCTACCTGATGCATACTGTGCATAGGGTAGTCAAAGACACTTCCTGCTTCCCTCAGATTGGCCAGAAAGGGCTCAACAAGAAGGAAGTGTCTCTGACTACAGATGCAGTGTGTACCAAGTAGTCTGAGAGGCAGTACGGCCATCTTGCATGGCAGAAGAGGAGCCCGGAAACTGGCAGATATAAGGCTTAAAAGATGAAAAGGAGGTGGCGTGGCCTGTACACCTGAGAAGATGGCGGCGTAAACTCTGAGCTCCGCTTTCATAAGGGGACTCATATGCACCAGTGGTGGGGAGGAAACTAACTGCCAAGAAGCCCAGGAACACCCCAGCAACTACTCCGGTGAGCACAACTCTAGATGCATACCTGTATCGTGGTCCCGCTCCCCCGCTTCCAGATTGCGGCCTACCCCCGTCTTCTGCTTCTGGACTGCCTTGTGACGCATCAGCTCCTGCGCCCTTCCTGCCAAGTGGCCCACAACAGCGCTGCTCCCTAGAATCTGCTCCTTCTCCTCCGTCGCCGGAAGAAAGTGAATTTACTCCCGAGCCCCAGGGTCTAACCTTGAGCAGAACATCAGGCCCACCGCTGAGAACCCGCACGCAGGGCCCACCGGTGATCGCCATGCCGCCTAAATAAGCAACCAAACAGGCCAAACAAGCCGCAACGTCGTCCCAGAGGCTCCGTGATTGGTGTGAGCCCCCAGAAGATCCCCTTGAACTAGCGCAGAGCCTGGGGAGGACTGAGAGGGACACTGCCAAGTGGGACCAGCTCTCTGACTCTGCAGAAGACAGGGAAGATGTCGTGCAGCTTCCCTTGCAGGCCTCAGCGATACTTCAACAGACGTTACAACACATGCCCACTAAAGAGCACTTCAAGGCTTTAATAACAGAGGTGAGGAATGTATGTAAATCTGAAATTTCCTCTTTACGCCAGGGCTTTAAACTGATGGCCTCTCGTATTGATTCTATTGAAACAGATCACGATGATACCCTCAAATCTACCATTGTACAGCATGCCCGTACTATCAGGGATAACTCGCGCCATCTAGAGGATTTAGACAACAGGGGCACAGGAACAACATCAGAGTTAGAGGCTTGCCTTAATCTGAGAAAGATGAAAACCTACATGATCTCCTTAAAGAACTCTTCAATTCAGTATTGGGCTCTCAAACCCCCCCAAGCTATTAAATTAGATCGAGCGCATAGGGCACTTCGCTCTAAAAATTTCTCTATGAAACCCCACGATGTGATTTGTTGCGTGCATTACTTTCAGCTTAAAGAAGCCATCATGGCCAAAGCTCGCACTGTTCGGCCCATCGACTTTCCTGGATCCTCTGTACAATTATATCGGGATCTCTCATGGAGGACTGTCCAAAAGAGACGATCACTGCAACCTCTGTTGACCTGTCTTTGGGACAAAAAAAAAGTTGCGTACTGTTGGGGGTTCCCTTTTGCACTGATTGTTTCCAGCAATGGCAAGACATCTACCCTGAGAACCCACGCTGATCTCCCGGAGTTCTGTTCCCCTCTGGGTATATCTACTCCTACTGTCGAGGATTGTGAAGTTCCGGAGCCGCCACCTGCCCCTGCCTCAATATGGCAAACTTTGCGACAGAAAAGGCATCGTTCTCCTCCCCAAGATGGACTGTCCGGGTCTGGGACCTGGGCTGCACCTACTTGAACTATCTAACACTACAGATCTAATACTGCACCCCAGCAAAAGCTCGCTCTCAGAGTCTGAGCTTGCATTTCGAGCAGCGTTTCTCACACATGTTGAAACTGTTCCATCTGTCACCAGGTTTTACCCCCTCCAGATAAAAATATGGTTATGTTCAGGGAGCTTTCACGATTCCTAATGTGGTCTTATAAATGTAATCTGTAGGGTCATTTTGCTAAAAAAAAAACGCTATTACTAACCTGTCATTCAACAAAATAAGGTGCCCAAGGGGATGTACATGGACCGAAGCTGCCGCCCGAACCCGCCGCCGTTCGTGCCCAGCTCCGCCTTTCCCGACCTCAGCGCCGCCTCATAATCCTGTGTGACGCCTCCGGCTCTCCCTCCCTCCCCCCTTCTGCTCTAACATCTCGCGCGTGCGCACAGGGCTCTGCCAGTGTGCAGGTCATCGAGAGGTTGAGCAAAGTGCCGGCGCATGCGCACTTCGCTCTATGAAGCCGAACGGAGAAGTCCGCACAGGCGCATCAGGCAGAGCCCTGTGCGCAGGCGCGAGATGTTAGAGCAGAAGGAGGGGGGAGGGAAGGAGAGCCGGAGGCGTCACACAGGATTATGAGACGGCGCTGAGGTCGGGAAAGGCGGAGCTGGGCACGAACGGCGGCGGGTGCGGGCGGCAGCTTCGGTCCATTTACATCCCCTTGGGCACCTTATTTTGTTAAATGACAGGTTAGTAATAGCGTTTTTTTTTTTTAGCAAAATGAGCCTACAGATTACATTTATAAGACCACATTAGGAATCGTGAAGACGCCCTGAACATAACCATATTTTTATCTGGAAGGGGTGAAACCTGGTGACAGAATCCCTTTAAACAGGAACTGCACACCACCCTCTCTAAATACTTCTCCTTTAACAAATCTTCTGTGTCATCCATTTCTACACTATGGGAAGCACATAAGGCGGTCTTCAGGGGAAATTGTATTGCCCTGGGCTCAAAACTGAAACGAGACACTGCTTTGCAAAAGACCACAGTTACTGCTCAATTGAAAGATTTAGAATCTCAGCTAGGAACACGTCGATCGTGCCATCTGCTTTACCGTATAGTGCTCTTGCGCACTAGATTGCGGGAACTGGCCATTGCAAAAACAGAAAAGTTGCTACTATACTCAAGGCAACACTTCTACACATGGGGTAATAAGCCTCACACTATGTTAGCACGTCAGATGCGTGAGTCCAATGTGACAGGAACCCCAACATCGCTGCGGCAGGCTGATGGCACTACGATATATGACCATAATACTATTTCCACCTTTTCCAACAACTTCCTTCCAACCAGACAGACCGCCAAAACATTTTCTCTGCTTTTCAGAATAAATGTAATCTGACAAATATGCTGAACATGGCACTAGCATCGCTTAATACCCAGATAATGGCGGAAGAGCTTGAGGGGGTAGTTAAACAGCTCCCTAACAATAACTCCCCTGGCCCCAATGGTCTACCTTACCTCTAATACAAATCCTTTTTACCTCTCCTCCTACCATATATGTTAACCTTATTCAATGCCTTCTTACAGGGTGCTCCGATACCAGAGTGGACTCTCCACTCCTATATAACCCTCATTCCAAAACCAGGCAAAGACCCATTAGACTGTTAAAATTATCAACCCATAGCCCTCCTGAACTGTGACCTAAAAATATTCACTAAAAACCTGGCTAAACGGCTCTCATATTGGCTCCCTCAATTGATACAGAAGGACTAAGTGGGCTTTGTTCTATGCCGGCAGAGTGGTGACCACACGAGGAGAACTATAAGCTTGATCGGTGTTCTCAATAAACGTAAGCGACAAGCTCTATTATTAAGCTTGGATGCAGAAAAAACATTCTACCGCCTAAGTTGGTCTTTCATGTTTTCCACCCTGCGGGGTATTGGTATCACTGGCTCTTTTCTAACCGCACTGCGCGCGCTTTACACCCGACCCACAGCCACTATCAATATACCCAATGCCCATTCTGGTACATTCCCTATAAGTAACGGCACACGCCAGGGATGCACTCTTTTGCCTCTCCTTTTTGTGCTTTGCATTGAGCCACTCGCAGCGGCTATCAGGTCTCACCCTGACATCCATGGAGTTTTAGTTAATAATGTAGAATTTAAAGTTTATCTGTTTGCAGATGACATTCTTCTCACCTTGTCTGACTTGCATGTCCCTCTTCCAAATCTTTTTCGTTTATTGGGTTAGCATTACTATAAACTAACTTTTACTTTAAGTACTACCAGATCCTTGCGCTATCTAGGGATACAATTAACTCCCAAGTACTCTTCCCTATATGCCCCTAATTCCCCACCTCTCCTCCAGGACCTTAAATTCCTTATGACCAAATGGATGACTTTGCCGATATCCTTCTTTGGACGAATAGCAACAGTTAAAATGTCCATTCTTCCCAAACTGTTATACCTATTTGAGACCCTCCCTGTTCCTGTACCTGGGAAGGAGTTGCGAGCTCTCCAATGTGCTATCTTGCAGTTCATATGGAATGGAAAAAGACATAGAATAGCCTGCAGGGTTCTCACGGCTCTTAAAATGCAGGAAGGACTGTCAGTCCCAGATATCACTAGGTACTATTGGGCCACGCACCTGAGACTACTCCCAGCCTGGTCCTCTCTTTATGCCTACTCTAGATGGATGGAAATAGAAAAACTATGGCTAGCGCTCAAACATCCAAATTCCCACTCCGCCTGCAACTCAGTCCCAACTATTGGGCCCGAAGTCCTTTACGTGTAACATCTAGCAAATCTGCAGATGACTATTTTCCTTGGTCTCAGATAAGTCCACTATGACTTCTTTCCTATTCAACTCCATATTTCCGGAGGGTATGCTCCCTTCCTTTTTTTAGACCATGGTTCTCTAGCAAGTTATTCCGCTTTACAGACATAACAGACCACAGAACTGTGCGGCTATTACCATTTGATGCTCTTAGATCTACCTTCCAGCTCCCAGACTCCACTAGATATCAGTACCTGCAAATACTACACTTCCTCAACAGTATATTTAAATCCCCACTTTCGGATTCGACCGAGGGACTCATTTCTGAGATCTACGTTATTTCTCTCCACTCCTCCACTGCAGTACGTCACTCCTATATGACCAAATAGGATACCATTTTGGAACGTGCAATCTCCCCCGAAGAATGGAAACTGATTTGGAGGAGAGCTGCTTTGACTTCTACTTGTGTCTCCCATAGAGAGAACTCGTATAAGATATTGATGTTTTGGTACCACACTCCACAACTGTTGAGGCATCTCAACCCAAACGTCAATTGTGGGATCATTATTACTGTACACGCCTCTAGAGGTCACCCTGTTCCCCCTCCCTGTTTGTTCTTCCTCTTTGTGTCATGTCCTGTTGTAGTCCACCTTCTTTTCACCTACATGCTTACTCTTCACTCTTTTTCTTTCTTTTTATATATCTTATAATAACCATTTACTAGCTTCCTGTTAGCGGTATGATGACTTCAAATGGTTTATCTACATTTATTAGCTAGGTAAAGCCTTAAAATACATCCTGTAAGAAGGTACCTGGAATCATCGTGGATGGAAGGTATGTGTCACTGAGGTTGCTGGCCTCGGTGAAGTAAGAGCAGGTATTTTATGTGTCAGCAGCAGCTATTGCTAATTGACACATTGAGATTTAGCATAGCTGTCACAGCTGATCCGGGACGGCTCTTACTGGGAGTAGTCAAAGTGCTGGGTGGGTGACTACTCCCCATGTTCCAGGCCGGGTTTTGCCAGGCATAAAAACCAGACAGCACTGCCAGGTGTGGTGGACGTCCCTCCCTCTGACAGTGGAGCTCAGGAGTCTGTTTGCTGTGAACTGAGGGCTGTGCTGGGATTTGAGCTGGGCTGGAGGACTCAGGCCCCTCTAAAGGCGAACAGGCTGCCTATGGACTTGATGATGCTGAACTGCTAACAGGGTGTGAATTAACACCCAGAAGAAAAGGTTACTTTTATTGTTTATGGACTTTCCTTGTGTGCGAACAAACACCAAGCCACCTGCGTTTTGTGATACAACTTATCTGCATTTTGCTATACACCGATGTGTGAATAAACACCGCTGTTTGATACAAGAACTGTGTATACTTTAATAAAAATACAATTAGAAAAAAATATATAATAAATGAAAAGGAGGTCACCAGGGAAGTGTTCTGTTAGTTCCCCAGTTAATGTGATTTTTTTTTTCTAGAACTGGAGGGTCATTTTAAGATGTTTCCAGGTTTAGAGACCATCAGCAAGAGCATAACTTATGGTCTGTGATAGCAGAATCCATAACGGAATTCTTAGGTAACCCGAAACTTGTAAACCGAACTTGAGAACACAAGTTTGCTCATACCTAGTAGAGAGTTATCAAATACATTGTAAATTCTCATCCCTGACACTCTGACTATGATTCATTACGGATTTGCAACAAAGTACAGTACAATACATATAAGGCCCCTTTCAGACGAGCGAGTTGCACATCTGGACTCGCAGTGTGAGTATGCAGCAGCCTCCATCTTGACCTCCCAGCACTGCCGGGATCATATAACATTATATTGATTTATGATGCTATGTAACCCTTAGAGTTCTAGAATGTATTGGATAACACTGACAGCATTAAAGGATAGATTATCAGTTTAACAGAACTGCAGAACCCCTTTAAGGGTTACATAGCATTATAAATCAATATAATGCTATGCGACCTGGTCAGTGCTGGGAGGTCAGGACGGGAGCTGCTGCATACTCACGCTGCGAGTCCAATGCGTCGAACTCGCTCGTCTGAAAGGGTCCTAAAACTGGGTATTAAACACCATTCACACATAGTGGATTTGTCCGCTGCAGATTTACGGTAAGTAAATGTTACAGATTTCTCCACTTGTCAAGTAAATTCTAAAATCCACCATAAAAATAGAAGAAAAAACAACTTTGTCCAGGTCCAACAGTAAATGTTACCTAATTGACATACTATATGACTCCCAATTTTAAGTGAATAAACATCACATTTTTTTCCTCTGTGAATAATTATTATATGACAGACAAAGAACGAGGACGTAATTAGATTTTATTTCCATAAGTGCACTGGCTTCACAAAGCCGAAAAAGACTTGTGCAGAAAATAACCCAATAAGAGAGAGAGAGAGAGACAGATGTAGTCGCTTGGTGCAGACTTGTGTTCTGAAGAAAGCAATTACAGCCGGAAAAAAAAACACGGGGGAAGACGCTATCGAGGAATCTAATAACATCACAGATCTGTCTCAATGTCAGGAAAAAAAAAAAAAAAACTTGCCGGCATTAACCCATTCCAAGGCGTTGGCAGGAGTAAACTTTTTTTTTTTTTAATAAAAGCCATCTGATCTCATTTTTCCCAAGGTGCATCACAGGAGCAGTGTGTGAACGAAAATACTGTACCAATGACAACCAGACGGCCGGAACGGTGATAGGCTGCGCACAATGAAGAGACTGGTGGGGTGAGCGGTTGCTATAGTAACCCCGGAGAGAGATTTTTCTCCTTATTTCAAGAGTCCTGGAGCCGGCCGAAAAAATTCTCATTTACAACCTGCACATGCAGTAATTATGTAACCCACTCAAGACTCCCTGTGCCTCGCCAGTCGCCCTCTGCCCCTAGGAGAAAGAAAAACTAGTTATGTGCATGGGATTTACCTACCCAGCGTTCTTGACCTTGTGGGGCAATTCTTATTATTTTCTGTAAATGCCAAATGTTAGCAATGAAGGGTTAAAAGTCAGCTGCAATGCTGAGGCTTGTAATCCATTAAATTAAGGAAGCCCCGGGTCCTGAGTGTTCGCTGTTTGATCCCGGCTTGACATGTATAAATTATAAATGAAATAATGGATGAAAGAGAGCGCACTCTTACTAGTATTCATTAAAAAGAATATTTTACTGGTGTCCTATACGGTCACATAGAACCCCTGCCCCCAATTCCAGGGGAAAGTGAACGGCAATTCGGCCTCTGCAGGTCTGGAAACACAAGGGTGACATTCTGCCAAGTGACAGCCTTTGAAATAGCTGCAGTTTAATGAAGCACAAAGTCGTGAAACCCACAGACAGAATAAGATACATGGTTGAAAGTGGTTGTAAACCTGTCACCACGAAGTGCAGTGCAATCGGCAGGCATCGTATTATAGATCAGGAGGAGCTGAGCAGATTGTGTATACCGTAGTTTTATGGGAAAAGATTTATAAAAACGTATCATTCATTTATATTAATGCCCATTATGTTTAGGAGTCCAGTGGGCGTTCCCAACAGCGATCAGCAGCTTTCCCTGTATAAGTGTACATGCAGAGATAGCGGTCACTCACTGACAGCACCGCCCACTGGACTCCTAAGCATAGAAAGGGCAGGGATTTTAATCAATAAATTTTATTATCAATCGGCTTTTATCAAACTATTATTAATCGGCTGAGCTCCTTCTGCGCTAGAACAAATGCTGTCTGAAGAAAGGCCTACATGTACAATGTGACAGGTTTCCTTTAAAGGGCATCTGTCAGCAGATTTGTACCGATGAAGCTGGCTGACCTGTTACATGTGCGCTTGGCAGCTGAAGGCATCTGTGTTAATTCCATGTTCATATGTGCCCGCATTGCTGAGAAAAAGGAAGTTTTAATATATGCAAATGACCCTCTAGGTGGCGTTGCCATTACACCTAGAGGCTCTGCTCTCTCTGCAACTGCACATCCTCTGCACTTTGATTGACAGGACCAGGCAGTGATAACATCATCACACATGCCTCTTAAACAAGGGCACCCTTTAAACAAAGGCATACATAGCATACCATAAACAATGGGGCTGCTATGGGGGCTTTGGAGAGAGGTAGCCCACCTCTTTCACCATGAGGTGGCAAGAACCTGTCCAAGCCGGAGAGGTTGGAAATAGCCCCAAGGGTCATGGAAAGACCAGTGGCATAAGCACTGAGGCCCTTCTGTCCTGCGTTGCAAAAACGAACATATTAAAAGGGGTTGATCCATGAACAACACTTATTCCCTATAGAAATGGGCGACAATTGTATGATCTAGGCCAGGCATCCTCAAACTGCGGTCCTCCAGCTGTTGTAAAACTACAACTCCCACAATGCCCTGCTGTAGGCTGATACCTGTAGGCTGTTCAGGCATGCTGGGAGTTGTAGTTTTGCAACAGCTGGAGGGCCGCAGTTTGAGGATGCCTGATCTAGGTGGTCCCACTGCTGGGACCCCCCTTTCATCCCCACCTTTAAAGGGATTGGACAGGATTTTATTTTAATTTGCACCCCAGCCTAGATTACCTGTGGAGAACCCTATACTCACCTACTACCTGCAGCTCTGTGCCGACTCCTTGCCTCTCATCACTGGTCTTCCAGTCCCCACTTTTCTACTTCCGCATGGATAGGGTCACATTTGGCGTGGCAACCGACTTGCCTCTGCGGTGACGTGTCCCCAAGTGGCAAGTGACCCAGCAGTGACTTGCTGCTTGGATAAACGTCACCGCTGATGCCAGTCATTTGTTGCAGTGGCATAAGTGACCCCATAATTTAAAGGGCTTATCCAAACCTGTAAACCCCCCACAATGCCCGGGCCCCTCATACAGAGAATAATTACCTGGTACCCAACGCCTGTGTCCTTCCGAATCCCTCCATGGACGTCGCTGCATCTCCCCGTCGTACAGATCATAACTTCAGGGGACAAGGGGAGTGGGCGGCTGAAGCCTGCTCCCCTAACGTCACGCCGTGGAGAGATCCGGAAGGACACAGGCATCGGTGACCAGCTAAGTATTCTCTGTATGAGGGTCTCAGGAATTGGGGGTTTACAGGTTTACCCCTCGAACAGATGGAAACCAAAAGACTACCGAAGGGAACCAGGTAGCCGTAATGGAGCAGCAGGGAGCAGGTGAGTACGGAGTTCTCTGCAGATATTCCAGGTTAGGGTCCAGAGTTAAAAAATAAATAAAAAATAAATTAAAATCCTGAGAACCAATTTAAGGAATTTCCAATTGGCCTTTCTTTCTTCTATGCAAGTCACTGTCTTCAAAGGCGCTGTTGCTGTCAATTGTTTCATGAGAGCTTGGCGCATACACTAGGAACATCTCCTGACGTACACTCCAAACTTATACCACCGATCATTGGGCTGTACACCAGATCCACTGACTACCATGGTATGAAAATCACGTCACGTGCAATATATATTTTTGTGAGATGCCCATGTATTGGAAAGCCTAATCGACCACACTTTTTCAAACGTGCACCAAAAGGACACATTTTCGACATATGCCAGTTCTATAGATGTGAAAAGGGCAATGTGATGCTTGTAGGGAATTAGAACGTGTCTTTTTATTATCCTGGAAAGGCTGTGAAGTGAAAATAAGATATATTCTGAGGAGCTCGGTCAAAAAGAAATATTTGTTGACTGTGGTAAAAAGACTTCAGCGTTTACTAAGGTGGAACGCCGATCTTTTGTTTCTAGGTTATTGTACTTCCCTGTAAGCTGAAGGCGGGTAACGTTCTCGACTGCTCAGTGCCCATAGAACACTGCTTTGTCTCTGTGTAGCTTCCATACAACCTACCTATTATGCAGCCTTCGTGTGTCACTCAGAGTAGCAGAGCATAAGGTAAGTGGGGCACATGTGCCGCATGAAACGCTTGGTTTACCTTCAGAGTCGACGCACTGCATTGAAGTAAAAAACTAAAAGTGACTAATCAGATTGGAATTGTAGCTACTGAGATAGCATGCTCCTGTATAATGGAACACCCAACTACACAACTTTAAAGGGGTTGTTCAGGATTAGAACAGAAAAACAGCACTTTACTTGTTCTTGGGCTGTGTCTGGTATTGAAGCTAGGTGTGGCAGGCGCAGCACTATGAAGTGCCTTTTGCGCTGTGGCATTAGAAGAATTTTGATATCTCTGACTTTTAGTCTAATTACTCTAATTCCTCTAGCGCCGTTCTATGGAAACAGTAGGTTTAAAGAGCACACCAAATGCTTCAAATAACTTCTTTATTAACTTCAACTTTTCTTCTTATAACACTGCCGCCTCCGCAGAAGATAGTCCATTGTACATAACACGTGTTGAAAAGATCTCACAAAATGGCGGTATGCATAAGATGGTGGTTCAACTGTTCAATCTTCTCATTCAACATAAAATAGTGGATATAGTTCTCTCTTCAGTATCTGTACGCTCACTGAGGAAGGGACTTCATCCCGAAACGCGTATGGTCGGCAGACAGTGTGGGACGATATAAGGAAGACACCTATAATCACATGGTGAACGCTGTACTTATTTGAAAACCCCGCCTGGAATAGGAAGTCACCTGACCTACCCGGCTAAACCACGTGGGACGCCACGGCCAGGTCCTGGAAGGTCAGAGCAGTTTGCAACATCCAGCAATACGGGGAAGTGTCGATAGGCGAGTTCGCCTCCAAAAGGTCCTTGCAGCTCACAGCCAAGCAGCCGCACGGCCAACAGGAGTGATCCTTGTAGTTCACAGCCAAGCAGCTCACAGCCAAGCGGCCGCACGGCCAACAGGAGTGATCCTTGCAGCTTACGGCCAAACATCCGCACGATTAACAGGAGTGGTAAAGTACACCTACAATTAATTTAAAGTGCTTTAAACCAACACGAACTGTTATTATCTCTACTTGGTAATTACCATATGATTTATTACGAATTTTGCAACAATATGGACATTAGAGACTGAATATAGAACTCAATATAGTGGTCCTAACAAAGCTATATGTGCAATTTTTACAGTTTTTATTTCAAGTATTTTATCCGTTATCTTACACAACATGTTGTGAGTCCTTTAATAAATAACATTTCTTGAACATTGTCTTTTGCTTTGCCTATATTGATGCCGGATACTGAGTGACGCCAAATCCTCTTTTTCCAATTTGTACTTCTAACAGCAACAGGGAGTGCTGTGTGGCAGTGCACCTATTCCATTGTATCATCAGTGAGTGAGCCACCAAACCTTGATCTAGTTAGCAGTAACTATTTGTAGATTGGTTGAGTATGATCTGGTATGGTTGTATGCAATTTGGGTTGCAGTATGGAATTTGAATGGTTGCAATTGGTATTTGTAGTTTGCAATTTGCAATTGTATGCTTGCAATTTGGTGGAACTGTAAGTAAACACACATATAACTGATTCAGTATACAGTTCTAATCATTATACTAACAGTAGGAACATTATGTAACTGTTTTAAATACCTATTTTGGCCTCCCTAACTCCGAGTACTACCTACAATATTGTTTGCAGCTCTCTAGTCTGTGGCCTGTATTGGAAGACCTAACAGCAATTTCTGGGCATCCCCTGCCTATCCATAAACTAGCACATCAGGGCTGGAAGGCTGCAAAGCTCCAACAGTATGCTGACCTTCCGGATGAGATGGCACTATGGGATAATCCATCACTACCAATGCTGATGCAGTGTGAGGGGAAGGGTATTTGGCAAGAGTATGGAGAGTACTTACGCTGAAAGACCTATATGAGAATAGGATCCTGTTCTCCTTTACTCAGCTTCAAACGAAGGTGGGTGTGGTGCGCCCTCATTTTTTTAGATACTTGCAGTTGCGCCACACACTTCAGGCACAACTGAGATCCCTGAATAAATCCATTTCAAAATACCCTCTCATCGGCATTCTTAAAAGCCAGGGCCCCAGGGGCATGATACTGGCCTTATATACACACCTCTTGAATATCAAAATGAGCTCAAACTCTCTGTTGGTGGAGACTAGATGGAGGGCGTGCATCCCAAACCTCACTACAGAAGAATGGAATGAGGCATTAGAAGCCCCGTCAGGGGTATCACCTCCCTTAACAATAGACTTATTCAGTTATTTATACTTCATAGGAGCTACCTCACTCCGGTCAGACTATATAAGATGAGCAGATTGACACATAGCGGGTGTCACAGGTGTGCACAACCAGGTGCAGGCTTTTGCACCTGATATGGGAATGTACCTATGTTCAGAACTATTGGAGGGATGTGGTGACAGTACTAGCCTCTATGATTCCGGGTGCCCTTGAGCTGTGCCCTAAAAAAAATGTCTCTTGGGAGTAATTGATGACGAGGCGCTAACACACTATAACTGTATTTTTCTGAGGGAGACTCTCTTCATGGCTAGGATGGCAGTTGCTCTCAGATGGATGGCAGAGAGGCCGTCTACGGTCACTCAATGGAAAGCCTTGGTAAATCAAATAATTCCCTGGGAAAAAATTATGTTCTCCCATAGAAAATGTCCTCAGAAATTTGAGAAGGTTTGGGGATCATGGTGTTCCTTGCCATTGACAGTATCTTCGATACATATGCATTCTACAGAGCAGAACCATTTCTGAACGTATGTACCCTGTAGTCAACACAAAGCAACGACGCATTGTACTCTGCTGTTGTACTTCCTTTATTGTTAATAGACATTACTGTGAATTGATAGTGTAATCTGAAGAGATCTATATGTGAGTTACGATTGGATCTGTATGTAATAATGTGACTGAGTATGTAATATATCAGTATAATGTATGTAACATGCCAATCTTCGCTTGTTATATTTCAATATAATGAGTTTAACCACCTCCGGACCGCCTAACGCAGATTCGCGTTCCGGAGGTGGCAGCGCTGCGCACAATCACGCATATACGCGTCATCTCGCGATGGCCGGGATTTCCTGTGAACGCGCGCACACAGGCGCGCGCGCTCACAGGAACGGACGGTAAGAGAGTTGATCTCCAGCCTGCCAGCGGCGATCGTTCGCTGGCAGGCTGGAGATGTGTTTTTTTTTAACCCCTAACAGGTATATTAGACGCTGTTTTGATAACAGCGTCTAATATACCTGCTACCTGGTCCTCTGGTGGTCCCCTTTGTTTGGATCGACCACCAGAGGACACAGGTAGCTCAGCAATATGTAGCACCAAGCACCACTACACTACACTACACCCCCCTGTCACTTATTAACCCCTTATTCACCCTTGATCACCCCTGATCACCCCATATAGACTCCCTGATCACCCCCCTGTCATTGATTACCCCCCTGTCATTGATCACACCCTGAAAGCTCCATTCAGATGTCCGCATGATTTTTTACGGATCCACTGATAGATGGAGATCGGATCCGCAAAACGCACACGGACGTCTGAGTGGAGCCTTACAGGGGCGTGATCAATGACTGGTGGTGATCACCCCATAAGGACTCCCTGATCACCCCCCCTGTCATTGATTACCCCCTGTCATTGATCAACCCCCTGTAAAGCTCCATTCAATGTCCGCATGATTTTACGGATCCACTGATAGATGATCGATCCGCAAAACGCACACGACGTCTGAAATGGAGCCTTACAGGGGCGTGATCAATGACTGTGGTGTCACCCCATATAGACTCCCTGTTCACCCCCCTGTCATTGATCACCCCCCCTGTAAAGCTCCATTCAGATGTCCACATGATTTTTTACACGGATCCACTGATAGATGGATCGGATCCGCAAAACACATACAGGGCGTCTCCCTGGAGCCTTCCAGGGGGGGGTGATCACCCATATAGACTCCTGATCACCCCCCTGTCATTGATCACCCCCCTGTCAGGCTGCATTCAGATGTCCGTATGATTTTACGGATCCACGGATACATGGATCGGATCCGCAAAACACATACGGACATCTGAATCGAGCCTTACAGAGGGGTGATCAATGACAGGGGGTGATCACCCCATATAGACTCTCTGATCACCCCCCCTGTCATTGATCACCCCCCCTGTCATTGATCACCCCCCCTGTCATTGATCACCCCTCTGTAAGGCTCCATTCAGAAATTTTTTTGGCCCAAGTTAGCGGAATTATTATTTTTTTTTCTTACAAAGTCTCATATTCCACTAACTTGTGTCAAAAAATTAAATCTCACATGAACTCACCATACCCCTCACGGAATCCAAATGCGTAAATTTTTTTAGACATTTATATTCCAGACTACTTCTCACGCTTTAGGGCCCCTAGAATGCCAGGGCAGTATAAATACCCCACATGTGACCCCATTTCGGAAAGAAGGCATCCCCAGGTATTCCGTGAGGGGCATATTGAGTCCATGAAAGATTGAAATTTTTGTCCCAAGTTAGCGGAAAGGGAGACTTTGTGAGAAAAAAATAAAAAATATCAATTTCCGCTAACTTGTGCCAAAAAAAAAAAAATTCTATGAACTCGCCATGCCCCTCATTGAATACCTTGGGGTGTCTTCTTTCCAAAATGGGGTCACATGTGGGGTATTTATACTGCCCTGGCATTCTAGGGGCCCAAAGCGTGAGAAGAAGTCTGGTATCCAAAGGTCTAAAAATGCCCTCCTAAAAGGAATTTGGGCACCATTGCGCATCTAGGCTGCAAAAAAGTGTCACACATCTGGTATCGCCGTACTCAGGAGAAGTTGGGGAATGTGTTTTGGGGTGTCATTTTACATATACCCATGCTGGGTGAGAGAAATATCTTGGTCAAATGCCAACTTTGTATAAAAAAATGGGAAAAGTTGTCTTTTGCCAAGATATTTCTCTCACCCAGCATGGGTATATGTAAAATGACACCCCAAAACACATTCCCCAACTTCTCCTGAATACGGCAATACCAGATGTGTGACACTTTTTTGCAGCCTAGGTGGGCAAAGGGGCCCATATTCCAAAGAGCACCTTTAGGATTTCACAGGTCATTTACCTACTTACCACACATTAGGGCCCCTGGAAAATGCCAGGGCAGTATAACTACCCCACAAGTGACCCCATTTTGGAAAGAAGACAACCCAAGGTATTCCGTGAGGGGCATGGCGAGTTCCTAGAATTTTTTATTTTTTGTCACAAGTTAGTGGAAAATGATGATTTTTTTTTTTTTGATTTTTTTTTCATACAAAGTCTCATATTCCACTAACTTGTGACAAAAAATAAAAACTTCCATGAACTCACTATGCCCATCAGCGAATACCTTGGGGTCTCTTCTTTCCAAAATGGGGTCACTTGTGGGGTAGTTATACTGCCCTGGCATTCTAGGGGCCGAAATGTGTGGTAAGGAGTTTGAAATCAAATTCTGTAAAAAATGACCAGTGAAATCCGAAAGGTGCTCTTTGGAATATGGGCCCCTTTGCCCACCTAGGCTGCAAAAAAGTGTCACACATCTGGTATCTCCGTACTCAGGAGAAGTTGGGGAATGTGTTTTGGGGTGTCATTTAACATATACCCATGCTGGGTGAGAGAAATATCTTGGCAAAAGACAACTTTTCCCATTTTTTTATACAAAGTTGGCATTTGACCAAGATATTTATCTCACCCAGCATGGGTATATGTAAAAAGACACCCCAAAACACATTCCTCAACTTCTCCTGAATACAGAGATACCAGATGTGTGACACTTTTTTGCAGCCTAGGTGGGCAAAGGGGCCCATATTCCAAAGAGCACCTTTCGGATTTCACTGGTCATTTTTTACAGAATTTGATTTCAAACTCCTTACCACACATTTGGGCCCCTAGAATGCCAGGGCAGTATAACTACCCCACAAGTGACCCCATTTTGGAAAGAAGAGACGCCAAGGTATTTCGTGATGGGCATAGTGAGTTCATAGAACTTTTTATTTTTTGTCACAAGTTAGTGGAATATGAGACTTTGTAAAAAAAAAAAAAAAAAAAAATCATCATTTTCCGCTAACTTGTGACAAAAAATAAAAAGTTCTATGAACTCACTATGCCCATCAGCGAATACCTTAGGGTGTGTACTTTCCGAAATGGGGTCATTTGTGGGGTGTTAGAACCTCAGGAAACATGACAGGTGCTCAGAAAGTCAGAGCTGCTTCAAAAAGCGGAAATTCACATTTTTGTACCATAGTTTGTAAACGCTATAACTTTTACCCAAACCATTTTTTTTTTTACCCAAACATTTTTTTTTTATCAAAGACATGTAGAACAATAAATTTAGAGCAAAATTTATATATGGATCTCGTTTTTTTTGCAAAATTTTACAACTGAAAGTGAAAAATGTCATTTTTTGCAAAAAAATCATTAAATTTCGATTAATAACAAAAAAAGTAAAAATGTCAGCAGCAATGAAATACCACCAAATGAAAGCTCTATTACTGAGAAGAAAAGGAGGTAAAATTCATTTGGGTGGTAAGTTGCATGACCGAGCAATAATGGTGAAAGTAGTGTAGGTCAGAAGTGTAAAAAGTGGCCTGGTCTTTCAGGGTGTTTAAGCCCTAGGGGCTGAGGTGGTTAAAAAAAACCCACTATTTTGGCCTTTTGTTCCCATAAAACTGTACTCTGACTGGAACTGTGTGTCTGTTCAGCTTCTCTCTCTGGTGAGTAATGATTCCAGCCAGGGGAATTCCCCACACAGCCTGTGTGTGAGGCTGGCTGTGATTGGTGAAAACTATTGCTGTGTGAGAAGCTGGCTGTGATTGGTCTAGACTTCTGCCCAGCAACAACAGATTAACACTATGCTTTCTGTTTCTGCTGTGTCACTGAGCTTACCTTACATTACAAAATGAATCTTAAAGGCATATTATCTTTTTCTGCTTCTGTGAACACAAAATAGAACAGTTATATGACATCCAAAACATGATGTCACAGTAAATAACTGCTTTTGTCTTTAACACATAAACATAAGAACGGTATTAAGGCTATTGGCAGGTCTAGCTGTATACACATATAAGCCACACTAGCAACCTAGGACAGATCCTAGCTGGCCAGCTACACTAGGCTCCATTGGAGTCTATGGGACAGAGCTGTGAATGGGTAATGCTGTTTTTGGAAGAAAGCAGCCATTTATTTGTAATCCTGGACAACCGCTTTAACGATAGGAAGCAAACCAAAAGAAAGAAAAAAATCCATAAACCTCCCTGGATTAACACAAAAAGAACTCAAAGTATTTTCTGGCTAGGCTAAAGCCATTCCAGTCACTAAACCTGCTTTCTCACAGTCAGTGATTTCCGTCAGTGATTGTGAGCCAAAACCAGGATTGGAGCCTCCACAGACATAAGGTATAAGGGAAAGATCTGCTCCTGTTCTGTGTTTAGAGCCGTACCTGGTTTTGGCTCAAATCGCTGATGGAAATCACTGACCAAACACTGACATGTGAATAAGGCCTTAACATAAAATAAATTAAAGGGTTGTATACACATAGAAACTTCCTTTTATATAAGATCCACTAAACGGCTAAAGTTCACCAGATCCACTCCATGTGGGTAGTTCTCCATTCTGGCTGACAGAGGTGGTTCCTAGCAGGGTTCTCCTTTATATGACCTCCATGTGTCCTAATATAGAACTACAATTCCAATTTCTATCTACAGTTGAAAGAAAACGTAAGTGCACCCTTTGGAATTATCTTGATTTCTGCACTGATTACTAACGAAATGTGGTGTTATAAAACAAGTTAGGGCTTGTTTTGCGGTCTGCCATTCAAGCGAATGGGTCCGCATACGTGATGCGGTGCACTAACGGCCAATGCTCGTAGGCCTCATTTACACAACCGTATTTTTTTAATCTAAGTCCGATCCGCATTTTTTGCGGATCGCACGTGGACCCATTAAATTCTATTGGGACAAAAAAAATAATAATGCTGACAGCTCAGGGATGTCATCCATGTGCTGTCAGCATCCAGATGTCAGTCCCACGAAAAAGATACATGTCCCATTTTTGTCCATGTTGCGGACAGGAATAGGAATTTTGTACAATGAGGCCCACGGAAAGTGCATGATGCACTCAAACGGTATCTGTATTTTGTGGACGGCAAAATACATAACGTCGTGTGCATGAGGCTTAAGGGTACCTGCATATGGGTTCAGGTTGATGTGCAGAAAGTATGCACGTTGTTTTTATGCGGATTTTCTCCTGATCTCACCCTTCCAATGAAAAGGGTGAAATCCACACCAAGAATCGCACAAACAATTGACATGCTGTGGATTTCTAAATCCACACAGTAGGTCAATTTCCATTTTCCAACATGAAAAAAAGCACTTTGCTGATACTGTATTAGGGCTTATGCACACGAATGTGCCGCGTTTTGCGGTCCGCAAATTGCGGATCCGCAAAATGTGGATGCCGCCCCCGTGTGCCTTCCGCAATTTGAGCTGTGTTTAGAGGAAAAAGGAACAATGCACGCCAACACCAAAACCTCACCTCACCTGTGAAGCATGGTGGAGGTAACTTCAAGGTTTGGGGTCTCAGGGCAAAGACACCTTGTGATCCTTGAAGGAACACTGAAAACATTTTACAGGAAAAGGTAAGGGCAGCCACCCATGATCTAATGCTGAAGAGATGTTGGTGATACAACAAGATAATGACCCTGATAATGATTGCTGAGAAAAATGATGTAATATATGCAAATGAGCCTCTAGGAGCCACGGGGGAGTTGCCGTTACACCAAGAGGCTCTGCTCTCTCTGCAACTGCAGCGTCCTCTCCACTTTGTTTGGCAGGGCCAGGTGTGATCACATTTTCACTGCCTGGTCCTGTCAATCAAAGTGTAGAGGGTGCAACAGTTGCAGAGAGAGAAGAGCCTCTAGGTGCAATGGCAACGCCCCTGTTGCTCCTAGAGGCTCATTTGCATAGATTAAAACTTTGTTTATCTCAGCAATGTGGGCGTATATGGACATTGGACCAACACAGATGCCTTCTGGGTAAAATTAGCTAACTAGAGGGGGGAGGGCTGCTTTAGATGGTGCCATCTCCTGAATGGTAGCAGCTAGAAACATGCAAGTGGTCTAAAGATGGAAATCGGGATGCTGTGAATGCAGCTGAAAGTGAAAGTAAAAACAGGTTTTACCCGCCGTTATTCCCGACTCTTTTTCTAACTGCGATTTCTCCTCTGTTGGACTTTAGCTGTCATTTTGGTCTATGAAAGCCTGGAATATCAGCTTTCAAACAAGACCAGTTGCATGTTTCTAGCTGCTCCCATTCAGGGGATAGCAGCATCTAAAGCCGCCCTCCCCCCTCCAGTTAGCTACTTTTCCCACTGCCCGAGCTGGACTGGGGCAAAACAGTCATCTTAATTTACAAACTGTTAGGTGGTTGAAAACCATGAGATTCTTATGACCACGGTCGGCTGTTACCATCTATTGTAGCTGTTTTTGTGTTCTTATGTTATGTCTATGACAATAGCTGGGAAGAATAGGTGCTTGTATTCATATACTATAATGCAGTGTGTATACTATATATACATGCCTGTCTAACCTCACAGCTGCTGTTTCCAGGATAAGAAACGGGTTGTCAAGCAGAACTAGGCACAGCCCTGAAAAGTGATGGAGGTGATTGGAGAAAGACATCGACAAGGGAATTGCAAGGATGGTGGAGGAGGAGGAGGAGGAGGAGGAGGAGGAGAAGTAATTAATGGGATATAGGAAATGACACATTGCTCTGAACACGTAATACCAACATCACAAGTCACCCCTGCACGTTCACAGCAACTGCGGCTGCACCAAGGACCAGTAACTGTCAGCTCAGCCCATTGAGCATTTGCCATAAAAGCTGGTGGTAGTGAAGCCATTCCCTCCTCACCTCCAGTAGCCCTCTCCCTGTTGCAGCACATTCCTTGTTTCAGTGAAAAATATTACCCTTGATGCAACATCTTCTCTCCTACCAAGACCATGAAATAAGACTGGGTCCTGTATTTTATCAAGTCATCTTCAATATATTTATTAATGATCTTGTAGAAGGCTTGCACAGTAAATATACTTTTTTGCAGATGAAACTAAACTGCAGGTCGGTCATGTAGTCATTGGGGAGGTTGGCGATGAAGCTGCTGTCTGACAGCCGGTGGGTGCAGCATGGTACTGCCCGGCGGGTGACCACGGAGTGGTGAATAATAGCAAGCGCTTTACTCCCGCTCCGTGGTCACATGACACAAACAAATTTTGCATCGAGGATTTTTTTTGTGTCGAATTACTCGATTCAATCGAGTAATTGTTTCAGCCCTACACCCGTACTTACTAAATGGTAAAACACTCGGTAACACTGACATGGAAAAGGACTTAGGAATTTTAGTGAACAGCAAACTAAGCTGCAAAAACCAGTGTCAGGCAGCTGCTGCCAAGGCCAATAAGATCAAAGGGGCATAGATGCCCGTGATGAGAACATAGTCCTACCACTTTACACATCACTAGTCAGACCACACATGGAGTACTGTGTACAGTTCTGGGCTCCTGTGAACAAGGCAGATATAGCAGAGCTGGAGAGGGTTCAGAGGAGGGCAACTAAAGTAATAACTTGAATGGGTGGTACCCAGAAAGATTATCAAAATTAGAATTATTCACTTTAGAAAAAAGACAACTGAGGGGAGATCTAATAACTATGTATAAGTATATCAGGGATCAGTACAGAGATCTCTCCCATCATCTATTTATCCCCAGGACTGAGACTTCACCCATCACCTATCAGTGATTGACAGCTATCTGTGTATACACAGTCATTGAAGGAAGGCTGCCAATCACTGATAGGACCGCTTCCTGGACTACAAAGCCCAGAATGAACAGGAATATAAATGAATGAAATGCTCATTATATTGAATCTTTTCCCATAAAACTATATATCCGTCTGCTCAGCTTCTCCTGCTCTAGAACAGCTGCCTGCAGCTCATACACCAAGTTCAGTGTGACAGGTTCCCTTTAAGTGCAATCACAACAGTAAATTCGGGTCAGTTTGCATTACACACAATCCAGTGCATTTTCACTACTAGAGCTTACATGCAGTTTTCAATTCAGTTTATCCCTTAGGCCCCTTTCAGAGAAACGGGTGTCACCATCCGGACTCGCAGCGCAGCTCCCGTCCTAACCTCCCAGCACTGCCAGGGTCGCATAGCATTATATTGATTTATGATCCTATGTAACCCTTAGTGGTCTGGGATGTATGGTATAACACTGACAACATTATGTCAGTGTTATCTAGTACATTCCAGAGCTCTAAGGGTTACATAGCATCATAAATCAATATAATGTTATGCAACCTGTCAGCGCTGGGAGGTCAGGACGGGAGCTGTGCTGCGAGTCCGGAGCATGACACTCGTTCGTCTGAAAGGAGCCTTAGGATACAGCCAAGCATGGCAAAAAGTAGATGAGATTATAACAAACCTCACCCACGTGCTGCAGACATTTTCCGCAACAAAATCCCCACATAACTTGACATGCAGTGCACATTTTGGGTCCTCAGCATGTCAATTTACGTTGCAGTTCACCCTTTGCAATGCAGAATTTCTGCAACAAAACCTGCACCATTTTGTGAGATTTTGATACTGTGGAGTATAGGAAAATCCGCAGCGACGAGCTACCTGGCCGTACACTAACATCCAGTTCTTTTCCAATGGCTAATAGCCATCTGTCCAGCGGGTCTTTTTAGCCATAAGAGCTCTCCGTCCATGCTGAGTACACCATGTATCTCTGTACAGCTGCTGCATGCATAATATGCTATTTGATATTAAAGTCAGCTATACAATGAATAAATAAATCATGCACCAAAGTCAAATGTGCAAAGTAATCAATACCACGGATTTAAAAAGAGCAGCAAGCTTCCCCTGCGGGGCCAGTAACGACTCCTTTACAAAAATAATATTTTAGGATTTATTTGTCGACAAGATTTATGGCAAATATTCAGACACAAATATGGGATAAGTAATGGCCTGCCTAATAGCACACAGTACAAAAAGCTGCATGGCAACAGCCCAATCGCCAATCTAATCTAGAGGTCAATATATTAGAGAACTGGGATAACAGGAACAGTAAGATTTCCCAAGTGTGTAGTGCAAGCATAAGCACACAGGAAAATCAGAATACATGGCACTACTCAGGCGATCATTACGCCAGGATGCTGCAACAGTTACGCATGCCGCATAAAAGCACATGGGTGGGGCAAATCCCGCCACATTTGTGTCCTTTCTTTTTGATCTGTGCACTGAAAAATCTGATTACCATTTAAACCGACTGTGTCACCAGGATCAACCCTATTAAACCAGACATACTGGCTGGTAGGGCTCCTCGTGCTGATTAAAACGATACCTTTCTTTTGTCTGTATGATAAACAGCTGCAGAGAAATCTGTGTATTTATTCATATGCAAATAAACAACCGGAGCACCAGGAGGCGAGGCTGAATCCTTTGAGCACTGCTATGTAACACCCCCTGTGCTCTGCACCAGGAGCAGACTGGGAACTTAAAGTGGCCCTGGAAAAAAAACTAAAAAAAAAATAAAAGTGGCTCCATTGGGAGGGTTAACAATGGTGCAGAATACCACACCAGCAGAACCAAATAACACCGTGTGGCACAATATACTGCCCCAAAAGCTGGCCTTCTGTGGTCATCAACATTTACCATTTTCTGTTCTCCTCCTCCAGTTATCTTTGATTAAGATATGGAGCAGGAGGCTTAGGAAGTGAGGCGTGGGCCACAGCAGTTGAATTCAGGATGGCATGTGCAGTCACTAGCTGGAGTACCCGATTCTCGCAGTGTTAATTACTGGTGAGAGCTCATTATGTGCCTTTTCAGCAGCAGAGATGAGAACTTGGGAGATGAGAAAGTCTATGGCCAATCCACACTCTTCACTCCACTTCATTGACAGGGCTAGATAGCATGCTGAGGGCAGAGATGTGTCCTAGCATCTACATATCATATACTCTATGTACTATAGCTTCACCACACTGCTGGAAAAGTTTATATATATAGGAAGGAGACCAGGGCTCGGCTCACCCTAGTGTTACAGTGCACCCCAGCACCCCACAGTATGCAGTATAGCACCCTATAGTATACAGCAACCCACAGTATGCAGTATAGCACCCTACAGTATACAGCACCACACAGTATGCAGTATAGCACCCCACACTATACAGTACCCCACAGTATATAGTAGAGCAGTATAGCACCTCACCGTATACAGCACCCCAAACTATACACGATAGAGCACCCCACACTATACAGCACAGCAGAATAGCACTCTACAATATACAGCACCCACAGTATACAGCCCCCCACAGTATACAGTACAGCAGTATAGCACTCCACAATATACAGCACCCACAGTATACAGCCCCCCACAGTATACAGCCCAGCAGTATAGCACTCCACAATATACAGCACCCATAGTATACAGTATACAGCCCAGCAGTATAGCACTCCACAATATACAGCACCCACAGTATACAGTATACAGCCCCCCACAGTATACAGCCCAGAAGTATAGCACTCCACAATATACAGCACCCACAGTATACAGTCCTCCACACTATACAGTACAGCAGTATAGCACTCCACAATATACAGCACCCACAGTATACAGCCCCCCACAGTATACAGGCCCCTACACTAAACCGCACCCCACTATACAGTAGTTTACAGTATATTAGCATAACGGCCCCTGTCACCTTTTTCTGATGTAATCTTCACAAAAAAAGCTCACCAGTTAAGGCAAACTTCTACAGCAACACTCCTAGTAGAAAGGACCTTGATGACCTCATAGCCATGTAACCAGTAATATTGCTAGGTTACTGGTCACGTGGTGATGATGTCATCTAAGGTCCTAGAGAATCACAGCTCTCAAAGTACGCTGCCTGGAGTGTCGGCAGGCATGGCATGGCAGCACCCCCTGAGTAGCTGACAGCCTGACACCCGGGGCAGTGGCTAGCAGGGCTCAAGAGCCAGCTGCCTTGGGCCCCCAGGAGCAACTGGGCCAGGGGCAGCTGCCCCTTTTGCCCCTTGTTAGATCTTAGTGTGGTGAAGCTATAGTACATAGCGTAAATTATATATAGATGCAAGGACACAGGTCTGCCCTGTCAATCAAGGGGAGGGGGAAAGTGCAAAGCACAGGGGGTGTTACAAAGCAGTGCTCAAGCTCTTCAGCTCCACCTCTTGGTGCTCCAATTGGTCTTTTGCATATGTGCATCCCTACTATATTGAGCCCAAGTTCACATATACCTGAGTGCAAAGAAGTATTTGTTTCCGAAGTTGATTTCTCCTTTTTGCAAACAAGCTGTTTCCTGAACCCAGGGTGTTGCCACTGCCCTCGGTGCCCTATGCTCCCTTCCTTCAGCTTCCCAGCCATTCTCTTTGTAGTTTAACGGACACACAAGAGAGTGTCGTGCAATCAGACATCGACACATCCACTGTAGAGCCCAGAGTCTCGGCCAGGACGAGGACCATTCTGCTGTGCATGTGCTCATGATAATGCCTGGACCTGTCCAACAAACTGCAAAAGGGAGCGGCTGGGAAGCTGAAGGAGGGGAACTTTGTGCACCAAGGGCAGCAACAATGCCCTCAGTACATGGGACAGCTCATTTGCAGATTTTAAAATACTCAAAAATCTACAAAAAGGAGAAATTAAACTTTTGAAACAAATACTTTGCACTCAGGTGAATAAGACCTATGTAAACTTGGTCTTCGTTTATTAGAGCTGCTGTCGCTCACAGAGGTCTTTTAAACCAATGGGATACATCAAGTTATTCCCTATGCACAGAATGGGGGATAGACTTATTAGATCTGTGAGGTTCATTCTGCTGGGACCTCCACTGATCATGAGAACAGGGATCCTGTACCCCTTGTAGCCCCCCCCGAATTGAATGAAGCGGCAGGTTGAGCATGTGCACTGACGATCAATTTGTCTCAACAGGAGTTCCGGAGACAGAGTACAGAGCTCGGCTATTTACTGAACTCCCTTATAGATGAACGGAGCAGCAGTTCATATGCCCGACCTGCCTCTCCGTTCATTTAGGGGTGCTCTGCGGGGTACAGGGTCCCTGTTCTTGTGATCAGTGGAGGTCCCCTATCCTGTGGATAGGGCATACCTTGTAACAACTGGAACACCTCTTTAAAGTCAAACCCTAAAGGGGTCCATTCAGGTTGCATCGAGGTGTCCATCTATTTTGATGGCAATAGTAGTATACAGTATTGCTGTCAAAAGAAAAGGAAAACCCAATGGAGCCCCTGACAGAACATCAAAGCAAGTGTACGCAAGGAGCTGCAGATTCAAGCACTAAGGTACATTAATAAAAACTAGAGCCAAAGTAATGAACACAGCAAATACTCAGAAATCATTTTGAACCTCTCGCTCACAAGCATTTTACAGATCAGCCCCATACACTGCACTTTTATTTGGCAGGAATGTCAAGGCTGATGGGAAATGCCAGCGATCCTAGTCCTGAGCCGCAGCGCTCATTAATCTGGATGATGAATAAATGCAGGGCTAGAAATTATTGTGCGCTATTTAAGTCTCATGAATACTGTATGCATATCCAATTGCATTCCATTTGCACAAAGACTGAAATGCTAAAGGATTATACCTTGAAAGAAAACATAATTGGGATCACTTAAGTGCTCAAGAGACATTGCAATCGGAAGGTGACAATCCTGCTTGCGAGACATCTCCATCAAGAGTCCTCCTCACAGACCTATTGTAACGCATTACCGGATAATAAAAATAAAGACATCTTTTAGGCTCTGTTCACATTTTCTTGTCCTGCTTCAGGATTCTCAAAAGAATGGGGCAGCTTACAAAGGATTTATTATGGGTGTCATGGTTCTGAAGGAAAAGCTGTGGAACTATTTTGAACAGTGCCCATCAAAGAATTTTTATTTTTTTTATTCCCAGTCAGTGCCCCTTGGTGCTAGAAATCTCCTAGTATACTGGTTATTGTAGTATACCTTAAAGGCTATGCACACCTTTGGGAGATAATTTTATTATTGTATTGTACTCATTTTGAGCTAAAATAATTTTTTCAATTGGTCTTTATTAAAAATGTTGAACCCCTGTCTCTGTGCAGCTTTGAGTTTCTCTAGAAGCAGGACCTGAGTTTTCACTCTGTTCCGTCAGGCAGCTCAGCTGACGGCTCCTTATCTCTGACCTTATAAACCCTCATTATAGCTCAATTCTTATCTTACTGATAAGAATTTTTAGCTCTATCAAGATGGTTTATTAAATGACGATTCACACAGCTAGACAAACAGTAAACCCTTTGTGACAGAACAGCTCAATATTTTTAATAAAGACCAATTGAAAAAATAATTTTTAGCCCAAAATCAGTAAAATGCGATCATAATGAAAATTACCCCTGAAGGTGTACATAGCCTCTAAAAGGGACCTGTCTCCTCTCCTGACATGTCTGTTTTAGCAACTACTTGCATTTCCCATGTAATAATAATTCTGGAGCATCAATGAGTTTCTTATGTGCCATTCCGTAGTATTCATGCTAGAAGAAATGAATGAAATGCTAGCAGTTTGCTGTAAAGGTTCAGATGGGTGTTATCAGTTGGAGGCGTATCCCTGCACAGTCTGGCAGTATTCAAACAGCGCTGCCAGTGTCGGACAGTGCAGGGACACACACCCAACTGGTAACACCCAGCTGAACCTTTATTGCAGACTGCTGGCAATTGATTCTTTTAGCAGGAATAATATTTCATATTATTATTATTTAATAATATAATATTTCTCTAATTGTTTATTTATTTTTATCCTAGTTTTTTTATTTCTATTTTCTATGGAAAATTACGGCCATCTTACCTGCAGCTAAATGGGTCATTTAGGTTCTAGATGACCTATCGTAATGGAGCTGAGCTAAAGGAACCTGGCATGGGAAGTAGACTGTGCAGGGACACACCTCCAACTGGTAACACCCATCTGCACCTTCATTGCAAACTGCTAGCAATTTATCCATAACTTCTATCAGGAATAATAAAGGAACGGCACATCAGAGAGTTATAAGAATTGTTGCTCCAGAATTTTTATTCCATGGGGAATGCAAATAGTTACTAAAAGAGACATGTCAGGAGCGGTGACAGGCCCTCTTTAAGGGCACCCATGAATACATTTGGAATAGCGGTGCAGTTCACAATAACGTCGGTATAAGCTTTTGAGATAAATATCTGATAACAATACTACTTACTTATACAGGTAGTATTCACCCAGGTCAATTTCTTCTCTGGATTTAATGTTGTCAATAAACTGAAAAGAAAATGACATAAGATAATGAGCAGAGAAATAGTAATAACTCAGAGCAGTATACAAAGTAAAATGGTTATTACTATGCTGGGTCCCTTAAAGGGAACCCATCACCATGAAAATGCAATGTAAACTACAGGCAGCATGTTATAGAGCAGGAGGAGCTGAGCAGATTGATTTATAGTTTTGTGGGAAAAGATTGAGTAAAAACTGTATTTTATTCATGTACATTTCTGCTCGTTCTGGGCTTTGAAGTCAGGGAGGTGGTCTTATCAGTTATTGACAGCACTCTCATAGAGGGAAGGCTGTTAATCACCGATAGGACCGTCTCCTGGACTTCAAAGCCCAAAATGAGGAGGAATATAAATTAATGAAATACAAGTTTAGAAAACTTATCAGTTTCTATAAAACTATATATCAATCTGCTCAGCTCTTCCTACTCTATAACATGGCGCCTGCGGCTCAGACAATGTGACAGGTTCCCTTTAAATATGTCAAAAAGCCGATTCCAATGACCCTCCCTAATTGTCAAGCATTCAGTACGCTCCACTATTACAGAAGAAGCGCTCTGCACAGACACTACTGCTATTTAAATTACCAACATGAACATTTTCTAGGTATGATAAGCGAAGCCTGATGATGTGGGCTGCTGATCAGCATTCTGACTTTCTGCTATGTTCTGTGTTGGTCTGAATGTCTGTAACACAGTGCTACAAATATACGGAGACCCAGAAAATGTCCTTACCCGTGCAATGACCAGTGAGCTGACTGGTATCTTTCTATCATAGCACTTATCCATAATGGCCGCCAGGTCAGCTGCAAAAGACAAGAAAAGCACTGAATAGTAAATCATATCACAACCTTCAGGGGTTCACCTAGCCCAGTGATGGCGAACCTTTTATAGACCGAGTGTCCAAACCCACTTATTTATCACAAAGTGCCAACACGGCAGTTTAACCTGAATACTACAGTCCAGTATAGTATATCTTCCACATACTTTAGCATTTAGCTATAATAGCCTGCCTATTCAGTGGGCTGCCTGTGCGGTTCATAGTGCGCCCTACGCTGATAAATGGCAGGAAAAGTCTAAGGCATATTGGTACACCAGGGCACAGATGCCCACAGATAGGGCTCCGAGTGCCGCCTCTGGCACCCGTGCCATAGGTTCGCCACCACTGACCTAGCCTTTCTGCTGCCTGAGGCGAAAACTGAAATGGCGCCCCTCCCTCTCCAATGCCAATTTCTTAACCTAACCCCTTCCCTTCAGCCCATGGCCCTTCCACTGCCCCTACCTGAGGCAATCGCCTCACCCGGCCTCATTGGTGGTGCACCCCTGACAACCTTAATGTATTTATTAAAACGACTCTCGGCCAGAAGTGATCTGATGCTCGTAGGACAGCAAATGCATTCTGTGCAATCAGGTCCAAGAATGGAGACGTGTGCAGTATGGGTCTCACCATACACAATAGATCACACAAAGTCAGTGCTTCAAAGGGAACTATGGCCTAAAACATGGCATCCAGCAGAAGGGGATTTCATTTTGTGATATGGACGCCACCTAAAGGACATGACAGGAATGCGTCACTATAGTATTCAGAACCAGGAATACAGTCGTGTATATGAACTTTTTGGGATTTGTTACCATTTTTGGCTAAAATACAGTTTTAAAAAATGACAATTGGCCCAGTTTGAATCTTAGACTCTTCCCCCTATCATAAGGGTCCGTTCACACAGTTTTTAGGCACGTGTCCGCCTCAAAATATCCACATGGAAAAAAGCAGCAGTGTGTCCTATGTTGGGGCAGAATCTCCCATTGGCTAAAAAAACTAATTGGGTCATTTATCAAACTGGTGTAAAGTACAACTGGCTTAGTTGCCCATAGCAACCAATCAGATTCCACCTTTTATTTTCTAAAGGAGCTGTCCAAAATGAAAGGTGGAATCTGATTGGTTGCTATGGGTAACTAAGCCAGTTCTACTTTAAACCAGTTTGATAAATCAACCCCAGAAGTGTTCAAAAAAACCGCATAAAAAAAAAGATAAAAAAAATTCAGTGCTGAATTTTGAAGGTGAATTTACAAAATCCGATGTGTTAGAATCCAGTTAACAACATACTCGCCATTACTCCAGTAGTAACATGGTGCTAGTGTGAACAGAGTCTTACAGGTTCCCACAAGGCCCCCTAACTGGTTCATGAACACACGAGCTGACACCTGTCCATCTACTCTTCATGCTTTAGGCCGTATTCAGGTGGGTTCTTTACTGCGGTGTGTGAACTAATATAATATAATATAATTATATATATATATATATATACACACATACACACACACACACACACACACACACACACCAAAAACAGGGATGGGACAAAGTCAGAGGGAGACGAAATCAATGATGAAATAGATCCGGCTCTCAGCCTGGCTGCAGACAACATACAGGAACGTAACAGATGGAGAAGGAGCAGGAAGAAGAAACCCCATCTATAACTCACACACCAATAAAATCCATCTGGTCTTTCCTTAAAATGGTAATGAAGCCATAATTTGCTTAGGAAGGACGACTCCATTAGGCTCAGACCACTCACGGCCATGATTACACTAATCAGTAACCAGCTCTGAAACGTCCTTTATCCTAGTCAATGGAAACCTGTCCTTTTCTTACTTCTCCAGACACTCCATGGTTATGGGGCCTGGACAGAATCTAAGGGCTCGTACATAGTCAGTCCACCTTCCCTCATGCAAAAAATAACTCGATTTTCAGAAACCCGGTAAGGCCTCGTTCACATCTCTGTTAAAGATGACCTGTCACCACTCCTGACATGCCTGTTTTAACAGCTTCATGCATTCCCCATGTAATAACAATTCGGGAACATCTATTCTTATAGCTCTATGTTGTGCCATTCCTCTATTATTCCTGCTAGAAGTTATGAGTGAATTGCTAGCAGTCTGCAGTAAAGGTACAGAGGGGTGGTAACCAGTTGGGGGGCAGGTACACCCCCCCAACTGGTTACCACCCCTCTGTACCCTTACTGCAGACTGCTAGCAATTCATTCATAACTTCTAGCTGAAATGATAAAGGATTGGCACAACAAAGCAAAAAGACAGACATTTTAGCATCTGTTAAAGTGGATTAAAGGACAAGGACACCTTCAGGACAATTTTTTATGATTGCATTTTACTCATTTTGGGCAAAAAAAAAACTAAATAAATTTCAGTTGGTCTTTATTAAAAGAATTTCAGCTGTTTTAGAGATATAGAGGTTACATTTCAGTCTATTTGTACACTGTCACTTTCAGTTTACTCTGAATCAGTCATCTGATGGCTCATGTTAAGCTCTTATCTCTGATCTCCTGACCTCATTATAGCTAAACTCTTAGCAAACTGATAAGAATATGGCTTAGATAAGTGTTTATGGAGGTCAGGAGATGAAAGATAAGGACTTTACATAGGCCTCAGATGATTGGGGGTCTGAGCTGAGGTCTGCTAAAAAATATTTGTTTACTTATTTCCTTCCTCTAAAACTTAGGTATGTCTTGTGGGCAGGTGCGTCTTATAGGGCGAAAAATACGGGTAAGTCTTTATCTCAAAAACTGCTGAAAATTATTTATAAAGACCAACAAAAAATGGACTTTTAGCCCAAGATGAGTGTGAAGGATACCACCCCTTGTGCCCGCTTGACGGCAACTACGTTGAGCTCACGAGACGCGGTATGGTCACTGGTTACCAAGACTTGACGTTACGCCCTCCCAGAGGAGCATGTAAGGTCAGCTTGGTACCCTTTACACAGACACCTCCTGTCCACACGGGCACAGAGAGGCAACAAGCTGGAGGAGCCTGGTCACTGCCCCAGTGAAACAGCGCTTCCTTAGCCCGGGAAATCTGCCACCAGCTTCTTGTTTGATATAAGCCCGGTCCACTAACGAGATTATATAGGGTGAGAAACCAACCCGCGGTAGCTTATAACTAGGCCGAAACAGTGGTCTGAGGTTACAAACACAGGTGGTATGATACAAACAGGGTTAAGCAGAATACAAGTCAGTTACCGGGTAGATGAATGTTCCTTTGAGTTATGATTGTGGAATAGTCCTTGGCTGCGGTCACGTGGGGGCAGTTATGTCAGCAGTTTCCAGTTTTTTTCCAAACACATGGCACGATGTAACCCCCTTTCAGAGAAAGACGCCGCCCGCTGGCTTGCATGGGCTTTTGACCTGTAGCCAACCGCTCCCCTCCTCGCCTCTGGGAAGGGTCCCCTTCTCTTCTGGGCTGGCAGCCAAGGACCCACAAAACCCATTAGGGCCCATAGCTCCAGACCAGGAGGTCACAGGGAGATGGTTCTGGGACCAACAGACCTGCCTGGGTTCCGGCTACAATTAGAGACCAAGCATGGTAGTGTTATTGGGTTTCTGTAAGGAGATATGTATATCTCCCTTCCCTGGCACCCGACCTACAACCTATGACCATGGGCATGTCCATCGTGGCCACCGGGACACAAATATGTACCCGGTTTGAACCTGTGATGGCCGGGCAATTCATAATTCCTAGTAAATCGCCGGTTCCATGCTGTCTGCTAGAATTGATTGAATTGGGGAATGGCTTAGACCCCCTGCAAGGAAGCTTTTCCTGTTGCATTAGCTGGTTTCCTGGCTGACTGGAGGACGCGTGAATTTGTAAACAAGTGGCTTGCTTTAGGCCAGGACCCCTGTGGAGTTCACTAACTCTGCTATCTGACAAGCCAAGGGTTGAAGTGAGAACTTATTTTGCATTTACACTGACCAAGGTGAATTAAATGAAAATCATGGCTGCCATTGAACGATAATCTATATTCCTGACAATGTGTAAAATGCAAATATTCAAAAAAAAAAAAAAGAGTCCACAAAAGTCTACATAGCCTCTAAAGGGAATCTGTCACCTGGTTTGACCATAATAAGCTCTCACCATTGCCATGTTTAATAAAATACCTAATCTCCTGCAGTGGTTTTCTTTCTTATAGTCATGCTTTCATTTTGCTAAAAAAGCGATCTTTGTATTATGCAAATGAACCGTGGAGGTGCCCAGAGGGGCGTTATTCTTCACCCTTTGAGCCCAGTAACGCCCCCCTGCAGTGCCTAGTCCGCCTTAGTTTATAGCTCCTCACCACATAGTATCGTCCCACAGTCTAGTTTAACGGCGCCGCCCCCTCTGCTATGTCAGTTAATTCATTCAAACCAGGCACCTGGAATCTTCAGTTAGTCCGGCTGAAATCTCGCGCAGGTGCAGTACTGCCTGTGCGATCCGACCGCTCCTGAGGGCAACAGCGATAAGAGGTCACTGGGCTCTGCGCATGCCCAGTGACACTTTTGAGGCTGTTGCCCTCAGGAGCAGTTGGATCGAAAGTTACTGTACATCAGTTGCATGGCCTATGCACAGCTTAGCCGTATTGAGGGTCCGGCTACACGGCGACCGGAAGTCACTTGACAAAAAAGGCTACAGCTACATGGCGACATGTGTCGTGCGACTTTTTGTCGCAGACAAGTCACATGACTTTTTTTTTTGTAATGATAACACATCCAAGTTGGATTTTTTGGTGACTGTCACATTCGCAGCATGTCGCTTTGCGACACTATTGCCCATCATAACAAAAACTGCACGCAACTTTTCTGTGACCCTAATGACCAGCTATTTTTTTGAGGGGGGGTTCAGTTTTTTTTCCATTTTCACATTTTCGTGTTTTACTCCCCGCCTTCCCAGAGCCATAACTTTTTTATTTTTCCATTTACATAGCTGCATGAGGGTTTGTTTTTTTGTGGGACAAGATGCAATTTCTCATGGCATCATTTAAGATTGCATATGATGTATTGGGAAGGTGGAAAAAAAAAATCCAAATGTGGTGGAATTGGAAAAAAAATATTCCATCACAGTTTTGTTTTTACCGTGTTCACCATGTAGTAAAACTGACCAGTTCCTTTCATTCTCTGGATCAGTACAACACTGCCACATTGATACAGTTTTTCTTGTGTTTTAATACAAATATATATATATATATATATATATATATATATATATGCAAAGAAGTCAGCAGCACTCTATAGGTTTGCAAGGTGCAAATTCCACAACAGTTCCCGGACCAGGAACAGCAAAGTAAAAATGATGAAGAAAGGGCAGCACTCCGGTCTTGTAGTGAAAATCAGATGATGTTTATTACACCCAAAGGCAATGCAGCATTTCAGCTCTCTCAATGGAGCCTTTGTCAAGATATATATATATATATATATATATATATATATTTTCATCGCCATATTCTGAGCCCCATAACTTTTAGTTACAGCTATAGAGCTGTGTGAGGGTTCGATTTCTGAAGGACAATCTGTAGTTTTTATTTGATACCATTTATGACTTTTTGATAACTTTTTATTCATTTTTTTTTTAGGGAAAAGAAGTGATAAAAAAATAATTTTGATACGTCATTCACAACATTTAATAGTACAGGTGATTCCGGACATGGCAATGTCTATGATGTTAAGCTTTTTGATTGCTTATTTGTTTTAATATTTTAATTTTGGGAAAATTGGGCGTGATTTGAATTTTTTATTTTTTTTTGCAATTTGTATTAAAGAGGTTGTGTCACTTCAGAAAATGACATTTATCATGTAGAGAAAGTTAATACAAGCCACTTACTAATGTATTGTGATTGTCCATATTGCTTAGGGAGAGTTCACATCACCGTTATTTTTCCATTCTTCTGATCATTCAGAAGAACAGACAAATAAAGGGAAAAAACAGATCCTGTGCATCAATTATGCACATTTGGCATCCGTTTGAGCCATTTCCATCTCAGCCAAGGGGAGGCGTTCCTGCCTGGGATGCGCACTCTTCCGTGTTTTTTGCCTTTAAGATGAATCGACGACAAGAGACAGTAAATGTCTTTAAGGGGTTAATGCAGGGATACAGAAATTTAGAAAAAGGGTAACCCCTATTACTGTCTAAAGCAGAAGTCTCCAAATCTGTAGCTGTTGCAAAAATACAACTCTCAGCATAACATGACAGCCATAGGTTGTCAGGGTACGATGGAAGTTGCCGTTTCTGCAACAGCTGGAGAATTGCAGGTTGTAAATTAGGAAATTAGCCCTCCATACTATTTTCAACAAAAGTGGTAGTGGCTTCTTTAAAACTTTACAGATTAAAGGGGTTACCTCAGATATTGGGGGCATATCATTAGGAACAGAGCGCGCAAAACGAATGCCCGGCCGCCCTCCATTCATTCCTTTGGAAGCTCCGAATATAGCCGAGCGGCAAATACGTCTTGGTATAACCCACACCTGATACCTATATTTGTGCAGGTGTAGCAGTGTTGCTGAGGTGCGATGTTCAGAGCACAATATTCGTGACAACGCCACTGTATTGTACTCAAATACCCCTGGTCAGTGGGTTCTCAGGTACTGGGGTTTTAAGCACTTTCCCCATTTTTAACCAATATTTGCATAAAGTTATTTGTTCTACTTTAACATTTTCCCTAGGGAGTGACTGGCTAACACGGTACCCCGAAATTTTAGGCATACATCAGAAAGTCTGGAGAAAAAGTCTTTTTTCACTATGTCAGCGCTTCAGACAGTTCACACGGACTCCACGTGTTCACATAACAGAAGCGAGCAGGTCATATGGACATATACTTAGGTAACAAAAGCTTTAATACAGATATTAAAGTAAACTGATCCTATGCAAATACAGAACACCCCTGTCTGGACTAGAACTAGAGGAAGCTTTCTGAAATAAACAGAACTAAGGCAATGTCGCCCCCTGGTGTCTAATAAGGAAAAATGCATTGGCATGACAAAAGCTAAAGCACAGTAGCTCAATGTCATAAAAAAACTTAAAGGAAATCTGTCACCAGAATCATCACCATTAAACTAAAACTATGGCCTTGCAGCACTTACTACCTCCTTTCCAGATGCGCTTTTCTTTCCTTGCTGCTTGGTTTCTATTTTGAAAAAATGCACTTTATTCCTTATGCAAATGAGCCAGTAAGGTGCCCAGAAACGCTTCCATTGAGTGCCCAGGCCCGCACACCAGGAAAGCCCAAGCACACCTCTCCTTGGCTCATACTCTACGTGGGAACAAATAGGATCTAGGCCTCATGTACTCTGCAGAGCTGTAAGGAGAGGTCTGCAAAGCGGCACACAGCTGCGCTGTGAGCACGGTTCCCTAGATACAGTCTTACGGATGACGTCCGCGTGCATTCTGTATTTTGCAGAACGGAACAGCTGGCCCCTAACAGAACAGTAGTATCCTTGTCCGTAATACGGACAATAATAGGACATGTTCTATCTTTTTACGGAATGGACATACGGAAATGGAATGCACACGGAGTAACTTAGTTTTTTTGGGGGACCCGTTGAAATTAATAGTTCTGCATACGGTCCGCAAAAAAAAAAAAAGGAACGGACGTGGAAAGAAAATACGTTCGTGTGCATGAGCCCTTAGATGGAGCAGGACAACATGTTTTATACAGAATTTTGTAGAAAAAAAAAAAACCTATAGGGGGCCATTTATCTTCCCCTTATGCCAGTTTTCTGGCATAAAAACATCAAAAACCTTGGGACTGCAACTTTTTAAACACCACAGAGATTTCAGTCAGGTACATGGACTGCTGGAGGCGTCATAAATGAGATGTATCTTCAGGTGGTGCAAAGGATATCAAGAAAGGAGCAGAACACGTCAGTCTTGATAAATCAGGGCCCTTTAAAAGCACACACTATAGTAAACACCCCACGCCGGGCTACACATGTACTTTTGCCATTGGAGACAATAAGGCTAGGTTCACATGTGACTGATTAGCTGCAGATTTGCTGTTGCGGATCTTCGTGTGGCAAATCTGCAGCGTTGTACAGTACCAGCAAAGCGGATGAGCTTTCAGCAATTCTCAGTTACACGTAGCAGAAAAAATCTGCAGCAGAAACTGACCTGTGGTGCGGATTTGAAATCTGCAGCGTGTCAATTAATACTGCGGATTTCATATTTTGCAATGCAAAGAGTGACACTGCGTCTAATCTGCAACTTTTGACGCGGTTTTTTTTCTGCCGCAGATTAGAAGCAGAAATGCTGCAGAGAATCCCAAGCTAATCAGTTATGTGTGAACCCAGCCTAAGAATTACAGGCGCCGTTGGGCAATTAGCGGTAATCCACATGCAGATCCCATTGCAGGGCAGCATCGTGTACAGGAATGGGTATACCCTCATGTAGGGCTGAAACAATTACTTGATTGAATGGAGTAATTCGACACACAAAAAAAAATCATCGATGCAAATTTTTGGCATTGAGGATTCGTTTGTGTCATGTGACCACGGAGCAGGAGTGAAGCGCTTGCTATTACTTACCGCTCTGTGGTCACCCGCCGGCCCGCACTGCACTGGATTCTGACACATCGTCTGGTCACAGTGCACGTAAACACGCACTATGACCCGACGCTGTGTGACGTCAGGATCCAGTGCAGTGCGCGGAGAAGAGGAAGGAGCTCTGGAGCGGTGCCCCTACAGGAAAGGTAAGTATTTTATTTCACTGGCGCTGGGGACATGTAACTGAAGGGGCCGGCAATGGATGGCATGGAGGGGCAGATCTGATGGCACTGGAGGAGTGGGGGACATGGAGGGGCTGATCTGATGGCACTGGAGGAGTGGGGGCCATGGAGGGGCTGATCTGATGGCACTGGGGGAGTAGGGGCCATGGAGGGGCTGATCTGATGGCACTGGGGGAGTAGGGGCCATGGAGGGGCTGATCTGATGGCACTGGGGGAGTAGGGGCCATGGAGGGGCTGATCTGATGGCACTGGTTGACATGTAGGGGCTGATCTGATGGCACTGGTTGACATGTAGGGGCTGATCTGATGGCACTGGTTGACATGTAGGGGCTGATCTGATGGCACTGGTTGACATGTAGGGGCTGATCTGATGGCACTGGTTGACATGTAGGGGCTGATCTGATGGCACTGGTTGACATGTAGGGGCTGATCTGATGGCACTGGTTGACATGTAGGGGCTGATCTGATGGCACTGGTTGACATGTAGGGGCTGATCTGATGGCACTGGTTGACATGTAGGGGCTGATCTGATGGCACTGGTTGACATGTAGGGGCTGATCTGATGGCACTGGTTGACATGTAGGGGCTGATCTGATGGCACTGGTTGACATGTAGGGGCTGATCTGATGGCACTGGTTGACATGTAGGGGCTGATCTGATGGCACTGGTTGACATGTAGGGGCTGATCTGATGGCACTGGTTGACATGTAGGGGCTGATCTGATGGCACTGGTTGACATGTAGGGGCTGATCTGATGGCACTGGTTGACATGTAGGGGCTGATCTGATGGCACTGGTTGACATGTAGGGGCTGATCTGATGGCACTGGTTGACATGTAGGGGCTGATCTGATGGCACTGGTTGACATGTAGGGGCTGATCTGATGGCACTGGTTGACATGTAGGGGCTGATCTGATGGCACTGGTTGACATGTAGGGGCTGATCTGATGGCACTGGTTGACATGTAGGGGCTGATCTGATGGCACTGGTTGACATGTAGGGGCTGATCTGATGGCACTGGTTGACATGTAGGGGCTGATCTGATGGCACTGGTTGACATGTAGGGGCTGATCTGATGGCACTGGTTGACATGTAGGGGCTGATCTGATGGCACTGGTTGACATGTAGGGGCTGATCTGATGGCACTGGTTGACATGTAGGGGCTGATCTGATGGCACTGGTTGACATGTAGGGGGCTGATCTGATGGCACTGGTTGACATGTAGGGGCTGATCTGATGGCACTGGTTGACATGTAGGGGGCTGATCTGATGGCACTGGTTGACATGTAGGGGCTGATCTGATGGCACTGGTTGACATGTAGGGGCTGATCTGATGGCACTGGTTGACATGTAGGGGCTGATCTGATGGCACTGGTTGACATGTAGGGGCTGATCTGATGGCACTGGTTGACATGTAGGGGCTGATCTGATGGCACTGGTTGACATGTAGGGGCTGATCTGATGGCACTGGTTGACATGTAGGGGCTGATCTGATGGCACTGGTTGACATGTAGGGGCTGATCTGATGGCACTGGTTGACATGTAGGGGCTGATCTGATGGCACTGGTTGACATGTAGGGGCTGATCTGATGGCACTGGTTGACATGTAGGGGCTGATCTGATGGCACTGGTTGACATGTAGGGGCTGATCTGATGGCACTGGTTGACATGTAGGGGCTGATCTGATGGCACTGGTTGACATGTAGGGGCTGATCTGATGGCACTGGTTGACATGTAGGGGCTGATCTGATGGCACTGGTTGACATGTAGGGGCTGATCTGATGGCACTGGTTGACATGTAGGGGCTGATCTGATGGCACTGGTTGACATGTAGGGGCTGATCTGATGGCACTGGTTGACATGTAGGGGCTGATCTGATGGCACTGGGGGAGTGGGGAACATGGCAAAGGATTGCATGGAGGGGCTGATGGCACTAGGGCAGTGCAGTTGAAGGCACTGGGGTGGGGGACAGCTGAAGGCACTGGGGGAACGGAGCTGATGGCACTGGGGTGAGGGGGGAGCTGATGGCACTGGGGGAACTAATGCACTTGGGCTGATCGCACAGGGGGGAACGAAGGGTGTTGGGGACTGATGGCAGGGGGTCTAATGAGTTTTTATAAAGGAAAGTCTATTAATTCATTTTTTCTTATTAGATTACTCGATTAATCGTAAAAAATAATCGATAGAATACTCGATTACTAAAATAATCGTTTACTGCAGCCCTACCCTCATGCATAAATTGATGTGACTGTTCCATTCACCGGAATGGGACTTACAGAAACTTATATGTTTGCCACCAAAACAATCCCATTTAGATGAATGGAACTTACTTTTAGCAGCAGAAAGTTCTGCGAACAAATCTGCAGCATGTGAATTCACCCTAACTGGTTCCGTCTAGGGCTGCAGTTATCGATTATTTTTGTAATCAAGCATTCTACCGATTAGGCCTCATGCACACGGCCGTTGTTTTGGTCCACATCCGAGCCGCCGTTTTGGCTGCAAAAGATGCGGACAGCACTCCGTGGCCCCGCTAAAAAAAATATAACATGTCCTATTCTTGTCCGCGCTTTGCGGACAAGAATAGTCATTTATATTAAAGGCTGTCCATGCCGTTCCGCAAATTGCGGAACGCGCACGGACTCAATCCGTGTTTTGCGGACCGCAAAACACACCACGGTCGTGTGCATGAGGCCTTACTCCAATGATAAATTGAGTACTCTAATAAGAAAAAAACTAATTAAAAGAATGTTTTTCTTTATAAAAACTCACCCCCCGTGCCATCATCAGACCCCTGAGCAAACAGTCCTCAGCGCCATCAGTCCCTTCCCCCATGCCATCAATTCTCACAGCACCATCAGGCTCCCCCCCACCCAGTGCCATCAGCTGCTCCCCCCCAGTGCCATCAGCTGCTCCCACCATTGAAATAAAATACTTACTTTTCCTGTAGGGGCACTGCTGACACTCCGCAGTTGCATCATCTTCTTCACGCTCTGCACTGTATCCTGACATACACACAGCGTCAGGTCATAGTGCGCGCTCCGTGCACTACATCCTGACGATGTGTGTATGTCAGGATACAGTGCAGCGCAGTTTCGGCCGGCAGGAGACTAGCAAGCGGTTCACTCACGCTCTGTGGTCACATGGCAGAAACGTGTGTCCGTTTTTTGGTCCATGTGTCATCAATGTTTCATTGACACTGAACTGAATTTCCTCCTAATGGTCCGTGAAACACCAATGGCATCCGTGTTGCGTTCGTGTTTTTCAGGGACCCTTAGACTACATTGAGAGTGATAGATCCGTTAATGTGGACAAAATAGAGCATGCTTCCGTGCTCAAACCACGAATCGTGCTAAACCGCGTGTGCTGTCCGTGTATAGCACATATCCATGAATCCCTGACGTGTTAATCACACAACACGTAAAATTATCGACTGCTTGTACACAAGAATACAACTTATCAGCACTCACCTAAATTGTGGCTCTCTTTCTCCCATTTCTCATATGCTTTGGCATTGGTATATGCTGCAGAAAGTAGGAACCTTTTTCCTGCAAAATAAAGAAGTCATTCAGTAAATCACACATATTCCAGAGCATATACATCAAACAGCCATAACATTAAAACCACTGACTGGTGAAGTGATTGATGATCTCTGGACAATGGTGCCTATCTAGGGCTGGGGTATATTAGATAGTACCTGACCAGTCACATCTTAAGGCGGCTCTGTCACCAGGATCAACCCTCTGTAGGATAAATAGCTGCAGAGAAATATGAGTTTTATTCATACACAAATGAGAAGTTCGAGCACCAGGAGACAGGGCTGAATCCTTTGAGCACTGCATTGTAACACCCCCTGTGCTCTGCACACACTCCCTCCTCTTGATTGACAGGGCTAGACAGCAGAGCTGTTTCCTATCATCTACATATCATATACACTATGTACTATAGCTTCACCACACTGAGATCTGCTCAGAAATCTAATATACATATTACTGCTTTATTCACAGGCAGAATATATGATCATACAGACACCAGTAATGTGTTTTAGCTTATAAGCATTGACATGCATCTCTATGTGGTAATGCTATAGTTTGGGGGTAAGCCCAAGGTTTTGCATGTACAGATCCCAGGTTTCAATCCTGGGAGAGACTTCCAGGTTTTTAAAATTATATATTTTTCTTCCACATTCAACCCCTAAAAAAAAGTCTATATTAGGGATGAGCGAATCGACTTCGGATGGAACATCCGAAGTCGATTCGCATAAAACTTCGTTCTAATACTGTATGGAGCAGGAGCTCTATACATTATTAGAATGTAATGGCTCCGATGAGCCGAAGTTTTGCTTTGCGAAGTCTCGCGAGACTTCGAGCAATAACTTAATAAATTAATTTGCACTGTAAAAAACCATTTCCCGAACTCGGGTTCGGTTCCAAGTGCTTATAAGATAACAGATATCACTGGTGTTATAATTATATACTGTGCTTGTGAATAAAGCAGTAATATGTATATTAGCCGCCTGAGCAGAACTCAGGGTGGCAAAGCTATAGTACATAGAGTATATGATATGTATATGCAAGGACACAGCTCTGCCCTCAGCATCCTGATTTCTAGCCCTGTCAATCAAGGGGAGGGGGAGTGTGCAGAGCAAAAGGGGTGTTACAAGGCAGTGCTCAAAGGATTCAGACCTGCCTCCTGGTGCTCCAATTTCTCTTTTGCATATAAATAAAAACACAGGATTTCTCTGCAGCTGTTTAGCATACAGACAAAAGAAAGGTATTATTTTAAACAGCATAATGAGCCCTACTAGCCAATATGTCTAGTTTGATAGGGTTGATCCTGGTGAGAGAGCCTCTTTAAAGTTGATGTTTTAGAAGCAGAACTACTGTAGCACAAATAGCTGAAAAAGTGAATACCAGGTATGATAGAAAGGTATCAGAACACACTATGCATCTCAGCAGACTGTGTATGGGGCTGTGTAGCTGCAGATCGGTCAGAGTGCTCATGCTGACCATTGCCCCCTGCTGAAAGATCCAACAACGGGCAGATGAGCACCTTAACTCAACCATGGAGCAAAGTAGGAAGGTGGACTGGTCTGATCCTCCGAGCAATGTTCTGCTGGGAAACCTAAACATCGCACTGACTACTAAGCCGACCCCTGATGGCAGCAGTATTCTGTAATGGCAATGACCTCTTTCAGTAGGATAATGTGTCCTACCACACTGCAAAAATTGTTCAGGAATACCGTAGTTTGAGGAACATGATAAAGGATGGTGACGTGCTGGAAAAAAAGAAGTCTGTTTCATGGAGACTGCACCTTGCAACTCACAGGACTTAAAGGGCAATCACTTTATTTTATATAATATGTGTATGTGTGTATATATATATTTTGCGAGTTTTTTTGCTTGTTTTTTTTACAAAAACAGGTGGATGGTTTTCTGAATATAATTAATGAAGTCACTATGTATTCTGCATCATACCCTGCCTCTTTATCTTCCTCTCTGTTTGGACCAGCACGGCAGGCTGTCTCACCTGACTTGCTCAATCAGACCATCACTGCGGCCAGAGAGGGAAGGGGACTTAGTGCACTGCTCTTCTGTGGACATCTTTATCTAGTCCTATCAGGAGAACAATAAAGCTGTCATACCCAGAGGTTGCTCTACATTTTTTCTGGAAGAGGAAAAATACTCCTCTTACCATTTTTGAGGAGTATTTTTTAGCCGAGGAGGAGTACGAAAGTTACAGTAATTCAAATAATTAATACGAAGGCCTACATAACATTAAGGGGTTGCTGTTTATGCAGGGAAACCTAGAACTGTCTTCCATGCATAAATAGCAAATTTAGACAATTTTAAATTTAGCTGACATCATATACTAAACATAAGACCACTGCCACCTAAACAGTACCACCAGTTTTTGCCTTTATAGAAGCAAACAGTAGACTCCTTATTAGTCATTCCTCCAACGCCTAAAGCTGGGGACACTTACACTCAGCAGAAATGGAGTTTAGGGGAAACTTGGTACAAAGCACCGCGCACATGAGAGCTTCCCCTTCTGCAGCGGTCTCAGTTTGGATGCTAATGCTATGTAGTCTTAGGGTGGCACATAGAGCTCTGCAGGGTCAGGTTGGCACAGTATGAGGCTATGTAGGCTTAGGGTGGCACAGAGAGCTCTGCAGGGTCCGGGTGGTAGGCTTAGGGTAGCACAGTGTGATAATGTACTGTATGTAGTGCACATAGTAGGATGTAGTGTGATTGTGTACTGTTATAGTGTGATAATGTAATGTACAGTCAGGTCCATAAATATTGGAACATCGACACAATTCTAATTTGTTTTGGCTCTATACGCCACCACAATGGATTTGAAATGAAATTAACAAGATCTGCTTTAACTGCAGACTGTCCGCTTTAATTTGAGGGTATTTACATCCAAATCAGGTGAACAGTGTAGGAATTAAAAACAGTTTGCATATGTGCCTCCCACTTGTTAAGGGACCAAAAGTAATGGGACAATTGGCTTCTCAGCTGTTCCATGGCCAGGTGTGTGTTATTCCCTCATAATCCCAATTACAATGAGCAGATAAAAGGTCCAAAATTCATTTCAAGTGTGCTATTTGCATTTGGAATCTGTTGCTGTCAACCTTCAAGATGAGATCCAAAGAGCTGTCACTATCAGTGAAGCAAGCCATCATTAAGCTGAAAAAACAAAACAAACCCATCAGAGAGATAGCAAAAACATTAGGAGTGGCCAAAACAACTGTTTGGAACATTCTTAAAAAGAAGGAACGCACCGGTGAGTTCAGCAACACCAAAAGACCCGGAAGACCACGGAAAACAACTGTGGTGGATGACCGAAGAATTCTTTCCCTGGTGAAGAAAACACCCTTCACAACAGTTGGCCAGATCAAGAACACTCACCAGGAGGTAGCTGTATGTGTGTCAAAGTCAACAATCAAGAGAAGACTTCACCAGAGTGAATACAGAGGGTTCACCACAAGATGTAAACCATTGGTGAGACTCAAAAACAGGAAGGCCATATTAGAGTTTGCCAAACGACATTTAAAAAAGCCTTCACAGTTCTGGAACAACATCCTATGGACAGATGAGACCAAGATCAACTTGTACTAGAGTGATGGGAAGAGAAGAGTATGGAGAAGGAAAGGAACTGCTCATGATCCTAAGCATACCACCTCATCAGTGAAGCATGGTGGTGGTAGTGTCATGGCGTGGGCATGTATGGCTGCCAATGGAACTGGTTCTCTTGTATTTATTCATGATGCGACTGCTGACAAAAGCAGCAGGATGAATTCTGAAGTGTTTTGGGCAATATTATCTGCTCATATTCAGCCAAATGCTTCAGAACTCATTGGACGGCGCTTCACAGTGCAGATGGACAATGACCCAAAGCATACTGCAAAAGCAACCAAAGAGTTTTTTTAAGGGAAAGAAGTGGAATCTTATGCAATGGCCAAGTCAATCACCTGACCTGAATCTGATTGAGCATGCATTTCACTTGCTGAAGACAAAACTGAAGGGAAAATGCCCCAAGAACAAGCAGGAACTGAAGACAGTTGCAGTAGAGGCCTGGCAGAGCATCACCAGGGATGAAACCCAGCGTCTGGTGATGTCTATTCGTTCCAGACTCCAGGCTGTAATTGACTGCAAAGGATTTGCAACCAAGTATTAAAAAGTGATTATTATTCTGTTCTATTACTTTTGGTTCCTTAACAAGTGGGAGGCACATATGCAAACTGTTGTAATTCCTACACCGTTCACCTGATTTGGATGTAAATACCCTCAAATTAAAGCTGACAGTCTGCAGTTAAAGCAGATCTTGTTCGATTCATTTCAAATCCATTGTGGTGGTGTATAGAGCCAAAAATGTTACAATTGGGTCGATGTTCCAATATTTATGGACCTGACTGTATATACTGTTATAGTGATACAGTATACGGTATATAGTGTGATAGTGTCCTGGACTATAGTGCACATTGTTTAATAGTGTACGGTATATAGTGGGACAGTGATGCTTTTCATTGGCCACTACTGTCTGTGTGTGAACCAGACCCTACCCCTCATGCAGCCTCCTGTTTCATGGTGCTCGCATCAGCTCTTCTCCCCCTGCTATATCCAGGAATTGCTTTGGCAATGAGAGTAGGGGTATCTGTAAGTCAGTCATGCTGTGACAACTGTGTATCAGCCAGGAGGCTTATGCTGGGCCCCGCACCGGGTACACAGGCACATCACAGCCTGCTGCATCTATAAACTGCTCGTCCTTTATTTTTCTGGCTACGGGACAATAGAATGACCTGCCCTGAGGGTCTCCCTCCCGTGTCATCGCTGTCTTGCAGCTGGCGGTCAGACCCAAGTCTGAGGTTGGTGTTGCTTGCTGCTGGTCTCCTGTTGGCATGTCCAGCGCGGATACCCTCGCTGACTTCTATAAGCATGAGGCTTTAGCGCTCAGCACTTTTTCTCACTGCTGAGCGCCGTAGTGAAAACGGTCCCCTAGACCTTCTATTGAAGCCGTCTTCAGTACCGCACTCAGCAGGGAGGAGAGACAGCGCTCGAGCATACTCATTATAGAGAAAAACAAGGAACTGAGATCCAGGACCCCCACAAAATTTCACAGCAAGGCAACTTACCCTGCCAGTGACAATCGTGCACCTCCTTCCTCACTTCAGAGTGGTGTGCCATAACCTCCGGCAGCCCGCTTAAACTGACCAATCACTAAGCTCCTCACTGTAAGGAGCTTTGTCATTGCTTATTTCAGGGACAGGCAGCATCGCTGTGTTGTGCTTTTTCATAGGTGTACAACATTTATATCTAAATATCATAATTATAGTGGATTTGATATATGACAGGGCAGGCCATATTGTGTTATATTCACCATTTCGTATGTATTTTAACCACTTCCCATCTGGGCCCTTTGCCCCCTTCCTGACCAGGCCAAATTTTGCAAAACTGACATATCTCACTTTATGTGGTAATAACTTTGGAACGCCTTTATTTATCCAAGTCATTCAGAGATTGTTTTCTCGTGACACATTGTACTTCATGATAGTCATAAATTTGAGTCAAAATATTTCACCTTTATTTATGAAAAAATCCCAAATTTACCCAAAAATTTGAAAAATTCGCAATTTTCTAAATTTCAATTTCTCTGCTTTCAAAACAGAAAGTGATACCTCATAAAATATTTATTATTTAACATTTCCCATATGTCTACTTTATGTTGGCATCATTTTGGAAATGTCATTTTATTTTTTTAGGACGTTAGAAGGCTTAGAAGTTTAGAAGCAATTCTTCAAATTTGTAAGAAAATTGCCAAAACCCACTTTATAAGGACCAGTTCAGGTCTGAAGTCACTTTGTGGGGCCTACATAGTGGATACCCCCATAAATGACCCCATTGTAGAAACTACACCCCTCAAGGTATTCAAAACCGATTTTACAAACTTTGTTAACCCTTTAGGCGTTCCACAAGAATTAAAGGAAAATGGAGATCAAATTTTTAAATTTCACTTTTTTGGCAGATTTTCCATTTTAATCAATTTTTTTCTTTAACACATCGATGGTTAACAGCCAAACAAAACTCAATATTTATTACCCAGATTCTGCGGTTTACAGAAACACCCCACATGTGGTCGTAAACTGCTGTATGGGCACACGGCAGGGCGCAGAAGGAAAGGAACTCCACATGGTTTTTAGATGCCATGTCCCATTTGAAGCCCCCTGATGCACCCTTACAGTAGAAACTCCCAAGAAGTGACCCCATTTTGGAAACTAGGGGATAAGGTGCCAGTTTTATTAGTACTATTTTTGGGTACATATGATTTTTTGATCATTCATTATAACACTTTATGGGGCAAGGTGACCAAAAAATTGGTTGTTTTAGCACAGTTTCTATTTATTTATTTTTACAGCGTTCACCTGAGGGGTTCAGTCAAGTGACATTTTTATAGAGTAGATTGTTACGGACGTGGCGATACCTAATATGTATACTTTTTCTCATTTATTAAAGTTTTACACAATAATAGCATTTTTGAAACCAAAAAATTATGTTTTAATGTGTCCATGTTCTGAGAGCTATAGTTTTTTTATTTTTTGAGAGATTTTCTTATGTAGGGGCTCATTTTTTGCGGGATGAGGTGACGGTTTTATTGGTACTATTTTGTGGGACATACGCGTTTTTGATCACTTGGTGTTGCACCTTTTGTGATGCAAGGTGACAAAAATTGCTTGTTTTGACACAGTTTTTTTTTTTTTTTTTACGGTGTTCACCCGAGGGGTTAGGTCATGTGATATTTTTATAGAGCTGGTTTTTACGGACGCGGCAATACCTAATATGTCTATTTTATTTTATTTTTTCTATTTTTTTTTTTTTTTTTTTTTTATTCCTTACTTGGGATTTTTTTTTTTTTTACATGTGAACCTTTTTTTTATTTTATTTTTTCAACACTTTATTTTTTTTTTTATTTTATTTTACACTTTTCGTCCCCCATAAGGTCATACAAGACCTCTGGGGGACATTTACTTCACTTTTTTTTTTTTTTTCACTGTTGATTTCTCCTGTAACTGGGGCTGACATAGTAGCCCCAGTTACAGTGGAAATGCACCCCTAGAGAGGCTGTACAGCAGCAATCCTGCGCTGTACAGCCTCACAGCAGGGCTGATCGAGGTCTCTGAGAGACCTCACACAGCTCCTGCACGCTCCGGTCACGGCGGTCACATGACCGCCGGGCCGGAACAGGAAGCGCATAGCGCTTCCTGCTTTGCAGACACAGCGCTCGGTGAGCGCTGTGTCTGCAGCGATCGTGAAGGCAGGGACACCTGGGAACTGTCCCTGCCTTATCTCTGGGTTGCCCTGCTGTCACTGACAGCGGGCAACCCGATCAGCAGCTGCACGATTAGCGTGCAGCTGCTATTTCTGACAGGACGTTTTAAAACGTGCTGTCAGAAATAGACGTCCACCCATAGGACGTTTATATCCTATGGGCGGACGTGAGGCGGTTAAAGTAGGCCAAAAGAGGTTCATGGAGAGGACACAGTTCATATAATTTCTTCTCTGTAGATGTACCAGTCTGAGAAGGGTCATTCTTGTCTCCTTATAGATTTATGACTGAGATAAGGATATTCTGTAGACACATCTGGTATTAATTACCCCTAAGGTTTAATGTCCATTGATGAAGCAGAAAAACTGTGATATAAGTATACACGTATAGTGAACATTAAAGGGGTTCTGCACTTTATTTTAACTGATGATCTATCCTCTGGATAGATCAGCAGCTTCTGATCGGTGGGGGTCCGACACCCGGGACCCCCACCAATCAGCTGTTTGAGAAGGCAGCGGCGCTCCAGTAACGCCGCGGCCTTCTCACTGTTTACCGCCGGCCCACTGACATCACGACTAGTATCAACTAGCGTGGGCGCGGCTAAGCTCCATTCAAGTGAACAGAGCTTAGCCCCGCCCACGCTAGTTGATACTAGTCGTGACGTCAGTGGGCCGGCGGTAAACAGTCAGAAGGCCGCGGCGCTACTGGAGCGCCGCTGCCTTCTCAAACAGCTGATCGGCGGGGGTCCCAGGTGTCGGACCCCCGCCGATCAGAAGCGGATGATCTATCCAGTTAAAACAAAGTGCAGAACCCCTTTAAGTTTTAGTATAAGATAATCAATAGGACACATGTATTGTACTATATTATTGGATATTATGAAGGACATCAATGCATCTATTATCTTATACACTGCTCAAAAAAATAAAGGGAACACTTAAACAACACAAAATTAACTCCAAGTCAATCACACTTCTGTGAAATCTAACTGTCCACTTAGGAAGCAACACTGAGTGACAATCAATTTCACATGCTGTTGTGCAAATGGGATAGACAACAGGTGGAAATTATAGGCAATTAGCAAGACACCCCCAATAAAGGAGTGGTTCTGCAGGTGGTGACCACAGACACATCTCAGTTCCTATGCTTCCTGGCTGATGTTTTGGTCACTTTTAAATGCTGGCGGTGCTTTCACTCTAGTGGTAGCGTGAGACGGAGTCTACAACCCAAACAAGTGGCTCAGGTAGTGCAGCTTATCCAGGATGGCACATCAATGCGAGCTGTGGCAAGAAGGTTTGCTGTGTCTGCCAGCGTAGTGTCCAGAGCATGCAGGCGCTACCAGGAGACAGGACAGTACATCAAAAGACATGGAGGAGGCCGTAGGAGGGCAACAACCCAGCAGCAGGAGCAGGACCGCTACCTCCGCCTTTGTGCAAGGAGGAACAGGAGTAGCACTGCCAGAGACCTGCAAAATGACCTCCAGCAGGCCACAAATGTGCAAGTGTCTGCTCAAACGGTCAGAAACAGACTCCATGAGGGTGATATGAGGGCCCGACGTCCACAGGTGGGGGTTGTGCTTACAGCCCAACACCGTGCAGGACGTTTGGCATTTGCCAGAGAACACCAAAATTGGCAAATTCGCCACTGGCGCCCTGTGCTCTTCACAGATGAAAGCAGGTTCACACTGAGCACATGTGACAGACGTGATAGAGTCTGGAGACGCCGTGTAGAACGTTCTGCTGCCTGCAACATCCTCCAGCATGACCGGTTTGGCATTGGGTCAGTAATGGTGTGGGGTGGCATTTCTTTGGAGGGCCGCACAGCCCTCCATGTGCTCGCCAGAGGTAGCCTGACTGCCATTAGGTACCGAGATGAGATCCTCAGACCCCTTGTGAGAATATATGCTGGTGCGGTTGGCCCTGGGTTCCTCCTAATGCAAGACAATGCTAGACCTCATGTGGCTGGAGTGTGTCAGCAGTTCCTGCAAGACGAAGGCATTGATGCTATGGACTGGCCCGCACGTTCCCCAGACCTGAATCCAATTGAGCACATCTGGGATATCATGTCTCGCTCTATCCACCAACGTCACGTTGCACCACAGACTGTCCAGGAGTTGGCTGATGCTTTAGTCCAGGTCTGGGAGGAGATCCCTCAGGAGACCATCTGCCACCTCATCAGGAGCATGCACAGGCGTTGTAGGGAGGTCATACAGGCACGTCATACAGGCACGTGGAGGCCACACACACACTACTGATCCTCATTTTTACTTGTTTTAAGGACATTACATCAAAGTTGGATCAGCCTGTAGTGTGTTTTTCCACTTTAATTTTGAGTGCGACTCCAAATCCAGACCTCCATGGGTTGAAAAATTTGATTTCCATTTTTTTATTTTTGTGTGATTTTGTTGTCAGCACATTCAACTATGTAAAGAACAAAGTATTTCAGAAGAATATTTAATTAATTCAGATCTAGGATGTGTTATTTTTGTGTTCCCTTTATTTTTTTGAGCAGTGTATATTTCTCACTAGGAAGGCATACATTCCTAAAATATGATGAAAAGAATTTTAAGTGTAAACTTTGTTAGTGAGATGGTGTTATTTTAACTAACAAACAATGAACCGTTGGAGTAACAGAGGAGACACACGTCTGTGAAAGTACAAGGTCCATTATATTCTTATCGGTACCATAAATTTAGTAGCTTGGGAAATGTCTCAAATGGTACCCAAACACCTGTGTTTTAATTGGTCCATGTGTCAAAGTTAATCCCTTAGCTCTGATTTATGATTCCTTATGTTATATGTATGGAATGTAAGACGAAATTAGACCTGAACATTTAACCCTTACTAGTATGATGCTAATAGCTTATGCAATAGTGCCACCTAGGTACAAATAAGTAACATTACACCAACAGAAATGCATTCTGGGTGATATAGTGACATCACAGTCATTATCATATGTACACGCCTAACTGACAATGATTGAAAAATTCCAAGTTAGGAAGGTGTGTCTAACTGATAAGTTTGTGATCATAAACCTCATACACACATGAAGGGAAGAAAAAAAACAGACACAGAAAAGAAAGAAACAAAGGAGAGAGAGCCCAGGAGAAAAATCCCAATGACCAGAACGTACTTTAGGAGCTGACTTCCCTAAGACTCTGCATATCATCTGCATTCTCGGGTAACGTGTAACTTTATTATGTGTAGTATTGATTGAATTATTTGGCTTGATATTTAGTAACTCCCCACGTTAGTAAAGATGCATATTACTGAATAAAAGATCCAATATTGATACCGGAGAAACTCTCCGATTGGAATCATCACATTCCATAGTAATATCAGGCCTGATAATTTATAATTTGTGTAGCGATACTACCCGATATCCAAGATTGGTCATAGTTTGAGCAGAGCAAGGGTTCGTATCTGTCCTTATCACTATTGAGTTTTATATCTTATAATTGTGGTCAAGACGGTTGCATTACATTTTTATGTTTGAGAGGTGATATGGAACGCTGGTATTTGTGTTAGAGATATCTAGTAGCGAATTTATGGCACTGCATATAACTGTATATTATTGCATATTATTCAGTTTTTTTTTATTCATTAAGCTTTGATTGTATCTTGAGTTATTGTATAATAAATCATTTATATTTTTGTATAGACGCTTGCACCATGTTTTACTGATTGCGCAATATAATAAAATTAACGACGATCTCTTTTTGAGGTGTTTTATATGTCCTCCTCCAGGATCAATTCCCTTTGAAATTGATCCTTTCTTTTATACACTCACCTAAAGAATTATTAGGAACACCATACTAATACGGTGTTGGACCCCCTTTTGCCTTCAGAACTGCCTTAATTCTACGTGGGATTGATTCAACAAGGTGCTGATAGCATTCTTTAGAAATGTTGGCCCATATTGATAGGATAGCATCTTGCAGTTGATTTGAGGGATGCACATCCAGGGCACGAAGCTCCCGTTTCACCACATCCCAAAGATGCTCTATTGGGTTGAGATCTGGTGACTGTGGGGGCCATTTTAGTACAGTGAACTCATTGTCATGTTCAAGAAACCAATTTTAAATGATTCGAGCTTTGTGACATGGTGCATTATCCTGCTGGAAGTAGCCATCAGAGGATGGATACATGTTCTCATTCTGTTTACGCCAAATTCGGACTCTACCATTTGAATGTCTCAACAGAAATCGAGACTCATCAGACCAGGCAACATTTTCCAGTCTTCAACAGTCCAATTTTGGTGAGCTCGTGCAAATTGTAGCCTCTTTTTCCTATTTGTAGTGGAGATGAGTGGCACCCGTGGGGTCTTCTGCTGTTGTAGCCCATCCGCCTCAAGGTTGTGCATGTTGTGGCTTCACAAATGCTTTGCTGCATACCTCGGTTGTAACGAGTGGTTATTTCAGTCAACGTTGCTCTTCTATCAGCTTGAATCAGTCGGCCCATTCTCCTCTGACCTCTAGCATCCACAAGGCATTTTTGCCCACAGGACTGCCGCATACTGGATGTTTTTCACACCATTCTTTGTAAACCCTAGAAATGGTTGTGCGTGAAAATCCCAGTAACTGAGCAGATTGTGAAATACTCAGACCGGCCCGTCTGGCACCAACAACCATGCCACGCTCAAAATTGCTTAAATCACCTTTCTTTCCCATTCTGACATTCAGTTTGGAGTTCAGGAGATTGTCTTGACCAGGACCACCCCCCTAAATGCATTGAAGCCACTGCCATATGATTGGTTGACTAGATAATTGCATTAATGAGAAATAGAACCGGTGTTCCTAATAATTCTTTAGGTGAGTGTGTAAAGCATTTGCTTTATATCCCCGACAGCTGCCTGTGCCGTTCACAACGCTCACTGCAATGATGAATGGCAGGGAAAAGTCTAAGGCCTCTTTCAGACGGGCGATATTTCCGCGCTGGTGCGATGTGAACGCATTGCACCCGCACTGAATCTGGACCCATTCTTTTCTATGGGGCTGTGCAGATGAGCGGCGATTTTCACGCATCGCTTGTGCGTTGCGTGAAAATCGCAGCATGCTCCTCTTCGTGCGTTTTCCATGTAACGCAGGCCCCATAGAAGTGAATGGGGCTGCGTGCAAATCGCAAGCATCCGCAAGCAAGTGCGGATGCGGTGCGATTTTCACGCACGGTTGCTAGGAGACAATCAGGATGGGGACCCGATCATTATTATTTTCCCTTATAACATGGTTAGAAGGGAAAATAATAGCATTCTCAATACAGAATGCATAGTACAATAGGGCTGGAGGGGTTAAAAAATATATAAAAAATAATCCCTATGGTACATCTACCATTGTCATGAGGATTATCCTTCAGATAACATTCTCCCCTCACAGCAGCAAACTGACAATGGCTTAAATCTGTCTATGTAGGAGTTCTTAACTGCTACAGAAGGACAATATTTAATTTTCAATGGTATAGTACTGTCAAAATGAAAAACAGCTAAAAATTCAAAAAACAACAACAGTTTAACTGAATCTTTTCCCATAAAACTATATATCAGTCTGCTCAGCTCCTCCTGCTCTATAACAGCTGCCTGCAGCTCAGACATCAAATTCAACATGGCAGGTTTCCTTTAAGGATATACTCACGGTGGATTCTGACATGGTTTTCATGTTTTCCAATTTTAATGCTGTGGACCTGCTCCCAGTTCAGCCCAACTTAATGGAGCTAAACCACGAAAGAACCTCCATGGCTTCCAGGGGCATCCATCCAGATACAGCGCCAAGAAAGATGTGTCCTATCTTGGCATGGTAATGGCTTTAGAGAGCATCTGTCAGCATGATCAACCCAGGAAATACCTTTGTTAGGTTTGTAGGAAGGAAGAACTGTTTGCGAGAAATCTGCATTTTTAGTAATATGAAAATGAGGTGGTTCGAGCACCAAGGGGCTGGTCAGAACCCTTGGAGCACTGCTTTTGTAACACCTCTTGGAGCTGGACACTATCCCTCTCCTTGCCTAACTGTCTAGCACTGTCAATCAAGGAGGAAGAGGGGGTGCCCAGATCAGAGGGGTGCTACAAAAGCCGTGCTCCAAGGGCTCTGGCCAGCCCCTTGGTGCTCGAACCACCTCATTCTCCGCAACAGTTATGCCTATAGACATAATAAAGGTATTGTTTTAAACAGAGAAGACAAATGTACTGTCACTCAAGTAACCCACAACGTAAATCTATAATACAAATTCGTTAAAAAGACCAAATCATCGTCTGAAACGATCATCCAAATAAAAAAATAAAACACAATAAAACAAAGAAATAACAAAATCCCACTTCTAAACAGTATGGTCCTGGTCTGGAAAACGATCAGTTAATACAAATATGATGCGCCACGGGGTCCTCGTGTCCACACTAAACCTCAATTCACACCTGATGCTCTTGTGTCCAACATAAAGTCACTGGTGAGTAATACTGTTAGGCTGGGCACATGTCAGGATTTTGTCTTGCATTTAGGCTCCATTCACACGTCCACAATTCTGTTCCGCATTTTGCGGAACGGAATTGCGGACCCATTCATTTCTATGGGGCCACACGATGTGCTGTCCGGAATACGAAAAAAATATAACATTCAATTGCGGACAAGATTAGGCATTTTCTATTATAGTGTAGGCGATGTGCGTTCTGCAAAATGCCGGTGTCCGTGTTTTGCGGATCCGCAAAACACATACAGATGTGTGAATGCTAAAGTGCATACATTAAATGGATGTCATACACTATACCAGGGATCAGCAACCTTCGGCACTCCAGCTGCTGTGGAACTACCACTCCCAGCATGCACACTTATTTGGCTGTACTTGTAACTCCCAGAGAAGTGAAAGGAGGATTCTGGGAGTTGTAGTTTCAGAAGAGCTGGAGTGCCAGAGGTTGCCGATTCCTGCACATTTTTTTCCGTTTACCAGACCAGGACCATTCTATTTAGTGGGGTTTTATGTTTTCAATGTTTTATTGTGTTTTATGTTTGGATGATTGGAACATTTTCATTCTTAGTATTGACTTAGACGTGCAGACACTGGATCCTCTGTAGTACGGAGCATTCATTACCTGGAATCTCGGTTCCAACCAATGAGTCATTTCAATCCGCATGATCAACCCTACTAGGCTGTATCCCTGGTTTAATAGGGTTGATCATGCTGACAGAAGTTCTTTAAAGAGGACCTTTCACCTGTATAAACTATGTGAACCGAGTATGCTGCCATATAGAGCGGCGCCCAGGAATCTCACTGCACTTACTATTATCCCCGGGCGCCGCTCCGTTCTCCAGTTATAGGCTCCGGTACCTTTGCTTCTTAAGTTATAGTAGGCGGGTCTGCCCTTGTCCTGTGGGCGTCTCCTTCTCCTAGGCTGCAGCGCTGGCCAATCGCAGCGCACAGCTCACAGCCTGGGAGAAAAAAACCTCCCAGGCTGTGAGCTGTGCGCTGCGATTGGCCAGAGCTGCAGCCTAGGAGAAGGAGACGCCCACAGGACAAGGGAAGACACCGCCTACTATAACTTAAGAAGCAAAGGTACCGGAGCCTATAACGGGAGAACGGAGCGGCGCCCGGGGATAATAGTAAGTGCAGTGAGATCCCCGGGCGCCGCTCTACATGTCAGCATACTCAGTTACCATAGTTTATACAGGTGAAAGGTCCTCTTTAAATCGCCTGAAAACAATGGGAGGTGATTGCACGCTGCTGCTTTTTTGGCACGTGTCAATCCTGATGTCAGAAGACGCCGTGTGAACGGGCCCTTGGGCTAGAAACACATATAAAGTGGAGTTTTCCAACACTTTTGTATTTTTCGGTGTGGTGAAAACTCCAGACGTTAGTCTACGGAGATACAAAACGCAGGACAAGCACGAGTTTCTTGTCTAGTGGCATTATTTTGTAACTGGCAGTTTTTCAAAACGCAGTATGTTAAAGATTTGCCAGTTTTCTGGCATTTTCCCCATTTCCTGCTCTGAAGGGAGAAAAACACTAGAAAACCCATACAGCCCTAAAAAAAACTGCCATAAAACCCACATGCCGTATGGAAAAAAAAAAACTGGGTTGTTACTATGACATTTTTTCAGTGAGTAAAAAAAAAACAAAAAAAAACAGACCAAACCTGTGTGTGCGCCCTTATACCGTATACCGTCCCTTCAGGCCACCTGCACACGTTGCAGAAAAACCGCAGCATGTTAAGCGTATGAGAATATGTTTTCTGTACGGGGATTGACCCATCGTGTGGATTTCTGAATCCGCAGCAGCTCAGTTACGTTTGCAGTTTTAGTTTCACCCTATTCCAATGAAGGGTGACGTCTGCGACAAAACCGCATCAAATCCTCAACAAAAACCGCTGTCGGATATTGTAGATTCCGTTGCGGATATGCTGCAGAAACGCACAGACGTGTATGCAGATCTTATGTGCGTTCACTCACTGTGTGCAGGGGGTCAGTTTTTAAAGGGAGCACACATGGGTGGCGTCCACATGCGGCCCATTCCCTTCAGCGAGTGCATCTGCGTGCTGCGATTTTCTGGCGCTTTTGTGAAGTGACCGATTGTCCGCGTCCAGTCCGGGGGCTGACGTGACACTTCAGTCCCTACATCCAGAGGCAGAGCACTGGCACAGATCTGATACAAGCTCAATATTAGGATTGCAGCTTCTGAAGATTTCCATTCCCTGACAGCAAGCACAGATTTTGATGTTGGTGAAGAAGACTATCAGACAGCCATGTTTCCCTGTCCGCAGACAGGAGGGGACACAGGACGTCCCAATGTCACAGCAGACCGGCGTCCTGCACCGATACACCGGGTTGGCTGCACCCCCTGCTCCCCGTACCTGTCACTGCGGCGCCTAAAGAGACCGCCCGGGCCCTGGAGAGCAGCATGCACCGGCTCAGCATGGAGGCCGCCATCTTGGAACGTCACCGCTCCGTGTCTCTGGGTGATGACAGCAGTGGGCGGCGCCATGTGACCCCGAGTCCTGCAAGGAGGACGAGTAACTAATGGAGGGTGTAGACACGTACAGTCACGGCTCTCCTGCGGTTTATGTTCTGCCGTGTGTACCGAGCTGCTGCTGAAGGCTAAGAAAACGTATTATCTGTACAGTGTCCCGCCGAGCGGTGAATAGCGCCATCTAGCTGCGGAGGACGCTCTTACATCCTCCAACGAAGTGCGCCATCTAGCGGCACAAGGGGCTGTTTCATTCTGCGCCTCATAGAGCAGGAATCAGTACAACCTTCGGGTCGCCAGCTGCTGTGAAACTACAACTCCCAGCATGCAAACATGCATCCTAGGAGTCAGTGGCGTAGGGATCGCCATAGCAACCATAGCAGTGGCTATGGGGCCCTACGCCACTGGGGGCCCGTCCGGATCGCATAAATATATATTTTTTTTTATTAACACACACACAGGCACTGGCAGCCAGGCCCGACCGCCCGCCCAGTGTAGTGGGTGGGGCGTGGGCGGTCCGCGGCTCAGGCCTGGCTGGGGGGAAGCCGCGTCAAGTCAGGACTCAGGACTGGAGCAGGCGGGCCCGGGGCAGAAGATGAGGTAGGTGGTGGAGGGGGCCGGAACAGGGGCGTACCCATAGGCGTGCTCACGAGGTGTGCCTGGGCACAGCCTAATCACACCCCTGTGCTCCGCCTCCTGCACTGCCAGCCATGCACGTGCGGCGTGACGGAGTGAAGTGACGTCACGTTACGCTGCCGCCGGCTGCATATTTTGAATGTGAAGAGCGGGAGCCTGCCTGCCCGCCCCCCCCTCGCCCAGTGTGCCTAATTGATCTTCAGGATGTGTCATCAATACAGAAGTGAATGGATTCTGATCTTTTGTGCACTGCCAGCAGTCTGCCACAGTAAAAAGAAAAAGTCTGGCGTGGAGAGGAGTCCTGACTGTCCCCAGTAAGTTAGTGAAGTGTCAAGTGATAGATAAGGATTATTAGATAGTAGTATACATACTAGTACATACTTTGCACAAGTTTATTATTTACAACTTAAAGGGAACCTGTCACCAAAAAATACTATTAACAGCTTAATAAGCGATTTTTTTTGGTGACAGGTTCCCTTTAAGTTGTAAATAATAAACTTGTGCAAAGTATGTACTAGTATGTAGTACCTTATAGTGCTGCATAGTAGTTTCCTAATGCACTTTTTCTTCATTTAGCCGCATCTAGCCTCCTTGAGAAATCGATGTTTTATTCAGCCGCTGCCCCGTGCTTCAAGTCAGGTTTGAAGTCAAGGGGGCAGCGGCCTAGGCGTCTCCAATCCTGCTCTCCCCTTCCGCCTTTATTGACACGCCGGATCTCAGTGCCGGGACCGCACGCCGGATCTCAGTGCCGGGGAGGTGACGCACAAAGGTACTGTGGCTCCTTTTAGGGGACGAGTCGCTACCCCTTTGGCCCCTGCACCTAGCCTTCCTAGGGCCCCTTTGCATGAACCCTGGCATAGTAAGCCGTCTCCAGCCCCCCCTTTACTGGATCAAGGGGATAGCAGCTCTCCTCTCCCTTCTGACATATGGGCCAGATCACCAAGCCCACCATCACTTGCTGTTATCGACCCTCCAGCCATGTCTGAACCCCCACAACCTTGGGCGAGTTATTTTAGCCTTTTTCCTACAAAGGAGGACTTTCGGGCTCTTATCTTTGAAGTTACAGAAGCCTGCAGAGCTAAGATTGCAGCAGTTCGCACTGATATCAAACACGTGGTGGATCCGGTGGACTCCCTGGAAAATGCCCATGATGACACCAGGCAGTACATATCCACTCTTCATGAATCCATTACTGCTCAAACCGCTGTGCTTAGGGGCATGGGACAGCATCTAGAGGACTTGGATAACCGAGGCAGGCGGAATAATCTCCGGGTTCGGGGCCTTCCGGAAGCTACCGGAGATAAGGACCTCTTTGCCACACTGGAAGCCATATTTAATATGATCTTGGGACAGCCACCCTCGCATAAGATCAAGCTGGACAGAGCTCATAGAGCACTCAAGCCCAAGGGCTCTGCTGCACGTCCCAGGGACATAATTTGTTGTGTCCATGACTTCGCCCTTAAAGAAGCTATCATGGCTAAGGCGAGATCTCTATGCAACTTTGATTTTGACGGAGCTCCGGTGCAATTGTTTCCTGACCTATCCTGGTTCACACTCCAGAAAAGGAGACATCTTCAACCTCTCCTCACGTTACTCAGGGACCGCCAAATTACCTATCGCTGGGGATTCATCTTTGCCCTAGTGGTCCGTCATCAAGGAAGAACAGAGACTCTCCGTTCCTTCTCGGATCTCCACCCCTTTTGCGAATCGCTCGGAATTCCTATACCCGACATGTCTGATTGGGAGTTTGAGTCCCCAGCGCTTCTGCCACCACGGCATCTGGTCTCCGGTAACCAGGAAAAGAAGACCCAGCCCAAGTGCATCCTCTTCTCCGCGGTCGCCTCCGTCATCGGGGCAACGTCCACCTGCCTGACCGCCACTGGCCTGGAGGACTTGGTCGTCCGGAACCTCGCCCTTAATCCTTCATACTCACAGGGTCGTTGGACTCTGATGGATCCCCATATTGGTCGTTTATTATTACTGTTTAGCCAGTTGTTGATACCTTGTTGCTACCTTACGGTGCAGGCTATCTGAAGGGGCCACCCTGTTGTTAATTGATTTACCAGTTACCTGTGGTTTGCTCTTTGGCCAACCTCAACTCGTTGGTCTCCGACACTTACACCCCTTGAGGGGCTTCTTATTTGCCCGTGGCAGGGATTTTATCCCTGGGAACAGTTGTTTACTGTTGCTTGTTTGTCTGACTTTGTGTTGTCTCGTCCTGTCTCTCCCCCCCCCTATTGTGTTTTTTCTCCTGTTGTAGGTGTCTGAACTTCCTTACCTGTGGGGATCGTGTACTTCAGTCTTCCACTAGTGTGAAGCCACCGACGCAAACAGAATCCCTTGGTGAGCTATATCCTGCATATATTGTATACCATCACATACCCTCATGGTGCGGTGCATAACCTTCGTTTCAAAGGGCTCAACTCCAACGCCAAGAGGAAACTCTTGCTTTTGGAACTGAAATCCCTTAAAGCGGACATTGTGTTCATACAGAAAACACACTTTGATGGCAGCTCCTCATTCTGTTTTGCCTCTCACTTGTACTCTATTGCTTATTCGGCTACTCATAGCCGTCGGAGGGCGGGGGTTGCCATCTTGATATTGTCACAGATGAGAGTGGGGGAAACCCTCATCCGTGTGATGTTAAGGAATAGAGAGGCTGCTTGACCAGGACAACAGAATTAGGGAGCAGGTCACCTCCTAACGCATCCCTAAATCTGACCCTGACTCCTAGCTGTATGAGCCAACCCTGAAGGTAGGAGGAGTCATACTCAGGAACCTCGGGTCCCTACTAGCCCTCAAGGGATCCCTGAACTAGGAGCTGGGTAAGACAACCTGTTCCTCCTTGACACAAACGAACAGGAGTCTAAACTGGCCAAACTGCAAGGAAGGGGAAACATAAACAGCCTATGGATATGGCAGGTGAGTAAAACCACTTCCACCCCTACCTGCCACAGACACACTGACTGGATCCCGTGCTCAAATGCTGACGTCCACACCAAACATAGAGGGAGACAGCTGCAGTAAGAATAGACACCACACACACATAAAGTAACATCACATAATATTTATAACCACAAGGGTGGCCCTCACTGGCAGATGGTATAAGAGACCAGGAGGATGACTCCAGCTTACTGCAAGGCTGGAGTACCCCTCAGCTACAGGTCTCAGCAGAGGCTAAATAGCCCAAGTGGCCACACCCACACAAACACACACTGGAAAGGGAATTAACCCTTCCAAGGCCAGACAGGGTAGTGAAGCCACTTAAAGGGACAACACACTCCAAATCACCTGGTCTGATCATGCCCCAGTGCTGGTCGACATTAGTAGCGGGTCGGGCCATGTTCGTCAATGCCACTGGAGACTTAACGACTCCCTCCTGAGGCAGCCCATCACTAGGGAGGAACTTCGCGAACACCTGAAATCGTACTTTGAACTGAATGAGGGATCGGTAGGGGATGTTCGTCCTTTGTGGGAAGCACATAAGGCGGTCATGAGGGGACATTGTATTGCAATAAGCTCAAAATGAAAGAAGGACTCGATTGCTTTGGTCAAGACCCTTACGTCCCGCTTGCGAAACCTAGAGGACAAGATGGCTGCTTACCCCTCACGCTGCACACTAAGACGAATCGTTGACACTAGGGCCCAATTGAAGAGTTTAGCTTTAGGTCGTGTCAACAAGTTACTACTTTACACACAACAGCGTTACTATGCATGGTGGAACAAACCCCACACTTTGCTGGCCAAACAACTCAGGAACCGCAATCCCCAAACGGGTCCGAGTGCTATTAAGGGGACTGACGGAACGATCCACTATGACCCCAGAGTGATAGCAGAGAGGTTCTCGACCTACTACTCCTCTCTATACAATCTACCCTCCGACCTCCCCTCGGATGAGAGACTTAGAGATAGTACACTCCAATCTTATTTGACCTCCTGTCACCTCCCTACCCTACCGACTTCCGATCTTGCCGCCCTTAATAGTCCGATAACATCGGAAGGGTTAGGGGAAGTGGTGGACCAACTACCTGAGGGTAAATCCCCAGGACCCGATGGCTTCTCGTATAAATACTATAAGACTTTCAAGACTGAACTAATCCCTCACTTAGTAACCCTTTTTAATAATTTCCAAGCTGGCAACTCAGTACCTTCCCCAATGTCTCACTCTTACCTCACAATGATTCCAAAACCAGGGAAAGACCCCCACGAGTGCCAAAACTACAGGCCCATTGCCCTGCTTAACTCAGACCTTAAGATTTACACCAAGGTCCTGGCCTCCCGACTAAACGTTTTTCTCCTCTCCCTGATCCACAAAGACCGGGTGGGATGTGTCCCAGGCCGTCAGGGGGCCGACAACACACGAAGAAACATTGACTTGATAGATGTCATATCTCGCTCGGGAGAGGAGGCGCTACTTCTTAGTTGAGACGCCGAAAAGGCGTTCGACCGTTTAGGTTGGCCTTTCCTTTTTGCTACCTTGCAGGCGTATGGCCTTTCTGGTCCCTTCGTTCGAGCCATTCCTAGCCTATACTCCTCCCCCACAGAGACAATCAAACTACCTCATGCCCAATCTCGACCCATACGCATTGCTAACGGGACGAGACAAGGGTGCCCCCCTATCTCCTGTAATATTTGTGTATCGAACCCTTGGCGGCCAAAGTCAGGGCATGTCCAGACATCAGAGGTGTTATGGTCAGGGACAGGGAGTTTAAGCTATCGCTATATATGCAGACGACATCCTTCTTACCCTTACAAAACTTCACGTTTCCCTACCAAACCTCCAATTCATTCTGCAGGAATTTGGTTGGCTCTCGGGGTATAGGGTCAACACCCAAAAAACTGAGGCCCTCCCTCTTAATGTTTCTCAGGTGGCTCTGGGCTTTCTTAGGGTAAACTTCCCTTTCCACTGGAAGAGGGATTCCCTGCGATATTTGGGTGTTGACCTTACACCCCGATATGGGGACCTTTATAAAGCTAACTTCCCACGCATATATGCGGAAATCAGGGGTCTTCTGGATAAGTGGCACGCTCCCCCACTGTCTCTCATGGGACATATTGCTGCGACTAAAATGATGATCTTGCCCAAGCTTCTGTATCTTTTTGAGACCTTACCGATTGTAGTTCCCCTCAAGGATCTGAGATCCATCCAATCTCACCTCCTTAGATTCATATGGGCGGGGAGGCGTCATAGAATCCCAAGGTCAGTCCCTCTATCAAGTAAGCACCAAGGTGGATTAGGGGTACCGGACCTGTCCAAATATTATTGGGTAGCCCAACTACGTTCTGTCACTACCTGGGCTTCCCTGCACCTGTACTCTGTCTGGATGCAGATAGAAAGACTCTGGCTGGCTTCTATACGGTCCATATACCATTCAATGGTTCCGCAAAAAAAAACGGAATGTACTCCGTATGCATTCCGTTTCCGTATTTCTGTGCCGTGAAAAGATAGAACATGTCCTATTCTTGTCCGCAAATCACGGTGCTTGGCTCCATTCAAGTCAATGGGTCTGCAAAAAAACGGAAAACATACGGAAATGCATTCGTATGTCTTCCTTATCTGTTCCGTTTTTGTGGAACCATCTATTGAAAATGTTATGCCCAGCCCAATTTTTTCTATTTAATTACTGTATACTGTATGTGCCATATGGAAAAATGGAACGGAAAAACGAAAAGAAAATGGAAACACAACGGAAGCAAAAAACTTAACAATGGATCCGTAAAAAACGGACTGCAAAACACTAAAAAAGCCATACAGTCGTGTGCATGAGCCCTAATTCTGATTAAGGCCTCTGTCTAACACACGACCGTATGGCTTTTTCAGTGTTTTGCAGTTCGTTTTTCACGGATCCGTTGTTCCGTTTTTTGTTTCCGTTTATGTTCCGTTTTTCCGTTCCGTTTTTCCGTATGGCATATACAGTATACAGTAATTACATGAAAAAAATTGGGCTGGGCATAAAATTTTCAATAGGTTCTGCAAAAACGGAACGGATACGGAAGACATACAGATGCATTTCCGTATGTGTTCCGTTTTTTTTGCGGACCTATTGACTTGAATGGAGCCACGGAACGTGATTTGCGGGCAATAATTGGACATGTTCTATCTTTCAACGGAACGAAAAAACGGAAATACGGAAACGGAATGCATACGGAGTACATTCCGTTTTTTTTTTTGCAGAACCATTGAAATGAATGGTTCCGTATATGGACCGTATACGGAACGCAAAAAACGGTCCGTAGACGGGAAAAAAAACGGTCGTGTGAAAGAGGCCTAATACTTTGTGTAATAGTTTATGATTCCCTTGTATTGAAGTGGGTTAGAGATAGTACCCATCGCCCATTGTGCTGATAATACCCCATTCCTGAGTGATCTCAGAGACATGCGTGATGCACACTGGAGGAGGGGCTAACAGGTTAAAACTCTGCTACCCACCTTCATTCAGGAGACTCCACCAGGCCCTTTATTCTAGGTAGGATGTGAATATGATTGCCCTATCTCTCTTGTACACCCTGGGGTGTCGGTCATGTGTTATAACGGGGTATATTTTCTTTCTATTTATAGAAATTTGGACATCCTTCCCCGTGGCTTGAGACTATCTCTCAAACCATCTTTTTATAATGATGAATTGTTTATAACCCAATGGTTAGAGACTAGTGACCAATGTTCCAAGGAATTCATTAGACTACTTATACAAAAACGCAAATCTATCTGCCAGACCCTTTCCCTTTTTTTTAAAAAACGTCTAACAGAAAAAAGTGCCATTCCTCCTCATTTTCAATGTAAAACCCTTAGGATTTTTTAATACAACGAAGTGCGTTTAAAATGTTCCAAACTCTCAAGAGACCTAACAGATTATAAAAACAAAACCGTACGAGTATGGGACAGAAAACAAAAAAATAGACCAATAGGTCATCCCCCACCAACCCATAATCATTCATGTCATATATATCCATCGGACGAACATGTCTCTTATGGTTCCACTGGAGTAGCCACTAGATGCCACCCAACAACTAACAAACACCACCTAGGTAGGACATTTTACAACAGAAACATCCAGAACCATGTGAGTCAATCCATTAATCTCACTGTCAATAAGATTACCCAGGCAAGTCGTACTGATATATGTAGGAAGAATCCTACACTCAATACACAAAGGCAAAATGAAAGATCAAAGATCAGCACCCCTTTTGGGGCTCCAACCATAATAAATATATCCTCCTTACCCACTACACGAATACAGAAAGAAACAGACTCAAAACAAACTCCAAAAACTAATTATAATTATGCTTCTGAACTGGAAAGAAAAAATCCCAAAAACCTAATATCTAATTATAAAGATGATGAAGAGAAAACAACATTCCCGCCAGTCCCTCTTCCACATACAACATCTAATCCACAGATGAGACACCCTATAGAAGAGAGCAATATATCAATATACAACACTCCGCCAGCAGCCCTAATAACTCCTAGCATTAAATACGGACCTGACACAGATCCATTCCTCAAAAAAAACAGAACCACTCAGAGCAGACCTGCCAATATCTAACATCAACCTTGATACCAGTAGTGGAAGCATAGATCCATTAAATAATATATCCACCCATTCAGTGTCAAGCACTAGCCCGGATCATTTTCTTGAACTACCAACTAGTCTGTCTGAAAGTCCTTTTTTAGACCACCGACCGCCAAACAGCGCTAAAAGGAAAAAATAAGACAAACATGGTCGGCAATCCAATTTCTGAGTCCGTTGTTTACATCACCAAATACACATCACCCAAACAAAGTCCAGAACACACAATCAACAAAAATAACACATTTTTACTCTTCAATCCCCACTTCAAGAAAAAGACAACTTTCCGACCAAGAGGTAGCAGGGGGGGAAAACACAGATACACCAATAAAGAAAAAACCGAAACCCAAAAAACAATAAATCAAGTGACAGACGAAAGAACGAGAGGCATCTTCAATTTATCTCATTATAAACTTAAACCGAATGAAATCAGCTTATTAAGTAAAGGACTCTCCTTCTGTCCCACTAACCAACCCGATTTGTTCGCGCTTTTCGCAGATCTAAACCAATTTATACGTAAGCTGACCCATAAGCGTCATTTTGCCTTAAAACCACCTGCAAAACCAGAACCACATACATCCACTAATATTACTACACCATCTCCTCTTGTTCCTCCAGATATTGGCCCGTGTGCACCCACTACATCAGAACGCGACCTCGTCCCCACTAAGAAAAAGGCTAAATCATCATTCTACCCCTTAGAAAGTAGAGGACCGCATATAGAATCCTTCTATAACATGGCCCTTAATGACCTTCAAGATTCCTTTAGCACCCCTAAAAAATGTGCCCAATATCCACATAATCTAAGTAAAATGGAACAACAGGCTCTTAAAAATTTAATGGGGGACAGAGAAATTGTGATTAAAAATGCCGACAAGGGGGGGGGGGGATAGTTATCATGGAAGCCCACTATTATCATGAGGAAGCCAACAGGATATTGTCAGATGAAAAATATTACCGTACCATTAAAGAAGATCCAACAAAAAATGTAAAAAAATCCCTACACGAACTTATAGATTCAGGTTTCAAAAAAGGAATCCTAACAAATAAAGAAAAGGTGTTTCTGACTGTTCAACATCCTACGATATCCCGCTTTTACTTGCTTCCCAAGATACATAAAACCCTAACAAACCCCCCGGGTAGGCCTATTATCTCGGGAATTGACTGCTTAATAGCCAATCTCTCGGCCTACGTAGACAGCTATCTACAGAATTATGTCCCCCTCCTGCCATCGTATTTAAGGGACATGGCCCACCTGATCCAACTAATTGAACCACTAGTATGGCAGGAAGGCTACATATGGGTAACATTGGATGTCACCTCTCTCTACAGCAACATTACACATGATTTAGGATTAAAAGCTGTCTCTGAAATATTATCTAAAGATCCCTCACTACCCACCCTACAAAAATAATTTATATTACAATCTATTGCGTTTATACTCCATCACAATTATTTTATATTCAATTAAACCTTTTATATCCAAACCAAGGGCACTGCGATGGGGACCAAATTTGCCCTGTCATACGCCAAAATTTTTATGGGTATTTTTGAAACATCTTTTGGTTTGACAATACACCCTAAAATTCGATTTTATCACCGTTATATTGACGATATTATTCTTGTTTGGCAGGGTGGTACCCCCGAGCTTAAAGAATATATAGAATCCCTTAACTGTAACGATTGGAATCTATCATTTAGTTTGGAATATGATCCAACGAAAAGTGTTTTCTTGGACCTACACCTTTCAGTTTATAATAACAAAATTTCCACTAAGACCCACTTTAAGAATGTTGACGCCAACAGCTATTTAGATTATAAAAGCTGCCATTATCAGAGGTGGAAACGTAATATACCTTACAACCAAATGAAACGTGTAAGAAGAAACTGTTCCAACGATAGGGAGATGAGAACTCAACTAAACATCCAGAGAAATAGGTTTCTAGAGAAAGGCTATCCGAAAAAATTATTAAAAGACTTTGTAAAAAGAATCTCCGAGATTTCCCAAGAAGAGAAATACTAACCAAAATAATACCCAAAAAAAGGGATACCAAATATCCACCACAGGACGCCCACCAACTGAGTCTCATCATGAGATATAATTCAGAACATATCAAAATAAGGGACATTATAACAAAAAATTGGACAGTCCTCTTTAAAGATCCCATCAATGGCAAAATTATTCCGAACGTTCCTAAAATAACCTTCCGGAGAGCAAAAACGCTAAAGAACCTATTAGCCCCATCGTGCCCGAAACACATCACCACAAAAAAAAATGAAACTAGAAACAAAGATGGTCAGGAAGAGCTAGGGTTTTTAAATGTGAAACAAACAGATGTAAATGTTGCTCTATGATCACTGATAAGAGAATTGAGATTCCACAGGTGAATTTAATCATGGATATCCGCCATAGGATGACTTGTGGGCCATCCAATGTTATATATCTACTGAAGTGCCCTTGTGAATTTCTATATGTGGGCCGAACTACCCAATCCCTTAGGGATAGAATGAACGATCACCGTTCAAATATCAGTAGAAAAATCTTATCTCATAGCGTTTCACGCCACTTTGAAACACACCATAATGGAGACCCCAACTTACTGCAGGTTACCCCTATTGACTGGGTCCCTGTCACGTCCTATGGTGTGCGCTGTGACACTGTTGCTACACTTGCGGTTGCCCGCGGCAACGTGTTGCTGTGTGAGCAGTGGCGGTGTCTCGGCCTTCTGGGTGATTGCCGTGACATGGTTGCCACGCATGTTGTTACCTGCGGCAACGTGTAGCTTTCTATGCTTGTGTGTGCACTTCCCCTTTAAGTGTCTTTCTTCCCTTGTCTGGTGTTGGAAGGGTTAACTCCCTTCCTAGTGTTTTGTTAACACTGGGTTTATGTGTGTGTGTGGCTGCTTGGGCTATTTAGCCTCTGCTGGATGCCTGAAGCTGAGGGGTACTCCTGCCATGGTGTATGCTGGAGCTATCCTCCTGGTCTTCATATTCCATCTGTCCAGTGAGGGCCACCCTTGTGGTCATAGATGTTTTTATGGTGTCTCACGTTTATTGCAGCTATGGGTGTCCTGGGTTCCTGTGTGGTTGTGGTGTGTGCTGTGTCCTTTTAATGTTGGTGTGGACACCAGCACTTGTGCACGGGTTCCAGTCAGTGTGTCTGTGGCAGGTAAGTGTGTTACTAGTCTCGCTTACCTGCCATCTCTATAGCTGTATGTGTTCCCCTCTCCTTGCAGCCTGGCCTCAGATAGAGACTCCTGTTCCTCCATTACTGGGATGAACAGGTTGTCTCTCCCCTGCTCCTATGTGAGGGATTACCAGGGCGATTTAAGGTTTCTAGGAATCCTGAGTATGAGTCGTCCTACCATCGGGGTCCGCTCATACAGTGAGGAGTCAGGGAGAGGATTAGGGACACGGTAGGAGGTGACCTGCTCCCTTAATTCTCCTTTTGGCCAGGCTGATCCCCTTTACCCTCTGACACCGCACGGTGGGGGGTTTCCCCCACTCCCCGTCGTGACAGTCCCCCACTCCTACCAACAGCTTTGCCGCAAGAAATGTTTTGGATTTTTCGCCTGAACACACTAGCCCCCTTTGGTCTGAATGAATCTATCGAACATACAAACTACTAACCATACTCCCCTATAAACACAAGTATACTTATTTTCTTTTTTTTATACATATGAATTTAGTTCATACTCATACTATTATATATCTTAAAAGAATCTGTTCCTCGTTATGATTTATCACTTGTACATCTTTAAATCCATGATCTTAAATCACATAAGGTTTTATATAGGCTAGTGATTACACCGAGAATTGCACTTTGATTTTAATCATGATTAATTTTAACTTTCTTTGTTATTTGCGTCCCATTTCATTTCTAATACGGATATTAATACAGATTTCACTTATCCTAATATATGATTTTTATCCCCCCTTTGAACAGTACCCTCGTTTTATATATGTCTTTCATTATGGTATTATAAATTGATCCTCCTGTCTCCTTATCAGTATCCCGGTGTTCTGCCACTTTTCTATACCCGGACAAAAGTCTATACCCGGAAGTGATGTAGCTGCACCGGAAGTCATGTGGACGCGTTGGAATCAGCTGGAGGAGGGGGTGTGCGCGCTGCGCAAGCGCATTCGGCTAAAGTATAGTAATCTGGCAGAACGCCGCGAGCCCGTAATCTACATTAATTTGTACCCTCGCGGGCTCGCTTCGCTCGGCATTTGCTAAAACTAACTCTTTGCCGCCATTGATAGTAAAGAAAGAAATGGATGGTAAAGAAAGAGATGGATAGTAAAGAAAGAGATGGATAGTAAAGAAATGGAGGGCTGGGAAAATGCAGGGGCGTTCTGCCAGATTAACATAATTTAGCCGAATGCGCTTGCGCAACGTGCACACCCCCTCCTCCAGCTGATTCCAACGCGTCCACGTGACTTCCGGTGCAGCTACATCACTTCCGGGTATAGACTTTTGTCCGGGTATAGAAATGTGGCAGAACACCGGCCCACACTCCCGATCCCCTAGACATACTGCTTTAAAGTGCGCCCCATGGTGGATGAATTATTACACCGGAAGCCAGACGCACGATATGCATTCCACGCTGGAACGCATGTAACAAGAAGCAGTAGGACCGGACCGGAAGTGACCTAATTAGACCCCCTGAGAAACGAGTGCCTCCTCTTAGCCACCTCGATCACATTAAACATACCTTCCAATAACACAAAAACGCCAATAGCGGGCAATAGGATTTAATAGACCCCAGTATAGTGCCTTTTTACAAAATAGGATCGCAGTTGCGTTCCACTCTGGAACGCACAAAAAACGGAAGTGAAATCACTTCCGGTCCTGCAATTCCCGCACTTTTTTCGAAATTCACACACTTTTTTGGAAAACCATATTTATCAGACATCTTTCAAAAGCTAATATATGTTTATCTTGTATGTATATGTTATTATTTGACTCCTGAAGAAGGGGGAGATTCTGCTTTACCCCCGAAACGCGTTGAGCCGCTTATTTATGAAATAAAGGAAGTGAGAAGAAGCTGTCGACCCGCGTGCTGCTTACCATCCTATTGCACGAGCGTGAGGCTGACCTCAACTTCTACAATACTACAGGCGATCCCGGCCGGGGAGGAATATCTTTGCCACAGGTGTCTTGAGCTTATCCTGGTGGCTTCACCCCCCCAGTGAAGTGAGTGGAGACACATTTATATTTATTATATTTATTTCATTCAGTAATATGCTTTATCATATTTTATTATATATCCATCTATCTACCTAGATAATTTTTTTAAACAATTAGTTCCTAATATCACCTTGATTTATGTCTAGGATTGGCGATCACCAATGGTCATTTTGTTACTTTTGACTTTTATTGGACTCTTATAACAGGGTAGACAGCCATGGGTTATAATAGCATGATTGACCGAGTCTCCACCCCATTTAGTCTAGTGATGTTTATTTGCTTTTTATTATTCTGTATGTGAATTTTTGTGTTATTGTAAATTTAATCACTATATTTATTCACGTAGCCTGTGTAAGCTTATTCATTCCTAAATCTTTCGAATTCACTTTACGTTTTAAATGGAAAATGTGATTTTCCTTTAATTCTTGTAGAACACCTAAAAGGTTAACAAAGTTTGAAAAATTAGATTTGAATAGCTTAATGGGTGTAGTTTGTAAAATGGTGTCATTTATGGGTGTTTTCTATTATGTAAGCCCAATAGTGACTTCATAACTGAATTGGTCCTTTAAAAAGCGGGTTTTGGCATTTTTCTTAAAAATTTTAAAAATTGCATTTAAAATTCTAATCCATTGAACATCCCCAAAAAATTAAATGACATTTACAAAATCATGGTAACATAAAGTAGACATATGGGAAATGTATTTATTTTATTATACGCACTTATATAGCGCTGACATATTCCGCAGCACTTTACAGACCTTAGCATTGCGCTGTCCCCAGTAGAGCTCACAATCTAAGATCCCTATCAGTATGTCTTTGGACAGTGGGAGGAAACGGGAGAACCCTGAGGAAACCCCTGCAAACATGGGGAGAACATACAAACTCCATGCAGAGAAATTGAAGTTTTGATAATTGCAAATTTTCTGCAAATTTTGGAATTTTTTTTTAGAAATAAAGGTGAAATATATTGACTCAAATTTACCACTGTCATGAAGTGCAATGTGTCACGAGAAAACAATCTCAGCATGGCTTAGACAAGTAAAAGCATCCAAAATGATTACCACATAAAGTGACACGTCAGATTTCCAAAGTTTGGTCTGGTCCTAAGGGAGTTAAAAGAAAAAATGCAGATCAACAAATTGGCCAGCTGGTGGCAGCATCTGCATAAAAAAAACTGCAGACTGGTGATTTATGCTGGGATTATAACAGGTTTGTATAGCAGTTCAAGCCCTAAAAAGACCTTTAAATGGGTTTTCTGGTACCTACAAGCTGATGACCGCTCCTTGTCCTTTGTTGTAAACCTCTTCAATAATTCCTTAGCCTTATCTGGCATTACTAGCTTCACAAGAAACCGCACTACATCTGTTCACATTGCACCAGTTTATGTTCCATCCAGACTCAATCCATCTGGTCAGAACACACTAGGGGTCATTGATTAAGGGACTAGCGACTATTTTAGTAGTAAAAATAGTCCCTTTTCTTGGCTAAGTGCCTTTTTTTGACTGGCCATGCAGCAATATTTAGTCACATGGCCGTTTTTGCGCTGTGTTCTGCAGGTGGGCAAGACGGGAGCAGAGTGGGGATTATGCTCGGTCCCGGCAAATTTGCTAACATTTACGCTTGAAAGAAGATGTAAATGATGTCAAAAAAACTATTCCACCCATTTCACAAGGTTGGGCTACTTGTCAATTACATGTATCACCCTTCACTATAGTCAAATTTTCATTATTCTCAACATATGATTCACTTTAATTCACTCACAGATATTTCTACATTATTAATATATATATTAATTTATATTTATTCATCTTTTTATTGTAAACTTTAAGGCCCCTTTCACACGAGCGAGAATTCCGAGCGGGTGCAATTCGTGACATGAACGCATTGCACCCGCACTGAATCCGGACCCATTCATTTCAATGGGGCTGTGTACATGAGCAATGTTTTTCATGCATCACTTGTGCGTTGTGTGAAAATCGCAGCATGTTCTACATTCTGCATTTTTCACACAATGCAGGCCCCATAGAAATGAATGGGTCTGCTTGAAAATCGCAAGCATCCGCAAGCGAGTGTGGATGCGGTGCGATTTTCACGCATGGTTGCTAGGAGATGATAGTAATTAAAGCAACCTGTAACGGGGTTCCGAAGGTGCACTCGGTCCCCCATTGCCCGCAGAACTGTTGCTTAGCTTTGGGAATGAGGATCTGTGTTTGACCTCATTCCCAGGGCGGCTTTACTAGCTGGGTGGCTCCCTGCTCCTAGTCTGCCTTGAGCGCCGAGCTGATCATTCAGTGCTCGACTGGTTAGTCTGTCGGTCATGTGACGCTGGCCACGTCACATGACCCTCACTCCCCACTATAAATACAGGCAGCCTGCTGGCCACAGGTTGCCTGTTAATTTAGGTTCCACCTGTGATTTGGTCTTTCCTGGCGTACTTACCTCCTGCGGAATTCCTGATGATCCTCTGCCTGCTCCTTGTGTACTTTGCTGCTCTCCTGGTATTTGACCCCGGCCTCCTCCTGACGATCCTCTGCTGACTCCTTTGGTACTTCACGTCTCTCCTGGTATTTATGACCCCGGCTTCTCCTGACAATTCTCTGCTTGCTCCATTTGTACTTTGTAGCTTTCCTGGTATTGACTCGGTCCGTTCACGTCCTGTTGTTTGTCTGTCTGTCATCCCTGCACTTATTCCAAGTTAGGGATTGCCGTCCAGTTGTCCCCTGTCATTAGGACTCGCGAGGCAAGTAGGCAGGGCCAGGGGTAAGGGTGGAGCGCAGTGGTCACTTCCCTCCCCCCTGTGTGTGTGTGTACGCGACCGTTACAGATTAACAGGCCCAATAACCACTGTATTATGAAACCTCTGGTGACCCTGACTGACCATGTCTCTAATCTGACGCAGAGGGTGCAGGAGTTAGGGGAAAAACTCAGTTCTTTTGAGTTAGGGCAAGGTTCTTCCACTCCTCAAGCTTCCAGTCCGCATTTTGAGCCCCAGATTAAGCTCCCAGAACCCTTTTCTGGAGACCGGAAGAAGTTTCTCTCTTTTAAGGAGAGTTGCAAACTTTACTTCCGTTTGCGCCCCGTGTCCTCTGGCCCCGAGAGTCAACGCGTGGGCATTATCATTTCCCGATTACAGGGTGATCCCCAGGACTGGGCGTTCTCTTTACCTGCTGGCGCCAGTTGTTTATATTCTGTGGAGGGGTTCTTTCAGGCCCTGGGTACCCTCTATGATGAACCAGACAGGGCTCTAGTAGCCGAGATGGCTCTAAAGGCACTGGTTCAGGGCAATTTACTAGCGGAGGATTATTGCACCCAATTCAGAAGGTGGTGTGTCCCCTCAGGATGGAATGAACCAGCCCTGAAGAGTCAGTTCAGGTCAGGTCTGTCTGATAAATTAAAGGATCTTCTGGTCAGTTATCAACTTCCAGAGACCTTAGATGAGATGATGACCCGAGGGAATCTTCGCCACAGACGTGGAGAATGCTTTTACTGTGGAGATCCTGACCATTGGATTAACCAGTGTCCTAAGAAGGTCATCTCTGTCAAGTCTCCTAAGGCAAGGCAACCTAAAGACCAGGTACACCCTGAATTTTCTAAATGTAAGCTTTCGGTACCCATTACGATTTCTCTGGGAGTAGATAAATGGCCGGGTAAGGCCTTTATTGATTCTGGCTCAGCGGCTAGCTTTATTGACTCTGAGTATGCTGTAAGATTGGTTATTCCTATGTTTGCCTTACCAACTCCTATCCATGTCATGGCTATTGATGCTACTCCTCTTATTGGTGGTACAGTGAGCTTACTGAGATTTCTCTAACCGTGGGTGTGTGCCACTCAGAGAGATGTTCGCTTCTAGTCCTGGAGAACCTACCTGCTGAGGTGGTACTAGGGTTGCCTTGGCTCCGACTACATAACCCTACTATAGATTGGTCCAATGGGGAGTTGGTGAGATGGGGGCCTAAGTGTGACTCGTGCTTGTCCGTGGTACAGGCTGGGGTCTCAGTAAAGTCTTATACTTTACCCTCTGTTGTTAGAAAATATTCTGATGTATTCTCATCACCAACCCCGGAGGTTCTACCCCCCCATAGACCTTATGATTGTACCATAGAGCTAGTAGAGGGGGCCAAGTTTCCTAAGGGACGAATTTATAATCTTTCTATGCCCGAACGCAAGGCCATGGAAGATTATGTCTCTCCAATGGGGGCGGGGTTTTTCTTCGTTAAGAAAAAAGATGGTGGTCTTAGGCCATGTATCGATTACCGGAGATTAAAGAAAAATCACTGTCCAGAATAGATACTCCCTCCCATTGATTCCGGATTTATTTAACCAGGTTCTGGGGGCAACCTGGTTTTCCAAAATTGACCTGAAAGGGGCATACAATCTAATCCGAATCAAGGAGGGACACGAATGGAAGACGGCGTTCAATACTCCGGTAGGACACTTTGAATATCAGGTGATGCCTTTTGGACTCAGCAATGCCCCAGCTGTGTTCCAAAACTTAATGAATGACATTCTTAGGGAGTTCTTAGGTAAATTTGTTATTGTCTATCTTGACGACATTTTGATATTCTCTCCTGACTTCGAATCCCATGTGTCTCATGTTAAACAAGTATTAGAGGTGTTGAGGGAGAATCAGCTATCCGCTAAACAAGAGAAATGTGTCTTTGGTGTACAGGAGATTCTGTTTCTAGGGCATGTTCTGACTCCTCACGCCTTCAAGATGGATCCTGGTAAGGTACTAGCAATTAAGGAATGGGTAAGACCTTCATCCTTAAAGGCCTTACAACGGTTCTTAGGTTTCGCCAATTACTATCGTAAATTTATTATGAATTTTTCTGTAATTGCTAAACCGTTGACCGACCTTACTAAGAAAGGGGCGGATTTGGAGAATTGGTCTACTGAGGCCATTTCTTCATTTGAAAAATTAAAAAAGGCATTTAGTAGCGCTCCCATTCTGATCCAGCCTGATCAGGAGAAACCTTTTATTGTGGAGGTGGATGCGTCCAAGGACGGCGCAGGAGCAGTCCTTTCACAAGGTCCTGCTAGCCTCACTAATCTGAGACCATGTGCCTTCTTCTCCAGGAAATTCTCTCCCACGGAGAGAAACTACGACATAGGGAATAGGGAGCTGCTGGCCATTAAATGGGCATTTGAGGAGTGGAGGCATTTTTTGGAGGGGGCAAGGCATTGTGTAACTGTTGTCACTGACCATAAAAACCTTATGTTTCTCGAGTCTGCTAAGAGGTTGAATCCCCGTCAAGCCAGATGGGCTCTGTTTTTTACTCGTTTTGATTTTTCCATCACGTTCAGGCCGGGAAGTAAAGATGTGAAGGCGGACGCATTATCTCGGAGCTTCCAGGCTTTTCAACCTACTGAGGTACCACCTGAATCCATCCTACCAGCAAAAATCTTCTTAGCAGCTCTTACCCAGGATATCTCGGCTCGCATTAGGTCTGAACAACATCTGGCACCGGTATCCACCCCAACAGATAAGTTGTTTGTTCCCGTACAATTTCGTCTCCAGCTGTTGGGTGAGTGTCACGATTCTGCCTTTTGTGGACATCCGGGTGTTGAGGGCACTAAGGATCTGGTTTCTAGATCTTATTGGTGGCCCACTCTAACTAGGGATGTCAAGTCCTACGTGTCAGCCTGTGAGGTTTGTGCCAGGTCCAAGACACCTAGGACTCGCCCTGCTGGTAACCTACGACCCCTACCCATTCCCAGTAGACCCTGGTCCCATATCTCTATGGACTTTATAACTGACCTACCGCCGGCAGAGGGTAAGACTGTAGTTTGGGTAGTGGTCGATAGGTTTAGCAAGATGGTCCATTTCATTCCCCTGTCTAAACTCCCGAATGCCAAAACCCTGGCGTCTATTTTTGTGAAAGAAATTGTTTGATTGCATGGTATCCCGGAAAATATTGTTTCTGACAGGGGTGTGCAGTTTGTGTCCAAATTCTGGAGGGCCTTCTGTCAAAAATGTAAAATTTCATTGTCTTTTTCCTCTGCCTACCACCCTGAGAGTAATGGGCAGACTGAACGCCTTAATTAGTCTGTCGAACAATTCTTGAGGTCGTATGTTCCTGATGACCAGCAATTATGGGTGAAATTTCTTCCATTGGCTGAATTTGCTTTAAATAACCGTGTCAATTCTTCTGCTGGGGTTTCACCTTTCTTTTGTAACCATGGTTTCCATCCCCGTTTTCATTCTGGGTCATCCGTCTCCTCCTCTAACCCTGAGGCGGATAGGCTCTCCTCTGAACTGTGCACAGTTTGGGCCCGGGTTCAATCGAACTTAGAAAAGGCTCAAAGTTCTCAGAAACTCAAGGCCGATAGGAGACGTTCAAGGGGGGTGAATTTTCAGGTTGGGGATAAGGTATGGTTGTCCTCCAAGAATCTCTCTCTTAAGGTAGATTCTAAAAAGTTTGCTCCTCGTTTTATTGGACCATATAAGATCACGGAGGTGATTAACCCGGTATCTTTTAGGTTGGAGCTGCCCGAGTCATTCCACATTCATAATGTGTTCCATAAGTCTCTACTTAAAAAATATTTTGAACCGGTAGTACCATCAAAAGCCTCGCCTCCGCCGGTTCTTGTTAATGATGCTGTCGAGTATGTGGTGTCTAAAATAGTGGATGTCAGGAAGGTGCGTAATTCCTTGCAGTACCTGATTCACTGGAAGGGGTATGGACCTGAAGAGAGATCTTGGGTACCTGCCAGGGAGGTTCATGCTCCTAGACTTGTTCGAAAATTTCATTTAGAACACTCTGAGAAGCCATCGCCTGAAGTCTTGGGTCCGGTGGCCCCTCGTAAAAGGGGGGGGTACTGTAACAGGGTTCCGAAGGTGCACTCGGTCCCCCATTGCCCGCAGAACTGTTGCTTAGCTTTGGGAATGAGGATCTGTGTTTGACCTCATTCCCAGGGCGGCTTTACTAGCTGGGTGGCTCCCTGCTCCTAGTCTGCCTTGAGTGCCGAGCTGATCACTCGGTGCTCGACTGGTTGGTCTGTCGGTCATGTTACGCTGGCCACGTCACATGACCCTCACTCCCCACTATAAATACAGGCAGCCTGCTGGCCACAGGTTGCCTGTTAATTTAGGTTCCACCTGTGATTTGGTCTTTCCTGGCGTACTTACCTCCTGCTGAATTCTTGACGATCCTCTGCCTGCTCCTTGTGTACTTTGCTGCTCTCCTGGTATTTGACCCCGGCCTCCTCCTGACGATCCTCTGCTGACTCCTTTGGTACTTCACGTCTCTCCTGGTATTTATGACCCCGGCTTCTCCTGACAATTCTCTGCTTGCTCCATTTGTACTTTGTAGCTTTCCTGGTATTGACTCGGTCCGTTCACGTCCTGTTGTTTGTCTGTCTGTCATTCCTGCACTTATTCCAAGTTAGGGATTGCCGTCCAGTTGTCCCCTGTCATTAGGACTCGTGAGGCAAGTAGGCAGGGCCAGGGGTAAGGGTGGAGCGCAGTGGTCACTTCCCTCCCCCCTGTGTGTGTGTGTGTAAATTCACATGGTATCGTCTTCTTCTTTTAGGACCTGCAAAACAACCTTTGATGACGTTATCCTTCTATCTTCCTTCAGCAGGACCTGCGCTGATGTCACCGCGCTCACCTTTATCAAAGGTCCTTTTGCAGGTCCTGAAAGAAGAAGAAAGAAGACGATGCCGGCTGCGCAATCAAGTGGATGAGGTGAGTTATTATTTTTTTATTTTTTAACCCCTCAATCGACATTTTAGTAAGCATTCTGTATTAAGAATGCTATCATTTTCCCTTTATAACCATGTTATAAGGGAAAATAATAAAGTGAATAGAACACCTAAACCAAACCCGAACTTCAGTGAAGAAGTCCGGGTTCAGGTCTGGGTACCACATTCAGATTTTTATCACGCGCGTGCAAAACGCATTGTACCCTGAACAACGCAATCGCAGTCAAAACTGACAGAAATTGCGTGCGCACTCGCGCGGGGTTCCCGCACTGCACACGCGACACATCCGGAGAAAATTTGGGACGCCAGTGTGAAAGAGGCCTAACATTGGTTTTCACTAACAAATTATTGCTATAAAAGTGACCAAATGATGTCAGTGTTTGCTGACCTGAGGAAGAAGGCAGACCACGTCCGAGTGTTGCCCCTTGCCACCTTTATGTTTTATTGTTTAGGCAACCAGCAGGAAAGGTACTAGAGGGCAGATATGTGCCATGCAGGTTGCTAATCGCAGTGATCTAATTCCAGGGTTGCAGTGTGGCTATTCCGGCAGTTCACCCCGGACTTTCGACACTACAGACAAAGGAGTCCAGGTGCAGTTCCCAGAGGTAGTAAAAAAGGAAAGTCTGTCTGGGAGCAGGGGGAAGAAAGACTCGAAGGGCGCATTCACACATATGTGGATTTTCACGGACCATGGTCCGTGAAAACCCGCCCTGCTGAGTGCACAAGCACACAGCGTCATTGGTTGCTATGACGCCATGCACTTCATGCCGCCGCTGCTGTACAGTAATACACTCGTATAGATCATACGTGGTCGGTGAAAATCCAAGTGTGTGTGAATGCGGCCTAATGGAGAAGATCTGGGAGCATTAGGCCCCTTGCAGAAAAGCGTGACAGATTTGGTCCGGATGCGTTGCGGCGGGTGCGCTCAGGGAAACTCGCGCGATTTTGCTTGCGAGTGCTGTCTGTTTTGTATGCGATTGCGTTGCATTATTGCTTTTTTTCCACGCCTGAACCATTCTCTTGATTCACCTTTTACTGCCAAGAGATATAAAAAAAAAACAGCATACATTATTTTTAAGGAAATGTCCCTTTTTGGGGGGAAAATTGGTTGTGTAGCTGGTTTGTGTGTTGGGTCATTGGTTTTTATTTTGCAGGACACATTTTTTTTTTTTTAAACACTGTATGTGAAATAGGTTCAAATACCTCATTACTATAAAGCTTAAATGTAAGCACTATTAAATGTAGGCCAGTATCACCATCATAATTAATAATGTTGTACTTGACCTCATTATAAATTACTAACAACTATCATTACATGTGTCACGTCACTAAACTCCATCTGTATTGTCTAGACTATCGTGTGCATTATGGACATTAAAATGTGTTTAATTTTTTTGGGAAGATATGTATTATAAAAACCAAAATGTTGAATAAAGTCTTTCAATTGGTTTATATTGTTTTTAACTAAATTAATATTTATGTGTGTAAATGATTTATAAATCATGTTTTTATAGTTAAGTGTATTTAGGTTATATTAATTAATAGTAAACATGTACAATTATTAATGTGTTCTATGTGTTTGTGCTACATAAATATAATTATTTAATGTGTATAATAAAGACATCATACAATAAAATGGATGAAAATAAAACTCTGTTTATTCCACCACAGAGTACTCATGGGATTTGTTTTTTACACAAATAACATAAATAAAATATATAAAGGAAAATTTACAAATTAAAAAAACGGCTTGAGGAAACTGGTGGACCCTGAAACTGCGGCCCATGGTAGGACGTTTGGGAAGGGGGGACTGAATGCTGAGACGAGCCAGCTTGTGAGGAGGAGGGGCCAGGCTGGCCATATGAAGTCTCGCCATATGGTTGCCCATATGGGCAACTTTGTGGCCCATGATGTTCCCTACTAATATGATATTGTGGCGGCCCGTGTGGAACCTGGGGAATTTGGCGGGGGCTAGACATGTGCCCATGGGTGCGCCAATTTTCCAGGGCCACAAAAATGTCTGATGGATCATTTGGAGAAGTGGTAGCATCCACAACGATGCCGACAGCTGCTTGAGTTCTCAGCAATTATTCTGGCGACACACTCCTCAAATGATGAGCCAGACTTCGGGAAAAATGGTCGAAGTGGTCCTCCTGCCGGGCTGTAGCCAAGTAGTCCAGGACCTGGCTATTGACTAGAGTCTCGGCAGGAGGCATGGGGCGTCTTCTTGCCCGGCTGGCTACGGGCAAAGGGGGGGGAATCGGCTCCCAAGGCAGCGGGTTTCGCGGCTGCTGAGGTGGAGGGTCTCACAGCACTCTCTGTAGGTGGCCCAGAGGGAGTCTCCTCCTTACATGTACTTGAGTGCTGGGGAGCAGACTCATCAGCTTCCTCCTCAAGGTTGTCCTCCGTTCTTCACAATAAAAAAAAAAAGGTAAATTAATATGTGAACACACTGTTTGAATAAAAATAGTCACGTCACATATTACTATCATTATCAAAATACATTTAGCACATTGTACTACATTAAAGAGGACCTTTTACCACTCCTGACATGTCTTCTTTTTTTTTTATATATAAATTAATCTTTATTATTTTTCCAAATGTCATACATCTTCAACAATCACTTAAATAGTATTGCATTATAAAAAGGCATATACACAATTAACATATTGCCCACCGCATTTCCCTGCTGCATTCCCCCCCCCCCCTTGGGGAGAAAAAATAAATAAATAATAAAATAAAAAAAATATATATATATATATATATAAATGGAAAATGGAGACGCAGCACACTTTCTCGGTTGGGTGCAAAATCAGGCCAGTGTGAACCAGCACCACGGTCCTATTCAACAAGACGGAAGAAGCCAGCAGCACACCATTAAGATCAAAAAAACACGTGCGGTTTATTCACCCAGTGTCATGTAGTAGCGACGTTTCAACCGCTTGTTGCGGTCTTTCTCAAGCTATGTGCACATGTGTTACAACCATAATATATATAGGTGTATCAATTCATAGTACAAAAGAATCAATTAACTATAAAAGTGAACAAAATTCATAATAAATCACATTTAAAACATAAACATTCATCCATATCAATGTGAAAAATACATAATTGAAATAAAGTGACAGTGCCATATAAATAATACGTGATATACAGTGACAATGCATAATAAAGTATAATTAATAATGAAAAAATACAGGTTTGCCCATTACATAGTGTGTATTAAAAAACTCACACAATCAGCTGATAGACTGCGCACGCCGAGCATAGCGGTCTCGGTGGCGTCCACATTCGGTTACTGCGCATAAGCGGGAGCAATAAATCTCGCGATATCTCAGGCGCAAAGAAACTCAATAGAGACCACATCAAAGATGGCCTAATCCGACGGCGCCCACATGTGCGCATGCCTACGCAATAGAGGCCACCCACTCTAGAATCATGTGATCCTTGTCACATGATCCAAATAGAACCAGGTAAACAAAACCATAGGTGTGTAAAGGATCTGAGCGGCAGACTGCGGGTCAGGATTGCACAAATGGCCCATGGTTCCCCAATGATCAGCGGCGAAACCGCTGCCATGGAAACCCAAGGTCAGGCGTCCTACCAACCTTCCCGCCGCTATACAGACCCATTCATGGAATACACAATGTGGGAAAAGAAAGTGTCTCACAGTCAGGACCAACCGGATCAGCAGTAAAGTCATCACTGTAATAGGGCAGCAGTGGCGTCGACACGGGTCACCGCGTCGAACCGCCATCGTACCCTATGAGGCACTGAACAAATCCACACATGTGTCCTACATGAATAAAACAAAAACTGGCGTGACCCTTTAGCAGAGAAAGGGGGCAACACCTTTTTCAGGTATAGCATATTTCAAAAGCATTCAATGTGTAAGTGGACCTAAAAATTGCCATATGCAACGCGTCACATGTGTGGCACAATTCAGACATGGCCATCATAAAGGTTGTTTAACAAAATATATAAAACAGAATGTGGATAGCTAATAGGGACCGAGATGCTCTTGTCTTCATGCAGAGTATCAGCCATGATCGTTATGGATAGCCGAATCTACAAATAAAACAAAAAAAAAAGAAAATGTTAAAAACAATTTATATTTCAGCTTGGTTGTATTATACACATGTTCACTATATCCATATCAAGGAATACGGACAACGCGGTACACGGGGAGAGACACCACAAATTTTTGTATTATTTGTGGATTCGGCTATCAATCACGATCATGGCTGATACTCTGCATGAAGACAAGAGCATCTCGGTCCCCATTAGCTATCCACATTCTGTTTTTTTTTTATTCAACATTTTATTGAAAGTTTCAGTTGAAAGTATTCATATACATATGGACATGTACAGTAATCAACCATATACATGTGTTGCAAGAATATCTCGTTGACATAAATATAAAATACAATTATGTTAAACCCTCAACATCTTTCCCTCCCCTCTCCCCCCAACTTTTTTCATCTGGATACGACCCACTAATCTTGATTTCTATACCTGTGTGGATGCTGCTACATAGTTATGCCTTTATCCTACTTTCAATTTCCCCAATGTCCCCTTCAGGTCTCTCAACAAATACCACTCTGTGTGTTGAAAATTTGCCACAAGGGAGTTAATATCCTCTGCAGATAGATGTCTAGACATAAAGACATTCCATTTGTCTAAAAATCTGGTTGACTTCAGATTTTTATGTGCTTCTGCCTCCAACTGGTCCATAGGCAAAAAGTGCCTCATTTGACTTAGGAATTCTCTCTCAGATGGTGTCCGTGAGTCTAGCCAGTTTCGTAATAAACTTCTCACGGCTACAAGTAACGCTCCATCCACTAACCCAGGAACCTTAACATTTTCTGGAAAAATATGAAATAGCAACACCTTTGGCTCACAAGGCAGGACTATTTGCCAAGTGTCTTTGATCCAGGATAAGACCCACTCCCAATAATAACCGAACTTTTAAACAGAGCCATATACAGTGATCTAAGGTAGCTTTTGGCGTACCACACTTAGGACATTCGGTTATCCTAGTCTTATTAGTATCCGATGACACATCCAGCAAATCTAAAAAAAAATTTGTAGATACCAGATGAAATTCCTCTCTGACAAGTGAGAGCAAAAATAGAAAGATAGTAGGGTACACCACCACTTGGTTCCACAAGGAGGATTAATATAACAATATATTTATTTAAATATCGTGATATACAGTATATATTCAAAACATGCTAAAATAGATGGCTAAAACTAATATTTAAAATACCTAAAATATAAAACACTTAATACAGTAGTTAAATTTAATGATTCTCTGTATTTTGACCAGAGTTTCAGGGTCTTTATATAAAAAAAAATGTCGTCTCTCCAAAGGGTTAATTAACCCAGTTGATGTCCCGATAAATAGTACTTAAATAATGAAGATCGATCTAGTCTTTGGATATAATCTTTTAAATAGTTACTTGTATCTTTACAAATTTGTTGTCACTTCATATATTCAGTATAGTGCCGCTAGATGTCACTGCCAATTAGCAGAAACAAACCGGAGCTATCTTACTCACTGTTTTGGATGGAGTAGTGCCGGTTTTTGTTGCAACATTCGTGGCGTCCCACGTGTGATGGAGTTCTTTGCAAAGTTGCGGTATATTTGCGATTCAGTTTACACAGGACTTGCGTAGGTCCTATGTGCAGGACTCGGGATCTTCGGTGATCATATGTAGCTGTGCTGTCTTGGTGGGTACCTGGCAGTATATACTTTCTGCGCTATTTAATTTGTTTCACACAGGGTAAAGTCTCACCAGGAAGGCTCTCACTGGAAGGAAACAGGTATCCAGCTATTTTTAGAGAAAACGAATATTCACCGATCCCTTTCCTCTTTCTTATCTTTAAGCGCTTTGGATCCTCCGGTTCTGTACTTTATTTCATGGGATTAATTACCATACGCGTTTCGGAGTAGGCTACGACTCCTTCTTCAGTGGCTGATTTTCCCATGAAAAATGATCAGTTTTCATACACCTGAGCAGGTGTGACCTGAATTAATTAGCTTGTGCTGTGCATAGGAAGTGACGTGAGTTTCTTTTTGATCTCGTAATGGAGAGACATATATATGTATTTAAAAACCCATTGTTTCTCAGGTTAAAAATATATTAAATCAGCACAAGGAAATATATCACATTATAATAAAAAAGAAATATATCACATTATAATAAAAACATATAATAGAATGAACAATTAAGATGAAGTTGTATACTCTGCCCTAGAGGATTGGACGGTGATGCCTTCAAGAAGAATGCCACGAACTTACAACTACGGACCATACATGAATTCTTCTTCTAAGTGACTGTGCTTTGGGAAAGGGGGGTGGGATGGAGGGGGGGAGGGGGGGGAAGGGGTTATAGTTGTGTATTTGTTTAATGCACTTACTTGTAAAAACAAAATAAAAATTATTTGATCAAAAAAAAGATAGGTTAAATGACATAAACTATATATAAAGGCCGGGACTATACTTTTCAATATTATAGATAAAATCTATGGCATTATTTCGTTCCATATATATCCCTACTTCATAGTACTATAAAACAGAAACTGAATACCGAAAAAACGCACGGCCCACTATGTAATAATCCTGCATTTTTTTGGGCAATGCGGTTTTAACCACCTCAGCCCCCAGTGCTTAAACACCCTGAAAGACCAGGCCACTTTTTACACTTCTGACCTACACTACTTTCACCGTTTATTGCTCGGTCATGCAACTTACCACCCAAATGAATTTTACCTCCTTTTCTTCTCACTAATAGAGCTTTCATTTGGTGGTATTTCATTGCTGCTGACATTTTTACTTTTTTTGTTATTAATCGAAATTTAACGATTTTTTTGCAAAAAAATGACATTTTTCACTTTCAGTTGTAAAATTTTGCAAAAAAAACGACATCCATATATAAATTTTGCTCTAAATTTATTGTTCTACATGTCTTTGATAAAAAAAAAATGTTTGGGTAAAAAAAAAATGGTTTGGGTAAAAGTTATAGCGTTTACAAACTATGGTACAAAAATGTGAATTTCCGCTTTTTGAAGCAGCTCTGACTTTCTGAGCACCTGTCATGTTTCCTGAGGTTCTACAATGCCCAGACAGTACAAACACCCCACAAATGACCCCATTTCGGAAAGTACACACCCTAAGGTATTCGCTGATGGGCATAGTGAGTTCATAGAACTTTTTATTTTTTGTCACAAGTTAGCGGAAAATGATTATTTTTTTTTTTTTTTTTTTTCTTACAAAGTCTCATATTCCACTAACTTGTGACAAAAAATAAAAACTTCCATGAACTCACTATGCCCATCACGAAATACCTTGGGGTCTCTTCTTTCCAAAATGGGGTCACTTGTGGGGTAGTTATACTGCCCTGGCATTCTAGGGGCCCAAATGTGTGGTAAGGAGTTTGAAATCAAATTCTGTAAAAAATGACGAGTGAAATCCGAAAGGTGCTCTTTGGAATGTGGGCCCCTTTGCCCACCTAGGCTGCAAAAAAGTGTCACACATCTGGTATCTCCGTATTCAGTAGAAGTTGGGGAATGTGTTTTGGGGTGTCATTTTACATATACCCATGCTGGGTGAGATAAATATCTTGGTCAAATGCCAACTTTGTATAAAAAAATGGGAAAAGTTGTCTTTTGCCAAGATATTTCTCTCACCCAGCATGGGTATATGTAAAAAGACACCCCAAAACACATTCCCCAACTTCTCCTGAACACGGAGATACCAGATGTGTGACACTTTTTTGCAGCCTAGGTGGGCAAAGGGGCCCATATTCCAAAGAGCACCTTTCGGATTTCACTCGTCATTTTTTACAGAATTTGATTTCAAACTCCTTACCACACATTTGGGCCCCTAGAATGCCAGGGCAGTATAACTACCCCACAAGTGACCCCATTTTGGAAAGAAGAGACCCCAAGGTATTCGTTGATGGGCATAGTGAGTTCATGGAAGTTTTTATTTTTTGTCACAAGTTAGTGGAATATGAGACTTTGTATGAAAAAAAAAAAAAAAAAAAAAAATCATCATTTTCCACTAACTTGTGACAAAAAATAAAAAATTCTAGGAACTCGCCATGCCCCTCACAGAATACCTTGGGGTGTCTTCTTTCCAAAATGGGGTCACTTGTGGGGTAGTTATACTGCCCTGGCATTTTCCAGGGGCCCTAATGTGTGGTAAGTAGGTAAATGACCAGTGAAATCCAAAAGGTGCTCTTTGGAATATGGGCCCCTTTGCCCACCTAGGCTGCAAAAAAGTGCCACACATGTGGTATCTCCGTACTCAGGAGAAGTTGGGGAATGTGTTTTGGGGTGTCTTTTTACATATACCCATGCTGGGTGAGAGAAATATCTTGGCAAAAGACAACTTTTCCCATTTTTTTTATACAAAGTTGGCATTTGACCAAGATATTTATCTCACCCAGCATGGGTATATGTAAAATGACACCCCAAAACACATTCCCCACCTTCTCCTGAGTACGGAGATACCAGATGTGTGACACTTTTTTGCAGCCTAGGTGGGCAAAGGGGCCCATATTCCAAAGAGCACCTTTCGGATTTCACTCGTCATTTTTTACAGAATTTGATTTCAAACTCCTTACCACACATTTGGGCCCCTAAAATACCAGGGCATTATACCTACCCCACAAGTGACCCCATTTTGGAAAGAATAGACCCCAAGGTATTCGCTGATGGGCATAGTGAGTTCATGGAAGTTTTTATTTTTTGTCACAAGTTAGTGGAATATGAGACTTTGTATGAAAAAAAAAAAAAAAATCATCATTTTCCACTAACTTGTGACAAAAAATAAAAAATTCTAGGAACTCGCCATGCCCCTCACGGAATACCTTGGGGTGTCTTCTTTCCAAAATGGGGTCACTTGTGGGGTAGTTATACTGCCCTGGCATTTTCCAGGGGCCCTAATGTGTGGTAAGTAGGTAAATGACCAGTGAAATCCGAAAGGTGCTCTTTGGAATATGGGCCCCTTTGCCCACCTAGGCTGCAAAAAAGTGTCACACATCTGGTATCTCCGTACTCGGGAGAAGTTGGGGAATGTGTTTTGGGGTGTCTTTTTACATATACCCATGCTGGGTGAGAGAAATATCTTGGCAAAAGACAACTTTTCCCATTTTTTTATACAAAGTTGGCATTTGACCAAGATATTTATCTCACCCAGCATGGGTATATGTAAAATGACACCCCAAAACACATTCCCCAACTTCTCCTGAGTACGGCGATACCAGATGTGTGACACTTTTTTGCAGCCTAGATGCGCAAAGGGGCCCAAATTCCTTTTAGGAGGGCATTTTTAGACATTTGGATACCAGACTTCTTCTCACGCTTTGGGGCCCCTAGAATGCCAGGGCAGTATAAATACCCCACATGTGACCCCATTTTGGAAAGAAGACACCCCAAGGTATTCAATGAGGGGCATGGCGAGTTCATAGAAATTTTTTTTTTTTGGCACAAGTTAGCGGAAATTGATATTTTTTATTTTTTTCTCACAAAGTCTCCCGTTCCGCTAACTTGGGACAAAAATTTCAATCTTTCATGGACTCAATATGCCCCTCACGGAATACCTGGGGGTGTCTTCTTTCCGAAATGGGGTCACATGTGGGGTATTTATACTGCCCTGGCATTCTAGGGGCCCTAAAGCGTGAGAAGAAGTCTGGAATATAAATGTCTAAAAAATTTTACGCATTTGGATTCCGTGAGGGGTATGGTGATTTCATGTGAGATTTTATTTTTTGTCACAAGTTAGTGGAATATGAGACTTTGTAAGAAAAAAAAATAATAATTCCGCTAACTTGGGCCAAAAAAATGTCTGAATGGAGCCTTACAGGGGGGTGATCAATGACAGGGGGGTGATCAATGACAGGGGGGTTGATCAATGACAGGGGGTTGATCAATGACAGGGGGGTGATCAATGACAGGGGGGTGATCAATGACAGGGGGGGTGATCAATGACAGGGGGGGTGATCAATGACAGGGGGGGTGATCAATGACAGGGGGGGTGATCAATGACAGGGGTGGTGATCAATGACAGGGGGGTGATCAATGACAGGGGGGTGATCAATGACAGGGGGGGTGATCAATGACAGGGGTGGTGATCAATGACAGGGGGGTGATCAATGACAGGGGGGTGATCAATGACAGGGGGGTGATCAATGACAGGGGGGTGATCAGGGAGTCTATATGGGGTGATAACCACAGTCATTGATCACGCCCGTGTAAGGCTTCATTCAGACGTCCGTATGCGTTTTGCGGATCCGATCCATCTATCAGTGGATCCGTAAAAATCATGCGGACGTCTGAATGGAGCTTTACAGGGGGGTGATCAATGACAGGGGGGTGATCAGGGAGTCTATATGGGGTGATCACCACAGTCATTGATCATGCCCCTGTAAGGCTTCATTCAGACGTCCGGATGCGTTTTGCGGATCCGATCCATCTATCAGTGGATCCGTAAAAATCATGCGGACGTCTGAATGGAGCTTTACAGGGGGGTAATCAATGACAGGGGGGTAATCAATGACAGGGGGGTGATCAGGAAGTCTATATGGGGTGATAACCACAGTCATTGATCATGCCCCTGTAAGGCTTCATTCAGACGTCCGGATGCGTTTTGCGGATCCGATCCATCTATCAGTGGATCCGTAAAAATCATGCGGACGTCTGAATGGAGCTTTACAGGGGGGTAATCAATGACAGGGGGGTGATCAATGACAGGGGGGTGATCAGGGAGTCTATATGGGGTGATAACCACAGTCATTGATCATGCCCCTGTAAGGCTTCATTCAGACGTCCGGATGCGTTTTGCGGATCCGATCCATCTATCAGTGGATCCGTAAAAATCATGCGGACATCTGAATGGAGCTTTACAGGGGGGTGATCAGGGAGTCTATATGGGGTGATCACCACAGTCATTGATCACGCCCCTGTAAGGCTTCATTCAGACGTCCGGATGCGTTTTGCGGATCCGATCCATCTATCAGTGGATCCGTAAAAATCATGCGGACGTCTGAATGGAGCTTTACAGGGGGGTAATCAATGACAGGGGGGTGATCAATGACAGGGGGGTGATCAGGGAGTCTATATGGGGTGATAACCACAGTCATTGATCATGCCCCTGTAAGGCTTCATTCAGACGTCCGGATGCGTTTTGCGGATCCGATCCATCTATCAGTGGATCCGTAAAAATCATGCGGACATCTGAATGGAGCTTTACAGGGGGTTGATCAATGACAGGGGGGTAATCAATGACAGGGGGGTGATCAGGGAGTCTATATGGGGTGATCAGGGAGTCTATATGGGGTGATCAGGGGCTAATAAGGGGTTAATAAGTGACGGGGGGTGGTGTAGTGTAGTGTAGTGGTGCTTGGTGCTACTTTACTGAGCTACCTGTGTCCTCTGGTGGTCGATCCAAACAAAGGGGACCACCAGAGGACCAGGTAGCAGGTATATTAGACGCTGTTATCAAAACAGCGTCTAATATACCTGTTAGGGGTTAAAAAAAACACATCTCCAGCCTGCCAGCGAACGATCGCCGCTGGCAGGCTGGAGATCAACTCTCTTACCGTCCGTTCCTGTGAGCGCGCGCGCCTGTGTGCGCGCGTTCACAGGAAATCTCGCGTCTCGCGAGATGACGCGTATATGCGTCCACTCGGAATGAATCAACCACCTCCAGGACGCGTCTGTGCGTACAGCGGTCCGGAGGTGGTTAAACAATCACATTGAGTTTTTACTATAATTCAGTTTTCTGCCGGTATTTAATATAATTGTTACTATTGGGTATGTATCGTCCCATATTTAAATCATACAATCATACATTACTTCTAATTCTGTATATATTAAATGTATAAAATCATTATTACAACAGTTGCTTATAATTATCTGTATTGTCGGGAGGTAGAGGACAATACATATTCTATAATAGGCTAAATAATATACTCTAGTCAGGTTCTCCCATTCCCTGACCGCAGGTACCACACTATCTCCCCAGTGTCCAATAGTGATGAGCGGCAGGGGTCATATTCGAATTCGCGATATTTCGTGAATATTTTGTAGAATATTCGTTGAATATTCGCAAATTTGAATATTCGTTATATTCTACGATTTTTTTACTCGAAAAATCGGCAAGGTAATGATCGTGTAATATGCGAATTTTCGTCATGCGAATTTAAGTCATGCGATTTTTTTCAACTTACAACTATTAGACAAAGAAGATTATAGCACTATATTAGCTAAATTTCTCTATATTCGGTTTTTTTTCTAATATTTGCTATATTGCTATAACTTCGTTTTTTCGAATATTCATAATATTCTAAAACAAGAATATATAGCAATATAGTGAATATTCGAAAAAAAAAGAATTTAGAGCAATTTAGCTAATATAGTGCTATAATCTTTTTTTTTTATAGTTGTAATTTTTTTCCAATCTGAACTTCAGATGAGAAAAAAATTACAACTATTAGACAAAAGATTATAGGACTATATTAGCTAAATTGCTCTAAATTCGTATTTTTTTCGAATATTCACTATATTGCTATATATTCTTGTTTTAGAAAATTACGAATATTCGAAAAAACAAAGTTTTAGCAATATAGAAAATATTCGAAAAAAAAACGAATATAGAGCAATTTAGCTAATATAGTGCTATAATCTTCTTTGTCTAATAGTTGTAAGTTAAAAAAAAAAATCGCAATAAAAATTCAAAAATTCGCAAACAACACTACTCCTAAAGTCAAATATACTGCAGCCTTCTCATTGGCCCACAAGCTAGAAGCAGGGAGGGATCATGTGTACGGATTAAAAAAAAATGGAATATTCGAAATTACGAATATATATCACTATATTCGAAATATTTGCGAGTTTTCGAAGTACCTATATTCGCGATAAAAATTCAAAATTCGAATATTCCTGATCAACACTAGTGTCCAATAATGCACCTCCTAGCCTGAAATAGGAGTTTAGAGGCTATATCTCGATGTTTGGAGTTATCTATCTTATCCATCACTTCCAAAATACATAACTCAAACTCCCTAGGAACACTAAACCCATGATATGCCTCTATTCTTTCATTTACCTTCTGCCAGAAATACTGGATCTTTATACATGTCCAGAGTATATGCACATCATCCACACCTATCTGGCCACAATTTTTGCAGCTAAATTCTTTAGATTTGTAATATTTCATAAGACTCTTGGGGGAGTAGTATAGTCGATATAGTATATTAAATTGAGTGATCCTATGAGAGAAGTTGTTTAAAACCCCAATTTTATCCTGTTTCACCCTCTCCCAGAATTCTTCCCGTTTAGACTTGAGAACATCTTGCCATTTATGCATTAGACAATTAATTGCTCTTTTTTGATATAACAGACATTCATATATCCTAAACACCAGTTTCTTTCCTACTGTTAATTTAGAAATATTAGATAAAGGGGGTGGGAAAGTAACAATTTGTGTTCCCCTTCCCAACGACACACGTAAGGCTTGTTTCAATTGTAGATAAAAGAAACTCATGTCTTTATCCCCAATTCTATACACGTTTTTAAGATCCAGGTATGTGATTATATCTCCCTCCTTCCATACTTGGCCCAATCTATAGATTCCATATTTCCACCAGATTTCCTGTTCAATTGGCTTTTATTCTATAAGTTGAGTATTGTCCCACAATAAGGTATCTGTGTGTAATCTAGTCTGTTGCCACAGTTCTCTTACCTCTTTCCAGATTTTAGCCCACAACCCAAATAGCAGTATTTTACTGGTTTGCTGTTGTGACAAAATGTCAGCTTCCACCAATTGGAAGATGCTGCAGTTGTCCAACTTTTTATTTATCCCTGCTATCATGGTCTTATATCTTTGTGAATTACTCCATATTAACATATTTCTAATATGGCCAGAGAAAAAATAAAAGTTCCAAATCCGGAGCCGACAGACCACCCTCTCTCACGCGAATTTGCAGTATTTGTGCTCTTATCCACGGTTTTTTACCTCGCCATATCGGATCTGCCAGAAGAGAAGCTATTTAAAAAAATATATATTTTGGGGATTAATACAGGTGCATTCCACATTATATAATTCAGGGAGGGTAAAATGCACATTTTGACCAAGGAAATATGTCCTGCCATTAAGACATATCATTTTTTCCATACCTCTATTTTCTTCCTAATTTCCTGTATTTTAGGAAGCACATTTAACTGGACATAGTCCTTATGTCACGGCGGACAGGATACAAGATACACAGGATATAAACAAGCAAGTGTCTAGGCAAGAAGCTGGGAATAGAGGTCACCTCCTGACAAATCCCTACCAGCTCTCCCTAGACTTCTATGCCCACGTTCAGACCCTGAAGGTGGGAATAAACGTGTCCCCGTGCCTAGGCTGAAGATTCCCTAGAATCCCTAAGATGGTGAAAGGGGGAAAGAGGCAGCCTGCTCCCTCAGGACCTGGAGGGGGCAGGCGTCTCTCTAACAGCCTAGACAGACAACCACAAGAAAACAAAACCAACTTATCTTTTACTGAGCAGGAACAGCAAATCCTTCCTTCCTTCCTCTGAGCCAGACAGAAGCTATAACCCGCACAGGACACTGGTAGTGGGAGTAATTTAAACTCAAACCAACGACCCCACCCAGTGCACCTGAAGGGAGGCGGATATAGCTCAACTCAAAAACAAAAAGGCTACACACGTGCTGCTAACCTGGCAGACCTCCGCACATAGCCTGAGCAGGGCATGTTACAGAGGAACATCAACCTCCAATTCAAGTGCCTGAACTACCAGTTAAGTCTGTAGAGCCTATGCTAACTGTTGAAAAACTAATGATGGAAGCAGATCCTCTAAAATGGTTCCTTACACCATGGTTAAACATTGCTGTGCCTGCTCCAGTCAGTACGGTGTCACGTCAGCCAGAGGAGCCACCTCAGGAAGAAGTTTCAGTAGTGCAAGAAATTCCAGATGTACCAAGTCCCCTTGCGCCAAGGTCAGAAGAAGGATCGCCACTTTGCAGATCCAGTCAGATTACAAAGGGACAACCACCTGCCCGTTATAGGGAGTATTTACCTCAGAATCAGTGGAGAATGCTTCCAGCTATCCCAGTTTAATGTGGATTACAATTTCACTTTGGTGAGACTACAGAGCCTGAGTAAGAGACTTCTTGACTTTGATTATTTGCCTTACTCCAAGGACTCTCTACAGTCTTCTTTGTTTTGTTGTTGCAACGTTAAAGCCTGTGCCCGGAGATAGACTCAAACGTACCTGAGCCTCTGTGTTGTTCATCATCTTTACTTCCCCTATGCTCAGGGAACGGACTCATGTCCTGTGAGCTTCCTGATTTTCACCCATGTTTATTATTTAGAAAAAATGTGATGGATTGAGTCAGCACAACCTGTATGTGGGTGCACATCACTATGGCGAAATACATATACAAACGGAGAATACAAATGTGATAGCACTCTACATCCAGCATTCTACCCTGCCTCCATGCTGGATGAGGCATTGGTGTACATTTTGGCCAAAGCGTAATAAGCCACTCACCACGTCAAGGTCGCCTCTATTTGAGTGGTCCCTAACACTAGTTCCTACCTGTTTATGGGCCATGACAGCCACACAAAGTCCAGGGAATGCAGGTCAGCGTGCACACCAAGCACACTCTGCTTTTAACCCCGTCCGGGGCCATTACAGCTTTCATCGGATCCAGGGATGCAAGTACCAACATGCACGCTAAGCCCACCATATACTTCTCCTGGAGCCAAATGGCTACTGGTAGGTTCTATATAAGCAGACTCAGTTTTATACTGACTTTAAAACCAGCCTCCAGGACAGATTGACTGGTCAGGTGTGCATGACTCAAGGGAGATCGCCACACCTCCAATACATACTACAAAGAAAAAATGTGGGGGATTGAGTCAGCACAACCTGTATGTAGGTGCACATCACTATGGCGAAATACATATATACAAACTAAGAAGACAGGTTAGCATGGAGGTGCTCAAACCCACATGCAGTTGTGCATATATATAGGGGAGCAAATCCTGCACTTGTGGCCCGTTGCTAATGGCAATCCCCAGCAATATGCATACAATGGAGGATGCCCGCGGCGAACCACAAGTACCACAATAGACCTCCTACACAAGGTAACAAGTGCGGATGTGATAATTAATATAACAATATAACAAAACAATAACAAACACAGGTGCACTCTGCAGTCTCACTAAATCCTCAAACTGATTTTAAAATTGAGAGATTAGTCAACATGTCCTACGGTGTAGAACATGTCTAAGCCCGGACACCACGACAAGGTTTCTCAAGTAGCCCGGGACCCTACACTCTCCTACCTGAGCCGTATGGGTGATACCAGGAGCCAGTGGGCAAATTACAGGAGCATAAGGCCGACTCACAAACAACTCACCAGTTACCTCCAGCATGTGGCCATGCTTGCAATGGGAGGAGGGAGGAGTCTGTGAGTCCCACTCAAGACTTGCTGATATGTCCCAGGCCTCACAGGTGCACCTAAATGTGACCTGTAGATGGAAAACAGGCACATTTAAATAGGAGTTTATACACCTCCAGGAATCTATATATACAAACTAAGAAGACAGGTTGGCATTAGCAGGAGGTGCTCAAACCCACATGCAGTTGTGCATATATATAGGGGAGCAAATCCTGCACTTGTGGCCCGTTGCTAATGGCAATCCCCAGCAATATGCATACAATGGAGGATGCCCGCGGCGAACCACAAGTACCACAATAGACATCCTACACAAGGTAACAAGTGCGGATGTGATAATTAATATAACAATATAACAAAACAATAACAAACACAGGTGCACTCTGCAGTCTCACTAAATCCTCAAACTGATTTTAAAATTGAGAGATTAGTCAACATGTCCTACAGTGTAGAACATGTCTAAGCCCGGACACCACGACAAGGTTTCTCAAGTAGCCCGGGACCCTACACTCTCCTATCTGAGCCGTATGGGCGATACCAGGAGCCAGTGGGCAAATTACAGGAGCATAAGGCCGACTCACAAACAACTCACCAGTTACCTCCAGCATGTGGCCATGCTTGCAATGGGAAGAGGGAGGAGTCTGTGAGTCCCACTCAAGACTTGCTGATATGTCCCAGGCCTCACAGGTGCACCTAAATGTGACCTGTAGATGGAAAACAGGCACTTTTAAATAGGAGTTTATACACCTCCAGGAATCTATATATACAAACTAAGAAGACAGGTTGGCATTAGCAGGAGGTGCTCAAACCCACATGCAGTTGTGCATATATATAGGGGAGCAAATCCTGCACTTGTGGCCCGTTGCTAATGGCAATCCCCAGCAATATGCATACAATGGAGGATGCCCGCGGCGAACCACAAGTACCACAATAGACATCCTACACAAGGTAACAAGTGCGGATGTGATAATTAATATAACAATATAACAAAACAATAACAAACACAGGTGCACTCTGCAGTCTCACTAAATCCTCAAACTGATTTTAAAATTGAGAGATTAGTCAACATGTCCTACAGTGTAGAACATGTCTAAGCCCGGACACCACGACAAGGTTTCTCAAGTAGCCCGGGACCCTACACTCTCCTATCTGAGCCGTATGGGCGATACCAGGAGCCAGTGGGCAAATTACAGGAGCATAAGGCCGACTCACAAACAACTCACCAGTTACCTCCAGCATGTGGCCATGCTTGCAATGGGAAGAGGGAGGAGTCTGTGAGTCCCACTCAAGACTTGCTGATATGTCCCAGGCCTCAAAGGTGCACCTAAATGTGACCTGTAGATGGAAAACAGGCACTTTTAAATAGGAGTTTATACACCTCCAGGAATCTATATATACAAACTAAGAAGACAGGTTGGCATTAGCAGGAGGTGCTCAAACCCACATGCAGTTGTGCATATATATAGGGGAGCAAATCCTGCACTTGTGGCCCGTTGCTAATGGCAATCCCCAGCAATATGCATACAATGGAGGATGCCCGCGGCGAACCACAAGTACCACAATAGACATCCTACACAAGGTAACAAGTGCGGATGTGATAATTAATATAACAATATAACAAAACAATAACAAACACAGGTGCACTCTGCAGTCTCACTAAATCCTCAAACTGATTTTAAAATTGAGAGATTAGTCAACATGTCCTACGGTGTAGAACATGTCTAAGCCCGGACACCACGACAAGGTTTCTCAAGTAGCCCGGGACCCTACACTCTCCTACCTGAGCCGTATGGGCGATACCAGGAGCCAGTGGGCAAATTACAGGAGCATAAGGCCGACTCACAAACAACTCACCAGTTACCTCCAGCATGTGGCCATGCTTGCAATGGGAGGAGGGAGGAGTCTGTGAGTCCCACTCAAGACTTGCTGATATGTCCCAGGCCTCACAAGTGCACCTAAATGTGACCTGTAGATGGAAAACAGGCACATTTAAATAGGAGTTTATACACATCCAGGAATCTATATATACAAACTAAGAAGACAGGTTGGCATTAGCAGGAGGTGCTCAAACCCACATGCAGTTGTGCATATATATAGGGGAGCAAATCCTGCACTTGTGGCCCGTTGCTAATGGCAATCCCCAGCAATATGCATACAATGGAGGATGCCCGCGGCGACCCACAAGTTGTTCGCCGCGGGCATCCTCCATTGTATGCAGTAGGAGAGTGTAGGGTCCCGGGCTACTTGAGAAACCTTGTCGTGGTGTCCGGGCTTAGACATGTTCTACACCGTAGGACATGTTGACTAATCTCTCAATTTTAAAATCAGTTTGAGGATTTAGTGAGACTGCAGAGTGCACCTGTGTTTGTTATTGTTTTGTTATATTGTTATACTAATTATCACATCTGCACTTGTTACCTTGTGTAGGATGTCTATTGTGGTACTTGTGGTTCGCCGCGGGCATCCTCCATTGTATGCATATTGCTGGGGATTGCCATTAGCAACGGGCCACAAGTGCAGGATTTGCTCCCCTATATATATGCACAACTGCATGTGGGTTTGAGCACCTCCTGCTAATGCCAACCTGTCTTCTTAGTTTGTATATATAGATTCCTGGAGGTGTATAAACTCCTATTTAAATGTGCCTGTTTTCCATCTACAGGTCACATTTAGGTGCACCTGTGAGGCCTGGGACATATCAGCAAGTCTTGAGTGGGACTCACAGACTCCTCCCTCCTCCCATTGCAAGCATGGCCACATGCTGGAGGTAACTGGTGAGTTGTTTGTGAGTCGGCCTTATGCTCCTGTAATTTGCCCACTGGCTCCTGGTATCGCCCATACGGCTCAGGTAGGAGAGTGTAGGGTCCCGGGCTACTTGAGAAACCTTGTCGTGGTGTCCGGGCTTAGACATGTTCTACACCGTAGGACATGTTGACTAATCTCTCAATTTTAAAATCAGTTTGAGGATTTAGTGAGACTGCAGAGTGCACCTGTGTTTGTTATTGTTTTGTTATATTGTTATATTAATTATCACATCCGCACTTGTTACCTTGTGTAGGATGTCTATTGTGGTACTTGTGGTTCGCCGCGGGCATCCTCCATTGTATGCATATTGCTGGGATTGCCATTAGCAACGGGCCACAAGTGCAGTATTTGCTCCCCTATATATATGCACAACTGCATGTGGGTTTGAGCACCTCCCATATATATAGCCCAGCTCATGCCTAGTCGGGGGTGTGCAGTCTAGCAGAGAGTCCTCAGGCAGTTCAGTCCAGTTCAGTCTGGAGTCTTCAGCCCTGAGTTGAAGTGGTCCATATACTCAGAAGGATATTAATCCAGAAAGCAGAGACCCAAAGGGTTACGGCCATTGTTATACGCACCTTAGGATCTTTGGAGTTACAAGTGAAGGATTTACTAGCCTCCAGCAGCCTCACTAACCTGCACTGGGGATAACAGGGACCAGCATAAAAGTCCTCTACCAGTAAGCATAAAAATCTATATCATTTAACAGCTAGAGAGACAGAAATCACACCTGTCAGCAGTGGACCTGTTGCAGCTTTACCTCTGTCCATCTTAAAGAGACTGTTTTCTATATGGATGTAACCGTTACTAGGAGCAACATTCAGTAAAAGTTATAAGTTGGATTGCACCATCCTTGTCTCAGTCTCCAATTCCTCAGTTAACACTACAGTAAATGGTTGTACCACCACAAAAGGTACTGGCGTTACGACTACAAGGGACCTTGCCATAGGCACATTAATACAGACCATCAAGGTCACCTCGAACCACCATCTGGCCTGTGTCCCTTACACCAGAGTGTGCCCCAGAGAATTCTTGTGCCGCTCTCCTTATCACTTATGCGAGCCTGCCCAGGGACGACGTAACCGTGAGTAACCAGAACTGTATTTACCTCGGCCCACCTATTTCTCACACCGTGACCTCACATGTAATTCCCCTGTCGGTCTGGCATCCCGCATTAATGCTCTGTGTCCCTGCTGTCCAGTGCGGGGCTTGGCTGTCATTTACGCACGGCATCCACTCGTGTGAAACAGCCCTTCGAGTCATTCTTCCCCCTGCTCCCAGACAGACTTTCCATTTTTACTACCTCTGGGAACTGCACCTGGACTCCTTTGTCACTAGTGTGGAAAGTCCGGGGTGAACTGCCGGAATAGCCACACTGCAAACCTGGAATTAGATCACTGCGATTAGCAACCTGCATGGCACATATCTGCCCTCTAGTACCTTTTCTGTTGGTTGCCTACAATTGTTTCACATTTTTAATTTTTTTGTATGTTTTTAATAACATTTTATTACGACTGATTGATTATAAAAGCCAGAAAAAACGTATGCATGTCGTCTCGTTGCGATCAAATGGATGAGGTAAATATGATATAATTTTTTTTTCTTTATTTTACACTATGATATTACTGTCAGATGCCGCAATAAGCTATGAACGCGGCATCTGAGAGGTACAATGATGGGGAGCGGCGCAATTACTGCTCCCTGTTATTGCACCCACTGCTTACAAAGAAATGTGCTTCATGACGAAGTAATTCATCACAAAGCAAATTTATTTGTAAAATTTGGCTAAACAACCGAATCGAATTTTACAATACTTCGCAGATCTCTAATACCCTAACACACCTACACTGTGGCTACGACTTCTCTGTATAGTGGTGGGAGTAATAAGTTTCAAGTTCCCCATGATACCAAAAGGACATGCTGAGTTCGGTATCAAGGTTTTTTACAGTAATAATTCATTAACAAAGTTATTACACGAAGTCTCATAAGACTTCGTGAAGTAATAACTTCGGCTCATCGGAGCCAATACATTCTAATACTGTATGGAGCGCCTGCTCCGTACATTATTACAACAAAGTTTTATGAGAATCGACTTCGGATGAAGCAGCCGAAGACGATTCGCTCATCCCTAATAAAGATAACCAAATCAAACAAATGAGTCCAAAATACCCGTTCATTGATTGATTGAGGAAAATTATCCAATGTCACATGTCTATGAGTGGCAAAAGTATTTGAACCTCAGTATCTGGTGTGACCTCCTTGTGCAGCAATAACTGCAACTAAACATTTCTGATAATTGTTGATTAGTCCTGCACATCGGCTTGGAGGAGCCCATTCCTCCATATAAAACAGCCTCGGCTCTGTGATGTTGGTGGGTTTCCTACCATGAACTGCTCATTTCAGGTACTTCCACAACATTTCTATTGGATTAAGATCAAGACATTGACTTGGCCATTCTAAATCCTTAACTTTCCTCGTTAACCAGAGTTATACTTTCTCCAAACAATGCTTCTCTTTTAAAACAAACAGTTCTATTTTGGTCTCAATCGTCCACAAAATATTGTTCCAATAGAATCCTGGCTTGTCCAGGTGACGTTTAGCAAACTGCTGGTGGGCAGCAATGTTCTTCTTGGAGAGTAGCAGGTTTCTTCTTGCAATCATGCCTTGCACATCATTGCTGTTCAGTGTGCTCCTGATGGTGGGTTCATGAACATTAACCAGTGGCGTACACACAATCCATGGGGCCCCGGTGCGAAACTGATCCATGGGGCCCCCTCCCCGTCGACGCCCCCCCCCAACCAGCCGCCGCGCATGTGTGTGTGCGTATGTGATATATATATATATTATACTGCAAAAAGAAGTTGAAAGAAATCCAGCTCCACTTGGATAAAGGAATGTGCGATTATTCAGCTTGTGGTTAAAAACTCATCCATGAATTACAAAAATTAGCAGTCTTGTCTACGCGTTTCGGGCTACCAGAGACGATTCCAGCCCTTCTTCATGACTTCATGACAGAAGGGCTGGAATTGTCTCTGGTAGCCCGAAACGCGTAGACAAGACTGCTAATTTTTGTAATTCATGGATGAGTTTTTAACCGCAAGCCTAATAAACGCACATTCCTTTATCCAAGTGGAGCTGGATTTCTTTCAACTTCTTTTTGCATTTGCTGCCCGCACCTGACACGGGCTGTCCATGCTCACAACCAAAGGAAGGGCAGGTGAAAGCTGCTACACTTCTCATATATATTATACTGTATACAAGAGGATGATATTCGGTATAACCCACGGTATTCCCACGTAAAACCAGCTCTGCTACATTATGTAGCAGAGCTGGTTTTGTCATGCATTTATTTTGCCTTCATATGGTAAAATACTTCATTGGCTATCAATGGCTTTATAACTAACTCTGCTATATTTCTGTAGCCTACAACCTCTGACTGCCCAGTTGGGCTGAAACTACTACACCCAACATGTTCTGGCAGTAATAGTAAATGGATATTGGTGCAATTCTGAGCTACTAGTCTATATATGTAGCCTACATATTTATTATATAGACTAGTAGCTCAGAATTGCACCAATATCCATTTACTATTACTGCCAGAACATGTTGGGTGTAATAGTTTCAGCCCAACTGGGCAGTCAGAGGTTGTAGGCTACAGAAATATAGCAGAGTTAGTTATAAAGCCATTGATAGCCAATGAAGTATTTTACCATATGAAGGCAAAAGAAATGCATGACAAAACCAGCTCTGCTACATCCAAGCATATACTAGAAGCTCAATAGAAGTGACTACACAAAAGAGCTGCACCCCAAGACAACAGAAAAAAAAACATTACTTCATAGCACAAGTCACCAGTCATAACTTTACATACATTGCCCAACTCTCAGCCCCCATCAGACCTCACTCACTCTGAAAGCCGGACCGGCTTCTTTGCGCAGCGCTCTCCCTCTCCCTTTCTTTTCCGGCGCCTTCTCCCTGTCCCTGCATCTCAACGTCATGTCCGGCACGCCGCACCGCCGGCCGGGGAGGAGACTCAAGGGAGGGTAGGGCTGGCAGCAAGGAAACTCAACACTGGGGGGGCGGGCCCCGGCAGTGGCGTAGCGTGGGTTGCCAGCACCCGGGGCAAGCCAAAAGTTACGCCCCCCCCCCTACCCCAGGCACGCCCCTTTTAACAGATACTGTAGTAGATCCCTAGCAGCCCTATGTAACACCACAGATAACACAGTGATAACTCTGAGTACAGATAATGTAGTAGATGGGTGTAAGCCCCCAGAATTCAGAACACACACAGTGTGACCTGAAGTCTGGGGCCGAATGCGGCAGGGTGGCCATATTCTCAATCTGCTCCCCCAACCCTACTGTGAAACAGATATGTGCATGGACATTATTATTACGGTATAATACCGCCCCATACCTGTTACATCCAGTGACCGCTCCTGTGATGTAGACTCTCCTCGACGTCTTCATTCAGAGATAAGACCGCCATGATACCTTCTTTCAGCCGCTTCTCGTCTCTGCAGAGTTTCACAGAAATGTTTTTAGGTTCCTCACTTTACTATCATCCTCTCCTTCCTGGTGTCTCAACAACTCATCCTGCTGCCCCCCAATATTGTGCTAGAGCCATACAGATAGTCCCCCATTCCCCATAATATTATTTCCCCTGTATATTATAATGTCCCCCTCTTTGTTATTAATATAATGGCCCCCTCTTTATTATTAATATAATGGCCCCCTCTTTATTATTAATATAATGGCCCCCTCTTTATTATTAATATAATGTCCCCCTCTTTGTTATTAATATAATGGCCCCCTCTTTATTATTAATATAATGGCCCCTCTTTATTATTAATATAATGTCCCCCTCTTTATTATTAATATAATGGCCCCCTCTTTATTATTAATATAATAGCCCCCTCTTTGTTATTAATATAATGTCCCCCTCTTTGTTATTAATATAATGTCCCCCTCTTTGTTATTAATATAATGGCCGCCTCTCCCCTCCTCTCCCCTAATTACACAGGGTGGGACTCTGCACTCAGTCTCAGGGACAGTCACTGACTCAGACTGTCACTCACTCTGGGTCGCTTGAATCACTGCCTGGCCTGGAGTCTTGACTTCAGTTCTGCATCTTCTTCATTCTTGCTCCGGCTACTGGCTCTGCACTCACTGCCTTTCCCGCCTGGAAGGTGGGCGGGGCCTATCAGGAACTGCCGTGCATGCCCTGCCCCCTCTCCCCTCCTCACTCTGCTCTGCAGCCGGACGCTGCCCGGGATATACAGGCACAGCACTACTGCAGGGCGGGTCCACAGGCGGCCGGGCCCCCTGGAGTGCCGGGCCCGGTCGCAAGTGCGACCCCTGCGATCCCTGTATGTACGCCACTGACATTAACGTTAGTTAACGCGATTAAGGCCTTTAGTTGATTAGAGCAGGGATGCTCAACCTGTGGCCCTCCAGCTAAATTACAATTCCCAGCATACCCTAATAGCTGTAGGTTGTCTAGGCATGCTGGGAATTGTAGTTTTGCAACAGCTAGAGAGCCAGAGGTTGGGCATCCCAGGCTTAGAGGTTACCTTGGGTTTCTATATGATCTCGCAGACTATTACACACCTTGTTCTTAGCATGATCTTTGCTGGTTGACCTTTCCTAGGGAGGGTAATATTGGTCTTGAATTTCTCCTATTTGTACACAGTCTCATTGTGAATTGGTTGAGTCCAAACTCTTTAGTTATGGTTTGGTAACCTTTTCCAGCAACAACTCTTCTTCTAAGGTCCTCAGAAATCTACTTTTTTGTGCCATGATCCACTTCCACAAATGTGTTGTGAAGATCAAACTTGACAGATCCCTTTGTCATCCCATTAATTGAAAATACTTGACTCTAATTTCACTTTGAAATAATCCACTAATCCTAAAGGTTCACTTACTTTTGCCACTCACAGACAAGATATTCGATCATTTTCCTCAATATCATAAATGATCAGGTCTAATATTGTTGACTCATTAGTTAGATCTGGCTATCTGTATCTACTTTAAGGACTTTTGTGAAAATCTGATGTGGTTTTAGGTCAACTTTATGCAGAAATATAAAAATTCTGTAGGGTTCACAAACTTTCAAGGAGCATTGTAAGTACATACAAAATCTTTAGCCAATAGCCCTGCTATTAAGGTAAATGTTCACAGGCTTGCTGTTTGGTACTAAAGCAGCACACAGCAAAATCACGGTAATATGCAGTAAAATTTGCAATCTCAAAAGTATTGTGTTTTTTTTAGATAGATGCAGTGCCTTAAAAAAAATGTATTCATACCCTTTGAACTTTTCCACATTTTTTTCAGGTTACACCCACAAACCTAAATGTATTTTTGGAGATTGTCTGTGATAGACCAACACAAAGTACTTTTCTAAATTATTAATAAATAAAAATCTTGAAAGTGTGCCATGGATTTGTATTCAGGCCTCCAGGACTACCTTTTGCTGCAATTGCAGCTTCAGGTCTTTTGGAGTATGTCTCTACCAGTATAGCACATTTAGAAGCTGAAATGTTTGCCCATTCTTCTATGCAAAATAGCTGAAGTTCAGTCAGTCAGCGTCTGTAAACAGCAATTTTTAAGTCTTGTCACAGATTCTTAGTGGGATTTAAATATGAACTTTGACTGGGCCATTCTAACACATAAATATGCTTTGCTCTAAACCATTCCATCGTAGCTCTGACTGCATGTTTAGGGTTGTTGTCCTGCTGGAAGGTAACCCTCCGCCTCAGTCTTAAGTCTTTTGCAGCCTGTACCAGGTTTTCCTCCAGGATTGTCCTGTATTTAGCTCCGTCCATCTCCCCATCAACTTCCCTGTTCCTGCTGAAGAAAAGCAACCCCACAGCATGATTCTGCCACCACCATGTTTAATGGTGGGGATGGTGTGATGTGCAGTGTTATTTTTCCACCACACAAAGCATTTTTTTTTATTTTGAGCCCAAAAAGTTCAACTTGGGTTTCTTCTGACCAGAGCACCTTCTTACACATGTTTCCTGTGTCCCCTACATGGCTTGTGGCAAACTGCAAACAGAACTTCTTATGGCTTGCTTCCATGCCACTCTTCCATAAAGGCCAGACTTGTGAAGTACATGACTAGTAGTTGTCCTGTGGACAGGGTCTCCCACCTGAGCTGTAGATCTCTGCAGCTCCTTGTACATGGAGATCTACAGTGGTAAGTGCTAGGGATCAGTTGATTCAAGTTAAATGGCTTCATAGGATTTATTATACTCCTGTGAGACTATTTAAAATGGGTAAATTGCCGGACCCTCATTGTACAAGATGTGGACATGAAAACGGTTGTCTTATACACATGGTTTGGCAGTGTCCGATTATTCATGGCTTCTGGGAAGAGATCCATAAATATTTTAATGACAAACTAGGCTTTCCTAACGTCTGTACTGAGCTCACTAGTCTGTTGGGGGTAGCCAACGAGATTGTTCCAACCAAATTTGGCAGGAAGCTGTATAGAATACTCTTATATTATGCTAGGAAGACTATCCTTCTCAACTGGAAACCTCCTAAGAATCCTACTGTGCAACAATGGGTATATCTAGTTAATGCTGATCTTGAATTATACAAGTTTGTGTATGAGAGAAGAGGGACCCCTGATCGCTTCATGAAGATATGGGACCCCTGGATTGGAGCCCAGACTCTAGTACCATAGATGACTGAAAGACTGTTCTGACCAAGAAGGCGTGTGTGAATGTGTGTGTGTGTGTGTGCAGTACTTTTAATCTTCCTTAGGATTGATATGTTGGGTACTGTACATCCTGAAAGTGATATCTTTTTCTTCTGTCCCAAACTTAGGTCATGAGGAACTGTTATGATTGATCCCATGTATTTGATTTGTACTGGACTCAATTGATGATTGTTTGTATTTGATGTGTTTGTTATGCTGTTTGCTAAATTAATAAATAAAAAGATACTATTAAAAAAAATCTCTGCAGCTCCTCCAGAGTGACCATGGGCCTCTTGGCTGCTTCTCTAATTAGCTCTCTTCTTACCTGGTCTGTCAGTTTTGGTGGACGGCCATGTCTTGGTAGGTTTGCAGTTGTGCCATACTCCTATTTTTGGATGATGGATTGAACAGTGATCCGTGAGATGTTCAGAGCTTGGGATATTTTTTTATAACCTAACCATGCTTTACACTTCTCCACATCTTTATCCCTGACCTGTCTGGTGTGTTCCTTGGTTTTCATGATTCTGTTTGATCACTAATGTTCTGTAACAAACCTCTCAGTTATAGTGAGAATAAATTACACCCAGATGGACTCTGTTTACTAATTAGGTGACTTCTGAAGGCATTTTGTTACACTGGATTTTATTTAGGGGTATCAGAGTATGGGCTGAATACAAATTACACCACACTTCAGATTTTTTTTTTATAAAATTTTTTGAAAACTATGTATCATTTTCTTTCCACTTCACACATACTTGCTACTTTGTGTTGGTTTATCACATAAAATCCCAATAAAATACATTTAAGTTTGTGGGTGTAATGTGATAAAATGTGGAAAAGTTCAAGAGTTATGAATACATTTTCAAGGCACCGTAGATAGGTAAATAGGTTCAGCAAAAATGCTCAGTTACTGATAATACAACAATCTGCATCCGTTATGAACGGATCCGGTTGTATTATCTTTAACATTGCCAAGACGGATCCGTCATGAACTCCACTGAAAGTCAATTGGGGACGTTTTCTATCGTGGCAGATTGTGGTAGAGAAAACAGATACGTCCCTATTGACTTGCATTGGAGGTCATGCCGGATCCGTCTTGCTCTGCATCCCAGGAAGGAAAGCAAAATACAAAGTGTTGCAGGTTGCTCTCAGGTGTGGGAACGCAACTAAACGGAACAGAATGCATTTTGGAGAATTCCGTTCAGTTCAGTTCAGTTGTGAATGGGGACAAAACTGAAGCATTTTTTTCCGGTATTGAGCCCCTATGATGGATCTCAATACCGGAAAACTAAAACGCTAGTGTGAAAGTGGCCTTATTCAGTTACTACCTTTAAAAGGTACCTGTCAGATAGGTTATGCCTTGCAAAACAATTGCAGGGCTGGGTAGGAGACTTTTGGCCTGACTTTTAGAGAGAACTAAATTTATTCCCATATGAAAATGAGTTCTGAAGTGCCCAGTGGGCGGTCCCAAGCAAGGCAAGTGCTTCGTTTCTTGTCACTGAACACTCCAATGCATCCTCTTTGGAAGCCATTGTGTTAGTGATATTGTTGGATGAAACTTTAGAATGACTAAAATTGGAAATAAACTGAAAACATCTGGGGAGACTTCAGGATCAGGTATAAATATGTACATATATAGAGATATAGTAAATGTGTGTGATCCACATCTACTGCATATTTCTATTCAGAAAGGTTTGGGAACATGTTCACCTCCACCTCATTCTCTCCCTCTTCCTCTTTTCTTCTGCATTATCTATATATGAGTGTTATCAATTCAGTTAAAAAGTTCCACTTTCCTCTTTTCGGTTCCTTTTATTCTTGGTAGAATTTCTTCTTTCTCTTTTTTGTGTGGTTGCAGTCGTCTTGTCGGGTTACACACAGGTTGTAAATGTACACTTAATAAATTGGTTATCATGAGCCATTTATTGAATAGGCTAAGATGCAGTACCAGACACAGCCTGTGGACAGAAGTGGCACTCCTTCGGGAAATAAAATGTCCAATCCTTTCGTAAGTTGCAAAATTCTATTGAGAAGAGCGGATTGCAAGCTATCTAGGCTCTATAAAATATTGGTGGATGATTGTGCTGATGACCTATCCTCCAGATAGGTCATCAGTATCTGATCGGGGAGGGGGGTGTCCAGGACCACCGCCAATCAACTGTATGAGAAGGCACTGGCGCTCCTGTGAGCGCCGCTGCCTTCTCACAGCATACCAAGCACAGTGCCATAAATTGTATATCGGCTGTGCTTGGTATTGCGCTCAGCCCCATTCACTTCAATGAGGCTGAGCGATATACCAAGCACAGCCACTATACAATGTAAGGCCGCTATACAATGTCAGCCCTGAAGAGGCAAAATAGGCCACTCCTTAAAGGGATTTTCCGACACTTTTAAACGAGTTGGAAAACCTCTTTATCAGAGTACAGGAGGCTGTGTAAAATTTATAATGAAAAAATGCACTCACTCAATGTCCCGCACCACCCCTCTGATCCCCACTGGGCCTGCAGCAGTCACTGGCCATTCATTGTTCATGTGGCTGCTGCAGCCAGTCACCGGGATATCCTGTGGATATGCCAGAAATGTCCATGTTGGGAATACCCCTTTAAAGTTTGACAGGTTGACTGTTTTAACTAAAACCTTGAAAACCTTGGAGTAGATTTATTAATGTATTTATGCGTTCTCTGGTGTAAAGATAGTAAAAAATGTGGATTTCAGGCTGAATGCCATATTTAAAGGGATAGTCCACCTTTTATTAAGTGATGGCATACCCTCAGAATAGGCCATCCCTAGCTGATCGGTGAGTGTCCAACAGTGGCGGATTATAATTGGGGCGTTTGGGTTGGCAGCCCCAGGCCCAGGGTGAGTGAAGGGCCCATCGCCGATTCGCCATCCCAAACGCCCTATTTTGCACCACCAGTAACTAACTAAGTATGTACAAATTAATATAGCAAAATATACTCTGCAGCAGGAGCGCTTCACTGCAGCTCCGCCTCCTCCGGCACAGAAGGAGAAGCTGCAGTGCTTATCTCCGTCAGCCGGAGCCGCCGATGTGCCTGCCCCATTTGTGAGTGTGACCTAACTAATGCTCGCCCCCAGTCTTCTCAGTGCCAGCAGCCAGCTTCATCAGACCACGGGCTGGGTCTGTGGGCGGCAAGTGGCAGGCAACTACAAGAAAGCAGCAAGCAAGGAGGACCTGCTTCCATCAGCAGCCAGAGTGAGCAGCAGCCAAAGCTCCATAGTAAATGTTAATGAATGTTAATGATGGGCAGCAGGGCAGGGCAGTGGGCTGTGTGAGTGTGATAGAGGCACTCAATCAGAGCAGCCAGTGGCAGAGAGACTCACTGAGGCCATCAGCAGCCATTTTAGTCAGATTACAGCCACTCTGCAGCTTTGGCTCTGATATGACTGAAATGGCTGCTGCTGGCCTCAGTCTCTCTGCCACTGCTGCTCTGCCTCTATTTTCACAGGTGCCACTGCCCAGCACACAAAGTGTGTTTGAATATCAAAATGGTGGATTATTATTAAAGGGATTCTGTCACCTCGTTTTAGCCTATAGAGCTGCGGACATGCACAGCTAGATCGCCGCTAGCATGTCCGCAATATACCTGTCCCATAGTGCTGTGTCCTTTTATTGTGTTAAAAAAAATTATTTTATAGATATGTAAATGAGCCTGGTATGGTGCCCAAGGGGCTGTACTAACCTTCTTGGTGCCCAGCCATGTGAAGGAGCCCAGCACAGCCTGCGTCCTCCGAATCTCCTCCTTTCTTCACAGTTAGATTGCCGTAATCTCGCGATGCACAGTTCCTTCCCTGAGGCTGATGCCAGCACAGGGAAGGAAGACTATACCGGCACTGCGCATCGCGAGATTACGGCAATCTAACTGTGAAGAAAGGAGGAGATTCGGAGGATGCAGGCGGTGCTGGGTTCCTTCACAGGGGCGTGGCTGGGCACCAAGAAGGTTAGTACAGCCCCTTGGACTCCTTACCAGGCTCATTTACATATCTATAAAATCTTTTTTTAAACACAAAAAAAGGACACAGCCCTATAGGACAGGTATATTGTGGACATGCTAGCGGCGATCTAGCCGTGCATGTTCGCAGCTCTATAGGGTAAAACGAGGTGATAGAATCCCTTTAATCCTTCTCCTCACACATGCCTAGCCCAGCATACCAAGTTTTTGAACATCAAAATGGTGGATTATTAATCCCACTATGATACAGGGATTAATAATCCACCATTTTGATGTTCAAACACTCGGTGTGCTGGGCTGGGCATGTGTGAGGAGAAGGATCAGTAATCGACTATTTTGATGTTCAAAGTAACTCTTGGTGTGCTGGGCTGGGTACTAGGGATGAGCAAACTTCTGTTTTCAAGTTCGGTGTATAAGGTTCTGGTACCTGTTAGCGGAATCCATAACGGAATTCTTAGATAACCCAAACCTTATACCCCAAACTTGAAAACATAAGTTCATGTTGTGTAGTTATCTTTTAATAGTTGCTATAGATAGAAATAACTATGGGGCAAAACACAGAATGGGGTGGGGGGGGGGGGGGGGGCACGGGGTCATTGATAAATAGAGGAAAGGGGCCCAAGTTTGGGAAACAGCGCCAGGACTATGATGCACTTAATCCGCCCTTTCTGGACCATTTATCCAAAAATCACGGACAGCCAACCTTTTCTACGGAAAATTTGGAAAACTATAAAGAACTATAAAGATTATAAGTAATCCATGTCTACAGGTCAGCTACTAATAGTGAACACATTAGCAGCATTAACTGTGAGCTCTAAAATGCTGAGAATTACCATGAAAGCATACCTCCCAACCTTCCCGGATCCGGCGGGACAGTCCCGTATTGCAGTAGCTCTCCCGCAGTCCTGGTACGGGGGAGGTATGTCCCGCACTCAGGCAGCTGTTGCTGTTTCAATAGGAAGCAGAGACAGTTGCCTGTGATGATGAAGCAGAGAGCCCTGCTTCATCATTCCTCCCCCCCCCCCCCCCCCCCGCACCGCCTCCTGCACAGACTAGAGCAGCCAATGTCCTGCTGCTGCTGCTAGGAACAAGGTAAGTATGTGATGTTTATTTATTTTAAACTTTCTATGAGGGGCACATAACAGGGCATATTACTGGGGGCACAGCTGGGCATATTACTGGGGGCACAGCTGGGAATATTACTGGGGGAACATTACAGGGCATATTACTGTGGGCGCATAACTGGGTATATTAATGGAGGCACAGCTGGGCATAATTCCATGAGGGGGAACATAACAGGGCATATTACTGGGGGCACAGCTGGGCATATTACTGGGGGCACAGCTGGGAATATTACTGGGGGAACATTACAGGGCATTCTACTGTGGGCGCATAACTGGGTATATTAATGGAGGCACAGCTGGGCATAATTCCATGAGGGGGCACATAACAAGGCATATTACTAGGGGCACAGCTGGGCATAATTCCATGAGGGGGCACATAACAGGGCATATTACTAGGGGCACAGCTGGGCATAATTCCATGAGGGGGCACATAACAGGGCATATTACTGGGGGCACAGCTGGGCATAATTCTGTGAGGGGCACAATGTGGGCATAAATACTGTGCGGTGGCATAAAAGGGGAATAACTACTATGTGGGGGTATGAAGTGGACTGATTGGGATTAGGTGCATAGTTATGTTTTGGGTAGAGTTAAAGGCGTGGCCTAGTGCGGAAAAAATATGCCACCGCACACTTCGCACGGCGTGTCCCTCTTTGTTCATTTAGAAAGTTATAGGTATGATAAAAGTGACCTGCTCGAGTCCCACCAGCCTCAAATAAAATGACGGACACATCTAATTTTTGACACTGGAAAAAAAAAGTCCCCTATTTTTACGGATTGTCCAGGAATTTCTGGACAGTGGGCAACCTTGAATATAGACAATCACAATACACTAGTAACTGCCTGGTAGTAACTTTATCTACATGATAAATGTCATTTTCTGAAGTGACACAACCCCTTTAATAAAAGATGGACAACCTGTTTAAGAAGCCCCCATGCCACTTTTTCTGTCACAAATAAATAAAGAAAGTGCCTACAGTAGGTCTTCAGAGGAATTCATAGCGGGAAAAAAAAGGGATACAAAAGCGTAGCACACCACACTTTTCCATTCTGCAGGGTCCGTTAACATATACTTTTTTTCACAATTTTTTTGTTACAATTTTTTCTACGGTGAACGGATGCCACTCTATGGCATCGGTCTGAGGCATCTGCTAACGTATACGTTTTTTTGTATACGTTAAACGGATGGCAAAAATGTGATGTGAACCTACCGTAAGTTGCTAATAGCTACACAGGACTGGACGGGGACTAGTATTAGTCATTTGGTCTAGTTTGTGCCATGAACTTTACTGCTAACATACCAAAAGAAAGAAACCAACATCTCAAAGGTCATGACTTTGGGTCGGGATTCTCAATTGCTAGATGTGTTTCAGTTTTTTGGTTATTAGCACTAAGCAGGAATATTGCTATGAGAGATGACACTGATTCAGGCTTGCTGGAATCATAACTCCCCTTTAAGGGAGCCAAAAGAAAAACACCTACTGCCCAGTTCGGGTTTTACAATGTCTGGTGTGATGGAAAGGGGCTGTCTAGGGACTGGTAAAAAAAAAACTAAAAACTAAACTCACCTTCCAAAGCCCCCTCCCATCCAACAGCACTTCTCCATTCTCTCTGCTGGGCTGCAGCCATGATGTGATGTTTTGGCTTCAGCGTTGATGTTCTGTATGACCACTGCAGACAATCACTGGCCTACATATTTTTGTGCCATACACTGTTGAGGCCAGTAATTGGCTGCAGTGGTAGATGGGACGTCACTGCTGCAGCAGTGCTGGATCAGAGGGGTCTAGGAAAGATGAGTTTATGTTTTATATTGTTTATGTTTGCCCAAGTAAGGTTACTTTTACACTGGCGTTTTGGGCGGATCCGTTATAGATCTGCAAAAACGGATCCGTTACAATAATACAACTGCATGCATCCATCATGAACGGATCCGTTTATATTATCTCTAGCATAGCCAAGATGGATCCGTCATGAACTCCATTGAAAGTCAATGGGAGACGGATCCATTTTCTATTGTGCCAGATTGTGTCAGAGAAAACTGATCCGTCACCATTGACTTACATTGTGTGTCAGGACGGATCCTTTCAGCTCAGTTTCGTCAAGCGGACAGCAAAATGCTGCGGAATGGAGACCGATCGGAGGCAAACTGATGCATTCTGAGCGGATCCTTATCTATTCAGAATGCATCAGGGCAAAACTGATCCGTTTTGGACCGCTTGGGAGAGCCCTGAATGGATCTCACAAACGGAAAGCCAAAACGCCAAGTGTGAAAGTAGCCTAACATTTTAACTTGGACAACCCCTTTAACTTCCAAAATAGCCATGTAGAGCAGTGATCTCCAACCTGCAATTGGCCCTAGACCCTACAGGGAAATCTCCCAGTGGGCCAATAGCCAGGGGGCCACGAAAGCCATTTTCTTGGCCACTGGCCAGGTACATAACCTAACTAATGCTAGGAGCATCAGATGCTAATGCACCTGGCCAGCAACCATTCTCTTGAATTCAACTGTTATCGTCGTCCTGAGGCGATACTGTTGAATACTGTGGCGGGGGTGGCATTATTTTGTGCTGCACTACAGCTTGTGTTGTCCTGCCTTCTGTCAATTTGAGCATGGAGCCACCTTTAGTTGTTTTTTTTTTCCAGGGCCTTAAGGTTCCCAGTCCGCCTCTAGCTAAACTAGAACTCTAAGCATGCCTTGACATGCCTAGTATGATGGGAGTGGAAGAGTTGCAAGTTGGATACCATTGAATTAGAAGCAGTTTTTCTTCCTCGGATGGACAAAGACTTGCACATTTGTCCAAGGCTAATAACCTAACACGCCTCTCCTTCCCGGCATTTCTCCAGATTGTGGGTTGATACCCCAGTATTTATAGTATAAAATGAGAAGTAAGCTCCCCTAGGATCTGAGCAATTGGTTTTATTATTATTACTATGCACTCAATAAAGAGTACAATACATCCCTTATAAATAATATTGCAAACATTGTGTTAATGGCTGCCATGCATAGTGAAATATATGGCTTACAGTTTGATATCACTCGTCCATTAAGACAGAGCAGATGGAAATTATCGCTACAACCTCCTACAAAGCTGTGCTGAACAGATTATGGTATAGTATGGCATTTCTGCGACATGTTATGAGCCTCTGTTTGCTGAGTTCACTCGCTTTGTGATAAATGTAATTTTATATATTTAGGTGTCGTTACTTCTCTTTGGTCCATTTATGGCTTTAGTCCACAAGCTTCCCATCTGTGTTTCTGTTCTTCATAAAGAAGTAATAAGGAACAGATATTCCTAAACTTCCCTCTTTCTGGCTCAGGTCCATATCCGTTTCTTCCTCTTTGTGCTGGTAACTTATTCTTTCTCCATCTCTTTGTTTGTGGAGAATCTCTTGATTGTCCTTGTTTGGAATCTCTTTCAAGATACTTAGATGTTCCTTAGTATGGTATGTTGGCTCCTTATGGACGGCTTCTTGATACATTTGTTGACCATTGTATCTGTCATCCTCCTCCTGGAAAGAATTGCTCTTTACACTTTCTCCATCTGAATGATCAGACATTTCTTCTTCTCTCCTTTTTCTGGATAAGTCATAAGGTTCTTTCTGCTCCAAACTACGAAGGACAATTGAACGAGAATGATCTGCTCTTACACGGACAAAACCTGGAGAAAGAAGAAAACTATTTAATGTGGGGTTTACTTCAGGAGTGTCATATTGCCTCATGAATGTATTCACCTGAGGTACCAAAAGAACATTTTGGGGAGCAAACCCCGCAACTAGGCACTCCTATAAACCCTATGACTAGTATAACCTGACAGTAGGTTATGGTTTTGTCAACCTTACTTTTTCAGTGTTTGCTTGTTGTCTGCACCTCTATACCTAATGTATAAGTGCCATTACTGAGACATTTATGGTCACCGATGTCTCAACGATGTGATAAGGAAATCACATATACAATTCTAGTAATTCTGATACTATAACACTTCCCTCTGGTCAGTTTTCAAGATGCCTAGAAAAGAAATCCATTAAAACATTTACTGATAAATAGAAGCCGTGTTGGAATCAGGTACCTTGGACATTCTGTTGGAATGTTTATAAGGGCCCACGGGTTGTCCAGCCTTTACCAAGTGATGGCCTATCCTCAGTATTCGGTCAGTGATTTCCATCAGTGATTTTAAGCCAAAACCAGATGTGGCTCTAAACACAGCACAAGAGCAGATCTTTCCATTATACCTTATGTCTGTGGAGGATCCAGTCCTGGTTGTGGCTCACAATCACTGATGGAAATCACTGACCAAAACACGGATGTGTGAATGAGGCTTAAGCCATCACTAGCTAATAAGCGAGGTCCAACACGCTGCAGCCCCGCCAATCAGCTATCTGGGCGTAACTCCATCGCCAGAAGTTGGTGCCAGAACTAACCTTCCAGTGGAGGGAGCTCGTTACTACAGCACTGATCCTATTGAAGTCAGTGGGAGCAGCGCTGCAGTAACAAAATCCTTCCAAGGTTGATGGTGCTGTGTAGTTCCAGCATTGACTTCTGGCAATGGAGTTTTACACCTAAACAGCTAATTGGGGGGAGGGGGGGGGGGGGGAGACTCCTGCTGATCAGCTACCAGCTAGAGGCTGGACTTAGTGAAGGCTGGACAACCCCTTTAATCTATACAGAAATCAACTGTAGTTTAGTTCTGCTGCATCAGTTCAATTCCACTACAGTTCCACTCCACTACATCAAACCTGCTGCATCAAGTTCAGTTGCACCTCTCCAGCTCTGCATCCTCAATTTCTCTCCACTACTCTGGGGATGCTACATCTCTTCATCAACTCTGTCTCTGCTACATCTGTCTCCATCCTGCTGCACCAGCACTGCTTATCATGAGGTAGAAGACCTGCTATTCTGGACAAGCATCTTTGAGGATCCATCTCACTAAGGCTACTTTCACACTTGCGGCAGAGTGCTCCGGCAAAACGTATGCCAACTGATGGCATTTGTAAGACTGATCAGGATCCTGATCAGTCTGAAAAATGCCTGATCAGTCAGAAAAATGCATTGCAATACTGGATCCGTCTGTCCGGTGTCATCCGGAAAAACGGATCCGGCATTTATTTTTTTCACCTTTATATTTTGAATGCCGGATACGGCCCTAAAAATTTCCCATGGAAAAAAATGCCGGATCCGGCATTCAGGCAAGTGTTCAGTTTTTTTGGCCGGAGATAAAACCGTAGCATGCTGCGGTATTATCTCCGTCCTGATCAGTCAAAAAGACTGAACTGAAGACATCCTGATGCATCCTGAACGGATTACTCTCCATTCAGAATGCATGGGGATAAAACTGATCAGTTCTTTTCCGGTATAGAGCCCCTAGGACGGAACTCAGCGCCGGAAAAGAAAAACGCAAGTGTGAAAGTACCCTAAGGGCTGTTTCACATAAGCGAGTCCATTGCGGGAATCACGCATAAGGCCATCCTTCATATAAGATAGGGCCAGGGGCTATTCATAGTATTCAGTATATTGGGCAGACTAGATGGGCCAAATGGTTCTTATCTGCCAACACATTCTATGTTTCTATCCTCTGCTCTGGACTTGCAGGAGCGCACGGCATTATCATGATTTATAATGCTATGTGTCTCTGCTTGACCTTATTTCTACAGAATCATACTGACAGTTTTATGTCACTATGATCCTGTAGAAGTAAGGCCATGCAGAGGCACACAACATTATAAATCATGATAATACCCTGCGCTCCTGCAAGTCCAGAGCAGAAGATCACACTCCCACACAGAGCGCGATTCCCGCAATGGACTCGCTCGCGTGAAACAGCCCTAAGTGAGATACAATACCCCTGCAACACTATGTACGATACACACAAAGTGTCAGGATAAGTGGGCTAAAGAGTTGTACTTTAAAAAAAGTCTAGCGTGGAGTTAATATTAGCCGGGAACCTGTTGATGAATCTGGTGCATGAGCAAAAAGAAGTGATACTGATATTCCTGCATTTATACATCCCCAAATACATGTACAGCATGTGGAAAGTAACAGCAGTATAATTTACAGTTGTACCTCGAGAGTGGAAGCCTCTTTCGGTGACTCCATGTTTGACCTTCAAATGGCGAGTCAGGTTTCCCTTTAGCGTGAACTTACTGGGGCAGTAGAGACATTTGAAGGGTTTGCTGTCAGAGTGCAGGTGCATGTGGCCCATTAAATTGTGCATACGATTAAACTCCTTCCCACACAGCTGTTAAGAAGAAGAGTAAGGAGAGGTTACAGAAAAATCAGGACGGCGATATTATTTATAGTGTCAGGATATTGATAATTTCAAGAAGGGAAATTATTCTTTTTTATTTTCAGATTAGGGTAGGTTCGCACTAGCGTTATGGCATTCCGTTTATAACGGTATATAACAGAATTCCCTGACGGAATGCAAAACAGAAGTCTTTAAGATGCATTCCGTTTTGATCTGTCATGATAGAAGTCTATGGGCAAGCATAACGGATCCGTCTGGTTTCCTCCTGTCGACAGGACTTTTTTTCCGTCCAGACGAATCCGTTATGCTTGCCCATAGACTTCTATTATGACGGATCAAATCGGAATGCCTCTTAAAGGGCTGGATCTCACAGGCTTCCGGAGAAGGCAAGCTCCGATGCCTATGGAAGGCATCAGGCTTGCCTTCTCTGCCATTGGGTCCCCGCCACTGCAGCATGGGGACCCGATGGGGAAGCGGAGGGCTCCCGTACCCTCCGCGAACCCTCTGCATGCCGCGGTCAGCTTTGACTGCACCATACAAGGGGTTAACACACCGGTATTTTCACCAATGCTGGCGTATACAGCAGGGGCCCGGCTGTTAGTGACTGCCGTGTCCGTGCCGCTGATCAGGCGGGCTAAGCTCCTGCACCCGCCCGATCAGCCCGCCGTACATGTACGGCGCTGGTCCTTAAGTCACGTCCACCAGCGCCGTACATGTACGGCGCAGGTCCTTAAGGGGTTAAAGAAGGGTTATTATCATTTTTTTAAAGGTTCAGAATGGCATAAAATAATAAAATAAGTAATGTTCACCTCATCGATTACTCAAACTCTGGGCCCCATAGCACCTGATTGGACTACTAGGACTCTAGTTAGTTCCATGTACAATAGATAAGCACATGTTAAGCCCAACTACCAATCATTTGACAAGCCAATTGTAGCAACCCACAGGAGACTGCTGTGAGGAGGATGGGAGTGGTAGTAGTGGCTAGGATTAGTGCAGTAGCTGCTAACGGTGGTGTTTTGCACTCTGGAACTCCCTGAGGTCTTGCAATGGATGGAGAGGCACAACCCTTGTTCCCCTTGGGGCACACCCTTGTACCTGATGATGTGCAGCACGCCAGACCTGCAGGGTATAGCAAAGCGAGGTCACGGTTATGGGCAATCGAGGGTTGCTCACTGTATTGGAGAACCCTGGGCAGGCATGCGGCAGTGAAGGAGAGGTAGACACAGTTAATCTGGGGCACACTCTGTATGTAGGGACCAGGCCTGATGGTGGATGAGGTGCCCTGGATGTTACAGGTATTTTGAGTGCCTGGGGCAAGGTCCCTTTTGGATTCGTGACGCCAGTGCCTGTAACGGTGGCACACCGATTTATAGTTGGAATAATTGAGGTACACAGGTGGTATAGTGAACCAAACGTTGCTTTACTTAACCACCTCCGGACCGCCTAACGCAGATTCGCGTTCCGGAGGTGGCAGCGCTGCGCACAGTCACGCATATACGCGTCATCTCGCGAGACGCGAGATTTCGCTCCAAGCCGGCCCGCGCATGCGCATCGCGGGCCGGCAAAAGTTAAAGAACAAGTTCGTCACCAGCCTGCCAGCAACGATCATTGGCTGGCAGGCTGGCGATTTTTAAAAAATCCAATCACAAGCCATATAACAGATCATATTAGTAAATATGATCTGTTATATGGCTTCTCTGCTCCTGTGCTGGTCCTTTTCGTCGGTTGGATCCAGCACAGGAGCAGACTGAACTGTGAGTAGCACCAACACTACACCTTAGCCCCAGATCACCCCCCTGCACCCCAATTAACCCTTTGATCACCCCTTTGATCGCCCCTGTCAATCACCAGTGAAAGGAAAAAAAGTGATCAGTGTAAACTGTCACTTTTTTTTTTTCACTAGTATTGGCTGTTAGGTTTTAGGGATAGTTTAGGCCCCTTGGTTAGGTAGTTAGCGTCAGTTAGCGCCCACCCCACCGCACCGCAGTCACTTTTATTCGCTGAATAGCGTATCGCTAATCAGCATTTGTACTTTTATAGTATCTGTAAGTGATCAAAACTGATCACGGTCAGATCTATAATAGTATTAGTGTCACTTTAGTTCGCCCTCCACCCAAAACGCAGTGTTTGCCCGATCAGGCCTGATCGGTCGCCCACACGTGCGTTCACCCACGCCCGCCCCACCGCAGTGACAAAAAAAATATATTTTTTGATCACTGCACATTCATTTTACACGCACTGCGGCGATAAAAAAATCAGTTTTGATATTTTTTATCAACCGCAGCGGCCTCCGGTACTTCGCTAGCCTCCCCTTTGTAAGACAGGTTTTCTTTTTTTCTTGGGTAGTCTCAGGGAATACCCCTAAATTTAGTAGTCCAAAATGTCAAACAGGGGGTATTCTTCTGAAGAGGCCTACAGGATTCTGACCCAGTCGGATGAGGAGTGGGAACCCTCATCTGATGAATCTAGCGGGTCAGAATATGAACCTGTGGAAAGCAGTGGCTCTCTGACCCAAAGTTCGGACGAGGAGGTGGAGGTCCCTGGCAGCACCAGGCGTACCCGGCCCCATGTCGCTAGACCACAGGTTATGCAGGATCCGCTTCAAGAGCAGCAGAGTGGGGCTGTCGCTGCCGGATCACGTGGTGAGGCATACACCAGCAGCGCAGCCCTCCCTGGACCTAGTACCAGCACTGCCGTACAACATGGTGACGTGGCGAGCACCAGAAGGGCAGTTGAAGCTGGTACGGTGGCACGTGCACTAGTTACCCCGTCGCAGCCACCGCAAAGACAGGCCCGTAGAGCCCCTAGAATCCCTGAGGTGCTGGCAAACCCTGATTGGCAGTCACCAACTTCAGCCGCACCTGTAGTTCCCCCTTTCACCGCCCAGTCTGGAGTTCGGGTTGAGACGGCTCAAATCGGTTCGGCCCTGGGATTTTTTGAGCTGTTCTTGACTGCGGAGGTCTTGGACTTAGTCGTGGCAGAGACCAACCAGTATGCCACACAATTTATATCCGCCAACCCGGGAAGCTTTTATGCCCAGCCTTTCCGGTGGAAACCAGTCCAAGTTTCCGAAATTAAAATTTTTTTGGGCCTTCTCCTCAACATGGGCCTGACAAAAAAGCATGAATTGCGGTCATATTGGTCAACGCACCCGATTCATCACATGCCCATGTTCTCTGCTGCTATGTCCAGGGCACGATTTGAGGCCATCCTCCGTTTCCTGCATTTTAGCGACAACACCACCTCCCGTCCCAGAGGCCACCCAGCTTTTGACCGGCTCCACAAAATTCGGCCCCTCATAGACCATTTCAACCAGAAATTTGCAGATTTGTATACCCCCGAGCAAAACATCTGCGTAGACGAGTCCCTAATACATTTTACCGGGCGCCTTGGCTTCAAACAGTACATCCCAAGCAAGCGTGCCCGGTATGGGGTCAAATTGTATAAGCTCTGTGAAAGGGCCACAGGCTATACCCACAAATTTCGTGTCTATGAGGGAAAAGATCAGACCCTGGAGCCGGTCGGTTGCCCTGACTACCTGGGGAGCAGTGGGAAGACAGTCTGGGACTTGGTGTCACCCTTATTCGGCAAGGGGTACCATCTTTATGTGGACAATTTTTACACAAGTGTGGCCCTCTTTAGGCATTTGTTTCTAGAACGGATTTGCGCCTGTGGCACCGCGCGAACTAGTCGCGTGGGCTTCCCCCAACGGCTTGTAACCACCCGTCTTGCAAGGGGGGAGAGGGCTGCCTTGTGTAACGAAGAACTGCTCGCGGTGAAATGGAGAGACAAGCGTGACGTTTACATGCTCTCCTCCATTCACGCAGACACGACAATCCAAATTGAGCGAGCAACCCGTGTCATTGAAAAGCCCCTCTGTGTCCACGACTATAATGCGCTCATGGGAGGGGTGGACTTCAATGACCAGATGTTGTCTCCGTATTTAGTTTCCCGCAGAACCAGACGCTGGTATAAGAAGGTGTCTGTATATTTAATTCAATTGGCGCTGTACAATAGTTTTGTTCTCTACAGTAAGGCTGGGAGAACACGATCTTTCCTCAAATTCCAGGAAGAGATCATCGAGAACCTCCTTTACCCAGGAGGTTCCGTGGCCCCATCCCCCAGTGTAGTTAGCCGTCTACACGAGCGACATTTCCCCAGTGTCGTTCCTGGTACCTCAACCCAACCGTCACCCCGAAAAAGATGTCGTGTCTGTAGCAGGAGTGGAATAAGGCGTGACACCCGCTATATCTGTCCTGACTGTGCTGACCACCCTGCCCTATGCTATGGAGAGTGTTTCCGGAAGTACCACACACAGGTACACCTAGCATAGGGATTGCATCTCACAGGACAGGCACACAGGGCTATTAGGGCCCTTTTACTCTCAGCTGCTGCAAACCTCTCCTTTCACCTGGGATAAAGTGCATAACGTACTTCGCCACATCTTTGGGCGATTTGCGCTTTGCACATTGTCCCATGGGGAAGGAGAGGTTTGTTCTATAAAGGTAAAAAAAACTAAACAAAAAAAAAATTACCGGTAAGTAAAAAAGTTAAAAAAGTTTAAAAAAGTTAATATGTTCTGTTCTAAAGTTAATAAAGTTATTGCTTTGCGGCCTGGTTTTTTCTTTTTTGTTTTGTTTTTTTTACCTTCCAGGTGGACCAACCGATCGACCAGCTGCAGCACTGATGTGCATTCGGACAGAAGCATTGCGCTGCTGTCAGATTACACGCAAGTCGGTGTATGCGGCGCTGCAAGACGAGATTTCTCCTCAGCAGTAAAAGATATGTTTGCCGAGGCATATGAGCTGAGGAGGTGGCGGTGTTCATATACTTTGGCAAACACTTTGTATATATAAAAAAAAAAATCCCGGCAATGATTTATTCATCCACATCGATTGATGTGAATGGAGAAATCTGGTTTGCCAGGGCATACGAGCTGAAGTGGGTATGGATGTTGGGCGGAGCTCCTATGTCCTGGCAGACGCCTTTCCCCTCCTTTTTCTTTTTTTGGCAGAGATTTTTTCATCCACATTGATCGATGCGAATGAAGAAATCTGTGCCGTTCATTTTTTTCTTTCAGCCCAGAGGCTGAACGGAAAAAAAAAATCTCATTACCCGTATGCTCAATATAAGGAGAATAGCAGAAACTCCTAATGCTGGGCATACATGTAATGATTGCGGAGACCCTCAAATGCCAGGGCAGTACAAACACCCCACAAATAACACCATTTTGGAAAGAAGACACCCCAAGGTATTCGCTGAGGGGCATATTGAGTCCATGAAAGATTGAAATTTTTGTCCCAAGTTAGCGGAAAGGGAGACTTTGTGAGAACAAAATCCAAAAAATCAATTTCCGCTAACTTGTGCCAAAATTTTTTTTTTTCAATGAACTCGCCATGCCCCTCATTGAATACCTTGGGGTGTCTTCTTTCCAAAATGGGGTCACATGTGGGGTATTTATACTGCCCTGGCATTTTAGGGGCCCCAAAGCGTGAGAAGAAGTCTGGTATCCAAATGTCTAAAAATGCCCTCCTAAAAGGAATTTGGGCCCCTTTGCCCACCTAGGCTGCAAAAAAGTGTCACACATGTGGTATCTCCGTATTCAGCAGAAGTTGGGGAATATGTTTTGGGGTGTCATTTTACATATACCCATGCTGGGTGAGATAAATATCTTGGTCAAATGCCAACTTTGTATAAAAAAAATGGGAAAAGTTGTCTTTTGCCAAGATATTTCTCTCACCCAGCATGGGTATATGTAAAATGACACCCCAAAACACATTCCTTACCTTCTCCTGAGTACGGAGATACCAGATGTGTGACACTTTTTTGCAGCCTAGCTGGGCAAAGGGGCCCATATTCCAAAGAGCACCTTTCAGATTTCACAGGTCATTTACCTACTTACCAGACATTAGGGCCCCTGGAAAATGCCAGGGCAGTATAACTGCCCCACAAGTGACCCCATTTTGGAAAGAAGACACCCCAAGGTATTCCGTGAGGGGCATGGCAAGTTCCTAGAATTTTTTATTTTTTGTCACAAGTTAGTGGAAAATGATGATTTTTTTTTTTATTTTTTTTTTCATACAAAGTCTCATATTCCACTAACTTGTGACAAAAAAAAATTTTTTTCATGAACTCACTATGCCCATCAGCGAATACCTTGGGGTCTCTTCTTTCCAAAATGGGGTCACTTGTGGGGTAGTTATACTGCCCTGGCATTCTAGGGGCCCAAATGTGTGGTAAGGAGTTTGAAATCAAATTCAGCAACAAATGACCTGTGAAATCCGAAAGGTGCTCTTTGGAATATGGGCCCCTTTGCCCACCTAGGCTGCAAAAAAGTGTCACACATCTGGTATCTCCGTACTCAGGAGAAGGTGGGGAATGTGTTTTGGGGTGTCATTTTATATATACCCATGCTGGGTGAGAGAAATATCTTGGCAAAAGACAACTTTTACCATTTTTTTATACAAAGTTGTCATTTGACCAAGATATTTATCTCACCCAGCATGGGTATATGTAAAAAGACACCTCAAAACACATTCCTCAACTTCTCCTGAGTACGGCAATACCACATGTGTGACACTTTTTTGCAGCCTAGGTGGGCAAAGGGGCCCATATTCCAAAGAGCACCTTTCGGATTTCACTCGTCATTTTTTACAGAATTTGATTTCAAACTCCTTACCACACATTTGGGCCCCTAGAATGCCAGGGCAGTATAACTACCCAACAAGTGACCCCATTTTGGAAAGAAGAGACCCCAAGGTATTCGCTGATGGGCATAGTGAGTTCATGGAAGTTTTTATTTTTTGTCACAAGTTAGTGGAATATGAGACTTTGTATGAAAAAAAAAAAAAAAAAAAAAATCATCATTTTCCACTAACTTGTGACAAAAAATAAAAAATTCTAGGAACTCGCCATGCCCCTCACGGAATAGCTTGGGGTGTCTTCTTTCCAAAATGGGGTCACTTGTGGGGTAGTTATACTGCCCTGGCATTCTAGGGGCCCAAATGTGTGGTAAGGAGTTTGAAATCAAATTCTGTAAAAAATGACGAGTGAAATCCGAAAGGTGCTCTTTGGAATATGGGCCCCTTTGCCCACCTAGGCTGCAAAAAAGTGTCACACATCTGGTATCTCCGTACTCAGGAGAAGGTGGGGAATGTGTTTTGGGGTGTCATTTTACATATACCCATGCTGGGTGAGAGAAATATCTTGGCAAAAGACAACTTTTCCCATTTTTTTATACAAAGTTGTCATTTGACCAAGATATTTATCTCACCCAGCATGGGTATATGTAAAAAGACACCCCAAAACACATTCCTCAACTTCTCCTGAGTACGGGGATACCAGATGTGTGACACTTTTTTGCAGCCTAGGTGGGCAAAGGGGCCCATATTCCAAAGAGCACCTTTCGGATTTCACTCGTCATTTTTTACAGAATTTGATTTCAAACTCCTTACCACACATTTGGGCCCCTAGAATGCCAGGGCAGTATAACTACCCCACAAGTGACCCCATTTTGGAAAGAAGAGACCCCAAGGTATTCGCTGATGGGCATAGTGAGTTCATGGAAGTTTTTATTTTTTGTCACAAGTTAGTGGAATATGAGACTTTGTATGAAAAAAAAAAAAAAAAAAAAATCATCATTTTCCACTAACTTGTGACAAAAAATAAAAAATTCTAGGAACTCGCCATGCCCCTCACGGAATAGCTTGGGGTGTCTTCTTTCCAAAATGGGGTCACTTGTGGGGTAGTTATACTGCCCTGGCATTCTAGGGGCCCAAATGTGTGGTAAGGAGTTAGAAATCAAATTCTGTAAAAAATGATGAGTGAAATCCGAAAGGTGCTCTTTGGAATATGGGCCCCTTTGCCCACCTAGGCTGCAAAAAAGTGTCACACATCTGGTATCTCCGTACTCAGGAGAAGGTGGGGAATGTGTTTTGGGGTGTCACTTTATATATACCCATGCTGGGTGAGAGAAATATCTTGGCAAAAGACAACTTTTCCCATTTTTTTATACAAAGTTGTCATTTGACCAAGATATTTATCTCACCCAGCATGGGTATATGTAAAAAGACACCCCAAAACACATTCCTCAACTTCTCCTGAGTACGGGGATACCAGATGTGTGACACTTTTTTGCAGCCTAGGTGGGCAAAGGGGCCCATATTCCAAAGAGCACCTTTCGGATTTCACAGGTCATTTTTTACTGAATTTGATTTCAAACTCTTTACCACACATTTGGGCCCCTAGAATGCCAGGGCAGTATAACTACCCCACAAGTGACCCCATTTTGGAAAGAAGAGACCCCAAGGTATTCGCTGATGGGCATAGTGAGTTCATAGAACTTTTTATTTTTTGTCACAAGTTAGTGGAATATGAGACTTTGTAAGAAAAAAAAAATAAAAAATCATCATTTTCCGCTAACTTGTGACAAAAAATAAAAAGTTCTATGAACTCACTATGCCCATCAGCGAATACCTTAGGGTGTGTACTTTCCGAAATGGGGTCATTTGTGGGGTGTTTGTACTGTCTGGCCATTGTAGAACCTCAGGAAACATGACAGGTGCTCAGAAAGTCAGAGCTGCTTCAAAAAGCGGAAATTCACATTTTTGTACCATAGTTTGTAAACGCTATAACTTTTACCCAAACCATTTTTTTTTTACCCAAACATTTTTTTTTTATCAAAGACATGTAGAACTATAAATTTAGAGCAAAATTTCTATATGGATGTCGTTTTTTTTGCAAAATTTTACAACTGAAAGTGAAAAATGTCATTTTTTTGCAAAAAAATCGTTAAATTTCGATTAATAACAAAAAAAGTAAAAATGTCAGCAGCAATGAAATACCACCAAATGAAAGCTCTATTAGTGAGAAGAAAAGGAGGTAAAATTCATTTGGGTGGTAAGTTGCATGACCGAGCAATAAACGGTGAAAGTAGTGTAGGTCAGAAGTGTAAAAAGTGGCCTGGTCTTTCAGGGTGTTTAAGCACTGGGGGCTGAGGTGGTTAACAGTCCAACTTTGTACAGCAAGATAGTTATACAGTCCTTTAGATCAAGTACTTCACAAGCAGGCTTTATTCCACAAGATGGCAGGTATTGATTATGCAAGATACTCAGAGGGTAAATCCACAACACACTCAGAATCAGGTTGTACCTTTCCTCAGAAATAGCGTACACTGTCCTTTCTAGAACTCCTGTCTAGTTTTAATCCCAAGGCCCGGATGCCTAAATGGTGGCTTAAATCCTTGGTATATATACAGTATATCTTCCTCTTGTATTAAATCCTTGCTTTGCTTCCTAAAGCATCTGCCCATCAGTGTTACTTATCTTTGCTTGTAATATCCTGACTTGTCTTGATAATGACTGTAGGTTTCTCCCAGGAGGTTCTGTCCTGCAACTGGGGTGTCTCTACTGAGCTAATCCTAGCCTCAGGAGCTTCAGGTGGACGAAGTAACTCCTCTAGTCCCCTGGAATGAACTACCACTCCCCTGTCTGGGCCTTCCTATATATATCTAGGGCTCTCTAGCTCCCTCTAACGTCTGGGAGGCTAAACTACACCCTGACAGGCCTGACACCCAGCTAACACAGGGAAATGCATACACATAACATTAAAGGTAATAAAGACACATTAACCCCTTTTGTGCAGTGCCCACCTTTATCTAGTGGGACACTACAGATGCAAGACAGGAGACCTTGGCCAGATGATGGAATATGGTTGTGCAAGACAATAAACAGGTCATATTCTCTCCAGGGTGCACACACAATCTTTCCAAGGTTGTATATGGGAAAGCAGGTTGTAAAGTAGCTGACTTTGAGCCTCTCTCTAACAAATCCAAATCTTACAAAATCGGCCAAAGGGGTGCAAAATGTCTCTCGCAATATGCACTCCCACAGCAGGGTTCAGATGACCTGTCCCTTATATAAGTGTGGTGGGTACCGAAGCAATATACCCTCTCCACAAGCAGCAAGGTTTGTTGCCATAAACAAGTGTAACATCCAGGGGCGTAACTAGAAGTGACTGGGCCCCACAGCAAATATTTGTAAGGGCCCCCCCAGCGCGCTTCGCACCTCCCTCCTCCTGTGTAAACCCCACTCCTTTGGCACAGTGTAGCGGTATACTGTATATTGTGGGGCACAGTGGATGCTATATGTGTATAACATAAACATATTTCACATGAAAACTTACAGTTACTTGACCCTTGGGGATCTCGGAAACAACTTCAACACTTGGCCGGGGGCTCGGCGGAGCTGATGTTGTGCTTTATCCTAATGAGAAAGATTTCATAATAAAGATTTGGAGAAGGGGCAGTGGGGTCGCAGGGCAGGGAGAGGCTGGTGCTGCTACTAGGGGGTCATACCATGGGGGAGTAATAAAGCCCACCATAATGCCCCCCAAGTAGTAATAATTCTCCTTATAATGTGACAGTGCAAAAATACCCCCTTGTAATGCCCCCAGTTGAGCTAATGTCCCCATAGTGCCCCCATAATGTCCCAGTATAAAATACCCCTATATAGTGCCCCCAGTAAATGCCTCCATAGTGCTCCTCTCCCCCCTTCCTGCTAGTGCCCCCCATAATGTACCAGTATAAAATGCCCCATATATAGTGCCCCAGTAGATTCCCCTCAGTGTCCGGCCTCTGATAGGCTGCCGGCCTAGTGTCCCCCATAATGCCCCCCCATCATGTGCCAGTATCAAGTGCCTCTCTCCCCCCCCCCCACATGCCCCAGTATCATAGTGCCATCTCCCCCCCCCCCACAAAAAAAGTGCCAGTATCAAGTGCCTCTCTCCCCCCCCCATGTGCCAGTATCAGGTGCCAACCCCCCCCCCAGGTGCCAGTATCAGGTGCCAACCCCTCTCCCCCCCCCATGTGCCAGTAACAGGTGCCTCTCCCCCCCCCATGTGCCAGTATCAGGTGCCAACCCCCCCCAGGTGCTAGTATCAGGTGCCTCCCCCCATGTGCCAGTATCAGGTGCCTCTCCCCCCCCATGTGGTAGTATCAGGTGCCAACCCCCCCAGGTGCCAGTATCAGGTGCCAACCCCTCTCCCCCCCCATGTGCCAGTATCAGGTGCCTCTCTGTCGTCGTCGCCCCAGGTGCCAGTATCAGGTGCCTCCCCCCATGTGCCAGTATCAGGTGCCTCTCTCCCCCCCCATGTGCCAGTATCAGGTGCCAACCCCCCCCCCCCAGGTGCCAGTATCAGGTGCCAACCCCTCCCCCCCCAGGTGCCAGTATCAGGTGCCTCTCTCCCCCCCATGTGCCAGTATCAGGTGCCAACCCCCCCTCCCCCCCAGGTGCCAGTATCAGGTGCCAACCCCTCCCCCCCTATGTGCCAGTATCAGGTGCCAACCCCCCCTCCCCCCCAGGTGCCATTATCAGGTGCCAACCCCTCTCCCCCCCCCCATGTGCCAGTATCAGGTGCCTCTCCCCCCCATGTGCCAGTATCAGGTGCCAACCCCCCCTCCCCCCCAGGTGCCAGTATCAGGTGCCAACCCCTCTCCCCCCCCATGTGCCAGTATCAGGTGCCTCCCCCCAGGTGCCAGTATCAGGTGCCTCTCTCCCCCCCCATGTGCCAGTATCAGGAGCCCTTCAGCCTCAACTGGTGACAAGCAAGCAGCCACCTCCAGACCTCCAGGACAAACCATTCCCTGTGAGCATAACTGTGAGTAACATCCAGAGACCAGGAGAAGGCAAATTCCTCCTCAGCTAGTCAGTCCCATACACAGCAGAAGATAGACAGAGCAGAAGATATAGATTCCTGCCATATTCTCCAGGCATATGATAGAAGCAGAAGAGATAGTGATCCCTGCCATATATTGCCAATACCTGCTGGGACCCAAGACTATTGCTGTATCTTATGTGGATTAATGCTGCCTCCAGTAAAGACAAGTTGAATTATATTCCAAGTCTGGATCTCATTCATTGCTACCAAAACCCTCAATTACTCCTACTAGCAACACACTCATTTATTGCAAGTGAGCCAGGATCCAGGAATCCAGCCGTACCAAGGTAGGAGACACCGTTGACACCATTACCACTACCATACAGAGACATTACACCACTCTGGCATTCCTAACCTGGTACGTGAATTGCAACACCTTAAAGGGCCCTGAGACTGTACCCTGCGCACGCTGCAATTGGCGTCACAAACAAAAACTATAGACTTCTATACCCATATCCGGACCCACTGCATAATTTTGGCGTCCGTGTAACTGTACCACGGTCCGGCTCATTGCATTTTTTGGCGGCACTGGAACAGAATCGAGCTGTGTGCCAACAGGATCGAGCTGTGTGCCAACAGGATCGAGCTGTGTGCCACAACAGAACCGGATGCAATTGTGTGCTTAATCGGATCGAATTGCATGTTTCACAGTACTGCAAGATCTGAGGATTCTACAAAAACCCTGAAAATTGACTTTATTGCCTTATTGCTGTGCCAGAAAGCACCATGCGGTGTTCACAAGTACTCAAAGGGTTAATTCGCCATATTCGCAAAATGCCGCCGCCTCTCCATGCTTGTCGGAATCGGGAAAAGTCAAGAACGCCCTCTCAAGAGCGCGAAAATGCCGAATACGCCCCCCAGAAGCGGGAAAACTCAGGAACGCCATTTCAAGAGCGTGAAGATGCCGAATACGCCCCCCTTGAAGCGGGAAAACTAAAGACTGCCCACCACAAATTTTACATTGTGAGCCAAGGGAGTGAAGACTCCTCCCTCTGGGCTCAACCCTCACTTCCTGAATGCACCCCGACAGAGGAGCCAAGGAAGATGGCATTCCCGGTGCCGAAATGGAACCAGATGGTTATCGGAGGAGAGCCGGTGTATGAAGATCACCCACCAGAGATTCAAGTCTCTCAGCTAGTGAGGAAAAGTGGTCCCTCCATCTTTGCCACAAGCCCGGAGGCAGTGGATCCCTCCGCGGCTACAGAGTCTGTAACCCCTATCCTTACCAGTGCCGAAGAAGAGAAGGTCGCTGTTGCTGTTGCCACTCCCGCGGAAGAAGACGAGACTCTGGTCAAGTCCTCAGAGGCTGTGGATCCCTCCGCTTCCATTGCTGTCAGCGCGGAAGACGAGACGTCACGTAAGATGTCTGCCGACGCTGAACCAGTCCCCGCGGAGATCGCCGGTGATGTTGCTGCCCAGGCGTCCAACCAGCCTGCACCGCGGATGATGATTGAACCCCGCGACAACTACCAGGAGGCACCGGAACCGGCCGCAACACCAGGTAGGAGCAGCCACACTCCCTGGGGCCCAGGCCCGGTCCGTACCTGTCCCTGCACCGCTTCCCGCGGGTCCCGATACCGCCAACAGGCCTAGGCCTGCTCCGCCAAGGACACCCACTGGTGCGGCGGAGGCGGCTGGTGTTTCCACTCCGCCGCCCAGTTCCACCACTACTAAACCGGGATGCCTAAACCCTGAGGTCCCCTGGGAAATAACCGCTTATGCCCAGACGGCGTGGGAATACAAGTCCACCATTGAAGAATGGGTCAAGCAGGTAGTGGACGACCCCCAGCCAGGAGACCCCAAACTTACCAGGCGCACTGGGACTGTGCTATGGTTCTCCGTGGAAAGGGGAGTTGGATTTTTGCAAGATAGCCGCTCCGGGTCGGAGATCTTTGTGGGCCGCCGCTCAGTGAAGCGCCATTATCTGCCGCAGGCCCGTCACAACCTGTACGCGGGGGATCAGGTAGAATATACCCCCATGCGTTCAGTACAAGGTCCCTTCGCTGCTGGTGTGACTTTGTTAGACAAGCCATTAACCCCTGCAGTCACCCCGGAGACCTAGCAGGAGGACCCAGGCTCTGCGGGGAAGGTGAGATGCCTTCAAGAAACCCCGAATGGCAGGTTGCGTTTTAGGGAACAACCCCAGCCAGAGCCTGCACCCCTTATTCTGGACCTGGCCACGCCACCAACACTACGGGTGGGTCAGATAAACAATTCGGTGTTGACATTTAATCCCAAAGTGCAGCCCTATGGACTGCCCTGGAAGCAGCCTCAGGCACCTCCTGTGTGTCTACCGGAGCCCCTTCAGCCAGAAGTTTTGAGCCCCTCTGCACAAGCTAGGGATTCTGGCTTGCAGCATGTCACGGCTGCATTTTCCAGGCTGTCTGCACAGCCAATACCAACAGCCACCACTAGAGGTCAGTGGCGCACAACAACTGCTGCGACGATGAGCTACCAGAGGCAAGAGCGCCCCCTGATGCGCTTCAGTAGCTCTAGTAGCGAGGAGGACATGGATGCCTTCCTCTAAATGTATCCTTTTACAAAAATAAGGAACTGTTTGGGAGCCACGTCGTGGACTATTCCTGACGGGTGAGGACCCGTTGGCATTGTGTGCTTTTAACGTTTTTATTTCAGGTTGCCCTAGTTTGTCCTCACCCTGGTGGTCATGAGCTGTAAGGACTCCCCCCATCATCATTTAACCCCTCATGTCCAAGTTCATTGTTTTAATCTCTTTCTCAGGTTACTTGATAACCTTGTGGAACTATGGTTCTAAATATGCTGCTTTTAGACATTTTATACCTCCTTGGATTACAATTAACTTTTATCCCTGTGGATTACAATTGACTTTTAAAGTTTCCAGAGAATTCTACTACTTCAAGCACTTCAAGAAAAAAGGACTCAACTTATTTTTGAGCCTATCCTTGCCTTAATAAAATTGCACTATTTTACTAAAAATCTTTTATTGCAACATAAAAGAACAGACTCAAACGATACCTGAGCTCTTTGTGACTTATACTGTAATATTTTTGCACTAATTGTACCAGTTACCTGTTATGCAACGTTTAAGATAACATGCCCATTGTGTGTATTCTCTCCTAGGTGCCGCAATGTGAATTTATGCACTATTTATGACAATTGCACTTAACCGTTGCACTTAACAAAAAATGTAGCAAGTTACTCAAGTATGCCTTATTTGACAGCTCTTATTCTCTCCTTCCTTTATACAGGCTGCCTTCATACGGACGCTTAAAACTAATGGCCTACACCCAGTGATATATACCCATAGTACCCAGGGTAGGACCAAGTGGCAAGTCTTGGCAGGTCCAGTAATTACACAGGTACCCCCGCTGCTTCGGGAATCGTTAGAAGTCCTAGACTGCTCATTCCCGCTTGTTTCATGTTCAGGATGATTCCCATCCTGAGGTGTCTTATTTCCAGGAGATCCATGGGATCGTAATGCCCCCCCTCCTGTGACATTGCCAGAAGTATACAGAGACGATAAATATCTCCCCTTCTGAGCCTTTTGCCTAAGGTAAGGTGCCTCAAACCTTAGAGCCATAATTTAGCTACCCCTTAGTCACCATAGTGATCGTGCTTTAAGCCAAATTTCTCAGGTTTTGGTGCAAGAAATGGAATACAGGATAAAGCCACCCTTTCATTTGCGGGCATTCCATTACACAATGGTGGGACTACAGAGTAAAGACACCCCCATGCTTTCTTTGGTGTCTACAGAGCTCAGGACACTACAAAGTCAGTCAGTAATGTTTGCTTTGTGCAGTATTTAGGTTACCTGGTTATACCAAGAGAAGGAAACTGTGTGTTGGACACCTTACTCTAGCGGGCAGGAACCTGGGGAAAGCCGTTTCATGTTTGTCTTTGTATGTCATATATGTGTAATTCATGCAGCACTTTGTACTATATTGGGTACCCCAGAGCTGATTCCTCTACCTTCCAAGCACAAGCCGAGGACTGCTTGATTCAAAGTAAGGGGGAATGTAACATCCCAGAGTTATGTTACTAAACTCTTTTTCCCCGCTACTATTTGTTGGTAACATGTGCCTTGTCATCTAATGTGATTTTATGTAATATCCCTCACAAATGTGCATTTTGTAAGCGTGTTATATGTATTTGCTGTAATTTCCATGTGTTACCAGGGTCTTAGTAACAGTTTAGCATATCTAGACTGGAATAGTACATTCCAGTATAGCTTCCCCCTCTTTGAGGAGGTATGGAATGTTCCCACATCCTGCCTCATGGGGAGGAAAGGAAGTTACAGTTAGTGTGCCAGCCACCCCTGCAAGGGGAAGGTTGTGCTGGTAGGAGCTCCCAGTTCTAGGGATCCCAAACCAGGATCTTGTCTCGGTTGAGACCAAAGATCTTCATTCCCAGTCTGAGCCCTTCAGCCTCAACTGATGACAAGCAAGCAGCCACCTCCAGACCTCCAGGACGAACCATTCCCTGTGAGCATAACTGTGAGTAACATCCAGAGACTAGGAGAAGCCAAATTCCTCCTCGTCAGTCCCATACACAGCAGAAGATAGACAGAGCAGAAGATATAGATTCCTGCCATATTCTCCAGGCATATGATAGAAGCAGAAGAGATAGTAATCCTTGCCATATATTGCCAATACCTGCTGGGACCCAAGACTATTGCTGTATCTCATGTGGATTAATGCTGCCTCCAGTAAAGACAAGTTGAATTATACTCCAAGTCTGGATCTCATTCATTGCTACCAAAACCCTCAATTACTCCTACTAGCAACACACTCATTTATTGAAAGTGAGCCAGGATCCAGGAGTCCAGCCATACCAAGGTAGGAGACACCGTTGACACCATTACCACTACCATACAGAGACATTACACCACTCTGGCATTCCTAACCTGGTACGTGAGTTGTAACACCTTAAAGGGCCCTGAGACTGTACCCTGCGCACGCTGCAATTGGCGTCACAAACAAAAACTATAGACTTCTATACCCATATCTGGACCCACTGCATAATTTCGGCGTCCGTGTAACCGTACCACGGTCCGGCTCATTGCACAAGCAATTACCTTACTAGCTTTCCTTGCACCAGTCCTCTGTAATGACCCCCAACAGTCTGTAGATTCTTTACTTCTTTTTCTCAGAGGTCTGGCACTTCTCCTCAGCATGCAGGGATGGATGATCCTTGAAGTAGGCCTCACACTGCACAGGCAGATGCAGCTCCCCACATTTTGGCTGCCAGATTATTCTACACTTCTGAAAAAATTGTTTGGATTTTACAAAGTCCTGTCTAGAATGTATGACGTAAAATCAGACAAGCAAGGAATGAGATTAAGAACCCGCAAACACCTAATAAGTACAGCACACTTTGTTTTTCACATTCACTTTGAGAACTAAGGAATGGAAACCTGTAGCCTGCAGAGAGCTACAAAGGCTGCCACTGAGCTGTCTTCCTTTATAAGAAGGGTGTTTCTTTCCTTAGAGAGGCAGAGAGAGAAAACCAGAATGAGAATGACTGTAAACTGTCCAAAAAGACCGTGAGAAAACAGGAAACCTCGAGAAGTACAAGAGAAAGCAAGATGAAATCTATTTGCGAGTCATTCCCATGGGACATGTGAGCCATTGTTATGAAGGCAGTGCAGTCGTTATATCCTTCCTTCTCCTGAGGAGGAGCTCAATGCCAGAATGCTGCTATCTGGTCATTGCCTTATTTCTGCTGAACATCGGCCAAAAAGAAAAAATTGCGCTACCAGGAATCTTTTGAGGTCTTTGCCATATTGGCAGGGGGTGAGCGAAATCCAAAACACATTTCATTTGTTCTCTATGCATTATTGAAGATGAAAGGGGCACATGCAGAGTCAAACAAGTCAAGTGCTAACATCTCACCAGACAAGCACTGCCATTGCTGGAGCCTGCTCATATCCCACTTCTGTTTCCCTGTAATCATTCATATTCACAAGGCACACTGGGGATCACCCGTGTCAAGGCACAAGCTGTTCTAATAGTTTGAGTGCAATGAAAATAACGTTACGTTCATCTTGCAATTTGCAATAATACAGAAAGTATTAATTATGTAATTGACATAAGGGATCTAGTACTTTATCCATTAAATGCTTTGGCACAATCCTTGTAGAAATACTGCACAAGAGAAAGTGACAAAAATACCATACATTTTTCAGACTAGTAAAAATTAGTTAAATGCTTTGACAGCATCCTTATAGAAGGAAAACTGACAAAAAAAATACCAGAAATTTCTAAGACTAGTACAAATTAGTCACAATTTTACCCTGGCTAGAAAGGTTCCCTTCACATCCATCTGGCATCTGAAGGAACAGAGACCCATAGAGACAAATCATCTTCCTTTAATATTTCTCATGCTACATCTTGGACCCCAGCAAGTACTTTTGGTGGACACCTGGGGTGATAACATAGCCCTTTCTCCAGCATATACTGTAGACTTGTAATTTGTGGAGTCCAAGCCACATATTCTGAAAATAAAACACTGACTGGGGCTTGTGCAGTGTAAGTTGCATATAAAACATTTCACAATTTTTGCACATGAATGCCTATTATATAAGGCTTGTCTGCTTGATATAAAGGAAAATATGCAGGTCCTATAGAATGACAGCATGAGAAACAGGATCATGTGGGCAATTTTTTTGGACTGGCCCCCTGTACCGCCTGTACAGTCCTGATGGCGGTCATGCTTTTGTGTGACGGACGGGAAGTGAAAAACCTGTCACTGATGGATGGCTATTGGAAGATGGAGGGTTGTGACCACACACACTGCACAATATGCTGTGATTCATTGAAAATATATAACTGCTCCTAGAAATTTTCTGAGAATTCTCTCTTACGGTCCTATAGATACAAATATAGTTGTCAACGGGCTTTAGGGACATTTCACATGTGACATGTTAGGTTCATCCTTAAAATACTCATCTACTCATAAGTTTAAGTTCTTAGCCCCCAATGCAAAACGAGCCTTCCCATCTCTACATACAATTTATAGTACCGGTATCTACTTAGGAGGCAGTAGGCACATTGGGCCACTTCAGACCCCAGCTCCCAGGTGTAGCTGCAACCTCTACCCCTTAAGTACTAAATATACACACATATAAAATGAAAGGCCAAAAACTGCAGATTTTGTGTATGAGGGTGTCCTGACCCTTCCACGACACAAATATCCCAGCACAATGTTAAAAAAGGCAGTGAAATAATTACAGGGAGAGTAAACAGTGACATCCCCACTTGACGCAGGTATTGGCTATCGCACTCGCTTCCAACCCTTTACCCACTCCCACCAAAACCCCCAAAATAACGACACGTACACCAGGTTGGATTGAATCGAGCACAGCAGCCGTTTTATTATTACATATTTAACTTTCACAGAAAAGAATGTACAACCAACCCATATGCAACGGCATATGACAACACCCCTTACCCCCCCCAACTTATGTATAACATATATTAACGACGAGGGAGGTCCTCAAAGCCCCGACTGTTTCATAATAAATCTTCTTCCACGAATTACTCCATCTTGCCCCCAGCCGATGAGCGCCAGCTTGGAGGCACCACTGATGGACCTAAAAACCTTGCCATAAAATAACAACCATGGGAGTCCAGCCCCAACAATGGAGCCCTCCCATCCTCCAGAACCTGTTATTTCACCAACTCCCAGCACCTCCCGCCGCCAAGAACGCACAGGCTTGAGCCCTTAAGCATGGGCGTCCCTCCAAACACCCAAAGCTGTTCCATGCCCACTTGCACTCCTAGACACCAGAGATCAATCCCAATCCCATTGAGATGCACCTCATCGCTCCGCCAAAATGCCCCTGAACCTTGCTCCAAATCTGGATGTCTCACAGCTACGGAACATTCCGCAACATAAACCTTCCCACCGCCCGATTCACCTTTATCCGGGCTTTGTTCAAACGATCCGCTGACCGAGATCCCCACCACACATGCCTGTATACCACATCGGACTCAGGGCCGGCTCCAGGTTCATGTGGGCCCTTGGGCGATAAATCCCAGTGGGCCCCCATGAGGCATTTTTTTACATTGACATGTCCCCCTGTGGCTCCTACACGGTATAATGACCCCCAGTGGCCCCTATACAGTATAATGACTACTAGTGGCCCTTCACACAGTATAATGAACCCCCAATTCCCCCCCCCCACTGTATAATGACCACCTGTGGCCCTGCATTCAGAATAATAACCCCCAGTCGCCCCCATTTAGAATAATGACCCCCAGTAGCCCCCACACTGGGGGAATACTGTATGGAGGGGGCTCTGGGGGTCATTATACTGAATGGAGGGTCATTGGTGATCATTACTAAATGGGGGACACTGGGGGTCATTATACTATGTAAAGGGCCCTCACAGTATAATGACCCCACAGTGGCCCTCCATTCAGAATAATGACCCCCAGTCGCCCCCACACTGGGGGTTATACTGTATGGAGGGGGCACGAGGGGTTATTATATTTAATGGGGGCTCTGGTGGTCATTATGCTAAATGGAGGGTCAATGGGGATCATTATACTAAATGGGGGGCACTGGGAGTCATTATACTGTGTAAGGGACCCTCACAGTGTGATGAATGACCCCCCAGTGGCCCCCTCACATACCTATCATTGCAGGGGAGCTGGTGGTCCTGTCATTCACTAACCGCAGCTCCCAGCTCCCCACATGAACCTGGAGCCGGCCCTGAATGACCCCCAGTAGCCCCCACACGGGGGGAATACTGTATGGAGGGGGCTCTGGGGGTCATTATACTGAATGGAGGGTCATTGGTGATCATTATACTAAATGGGGGACACTGGGGGTCATTATACTATGTAAAGGGCCCTCACAGTATAATGACCCCACAGTGACCCTCCATTCAGAATAATGACCCCCAGTCGCCCCCACACTGGGGGTTATACTGTATGGAGGGGGCACGAGGGGTTATTATATTTAATGGGGGATCTGGTGGTCATTATGCTAAATGGAGGGTCAATGGGGATCATTATACTAAATGGGGGGCACTGGGAGTCATTATACTGTGTAAGGGACCCTCACAGTGTGATGAATGACCCCCCAGTGGCCCCCTCACATACCTATCATTGCAGGGGAGCTGGTGGTCCTGTCATTCACTAACCGCAGCTCCCTGCGCTCCTTCTCTCCTCCGGCCCGCTGCAGCAGTGAGCCAGGCCTGGAGGAGAGAAGGAGATGTGCAGTGATGGAGCTAGAACTGACTGGGCCCCACAGCGAAATTTAGTACGCCCCCCTCCCCCCCAATGTGTGTTCACATTACGTTTTTCCTATTGGTTTGATGTATACACATGTGCAGCACTCCACGTTTTTGTATCCTGCAGAGTCAAGTAAAAAATGCATACGTCAACGTATATCAACGTATATGTTTTTTTACCATGGAACTGTATGGTGAACGGACACCCACTGTACGGCATCAGTCTGAGGCATCTGTCAATGCATACATTTTCAGTATGCATTAAATGGATGGCAAAAATGGGATGTGAACCCAGCCCTAGTGTCAGAATAAGCCCCAGTACACAGCGGAGCAGCGAGGTGGAGAGGGGAGGCCGCCATGTACTGACAGAGCGCTACCTGGTCCTGGTGGTCAGGGATGAGGACTGTGCTTCCCAAGGATCATTTATCTATTGGGAAATCCAGGGCACAGTATAATACACTAGAATCTATATAATATAAAGATATTAGCCCCACCCCCCGAATAATCATACGATTAGGGGGTCATTTATTATATAGAAATACGTCTATATTAGGCGTATTTCTGACACAGATGTGGCGCAAAGGTCCTTAGCACCGCAATCTGTATCTTTTCCCGCTCATGCCAGGTCTAAAAAAAGTGGTGTGGGCAGAAAGGGATACAATTATGGCCATCCAGTTATTGGATACCACCGCCATATAGTGATAACACCGCCATATAGTGATAACACCGCCATACAAGGATAAAACCACCATACAGTGACCGGATAAAAGGTATAAGAGGGCACAGTACAGGGAATGACTATGGGCACTGCACAGAGTGTGGTAAAAGGGCACAATGCAGGGTATAAAGGGGCACAGTACGGGGTGGGGGGCACAGTCACATGACCCTGTGATGTTAGAAGGTCCTTATGGTGAATGCGGTTCAGATGCCACCATAATGAGAGGCAGAAAAGTGAGACAGGGGCCCGGGGCCCTGGATGGACAGGAGGGGTGGACACAGCAAGTAGGTGGAAGGGGCTCTGAGGGGGATTCATACAAGTAGTGGCAGGAGGTCTGTGCAGGGCAGCAATAGGAGATAGGAGGGTGGGACAGGAGCCCTGGATACATGAGGGAGGAAAGGAGACAGAAGGGGCTCCATGAGGATGAGATAGGACAGGATATGCGGGGGGGGGGGGGGGGGGGCAGGTGTCATGGAGACAAACAGCTTAATAAAACAGTAACACAACTAAATAGAATGAAGCAGCAGTGTCCCCCCCCCCCTTTCCTTCTGTCCCACAGAGAAGAGACAGTCACAGTGCAGACTCACTCACAGACTGTCTCCACACTTCTCTGCTCCAGCTCCAGCCGTGCGGTCTCTCTCCAGTCTCCTCAGGCAGCGTGTGTCCTGAGTAGAGGGGGCGTGTCCTGAGTAGAGGGGGCGTGTCCTGAGTCTCTGCAGCTCAGAGGGCCCACCAGAGGGGTACTGCGTATGTGAAATGACAGCAGTGAGAGCTCCCATCTGTATTGATGGAAGTGCTCATAGCAGCACAGTGGGCCCCCCCAGGAGCATTGGGCCCCGGCACTTGCCCGGGGATGCCGGGTTATGACGCCGGCCCTGATCGGACTAAACAGTTACTAATCCCGGGAATAAAGCCCAAATCCGGAACAAATTCAATTTTATATCCCTGATCAGCTCCCGGAAAGGTCTTGCCCCTAATTCACTACCGCCTACGTGTAATACCAACACATCTGGTGGTCTATCCAATTGCACAAACCTGTGTACCTCTGGTAAGACGCTACTGCACACCATCCCTCTTTTTCCTAGCCAACGAATCACCGCCACGTCCCTTGAAAAACCTATGTCACCCGTCCTGCCATACCGCCGCTCACAATGCTCCCCAAAAGACGAACAAATGGCCCATGATCCAAACTAAAGCCGGTCGACTTCCTGCAATAGAGGCAAAAGAAAGCAGAGCACCCACTAAATATTCGCCTGAATTTGCAAATAACTACCATTAAAGGGAACCTGTCAGCGGCAAAACCCATCCCAAACCGCCAGCAGTACCTTCAAGTAGCCGGCAGTGAGTTTTGAATGATGATTTTCTTACTGCATTCTGATGAGGCAAAAGTATGAAAAACATTCTTTTATCCTGAGTCAACGCGATTTTCCAGTCAGGCTTCAAGCCAAGGGGTAGCGGCCTCTTTGCTTCAAGTGAAGGTAACCACGCCCCCTTCCCTGCCCCTTCTATACCCCATGCAGGGAGCGGCGACCCCCACCTGGCCCCCAACCCGATGCTAACTATGTCAAACCCCCCAAAACATTGACCAGCCCCCTTCCCACGTCCCCAGAAGGTCCCTCCACCCGTCCACCCCCAAAAGCACTAGGATAGCTAGGAACGGTGCCCATGGTAACTCACCAGGCTGCCTGGACACTGTGCTCCCACCAGCCGCAGGTCCTGAATCCCGTCCAGAAGCCGTTTCTGGAGCCCATCCTTCCAGCGATCCCGACTCCAGATGGGACAACCCATCGTCCGTGGATGATGCAGCCCCAAGGGACCCCTGATCAGTTATGCTTGTGCTGAATGATGAAGAGGTGGGGCCAGTGTCCTGCTGCCCGTTTTCCACATCTGACTCTCGGTTGGCAATGGTACTGGCGATGCGGGGGGGGGGGGGGGGGCAGCGCTGTAGGGGGAGACAGCCCTATCCTCTTCTACCAATCTGTGCCAAGCGGCCTCTCCTGTAACAGACAGGGGATCCGCCAAACCTGTCCTGAGCCACTGTAATCACCAGCAGAGAGTGTGCTGTTAATCTACATGTGTCTGTCAGAGTCCCGCCGAACATGTGGATTCCTCCCATGGTGGGACTAATGAGCAGGGGGCTGGCGCTCAGACGCTTGCCGTGGAGGGTCCCTGGTGGGGCTCCTGACCCGGCGCCGGACCCTGGGGACCTGATCTGTACTTAGGCGCACCGTCAGCGCGTGAGCGCCGTGGCCAGCGCATCTCCTGCCTCCTCCTCGCCGAGCAGACCCTGAAGCTGGGCCTGTAACTACTCCAGTCCCTGCGCCACTGCTCTCTCCCACAGCAGGCGGCCATAACAAGGTAAGCTGCCTATTCTGAGCTGCCTATTTTCTGCACCCCTACCTGCTGGTGTCCTCTCTATAAAATGGCCTCTTCTTCCCGTCCTGCAACCCTATTTAAAGTCCCCCCCCCCTTTTTCCCCACCCCTAACTTTAAACCCACCAATCCCTACCTGGCCCTGTCAGAGGCACAATAGTCACACAGATGTCACAGAGCACGGATGAAGCAAGCAGTTGTAAGCCATGTACCGGGGTGGGCTCCTTTAGGATACAGCGAAGTCACGAACGAGGAAAGCAACTCTGACACCAGCTTTTGCCAAAATGGAATTTTACTAACACGTGATAATAAACACAACCACAAATGCTGAGAACATAAAATAAATTTACATACACCCAGCCCAAAGGCTGAGACCCCTGCACAGCATGGTGCCCTCTGATGGATGCTGGAGGAAATTGTTTGGTAATTTACCTACTGGCGGGCACAACGAAAACTTCCTCGCCGGAGCTATTATTACCCTGAAGCAAACACAAACAATTGTTTGGGTGCTTAGTACGGGCTAGCCTGCAGTGCAACACAACAGTTTACAATCATACCGTGCTCTATAGTGTTCCCCCTCCCATAACTAGTCCGGTAGCACGTGCCTGAGTATTACTCCTGAGTAAAACGCTGAACTGGATTGAGTTCGTGGGGGTTTTATCAGCTCTCAAATGTGCAATGTCCCTTTAAGGAATGGAGTAACAGTAGAAACACTTTAGGCCTGACACAAACCAGAGAACCTAAACAGCCTCGTCTCAGTCTCTAGGTGCCAACACTGCAATGAGGTGCGTGCACAATCTTACCGACCCGGGTCTGCTCTTCTTCCGCTGATGACTCTGAACCGAACAACCAGTCTCTCCAGCAAACATGAGGTCCCGCAGGGTATGTAGCTTTGTTCCTCAGCTCTTATCAGCCTTCCTGGAAACAATCCTCCTTTCCCTGGACAGGATCTGGGTCTTAGACAGCGATTAACTTCACTTAGCTGCAGCTGTGATCACTGAGGGCCTCTTACTCCTGGATCTATCAAATTCTTTGCTCACACACAGCTCCTCAGTCACAGCTAGCTTCTAAGATGGTTACTGCTGCTTCTTCTAGCAAGTTCTCAAACCCCACCTCCTTTGAATATTCAAATATCTGCAGTCTATTAGCTGTGTTTAAGAAACAGCGGCCTCTTGTGGCCAAACAGCAGAATATCAGTACTGATCATTTAACAATCCACACACACACAGTGTTCAAACAATGAGAGCTGTTTCTCAATCTCACACAGTGATGTCACAGTATGGGAATAATGCACAAAACGAAGAGTTATGTCACAGAATGTGCTTGGAAGGGTTTTTGCACACAGTGATGTCACAGTTTAGGAAGAATGCACACAATGCATAGTAAATGTAACCATGCTGATGTCATAAGTGATTCCTTACAGGATGCCTCCAAGAGGGAACCCCCATAGATAATACCCGTGCACAGATATAGATAATACTCCTATAAACAGTTCCCACGTTAATTAAAAAGTATACCTCCTTCTCACACCACCAAGCTGTCACTGACATATCCCTTCTTCTCCTGGTGATGCTCTCTATCTACAAATATCACCACCAAAGAAGTGATCCAGTCAGGTTAGCCGTCAATAATTGACCATTCAAGATGATCGAACTACCAGCTTTGTAGGAAACTTGCTGTATTTTTTGGAAGCTTGTTAGGCTACTTTCACACTAGCGTTTCTATTTTCCGGTATTGAGATCTGTCATAGGATCTCAATAACGGAGAAAAAAGCTTCAGTTTTGTCCCCATTCATTCATGAATGGGGACGGATCCGTTTTCTCTGACACAATAGAAAACGGATCTGTCCTCCATTGACTTATAATGGAGTTCATGACGGATCCGTCTTGGCTATGTTAAAGATAATACAACCGAATCCGTTCATAACAGATGCAGACGGTTTTATTATTAGTAACGGAAGAGTTTTTGCTGATCCCTGCTGGATCCAGCAAAAACACTAGTGTGAAAGTAGCCTTAGACCTCATTTATACGAACGTATTTTGTTTCCGTGTCCATTCCGTTTTGTTTTTTTTGTGGATTGGATGAGGACCCATTCATTTCAATGGGTCCGCAAAAAATGCAGACAACACACCGTGTGCTGTCCGCATCCGTATATCCGTTCCGTAGCCCTGCAAAAAATATAGTACATGTCCTATTCTTGTCAGTTTTGCGGACAAGGATAGGCATTGTTACAATGGATCTGCAAAAAAAACGGATGCAATAGGGATGCCAAAAGGACGTGATCCGTATTTTTTGCGGATCAGCGTTTTGCGGATGGCAAAACACATATGGTCATGTGAATGTAGCCTTAAACTGGGGAGATGTAGGTATGCTCAAAGCTTGTCTGCCGGCCACTTTGAAGCAGACAACATGAAATGTACCGAATCCATTTTTTCTGAATTCTGCACCTCTTCTGTCCACATTTCTGACTTTATGTATACACTAGCTGAAGGACCCGGGGGAAGCTACAGTATATTGATGGTGGAAACAGAAGATCCTGGAAAGGAAAGGATCTGAAATGATCAGTTTTATAATAAATAATAAAAACATACTTAAAAATGAAGTGCATCCATTAAAGATGTATAGGCAATTAAGTGCAGGATTTCCCATAGCTGGGGTCCTGTTCATGCTCTATACACAGAATAGTAGACCCAAAGTGGATACATTTTAGCAAGCTCATGCTGCCAGTAAATAATTAGAACAAACAGTATCAATGGGACATTTTAGTTTCACTGGTCCCATAAAACCTATTGTAAAAGCATCAGGACAACATGTGATATCTCACCTTGCACTTGAATGGCTTTATATCAGAGTGGACAATCATGTGTGCCTTAAGAGTCTGTTTTTGGACGAAGCTCTTGAAACACAGATGACATTGATAGGCTCGGATGTTTGTGTGAATCAGGATGTGCCGCTTCATATTTGCCAGAAGAGTAAACTCTCGACCACAAATCCCACACTTGTGTTCTTTTACACCCTAAATACATAAAAAAAATAAAACTGATTATTGAGTTCTAGACAATATTGAACATCACACATAATATACAAGGAGTGTGGGAGTGCCTCTGTGGGAGTGCCTCCGTGGGAGTGTCAGTGGGAGTGTCTCTGTGGGAGTGCCTCTGTGGGAGTGCCTCTGTGGGAGTGCCTCAGTGGGAGTGCCTCAGTGGGAGTGCCTCAGTGGGAGTGTCTCTGTGGGAGTGCCTCTGTGGGAGTGCCTCAGTGGGAGTGTCTCTGTGGGAGTGCCTCTGTGGGAGTGCCTCAGTGGGAGTGCCTCAGTGGGAGTGTCTCTGTGGGAGTGTCTCTGTGGGAGTGCCTGGTTTTGCAGCTCACTGCGGCTTTGGCCACTTTCACACTCGCTTTTGGTGTGGGTCCATCATGGATCTGCACAAACGCATCCGTTCAGATAATACAACCGTCTGCATCCGTTCAGAACGGATCCGTTTGTATTATCTTTAACATAGCCAAAACGGATCCGTCTTGAACACCATTAAAAAGTTTTCTATTGTGCCATATTGTGTCAGTGAAAACGGATCCGTCCCAATTGACTTATGCCTCATGCACACGACCGTTGTGTGTTTTGCGGTCCGCAAATCGCGGATCCGCAAAACACTTATGGCGTCCGTGTGCGTTCCGCAATTTGCGGAACGGCACGGACAGCCTTTAATATAACTGCCTATTCTTGTCCGCAAAGCGCGGACAAGAATAGGACATGTTATATTTTTTTTTGCAGACCACGGAACAGAGCAACGGATGCGGACAGCACACGGAGTGCTGTCCGCATCTTTTTCGGCCCCATTGAAGTGAATGGGTCCGCATCCGAGCCACAAAAACTGCGGCTCGGATGCGGACCAAAACAACAGCCGTGTGCATGAGGCCTTACATTGCGTGTCAGGACGGATCCGTTTGGCTCAGTTTCGTCAAACGGACACCAAAACGCTGCAAGCAGAGTTTTGGTGTCCGCCTCCAAAGCGGAATGGAGGCGGAACGGAGGCAAACTGAGCCAAACGGATGCATTCTGAGCGGATCCTTTTCCATTCAGAATGCATTAAGGGCAAAACTGATCTGTTTTGGACCGATTGTGAGAGCCCTGAACGGATCTCACAAACAGAAACCAAAACGCCAGTGTGAAAGTAGCCTTAGGCTACTTTCACACTTGCGAATCCCAATACCGGAATTAAACAGATCCGTTTTGATTTTGCACATCAGGATGCATCCATTCTGTTAGGATGCGGATGTGGGAAATCAAAACGGAAAGAAACGGACCCGTCACTACCACTACATACATTGAAAGTCAAAGGGAGACAGATGTAGTTTTTTAGGCTCCTACAAAATCGGATCCATCACCATTGACTTTCATTGTTTTTAGTGCCGGATCCGTTTTATTTCCGTTTTTATGACTGGACACAAAAATGCAGCTTGCAGTGAGTGCAGCTTACCTTAAGGTCTCCTCCTCTTATTTTTTATTTCCCAGCACTGTCACTGGGAGAGGAGGGCATGGCTTAGCACAGTTGGCTATTTCTGCCAGTCCTATAGTAGTGAATGGAGCTGTCGCGCTTGCTCAGTGTGCTCTCCATTCACAGCTATGAGACTTCCAAAAACAGCAGAGCGAATTACCCTAGCAATGAAGGGAGAGCATGCTGTGCGCTCTCCTTCACTTTGGGGACCCCTTTCTGGAGATGGGAGCAGGTCCTGGAGGTGTGATACGCCATCAATGTCTGACATGAGCCAATGGTTGGAAAGTGCGATGAGGTCTCTGCTGTCCCACTGTATGCCCCCAATTTCATATGATGGAATTACAAGATTTTTTTTCTGTTAGTTGCATACAGATAATTTTTTTAAATCACATTTTTAAAAATGTGGTATGCTCCACCCTGTATGTGTGGAGATATTTTCTTCTAAAAGCATTGCATGGCAGTGCACATTGGCTATAATAAAGGAGCTGCGACAGCGGCCTGCCAGTGTGCATGAGCTCTAAGGCTGGGCACTCACTTTTTTCACACTGTTCTCAATCCTCAAATAAAAAAAAACCCTAATCATGCCAGATCCGATGAGGACGTGTTAAGGCAGTAATGTCTATAACTAACCTTATGTGTCAGTGAATGCTGCTTAAGGTGATGCGGCTGTACGAATTCCATGCCGCACTCGGAGCAGATATACGGCCGGATGTCCTTGTGTTTCATCATGTGATTCTGCAGTTGGCTTGGGTACTGGAACGTTTTATCACATTCGCTGCAGTTGTACTGAACGGGGCCCCTGTGGGCCGTCAAGTGTCTTTTAAGCTGTGCCAATGTTGGGAAATCGAGTCCGCACTCCACACAGATATTTTCCCGCCCGCTCTCGTGCTTCGACTCATGAACTTTCAGTTCACTTGGATAGGCAAACCCTCTGCCGCATATCCTGCAGTTGTATGGTTTCACGTCACTGTGCTGCATCATGTGGCGCTTTAAATGACTAGTTTGGGTAAAAGCTTTATTGCAGACTTTGCACTTGTGGGGCCTGGTGCCCTGGTGAGTTAGCATATGTGTGTGCAAATGACTGAGCTGTTTAAACAACTTGCCACAACGTGAACACGCATGAGGTTTGATGCCACTGTGCCCTAAAATATGTGTCACCAAATTATATTTGGATGTGTAGGACTTTTCACACATTGGACACTTCCAGCGTTTCTGATCGCCCACCTCCACGTAGAAGCTGTCATCAATCTGAATATTGACATCCACCCTCTCCACCTTCTGCTTGTTGTCGTCATGCTCCTGAATCTGAGTTTTAAAAGCATCGTCCGCTGGATGGCCTGTATCAACACCATGATGCGTATGCATAGTTTGTGTGGGCATATGGGAGGGGAACACCATGCCAGGGTAATTTTTATGAAATAATGGGTAAGAGGGATGCAGGCATAGCGATCCAACAGGCCATACTGCATTTCTTCTTATGGGTTCTTGTTTTAATGGACTAAGCCAAAAAGGCTCCATAGTTCTGTAGTACTGAAGACCAACATTGAACAAATCAACCATTTTGGCATTGTAGCCTGACAAAGGTGGTAGATGATAAAACAAGGGAAGGCGAGAAGGGAGAAAATGCTTTCTTTCTTCTTCAGTCTGCATGTGGACTTTTTGGTCTTCATCATCATAGGGCATCTTAGATGGAAAAATTATTCTTCTGGGTGATCCACTTTCTAGTTCTTCGTGCAAATGGTGGAGGTTATCTTCTGGATGACCATACTTGAAGTGTGGAGAGTGATGGGAATATCCCTCATGGAAGGGAGATAGTCCACCATACTTCACTATGGATGGCAAAGCTTGTCGAATGAGTGGAAAAACCGGAGGTTTCTTAATGTCGGCATTAAGGCAAGAAGTGTAGTCTTTTTCTATGCATGTGGCGTTCTGCATACTGTAGTTTAACTGAAAGAAGAACAGAAATAAAAATAGTGGAATAAATATTTGCAATTCAGTTGCTGGACCTATGACTCTACACAGGGACATAGCTATAGGGGTCGCATTGGTCGCAGTTGCAGTTGAGGTCTGACATTTGGGGGGTCTGATTTGAGGTCTGATACTAGGGGGGGGATCTGATTTGAGGTCTGATACTTGGGGGGTTCTGATTTGAGGTCTGATACTTTGAGGGTCTTATTTGAGGTCTGATACTTGGGGGGTCTGATTTGAGGTCTGATACTTGGGGGGGTCTGACATGGAGTCCTGATCTGAGGTCTGATGCGGGGGTCTAACATGGAGGTCTAAAGGGGGTCTGATCTGAGGTCTGATATGGGGGTCTTACATGGAGGTCTAAAGGGGGTCTGATCTAAGTTCTGATATTGGTAGGTCTGACATGGAGGTCTAATGGGGGTCTGATCTAAAGTCTCATACTGGGGTCTGATCTGAGTTCTGATATGGGGGTCTGACATGAAGGTCTTATGGTGGTCTCATCTGATGGGGATCTGATATGGGGGTCTAATCAGAGGTGTGATATGGGGGTCTGATCTGAAAGGTAAGGGGGGTATTTATTGTAGTGGCGCACAATTTAAAGGGGTTATTTTTTGTACTGTAACACATTAATAAGGGGGTATTTTGATAGTGGCACAAATTATAATAGGGTATTTTGGTACTGGCAGACATTAAGGCATATTTTTCTACTGGCACACATTATAAGGATAATTATTACTACTGGGGGCTATGGGGAACATGATTATTAGTATGGGCACAATGGGGGCATTATTACTATTGGGGGTACTGTTAATACTATGTGCTCTGGGAAAAAAATATTTCTCTTTGTGGGACTTTGGGGAACACTATTACTATTAGTTTAGCACATTATGGTTACACTATTAGTTTCAGGGACACTATCTGCTGGGCACAGTTGATTTTTAGGGCACTGTGATCCAATAGATATTGAAGGGGGCACTACCTGTGTGGTACTAGTATTTTCAGGGGGACTGTTTCTGCAGTATAGTATTGGGGAGCACAGCGGGCACAGTATTGGGGGCGGCAGGATAGGTTTTCTAGAGGTGGGAGGATGATGGAAAACTAGGAAACTCAGATGTCTGTTTGTCAACTCTGCAGAGATGAGAGATGGTTGAAAGAAATCATCATGGCGGTCTGGTGTGAAAGGAGAAGATGAAGAAAGAGAATATCTACATCAAAGAAGACATCACTGGATGTCCCAAGCTAAACTCTTGCACCAGGACCCATGAGCCTTTAGCTACGCCTATGACTGTACATAATGATATCCAGACAAGATTGCCTATAACTGTATATACAGTGAAATCTCTCTTAAAGTGCATCTGTCAACAGATCTGTACCTATGAAACTGGCTGACCTGTTACATGTGCACTTGGCAGCTTAAGGCATCTGTCTTGGTCCCATGTTCACATGTGCCCGAATTGCTGAGAAATATGAAGTTTTAATATATGCAAATGAGCCTCTTGGATCAACGGGGGCATTGGCCGTTACACCTAGAGACTCAGCTTTCTCTGTAACTGCCGTGCCCTCTGCAGGCAGTGTAAACATCATTACATTTGGTCCTGTCAGTCAAAGTGCAGAGAGTGCGGCAGTTACAGAGGGCTGAGCCTCTAGGTGTAACGGCAATGCCCCCCATGGCTACTGGATGCTCATTTGCATATATTAAAACATCATTTTTTTTTGCAGCAATGTGGGTATAAAGTTAGTTATATCTTATGTATTTTTGTCCTCTTCTTGAGGATCACCACTTTTAACCACTGCAATGTTTGATGGTGGTTGCATATGAAATGCTTAAAGAGGACCTTTCATCAGTTTTGACATAGGCTAATTATGGTATTACCTTGTAGGGCGGCCCCCACTGATGCCATAGGTGTTTTTTTTTTCAACCCCCCCACCGTTCGCCCGCTGTGGTCCCCCGATATTTTGGCGCACTGTATTGTAATGAGCTGTAACTTTGCAACGGGGTAGAGACGCAGTCTTCTGCTGTGGGCGTCTCTTCTGCTGTGTCCGCTCTGATTGGATCGTGCTCACTGCCAGGGAGAAGGAGACGCCCACAGCAGAAGACTGCGTCTCCTCCCCGTTGCGAAGTTACAGCTCAATACAATACAGAATGCCAAAATAACGGGGGACCACAGCGGGTGAAAGGTGGGGGGGGGGGGCGTTGAAAAAAAAAAAACATCCATGGCATCAGTGGCAGCCGCCCTACAAAGTAATACCATAATTAGCCTGAATACAGTGTGGATGGAGCATGCAGGCTATACAGGCTGTAGACTAAAGAACCTTCAAATGGTTTATTCCTGGTAGGTCTCGTATGGAGACTGCAGTTTCTCTCCAACACAATTCCATTGGTATTATTCTCTATTAAAGTGAAGAGGATACAATTGTCCCCTTAAATGGTTTTCTGGTGCTTAGATATTGATAACCTATCGTCAGGATAGGTCACCAATATCAGATGGGTGGGGGTCCAAAACCCAGCACCCCATCAATCAGCTATTTCGCGCTGCCACGAGAAACAGACGCTAAAGTGTAAAGAGCAGGAAGCAGACGGCTCTGTACACTGTGTAGTGTCCAGTACCGTCGTACTGAAACTCAGCTCCCATTGACTTGGATGGTTTCTGAGGTGCAGTACCTCAGCATGGCCACTACATCGTGCATGGCGCTGTCTGCCTTCAGCTTTATACACTGTATAGCTTTCAGTGCCACAGCAGCCCAAAATAGCTAATCGAATGGGTGCCTGGTGGTATCCAGAGACTAGATCATCAATATCTGTAACCTGGAGGACCCCTTTAACATCTGCAGTAAAACTAGATTTCATCTAATGTCATAAATTAGATTTCATCCGATTGCAGTAGGTTTTAACAGACCCTAATTACAAGGGCCTTTCTAATAGACGTCATTTCTTGTCCTCATTGACAATTTTTCCATCCAGAAGGACCTAATGTTACTTTAATTTCCTGATACGCATCTCAGATTTCCTGGATTTCAAATCACTGCCAGCGCTGAATGAAGGCTTTCTGCCAGGATGAAATGCATAATTTGTTTTCATTTATCTTCATTTACGTGGCCTTTTAAATGTTGTGTACTCTAAAAACACAAGCTTGCCTAAAGTGGTGAATATGGAGCATGTCTCCTATGCTACCCTAGTTATACCAGTAAAGCTTAAAGAGTAACTAAACTTTAAATTTTTTTTGTAAAATGTCCCTAATGCCCTAATAATACTTTTTCTAATGTACTTTATTAATGGATTTTAAATTTTTAATGGAGTTTTCCCTCCCGAAGGCGCTCCTACCCATACTACGTGCACTGCGGCCCCATTCATAAACTGTACAACCTTTACTCCGTACACCGTCAGCGGTGTACAGAAAAGTGGATTTAAAGCGCACAGGGAAAGGTGCGCTTTAGGGAGGGAAAACTCTATTTAAATTTAAAGGTAAATATTTTTTAATAAAGTATTTTACTAAAAGTATTATTAGGGTATTTAGGACATTGTACAAAAAGCTTAATTGAAAGTTTAGTTGCTCTTTAAGCTGAAACTTGCCGCAATGTGCTTCAAGTATTTTCTCATGAGTAAATTCCCTGTCATTTACATTTGTAGTTGATGTTAATTAAAAATTCCAAACCATTTGTCTTCTGCAGCCTGCAGGTGTTCCCATACATTGCAGGCTGCCTAGCCCCGTTCAGGGTGAATTCCCTAAGACAAGCTGATGACTCGCACTGTAGCCTTTATCTCAGCTCTCTTGAATGATCTTTTAAGATTACATCTTTTATGTACAGTGGATATAAAAAGTCTACACACCCCTGTTAACCACTTAAGGACCACAGGTTTATACCCCCCTAAAGACCAGGCCCTTTTTTACAAATCGGCACTACACTACTTTCACCGTTTATTGCTCGGTCATGCAACTTACCACCCAAATGAATTTTACCTCCTTTTCTTCTCACTAATAGAGCTTTCATTTGGTGGTATTTCATTGCTGCTGACATTTTTACTTTTTTTGTTATTAATCGAAATTTAACGATTTTTTTTGCAAAAAAATGACATTTTTCACTTTCAGTTGTAAAATTTTGCAAAAAAAACGAGATCCATATAGAAATTTTGCTCTAAATTTATAGTTCTACATGTCTTTGATAAAAAAAAAATGTTTGGGTAAAAAAAAAATGGTTTGGGTAAAAGTTATAGCGTTTACAAACTATGGTACAAAAATGTGAATTTCCGCTTTTTGAAGCAGCTCTGACTTTCTGAGCACCTGTCACGTTTCCTGAGGTTCTACAATGGCCAGACAGTACAAACACCCCACAAATGACCCCATTTCGGAAAGTACACACCCTAAGGTATTCGCTGATGGGCATAGTGAGTTCATAGAACTTTTTATTTTTTGTCACAAGTTAGTGGAAAATGATGATTTTTTTTTTTTTTTTTTTTTTTCATACAAAGTCTCATATTCCACTAACTTGTGACAAAAAATAAAAACTTCCATGAACTCACTATGCCCATCAGCGAATACCTTGGGGTCTCTTCTTTCCAAAATGGGGTCACTTGTGGGGTAGTTATACTGCCCTGGCATTCTAGGGGCCCGAATGTGTGGTAAGGAATTTGAAATCAAATTCTGCAAAAAATGACCAGTGAAATCCGAAAGGTGCTCTTTGGAATATGGGCCCCTTTGCCCACCTAGGCTGCAAAAACGTGTCACACATCTGGTATCTCTGTATTCAGGAGAAGTTGGGGAATGTGTTTTGGGGTGTCTTTTTACATATACCCATGCTGGGTGAGATAAATATCTTGGTCAAATGCCAACTTTGTATAAAAAAATGGGAAAAGTTGTCTTTTGCCAAGATATTTCTCTCACCCAGCATGGGTATATGTAAAATGACACCCCAAAACACATTCCCCACCTTCTCCTGAGTACGGCAATACCAGATGTGTGACACTTTTTTGCAGCCTAGGTGGGCAAAGGGGCCCATATTCGAAAGAGCACCTTTCGGATTTCACAGGTCATTTTTTACAGAATTTGATTTCAAACTCCTTACCACACATTCGGGCCCCTAGAATGCCAGGGCAGTATAACTACCCCACAAGTGACCCCATTTTGGAAAGAAGACACCCCAAGGTATTCCGTGAGGGGCATGGCAAGTTCCTAGAATTTTTTATTTTTTGTCACAAGTTAGTGGAAAATGATGATTTTTTTTTTTTTTTTTTTTTTCATACAAAGTCTCATATTCCACTAACTTGTGACAAAAAATAAAAACTTCCATGAACTCACTATGCCCATCAGCGAATACCTTGGGGTCTCTTCTTTCCAAAATGGGGTCACTTGTGGGGTAGTTATACTGCCCTGGCATTCTAGGGGCCCGAATGTGTGGTAAGGAATTTGAAATCAAATTCTGCAAAAAATGACCAGTGAAATCCGAAAGGTGCTCTTTGGAATATGGGCCCCTTTGCCCACCTAGGCTGCAAAAACGTGTCACACATCTGGTATCTCCGTATTCAGGAGAAGTTGGGGAATGTGTTTTGGGGTGTCTTTTTACATATACCCATGCTGGGTGAGATAAATATCTTGGTCAAATGCCAACTTTGTATAAAAAAATGGGAAAAGTTGTCTTTTGCCAAGATATTTCTCTCACCCAGCATGGGTATATGTAAAATGACACCCCAAAACACATTCCCCACCTTCTCCTGAGTACGGGGATACCAGATGTGTGACACGTTTTTGCAGCCTAGGTGGGCAAAGGGGCCCATATTCCAAAGAGCACCTTTCGGATTTCACAGGTCATTTTTTACAGAATTTGATTTCAAACTCCTTACCACACATTTGGGCCCCTAGAATGCCAGGGCAGTATAACTACCCCACAAGTGACCCCATTTTGGAAAGAAGAGACCCCAAGGTATTCGCTGATGGGCATAGTGAGTTCATGGAAGTTTTTATTTTTTGTCACAAGTTAGTGGAATATGAGACTTTGTATGAAAAAAAAAAAAAAAAAAAAGCAGCATTTTCCACTAACTTGTGACAAAAAATAAAAAATTCCAGGAACTCGCCATGCCCCTCACGGAATACCTTGGGGTGTCTTCTTTCCAAAATGGGGTCACTTGTTGGGTAGTTATACTGCCCTGGCATTTTCCAGGGGCCCTAATGTGTGGTAAGTAGGTAAATGATCTGTGAAATCCTAAAGGTGCTCTTTGGAATGTGGGCCCCTTTGCCCACCTAGGCTGCAAAAAAGTGTCACACATGTGGTATCGCCGTATTCAGGAGAAGTTGGGGAATGTGTTTTGGGGTGTCATTTTACATATACCCATGCTGGGTGAGAGAAATATCTTGGCAAAAGACAACTTTTCCCATTTTTTTATACAAAGTTGGCATTTGACCAAGATATTTCTCTCACCCAGCATGGGTATATGTAAAATGACACCCCAAAACACATTCCCCAACTTCTCCTGAGTACGGCGATACCAGATGTGTGACACTTTTTTGCAGCCTAGATGCGCAAAGGTGCCCAAATTCCTTTTAGGAGGGCATTTTTAGACATTTGGATACCAGACTTCTTCTCACACTTTGGGGCCCCTAGAATGCCAGGGCAGTATAAATACCCCACATGTGACCCCATTTTGGAAAGAAGACACCCCAAGGTATTCAATGAGGGGCATGGCGAGTTCATAGAAAAAAATTTTTTTTGGCACAAGTTAGCGGAAATTGATATTTTTAATTTTTTTCTCACAAAGTCTCCCGTTCCGCTAACTTGGGACAAAAATTTCAATCTTTCATGGACTCAATATGCCCCTCACGGAATACCTGGGGGTGTCTTCTTTCCGAAATGGGGTCACATGTGGGGTATTTATACTGCCCTGGCATTCTAGGGGCCCTAAAGCGTGAGAAGAAGTCTGGAATATAAATGTCTAAAAAATTTTACGCATTTGGTTTCCGTGAGGGGTATGGTGAGTTCATGTGAGATTTTATTTTTTGACACAAGTTAGTGGAATATGAGACTTTGTAAGAAAAAAAAAAAAATAATTCCGCTAACTTGGGCCAAAAAAATGTCTGAATGGAGCCTTACAGAGGGGTGATCAATGACAGGGGGGTGATCAATGACAGGGGGGGTGATCAATGACAGGGGGGGTGATCAATGACAGGGGGGTGATCAGGGAGTCTATATGGGGTGATCACCACAGTCATTGATCATGCCCCTGTAAGGCTTCATTCAGACGTCCGTATGCGTTTTGCGGATCCGATCCATCTATCAGTGGATCCGTAAAAATCATGCGGACGTCTGAATGGAGCTTTACAGGGGGGTAATCAATGACAGGGGGGTAATCAATGACAGGGGGGTGATCAGGGAGTCTATATGGGGTGATCACCACAGTCATTGATCACGCCCCTGTAAGGCTTCATTCAGACGTCCGGATGCGTTTTGCGGATCCGATCCATCTATCAGTGCATCCGTAAAAATCATGCGGACATCTGAATGGAGCTTTACAGGGGGGTAATCAATGACAGGGGGGTGATCAGGGAGTCTATATGGGGTGATCACCACAGTCATTGATCATGCCCCTGTAAGGCTTCATTCAGACGTCCGGATGCGTTTTGCGGATCCGATCCATCTATCAGCGGATCCGTAAAAATCATGCGGACGTCTGAATGGAGCTTTACAGGGGGGTAATCAATGACAGGGGGGTGATCAGGGAGTCTATATGGGGTGATCACCACAGTCATTGATCACGCGCCTGTAAGGCTTCATTCAGACGTCCGGATGCGTTTTGCGGATCCGATCCATCTATCAGTGGATCCGTAAAAATCATGCGGACGTCTGAATGGAGCTTTACAGGGGGGTAATCAATGACAGGGGGGTGATCAGGGAGTCTATATGGGGTGATCACCACAGTCATTGATCACGCCCCTGTAAGGCTTCATTCAGACGTCCGGATGCGTTTTGCGGATCCGATCCATCTATCAGTGCATCCGTAAAAATCATGCGGACATCTGAATGGAGCTTTACAGGGGGGTAATCAATGACAGGGGGGTGATCACCACAGTCATTGATCATGCCCCTGTAAGGCTTCATTCAGACGTCCAGATGCGTTTTGCGGATCCGATCCATCTATCAGTGCATCCGTAAAAATCATGCGGACATCTGAATGGAGCTTTACAGGGGGGTAATCAATGACAAGGGGGTGATCAGGGAGTCTATATGGGGTGATCACCACAGTCATTGATCATGCCCCTGTAAGGCTTCATTCAGACGTCCGGATGCGTTTTGTGGATCGGATCCATCTATCAGTGCATCCGTAAAAATCATGCGGACATCTGAATGGAGCTTTACAGGGGGGTGATCAGGGAGTCTATATGGGGTGATCACCACAGTCATTGATCATGCCCCTGTAAGGCTTCATTCAGACGTCCGGATGCGTTTTGCGGATCGGATCCATCTATCAGTGCATCCGTAAAAATCATGCGGACGTCTGAATGGAGCTTTACAGGGGGGTAATCAATGACAGGGGTGTAATCAATGACAGGGGGGTGATCAGGGAGTCTATATGGGGTGATCACCACAGTCATTGATCACGCCCCTGTAAGGCTTCATTCAGACGTCCGGATGCGTTTTGCGGATCGGATCCATCTATCAGTGGATCCGTAAAAATCATGCGGACGTCTGAATGGAGCTTTACAGGGGGTTGATCAATGACAGGGGGGTAATCAATGACAGGGGGGTGATCAGGGAGTCTATATGGGGTGATCAGGGGCTAATAAGGGGTTAATAAGTGACGGGGGGGGGGGGTGTAGTGTAGTGTAGTGGTGCTTGGTGCTACTTTACTGAGCTACCTGTGTCCTCTGGTGGTCGATCCAAACAAAGGGGACCACCAGAGGACCAGGTAGCAGGTATATTAGACGCTGTTATCAAAACAGCGTCTAATATACCTGTTAGGGGTTAAAAAAAACACATCTCCAGCCTGCCAGCGAACGATCGCCGCTGGCAGGCTGGAGATCAACTCTCTTACCTTCCGTTCCTGTGAGCGCGCGCGCCTGTGTGCGCGCGTTCACAGGAAATCCCGGCTCACGCGAGATGACGCCTATTGGCGTTAGTGTGACCTGGGAGCGCCGCAGAAATGACGCCTTTCGGCGTTAGCGTGACGGTAAGTGGTTAAAATGTCAGGTTTCTGTGATGTAAAAATGAGACAAAGATAAATCATTTCAGAAATTTTTCCACCTTTAATGTGACCTATAAACTGTACCACTCAATTGAAAAACAAACTGAAATCTTTTAGGTAGAGGGAAAAAAAAATATAAAAATAAAATAATATGGTTGCATAAGTGTGCACACGACCGTATGGCTTTTTCAGCATTTTGCAGTCCATTTTTCACGGATCCGTTGTTCCGTTTTTGTTTCCGTTCCCATTCCGCTTTTCTGTTCCGTTTTTTCCGTATGGCACATACAGTATATAGAATTTACATAGAATAAAATGGGCTGGGCATAAAATTGTCAATGGATGGTTCTGCAAAAACGGAACGGATACGGAAGACATACGGATGCATTACCGTATGTGTTTTTTTTTTTTTTGCTGACCCATTAACTTGAATGGAGTCACGGAACGTGATTTGCGGGCAATAATAGGACATGTTCTATCTTTCAACGGAAAAACGGATGCACACGGAGTACATTCCGTTTTTTTTGCGGAACCATTGAAATAAATGGTTCCGTATACTGACCGTATACGGAACGCAAAAAACGACCCGTAAACGGAAAAAAATAAACGGTCGTGTGAAAGAGGCCTTAAACGAATACTTTGTTGAAGCACCTTTTGATTTTTTTTACAGCACTTGGCAAGATTTGCCCACTCTTCTTTGCAAAAATACTCCAAGTCTGTCAGATTGCGAGGGCATCTCCTGTGCACAGCCCTCTTCAGATCACCCCACAGATTTTCAATCGGATTCAGGTCTGGGCTCTGGCTGGGCCATTCCAAAACTTTAATCTTCTTCTGGTGAAGCCATTCCTTTGTTGATTTGGATGTATGCTTTGGGTCGTTGTCATGCTGGAAGATGAAGCTCCTCTTCATGTTCAGCTTTCTAGCAGAAGCCTGAAGGTTTTGTGCCAATATTGACTGGTATTTGGAACTGTTCAGAATTCCCTCTAGCTTAACTAAGGCCCCAGTTCCAGCTGAAGAAAAACAGCCCCAAAGCATGATGCTGGCATCACCATGCTTCATTGTGGGTATGGTGTTCTTTTGGAGATGTGCAATGTTGTTTTTTGCGCCAAACATATCTTTTGGAATTATGGCCAAAAAGTTCAACCTTGGTTTCATCAGACCATAACACCCTTTCCCACATGCTTTTGGGAGACTTCAGATGTGTTTTAGCAAAATGTAGCCTGGCTTGGATGTTTTTCTTCATAAGAAAAGGCTTTCGTCTTGCCACTCTACCCCATAGCCAGTGGCATGCCCAAGGGGGGGGGGGGGGGACGGTGCGCCCCGGGTACGGCTCTGACGGGGGTGCCAGCAGGCCCAGAAGCAATGAGCGCTTCCATCAATACAGATGGAAGCGCTGACACCCGTGACTGGACCCAGTCCTACATACTGCGGCGGGGCAGGGAGTGGAGCGCATAGTTCCCTGCCCCGCCGCGATCACCGCCATAGGCCTGAAGCCTATGCAGTAGTGGAATCCCTGCCCAGGCGCGCGTGATGACGTCATCGCGTGCACCTGTGTCGGGACCTAGCAGCACAGTGCTGGGACTCTGCAAACAAGCGCAGGTAAGTATTTAGCTTTTAGGTTTTTTTTCTTTTTTTTCTTTCATGTGCCAACTTTGGGGGACATGAGGGGGCCGGGGTGCACACAGGACAGAACACGTGTGTGGGCAAACTTTTATTTTATTTTATAATATGCCAACTTTGGGGGACATGAGGGGGGTGCACACAGGAGGACTTGGGGGGAATATGGTGGGATACTGTGTGGCACAGTGGGGGCAATTTATTATGGGAGGGATGGCAATGTGGGGGACACTACTGTGTGGGGGTAGTGTGGGGGACACTACTGTGTGGGGGGCAGTGTGGGGGACACTACTGTGTGGGGGGCAGCGTGGGGGTACTACTGTGTGGGGGCAGCATGGGGGACACTACTGTGTGGGGGCAGCATGGGGGACACTACTGTGTGGGTGGCAGCATGGGGGACACTACTATGTGGGGGGCAGTGTGGGGGGTACTACTGTGTGGGGGCAGCATGGGGGACACTACTGTGTGGGGGCAGCGTGGGGGACACTACTGTGTGGGGGGCAGCATGGGGGACACTACTGTGTGGGGGGCAGTGTGGGGGGTACTACTGTGTGGGGGCAGCATGGGGGACACTACTGTGTGGGGGCAGCGTGGGGGACACTACTGTGTGGGGGGCAGCATGGGGGACACTACTGTGTAGGGGCAGCGTGGGGGAAATTACAGTGTGGGGGACACTACAGTGTGGGGGACACTACTGTATGGGGCAGTGTGGGGGACACTACTGTATGGGGCAGTGTGGGGGACACTACTGTATGGGGGCAGTGTGGGGGACACTACTGTGTGGGGGCAGTGTGGGGGACACTACTGTGTGGGGGGCAGTGTGGGGGAAATTACTGTGTGGGGGCAGTGTGGGGGAAATTACTGTGTGGGGGGGCAGTGTGGGGGAAAATTACTGTGTGGAGGGCAGAATGGGGGCAATTCTATTGGGAAGGCACTGTAGGGGCCAGTCTATTATTTCTGGGGACACTATACAGGGATTATTGCCTGGAGCACAGTATTGGGTGTTATTATTACTGGGGGCACTCTAGGGGACATTATAGCTGCTGCGGACACTATAGGGACATTTGGGGTCATTTATTAAACTGGTGTAAAGCAGAACTGGCTTAGTTGCCCATAGCAACCAATCAGATTCCACCTTTCATATTTGACAGCTCTTTTGGAAATCCAGTTCTACTTTACACAAGTTTGATAAAGGACTCCAATTATGTCTATTAGGGTCACTATTTTTTTTAGCAGTATAGTACCTGGGTCATTGGGGGGCACAACAGGCACAGTATTGGGCGTGGCAGCAGGATCACACTGTGGGGACACCAGGATGGGGAGGTTAATGGAAAAACTGAGAAATTTAACGTGTCTGTGTTACAAACTCTGTAGAGACGAGATGAGGCTGAAAGAATTTCTCATGGTGGTCTAACGGAGGAGAAGAGGAAAGAGAAGGTCTACATGACAGGAGATGTCCCTGGATGTAAGAAGTATGTGGTCAAGTATTGGTGGGGGGGGGATGTGTCAGAGAAAGGACCCTCCCCTGGTGCCAAACACCCTGGGCACGCCACTTCCCATAGCCCAGACATATGAAGAATACGGGAGATTGTTGTCACATGTACCACACAGCCTGTACTTGCCAGATATTCCTGCAGCTCTTTTAATGTTGCTGTAGGCCTCTTGGTAGCCTCCCAGACCAGTTTTCTTCTCGTCTTTTCATCAGTTCTTGGTAATGTCACTGTTGTGCCATATTTTCTCCACTTGATGATGACGGTCTTCACTGTGTTTCATGGTATATCTAATGCCTTGGAAATTCTTTTATACCCTTCTCCTGACTGATACCTTTTAACAATGAGATCCCTCTGATGCTTTGGAAGCTCTCTGTGGACCATGGCTTTTGCTGTGGGAAGCGACTAAGAAAATTTCAGGAAAGACCAACCTGAGCAGCTGAACTTTATTTGGGGTTAATCAGAGGCACTTTAAATGATGGCAGGTGTATGCTGATTCCTATTTAACATGATTTTGAATGTGATTGCTTAATTCTGAACACATCTACATCCCCAGTTATAAGAGGGTGTGCACACTTATACAACCACATTATTTTATTTTATTTTCTTCTCTTCCCTCCACCTAAAAGATTTCAGTTTGTTTTTCAATTGAGTTGTACAGTTTATAGGTCACATTAAAGGTGGAAAAAGTTCTGTAATGATTTATCTTTGTCTCATTTTTTTACAGCACAGAAACCTGACATTTCAACAGGGGTGTGTAGACTTTTTATATCCACAGTAGTTGTAAATGTGTCAGTTTAAACAGATTGCTCAGGAGAGATAAGGGTTACAGACTGAGCTGCTCTTCTGACAGATTTCACTCTGAACAGGACTGAGCAGCCTACAAGGTATGTGAACACACTAAGGCTGCAAAAGAAATATAGATGAGAATTTTTAATTAAAAACCAATTACAAAAATGATTTTTGTAACATAATAGATGCAATTCAATAGAAAAAAATGATGCGATAGGGTCCATAACCTTTAAGGCTTTAAAGTTATTTTGGTGTTCAGTTTACAAGTATTATATCTTCATGTTGCAATGTCTATCTGTTGCATGTGCAGGTGAAATGTATTGTTATAAATTACCAGTCAACTCAATACCTGAACATATAATACATGTATACCCAGGTCTGCCGGATTGGGAGCTATTCTTACCTAGTGGTTCTAGCTTCTTGAGCTGGGTACCCTTTTATTAGATCTATTGGTCTTAATTGAGAATTTGGAAAGGTGTTGTCTTTATGAGAGCAATTGGTAATATCCAGCAGAAATTGTGAGGGCCCCTCAGAAAGACACACATCAACCAGACTTTTATGGTCTAGCTGGTCAATGTGTCAAAAAAAATTCATAGACTGAAAAAACTGTTTTAACTCTCTGTCCCAAATCTCCCGAAACACTGATTTGTTCACATGCAACTTCCCTAGTGGCTACAGTAGATATACTGCTGTACACGGATTGTATACTATTGTGGGTTTGCTGCTAATCTACAAGACTGTGTTATAATGGCAGCTACATTTGTAGTGCTTTTGATCATCACCACCTACAGTAGCGTACATAGAGAAGTAAGGGCCCCATAGCAAGGATCAAACCAGGCCCCCCACACAGGACAGAAGGGTTTCTGCCTAAACCCCGTTCAATGACTCTGCTTTATTTGCTAAAAGTTGTTCCTTTTAGAGGGTAGAGTCCTGACCAAGTTTTCACCCTCAGTAGAAGAGGGGATGATCCCAACTAAGACTGGGCCCCCTCTTGCCCTGGGCCCCATAGCAGTTGCATGGTCTTCTGCTATGGTAGTTACACCCATGACCACCTATATAGCTCAATTTGTACAGGATTCTTGTATCAGACCAGTTTTCCTATCATCACTAAGATATCCAATCACTTTTTGCATAGGTGGAGATCCAACCATCAGGACATGCATGGAAACACAGAAGTGATGCTTCTGGACACCTGCTGTACAGGGAATTGCAGCACAGCGCTATTACCACAATTTTAGAAAATTGGTATTGGGGCTGTAGTTTGACTGTTTGCCAGTAGGAGTCACTGTTATACAACTTTTTTTTTGCATTACACCAATGACCATTTCACCTTGACCTCTCAATGGGTCAGATATACTAAGAATGGCCTTACAAAAATGCCAGTCTTAGTATAAAGTTCATCGACGTAGAATGCGCCAAATTAATTAAGAGGCACAGGCAGTCTGTGTGTTAGATATTCAAATATATTCATATGCACCAAAATTTGCAAAATTTAAAAAAAGTTTTCTAATGCCACAAAAGTGGGGAAAATTAATTGATAAATTGAATTTATAGTGCATTTGCTTTCTATCACCAGAGAACACAACTTTTAAATCACATCCGTGGGAGTGCCGTGGAATTTCTTTAATTTATTTTCTTGGATGTTGGATCACCTCCACAGTCGCTGGCACACCGTTACTTTTTTAAATTGCTGTGCCGCTTTTATTATAATTAGATAGATAGATAGATATTAGATAGATAGATAGATATTACATAGATAGATATTAGATAGATAGATAGATAGATAGATATTACATAGATAGATATTAGATAGATAGATAGATAGATAGATAGATAGATAGATAGATATTACATAGATAGATAGATACATGCCTCCATTTCTAGCCTATTATATCTGTATGTGATCACCATTACAACAGAATGAAAAGTAATACAATTTAGAATATAAATTGCAATTGCTTTCAGTACTGAGTATAGAAAAAAATGGCAATTTAATACTAATAAGCTAAAATATTTCCTGAACAGTTCACTAACAGTTAATTGATGTCATAATTTGATTATATTTTTATATTTAATAACAAAAGAAAAGAAAAAAAATGTTTGTGATAAATCTTATGGTGATAAAGTCTGGGCTGCGATGTAATAATGTTTCTGTCAAAATGGAAATATAATAATTTTTAGTTATTTCATTTTAATACAATTAGGACCCCTTCCCACGTAGCAGATTTTGGTGCAGAGAATTTTCTGTGACATAAAATCAGTTCCGTTCTTTTGAATGGGGTTGTTTTGGAAGAAGCACATGGCTTTCTACAAGCCTTATTCAGGTGAATGGAACTGATCTTCTGCAACAAAATCTGCGGCATGTGAAGGCTCCCTATACCTACTAGTGAAATGTAGATAGATAAATTATAGAGAAATAGATATATTGATACATGGTAGATGGATAAAAAATTTGAATATTGTGCAAAAGTCCATTTATTTCAGTAATGCAGCTTAAAATTAGAATTTTGTGAAAAAGTTCAATATTCTAGGCTCAAAGTGTCACACTCTAGTCAGCTAATTAATCCATACCCCTTGAGCAAAGGGGACCTGAGATTGTGACTTTGGGGTTTCATAAGCTGTAAGCCATAATCATCCAAATTGTAACAAATAAAGGCTTGAAATATCTCGCTTTGCATGTAATGAGTCGATCTCATATATTAGTTTCACCTTTTAAGTTGCATTACTGAAATAAATGAACTTTGCACAATATTCTAATTTTTCAAGTTTCACCTGTAGATAGATAATATGAGATAGATAGATATGTGTAGATAAAGAGACTGCAGCACTAGTCAATGTGAACTCGCGGGTGCAATCCCTCCAGGCTGTAGGTTATTGAGCCCATATAAATCCAATGTTATAGAATGAGGCAGCACTCCAAATCAGTGAAAATGGTGGACCGTTTCTTCACCCCACTTGCAACATGCATCTTCACTGATTTGGAGTGCTGCCTCATTCTATAACATTAGATAGATAGATAGATAGATAGATAGATAGATAGATAGATAGATATGAGATAGATAGATAGATAGATATTAGATAGATATGAGATAGATAATAGATAATAGATAGATAATAGATATGAGATAGATAATAGATAAATAGATAGATAGATTCTTTGTGTAATTTGCAATCATACTGTCATTTTATTACTTTCTATTCCCAGGTGCAGACTGTGAGTAATAAAACCTGTGACTAGAAATCATCCCTGTGTGTGACGTGCACATGCGGATCACATAAGTGCCTCTCAGAAATCCCACATCCAGTTCTATATTGTCACTCGTCACCTACATGTCCTTAGAGTGCACGCAGGAAATCTACTTACTGATCCCTGAGGAGGCAGGGCTGTCTTCTCACTGATGCTCTTAGCGCCTCTTATCAGTGTCTTGTCCTTTCGCGCTCTCTGTCAGTGTGATTTGGTGGAGAGTTTAGTAAGGACAGTGTATAAAAGTGACTTAAGAAAGAGAACAGGAACAATCATTTGCTTCTCCTTTTTCAGATGAGTACCTTCGGAAAAAAGGAAGGAAGGGAGGAGAGAGGAAGTCAACAACCCTATGCTTTCCTGAAAAAAAATAAGGAAACAGCAGATAGACATCTATTTCTTCTATTAAAAAATGGCTTAAGAAGAGAAGAGAGAAGGAATTTCAATGACATTCCAGTCTTGACGGCTGCAGAAGAGCACAGCGGAGCTGACATGACTCTTGTATGGTGGGAATTTTCCCAGGGAATGTCAGTTTTTCCATATAATTAGATCCTTGTGACACAATGACAACACCTTTTGGACCACAGATACATCCTGTACATATTGTCTACCTTATAAAGAGATAATATGGACATTATATTGCAGTACAATTTATTATACCTTTCTAAATTATAACTCACTACACGATATCATCTATATAATAAAAATCAATGTCTGTCTGTCCAGCCTTCATAGGCATCCAGATGCCAGAACCGATGGACACCAAATTTGGCAAATAGGTACATCAGGTGTCTTGGAAGGTTTTCATAAAGGTTTTCAAAAAGTGAATATCTCAAGGACATACCATTCTTGAGATATTCCCAAAAAAGGTATTAGCCAATAGAAGCTCGCAGTTCCTTCACTCCTATCCTAACTGCCATACACATGGTCACATGACCCTTATTAGCCAATAGAAGCTTGCAGATCCTTCAGGCTTGACACAGTTACACAGTTTCAATAACAACTCAGCCATTTCTCTTCACTGCTGTAGGTCACTGTTAAGTGGATGGAATGCTGTGGAGGTCACTGTTAAGAGGTCAGGGTGCTGTGGAGGTCACTGTTAAGTGGATGGAATGCTGTGGAGGTCACTGTTAAGAGGTCAGGGTGCTGTGGAGGTCACTGTTAAGGGGCGGACACGGTGGCAGTCACTGTTGAGGAGGTAGGTCACTGTTAAGAGGGCGGGTCACTGTGGAGGTCATTGTTAAGGAGGCAGGTAGCAGTTAAGGGGACGAGGTGGTGTGGAGGTCTCTGTTAAGGGGGTATAGTCCTGTGGAGGTCATTGTTAGTGGGGTAAAGCACTGTGGAGTTCACTGTTAAGGGGCAGGGCACTGTGGTTGTCATTGTTAAGGGGGTAAAGTGCTATGGAGGTCACTGTTAAGCCGACGGGGCGCTGTGGGGGTCACTGTTGAGATGGTTGGGCACTGTGGAGGTCACAGTTATGGTGGAAGGGTTCTGTGAAGGTCACTGTTAAGCGGCGGGGTACTGTGGAGGTCACTGTGAAGGGGGTGGAGTACCGTGGAGGTCACTGTTAAGGGGGCAGGGTGATGTTGAGGTAATTGTTAAGGGGGTGGGATGCCGTAGAGGTAACTAATAACAGAGCAGGGCACTCTAGAGGTCACTGTTAAGGGGGATGGGGCCTGTGGAGGTTACTGTTCAGGGGGCAGGGGGCTGTGGAGGTCATTGTTAAGTGGGTGTGGTGCTGTGGAGGTCACTGTTAAGGGGGTGGGACCCTGTGGAGGTCACTGTTAGGGTGAAGTGCTGTAGAGGTCACTGTTAAGGGGCAGGGTGGTGTGGAGGTCACTGTTAAGGGGGTGTGGTGCAGTGGAGGTCACTGTTAAGGGGTGGGGTGCTGTCGAGGTCACTGTTAAGGGGGAAGGAGACTGTAGAGGTCACTGTTAAGGGGCAGGGTGGTGTGGAGGTCACTGTTAAGGGGTGGGGTGCTGTCAAGGTCACTGTTAAGGGAGAAGGACACTGTAGAGGTCACAGTTAAGGGGGTGAGGGCACTGTGGCGGTCACTCTTAAAAAGGCAGGATGCTGCAGAGGTCACTGTTAGGTGGCAGGTTGCTGTGGAGGTCACAGTTAAGGCAAAAGGGTGCTGTGGAGGCCACTGTTAAGAAGGTGGGGTGCTGTGGAGGTCACTGTTAAGAAGGTGGGGTGCTGTGCTGTAGAAGTCACTATTAAGTAGGCAGGGCACTGTGGAGGTCACAGTTGAAGGGGCAGAGTGCTGTGGAGGTCACTGTTATGGGGGACAGTTAATAAAATAAACAGCGTGTAACTGCTGGGGTATATAGGGCTATTAATGATGTCCCTATAAAACAAACCCAAATAAACACACAAACAGACCAACATGGAGTGCCCTGGAGGTCACTGTTAAGGGGCAGGGCACAGTTGAGGTCACTGTTAAGGGGGGCGAGGGAACTGTGGAGGTCACTGTTAACAGGGTGGGGCGCTGTGGAGGTCACAGTTAAGGGGGCAGGGTGCTGTGAAAGTCACTGTTAGGGGGTGGGAGCTGCGGAAGTCACTGTTAGAGTCCATTCACACATCCGTGTGTGTTTTGCGAATCCAATAAACACATAGACCAACACTTCAGACTCGGGCAGCGCCGTGTGCTTTTCCAGTATCATATATAACATATCATAGGAATGTATACAGTTACTGTAATAAACTATTTGCACTGAGCTCCCCCTAGTGGTAGCTGCACAAAAATTAAATCTTTTCATGTTGGGAAAAGAAAAAGTACAGCAAAGGCCCCTTCTTCCCCGGGCCCCATAACAGTTACGTGGTCTGCCTCCAATGAAGGTAGGTACACCACTGGTCCTGCGGTCATGTCGCACCAAGAACATAATTTGCAAGGTGTTTGGATGTTCTCTCTATGTTTGCATGCGTTTCTTCTGGTTTCCTCCTACACTCCAGAGACATAGTAATTTATAGGGAGTTTAGATTGTGGGCCAATTGGAGAAAGTGAATAAGGTCTGTGGAATATGTCCGCCCTATATAAGTGAGTAAAATAAATAATACATTAAAAATGAAAGTTATTGCATTTGAAAAAGTGAATGCCGGACAGGTCTGGGGCCATTTATCTCTGGTGAGGAAGCAATAGATGAACCAGACCAAAATCAACAGGGCCGTATTTTACGAAAAATAGTCATATTGAGTGAAGCATGCTTTGGATCATAGATCCGAAGTCAGTGTGGTCAAAAGAGACTTTGGTGAATATAGTCGGACTTTGATTTTTATACTTGAAAACCATTTTAAAATTTAAATCCGAAGTCGGCTTCAGTACCAGGGTATGCACAGTATGCTAGGTGGAGTTTTCTGCCTAGCAGTGAGCCCAGTAACATCACAGGCTAGGGCAGCGCTAATGCCCGCCCATTAGTACCAGTGACATCACTGGGAACACTGCTTGGCAGAAGCCTCTGACTAGCAGTGTAAGGCTACATGCACACGACCGTATGTGTTTTGCGGTCCGCAAATTGCAGATCCGCAAAAAAAAACAACGGATGACATCCGTATGCCATCCGATTTTTTGGGCGGATCCATTGTAACAATGCCTAAAACGGACAAGAATAGGACATGTTCTATTTTTTTTGCGGGGCTACGGAACGGACATACTGATGCGGACAGCACACTGTGTTGTCCTCATTTTTTGCGGACCCATTGAAATGAATGGGTCCGCATCCTATCCGCAAAAAAAAAGGAACGGACACGGAAACAAACAATGTTCGTGTGCATGTAGCCTAAGTTTGTAAACAAAAAATCCCTTGCCCTGCGTGACACAGCATAGGACAAGGGAGAGCATCAGAGCACGAAATTCCCTGATGCACCACTCAGAGGGGCTGGAAGGGTGAAGAAGGGGTTATTTCTGGATTCGGCTCTGAACCCAGACAACCCCTTTAACCACCTCAGCCCCCAGTGCTTAAACACCCTGAAAGACCAGGCCACTTTTTACACTTCTGACCTACACTACTTTCACCGTTTATTGCTCGGTCATGCAACTTACCACCCAAATGAATTTTACCTCCTTTTCTTCTCACTAATAGAGCTTTCATTTGGTGGTATTTCATTGCTGCTGACATTTTTACTTTTTTTGTTATTAATCGAAATTTAACGATTTTTTTGCAAAAAAATGACATTTTTCACTTTCAGATGTAAAATTTTGCAAAAAAAACGACATCCATATAGAAATTTTGCTCTAAATTTATAGTTCTACATGTCTTTGATAAAAAAAAAATGTTTGGGTAAAAAAAAAATGGTTTGGGTAAAAGTTATAGCGTTTACAAACTATGGTACAAAAATGTGAATGTCCGCTTTTTGAAGCAGCTCTGACTTTCTGAGCACCTGTCATGTTTCCTGAGGTTCTACAATGCCCAGACAGTACAAACACCCCACAAATGACCCCATTTCTGAAAGTACACACCCTAAGGTATTCGCTGATGGGCATAGTGAGTTCATAGAACTTTTTATTTTTTGTCACAAGTTAGCGGAAAATGATGATTTATTTTTTTTTTTTTCTTACAAAGTCTCATATTCCACTAACTTGTGACAAAAAATAAAAAGTTCTATGAACTCACTATGCCCATCAGCGAATACCTTGGGGTCTCTTCTTTCCAAAATGGGGTCACTTGTGGGGTAGTTATACTGCCCTGGCATTCTAGGGGCCCAAATGTGTGGTAAAGAGTTTGAAATCAAATTCAGTAAAAAATGACCTGTGAAATCCGAAAGGTGCTCTTTGGAATATGGGCCCCTTTGCCCACCTAGGCTGCAAAAAAGTGTCACACATCTGGTATCCCCGTACTCAGGAGAAGTTGAGGAATGTGTTTTGGGGTGTCTTTTTACATATACCCATGCTGGGTGAGATAAATATCTTGGTCAAATGACAACTTTGTATAAAAAAATGGGAAAAGTTGTCTTTTGCCAAGATATTTCTCTCACCCAGCATGGGTATATATAAAATGACACCCCAAAACACATTCCCCACCTTCTCCTGAGTACGGAGATACCAGATGTGTGACACTTTTTTGCAGCCTAGGTGGGCAAAGGGGCCCATATTCCAAAGAGCACCTTTCGGATTTCACTCATCATTTTTTACAGAATTTGATTTCTAACTCCTTACCACACATTTGGGCCCCTAGAATGCCAGGGCAGTATAACTACCCCACAAGTGACCCCATTTTGGAAAGAAGACACCCCAAGGTATTCCGTGAGGGGCATGGCGAGTTCCTAGAATTTTTTATTTTTTGTCACAAGTTAGTGGAAAATGATGATTTTTTTTTTTTATTTTTTTTTCATACAAAGTCTCATATTCCACTAACTTGTGACAAAAAATAAAAACTTCCATGAACTCACTATGCCCATCAGCGAATACCTTGGGGTCTCTTCTTTCCAAAATGGGGTCACTTGTGGGGTAGTTATACTGCCCTGGCATTCTAGGGGCCCAAATGTGTGGTAAGGAGTTTGAAATCAAATTCTGTAAAAAATGACGAGTGAAATCCGAAAGGTGCTCTTTGGAATATGGGCCCCTTTGCCCACCTAGGCTGCAAAAAAGTGTCACACATCTGGTATCCCCGTACTCAGGAGAAGTTGAGGAATGTGTTTTGGGGTGTCTTTTTACATATACCCATGCTGGGTGAGATAAATATCTTGGTCAAATGACAACTTTGTATAAAAAAATGGGAAAAGTTGTCTTTTGCCAAGATATTTCTCTCACCCAGCATGGGTATATATAAAATGACACCCCAAAACACATTCCCCACCTTCTCCTGAGTACGGAGATACCAGATGTGTGACACTTTTTTGCAGCCTAGGTGGGCAAAGGGGCCCATATTCCAAAGAGCACCTTTCGGATTTCACTCGTCATTTTTTACAGAATTTGATTTCAAACTCCTTACCACACATTTGGGCCCCTAGAATGCCAGGGCAGTATAACTACCCCACAAGTGACCCCATTTTGGAAAGAAGAGACCCCAAGGTATTCGCTGATGGGCATAGTGAGTTCATGGAAATTTTTTTTTTTTGTCACAAGTTAGTGGAATAGGAGACTTTGTATGAAAAAAAAAAAAAAAAAAAAAATCATCATTTTCCACTAACTTGTGACAAAAAATAAAAAATTCTAGGAACTTGCCATGCCCCTCACGGAATACCTTGGGGTGTCTTCTTTCCAAAATGGGGTCACTTGTGGGGCAGTTATACTGCCCTGGCATTTTCCAGGGGCCCTAATGTCTGGTAAGTAGGTAAATGACCTGTGAAATCTGAAAGGTGCTCTTTGGAATGTGGGCCCCTTTGCCCAGCTAGGCTGCAAAAAAGTGTCACACATCTGGTATCTCCGTACTCAGGAGAAGGTAAGGAATGTGTTTTGGGGTGTCATTTTACATATACCCATGCTGGGTGAGAGAAATATCTTGGCAAAAGACAACTTTTCCCATTTCTTTTATACAAAGTTGGCATTTGACCAAGATATTTATCTCACCCAGCATGGGTATATGTAAAATGACACCCCAAAACATATTCCCCAACTTCTGCTGAATACGGAGATACCACATGTGTGACACTTTTTTGCAGCCTAGGTGGGCAAAGGGGCCCAAATTCCTTTTAGGAAGGCATTTTTAGACATTTGGATACCAGACTTCTTCTCACGCTTTGGGGCCCCTAAAATGCCAGGGCAGTATAAATACCCCACATGTGACCCCATTTTGGAAAGAAGACACCCCAAGGTATTCAATGAGGGGCATGGTGAGTTCATTGAAAAAAAAAAATTTTGGCACAAGTTAGCGGAAATTGATTTTTTGGATTTTGTTCTCACAAAGTCTCCCTTTCCGCTAACTTGGGACAAAAATTTCAATCTTTCATGGACTCAATATGCCCCTCAGCGAATACCTTGGGGTGTCTTCTTTCCAAAATGGTGTTATTTGTGGGGTGTTTGTACTGCCCTGGCATTTGAGGGTCTCCGCAATCATTACATGTATGCCCAGCATTAGGAGTTTCTGCTATTCTCCTTATATTGAGCATACGGGTAATGAGATTTTTTTTTTCCGTTCAGCCTCTGGGCTGAAAGAAAAAAATGAACGGCACAGATTTCTTCATTCGCATCGATCAATGTGGATGAAAAAATCTCTGCCAAAAAAAGAAAAAGGAGGGGAAAGGCGTCTGCCAGGACATAGGAGCTCCGCCCAACATCCATACCCACTTCAGCTCGTATTCCCTGGCAAACCAGATTTCTCCATTCACATCAATCGATGTGGATGAATAAATCATTGCCGGGATTTTTTTTTTTTATATATACAAAGTGTTTGCCAAAGTATATGAACACCGCCACCTCCTCAGCTCATATGCCTCGGCAAACATATCTTTTACTGCAGAGGAGAAATCTCGTCTTGCAGCGCCGCATACACCGACTTGCGTGTAATCTGACAGCAGCACAATGCTTCTGTCCGAATGCACATCAGTGCTGCAGCTGGTCGATCGGTTGGTCCACCTGGAAGGTAAAAAAAACAAAACAAAAAAGAAAAAACCAGGCCGCAAAGCAATAACTTTATTAACTTTAGAACAGAACATATTAACTTTTTTAAACTTTTTTAACTTTTTTACTTACCGGTAATTTTTTTTTTGTTTAGTTTTTTTTACCTTTATAGAACAAACCTCTCCTTCCCCATGGGACAATGTGCAAAGCGCAAATCGCCCAAAGATGTGGCGAAGTACGTTATGCACTTTATCCCAGGTGAAAGGAGAGGTTTGCAGCAGCTGAGAGTAAAAGGGCCCTAATAGCCCTGTGTGCCTGTCCTGTGAGATGCAATCCCTATGCTAGGTGTACCTGTGTGTGGTACTTCCGGAAACACTCTCCATAGCATAGGGCAGGGTGGTCAGCACAGTCAGGACAGAAATAGCGGGTGTCACGCCTTATTCCACTCCTGCTACAGACACGACATCTTTTTCGGGGTGACGGTTGGGTTGAGGTACCAGGAACGACACTGGGGAAATGTCGCTCGTGTAGACGGCTAACTACACTGGGGGATGGGGCCACGGAACCTCCTGGGTAAAGGAGGTTCTCGATGATCTCTTCCTGGAATTTGAGGAAAGATCGTGTTCTCCCAGCCTTACTGTAGAGAACAAAACTATTGTACAGCGCCAATTGAATTAAATATACAGACACCTTCTTATACCAGCGTCTGGTTCTGCGGGAAACTAAATACGGAGACAACATCTGGTCATTGAAGTCCACCCCTCCCATGAGCGCATTATAGTCGTGGACACAGAGGGGCTTTTCAATGACACGGGTTGCTCGCTCAATTTGGATTGTCGTGTCTGCGTGAATGGAGGAGAGCATGTAAACGTCACGCTTGTCTCTCCATTTCACCGCGAGCAGTTCTTCGTTACACAAGGCAGCCCTCTCCCCCCTTGCAAGACGGGTGGTTACAAGCCGTTGGGGGAAGCCCACGCGACTAGTTCGCGCGGTGCCACAGGCGCAAATCCGTTCTAGAAACAAATGCCTAAAGAGGGCCACACTTGTGTAAAAATTGTCCACATAAAGATGGTACCCCTTGCCGAATAAGGGTGACACCAAGTCCCAGACTGTCTTCCCACTGCTCCCCAGGTAGTCAGGGCAACCGACCGGCTCCAGGGTCTGATCTTTTCCCTCATAGACACGAAATTTGTGGGTATAGCCTGTGGCCCTTTCACAGAGCTTATACAATTTGACCCCATACCGGGCACGCTTGCTTGGGATGTACTGTTTGAAGCCAAGGCGCCCGGTAAAATGTATTAGGGACTCGTCTACGCAGATGTTTTGCTCGGGGGTATACAAATCTGCAAATTTCTGGTTGAAATGGTCTATGAGGGGCCGAATTTTGTGGAGCCGGTCAAAAGCTGGGTGGCCTCTGGGACGGGAGGTGGTGTTGTCGCTAAAATGCAGGAAACGGAGGATGGCCTCAAATCGTGCCCTGGACATAGCAGCAGAGAACATGGGCATGTGATGAATCGGGTGCGTTGACCAATATGACCGCAATTCATGCTTTTTTGTCAGGCCCATGTTGAGGAGAAGGCCCAAAAAAAAGCAAAAAAATTTTAATTTCGGAAACTTGGACTGGTTTCCACCGGAAAGGCTGGGCATAAAAGCTTCCCGGGTTGGCGGATATAAATTGTGTGGCATACTGGTTGGTCTCTGCCACGACTAAGTCCAAGAGCTCCGCAGTCAAGAACAGCTCAAAAAATCCCAGGGCCGAACCAATTTGAGCCGTCTCAACCCGAACTCCAGACTGGGCGGTAAAAGGGGGAACTACAGGTGCGGCTGAAGTTGGTGACTGCCAATCAGGGTTTGCCAGCACCTCAGGGATTCTAGGGGCTCTACGGGCCTGTCTGTGCGGTGGCTGCGACGGGGTAACTAGTGCACGTGCCACCGTACCAGCTTCAACTGCCCTTCTGGTGCTCGCCACGTCACCATGTTGTACGGCAGTGCTGGTACTAGGTCCAGGGAGGGCTGCGCTGCTGGTGTATGCCTCACCACGTGATCCGGCAGCGACAGCCCCACTCTGCTGCTCTTGAAGCGGATCCTGCATAACCTGTGGTCTAGCGACATGGGGCCGGGTACGCCTGGTGCTGCCAGGGACCTCCACCTCCTCGTCCGAACTTTGGGTCAGAGAGCCACTGCTTTCTACAGGTTCATATTCTGACCCGCTAGATTCGTCAGATGAGGGTTCCCACTCCTCATCCGACTGGGTCAGAATCCTGTAGGCCTCTTCAGAAGAATACCCCCTGTTTGACATTTTGGACTACTAAATTTAGGGGTATTCCCTGAGACTACCCAAGAAAAAAAGCAAGCCTGTCTTACAAAGGGGAGGCTAGCGAAGTACCGGAGGCCGCTGCGGTTGATAAAAAATATCAAAACAGATTTTTTTATCGCCGCAGTGCGTGTAAAATGAATGTGCAGTGATCAAAAAATATATATTTTTTGTCACTGCGGTGGGGCGGGCGTGGGTGAACGCACGTGTGGGCGACCGATCAGGCCTGATCGGGCAAACACTGCGTTTTGGGTGGAGGGCGAACTAAAGTGACACTAATACTATTATAGATCTGACCGTGATCAGTTTTGATCACTTACAGATACTATAAAAGTACAAATGCTGATTAGCGATACGCTATTCAGCGAATAAAAGTGACTGCGGTGCGGTGGGGTGGGCGCTAACTGACGCTAACTACCTAACCAAGGGGCCTAAACTATCCCTAAAACCTAACAGCCAATACTAGTGAAAAAAAAAAAGTGACAGTTTACACTGATCACTTTTTTTCCTTTCACTGGTGATTGACAGGGGCGATCGAAGGGGTGATCAAAGGGTTAATTGGGGTGCAGGGGGGTGATCAGGGGCTACAGTGAAGTGTTTGGTGTACTCACAGTGATCTCTGCTGGATCCAACCGACGAAAAGGACCAGCAGAGGAGCAGAGAAGCCATATAACAGATCATATTTACTAATATGATCTGTTATATGGCTTGTGATTGGATTTTTTAAAAATCGCCAGCCTGCCAGCCAATGATCGTTGCTGGCAGGCTGGTGACGAACTTGTTCTTTAACTTTTGCCGGCCCGCGATGCGCATGCGCGGGCCGGCTTGGAGCGAAATCTCGCGTCTCGCGGGATGACGCGTATATGCGTGACTGTGCGCAGCGCTGCCACCTCCGGAACGCGAATCTGCGTTAGGCGGTCCGGAGGTGGTTAATGTATTGTTGCAAAATGATGACTGCCATTTTACTTTGATTTTTCCGGTGTTTCTCAGAAAATGTCTTTGTGATAAATATGCATTATTTCTAACTTTAAATAAAATCGATGCATAGAATAAAAATTGAAAAAGCCTGAATATTTTATTCTTTGGTTTCTGGAATGCTCAGTGTGTGAACCAGATGGTCTAGTGGCATGTAATCTATCTAAATGACTCCACAAAATCCATAGTTGGTACCCTATAATCAATGACACCAGCCAGGGGCTGACATATAATGTGCTACCTTGTAGATAAAGGGGGGACGGGGTCACTGTCACCTTAAAAGCAGCTTGTCATTGTCTATTGGATTGCATGTAAGAAACTGAAAAAATTAGTTTATTAGAGAGATAGAAGGGGGTGCTACACATTTGAGTCACATTATTATGACCACTTCCTACTGTCGAGGTCGGCAGCGTGTAGCTTATGAAGGAAGTCACGTGTTGTGAGCTGGCATGGTGGGTATATAAGGTGTGTGATAGGCTGTCTGCACACATATCCCTCATTGCTGTCGTGGGTTGCAAAAAGGGATGATTTTTGTCTTTCAAGGATGGCAGCATTCTGAGACTGCAGAGTTTGTGAACTGTTCTCGTGCTGTGGTGAAATTGTATTGTGAGTGGACAAATGGCACCACTGTGAAGCGAAATGTAAACTGTAGAGCACCACGTGCTACTAATGTGTGAGAGGTGAACGTTGGCTATGAAAGGGTGCCAGGATGAACCAGCAAAAACAATGGAGCAGCTCCCGCCAAAATGAACCAGAGGGCTACCAGGCGTATCTAAAACAACTGTTTAGTGAACCCTACTGTGTATGGGCCTCCAAAGCAGACGGGCAGTCATTGCACCTCTGCTAACAAAGTTTCATCGAGAGAGAAGGCTTCAATTTTCACTGTGACATCAGAATTGGACTTCCTCTGATTGGAAAAGGGTTGTCTTCCCCAATGAGTCATGTTTTCTGCTTCATAGAATGGAAAGACATTGGAGTGTCAGACGAGAAACATCAGAACAAACACCCTGCAACTATTGGTGGAAGAACACAAGCTGGTGGTGGCAGCGTTATGGTCTGGGTAATGTTTTCGTGGCATTCCCTGGTCCCACTCATCTATGTGGAAGGCACTCTTAACTGATTTGGGTATGAATTCATCCTTGCAGATTACGTCCACCTATACATGCTGATTGTCTTCCCTGGGGTGGATGGGATCTTTTCAGCAAGACAATGCAACATGTCACATGGCTAGAAATGTCCGAGATTGGTTGGAAGAGCATGACCAAGACTGCCAAGTACTACCCTGGCCCCTAATTCACCAGAGATGACCATCTGTGGGACCTCGTCGATTATCATGTTTGCTCTGTGGATCATCCCCCATGCACCCTCCAGCAGCTCTGTGATGCAGTCAGCATGGCTCAGATACCTGTGACAACCTACCAGGACCTTCCAGAGTCACTCCCAGCCCATCTAGCTGCTGTCCATGCTGCACATAGCGGTTACTCTGAATATTAGATGGTGGTCATAATAATGTGACTCTACTGTGTATATACTGAGCTATGTGAGATTAAAGAACCACTCCCATGGTTGTTGTTTCCCGATTTGCATTTCAAATAGATATTAAACCTCTGCAATGGGCAGCCTCACCCCAGGGCCCTCTATTTTGTGCACGTCCTAGGTGTAGGAATTGCTGAGTGGTATAGTGCGGCCTAAAATGGCTCTTTATGTGTGTCACGGTGCTCCTACCTGGATACGGCTGGACCCCAGGCTTTGGCTCCAAGGCAATAAATAGGGGAAATAATTGAGGGATAAAAGAATAACTTGAGTCCAGACCTTGAGATGAAGTTCAATGGCAACTTTACTTTGCATAAACGTTCTCCAGAACGGCTTACAGGCTTTGTCTTGGTTCCAACAGGCTTTAGCATGAAACTGGCAGGCAAACTCCACTCTGCTATATCTGTTTCTCTCTGAATCTGCTGTACTGACAGGCTGGCTGTATAACTCAGCCTCTTCTGTATGCTGCACTTCACTTTGTAGTCTGACTCTAGGTTATGCCAGGGATCTTTCCTCCTGGCTCCTGAGGTTTCAAGCTTTGGCCTCCATGGCCAGCAGAGCTTAAGGTGCTGATACTGGCACATGGGGGGAGAGAGGCACCTGATACTGGCACATGGGGGGAGGCATCTGATACTGGCACATGGGGAGGGAGAGGGGTTGGCACCTGATACTGGCACCTGGGAGGGAGGGGGGATTGGCACCTGATACTGGCACATGGGGGGGAGAGAGGCACCTGATACTGGCACATGGGGGGAGGCACCTGATACTGGCACCTGGGGGGGAGAGAGGCACCTGATAGTGGCACATGGGGGGGAGAAGGGTTGGCACCTGATACTGGCACCTGGGGGGGGGGTTTGGCACCTGATACTGGCACATGGGGGGGGAGAGAGGCACCTGATACTGGCACATGGGGGGGGGAAGGGTTGGCACCTGATACTGGCACCTGGGGGGGAGGGGGGTTTGGCACCTGATACTGGCACATGGGGGGGGGCAGAGGCACCTGATACTGGCACATGGGGGGAGGCACCTGATACTGGCACATGGGGGGGGAGAGGCACCTGATACTGGCACATGGGGGGGAGAGGGGTTGGCACCTGATACTGGCACCTGGGGGGGGGGTTTGGCACCTGATACTGGCACATGGGGGGGGGGTAAGAGAGGCACCTGATACTGGCACATGGGGGGAGGCACCTGAATGTCACGGATGGTGTACAGGAAACAAGACAATACCATATAAACAATGTCTCTCTGGATCCACAACTAAGGAACAAAGGGAGACCCCTGCAATAGACCTGCCGCTCTCCCTCACTGCTCAGCCTATGCGAACACCCCAAAGGTGGATGGCCGCATATCCACGTTCCTCGGCTATCTATTACCTGAAGACCCTACAATAGTGAAGGGACACGACCACTGGCTCCCTACACTGACACGGAGGGAGTCAGGGTCACCTGGATCCAGAAAAGACAAAATCATAAATACATAAACAGCACTTATCTTGCAGACGACTGACGACTGAGGACTGGGAACTGGGAACAGCATGCACACACACTCCAGGAAGTTGTATCAGCCGCACACTACTGCATTATGGGGAGGAACTTAAAGGGTAGCAATCAGTCCAACTGCATGACAGCGGAGATAGACTAACGAGATGAGAAACTAAACCAAAACAAAGAAATTCAAGGAGGAGGATCTGAGAAGCTCCTGTGAGCGCTTCTCAGCTGTCTGGCTGTGACAGTACCCCTCCCTCTAGGAGTGGACTCCGGACACTCAGAGCCCACCTTTTCAGGATGGGACCTATGGAAAGCCCTGATGAGACGAGAGGCCTTAATGTCCGTCACTGGGACCCACATCCTCTCCTCAGGACCATAACCCTCCCAATGAACGAGGTACTGGAGGGAACCGCGGACAAGACGAGAATCCACAATCCTAGAGACCTGAAATTCAAGATTTCCATCAACCATAATCGGAGGAGGAGGCAAAGGCGAGGGTACAATAGGTTGAACATAAGGTTTCAATAAAGACTTATGAAAAACATTATGGATCTTCAAAGTCTGAGGAAGATCAAGACGGTAGGCAACAGGATTGAGGACAGACAGGATCTTGTAAGGCCCAATAAACCTAGGACCCAACTTCCAGGAGGGAACCTTCAATTTGATATTCTTGGTAGACAACCACACCAGATCACCAACATTCAGGTCCGGACCAGGCACACGTCTCTTATCTGCCACACGCTTATATCTCTCACTCATGCTCTTTAGATTATCCTGAATCTTTTGCCAAATAGATGACAAAGACGAGGAGAATCTGTCCTCATCAGGCAAACCAGAAGAGCCCTCTCCCGAGAAAGTCCCAAACTGCGGATGGAACCCATATGCACCAAAAAATGGTGACTTATCAGAGGACTCCTGACGACGGTTATTTAAAGCAAACTCAGCAAGGGACAAAAAAGAACACCAATCCTCCTGATTCTCCGCCACAAAACAGCGCAGATATGTCTCCAGATTCTGATTGACGCGCTCTGTCTGGCCATTCGACTGCGGATGGAAAGCAGAAGAGAATGACAACCGAACCCCCAAGCGAGAACAGAAAGCCTTCGAGAATCTGGAAACAAACTGCGTGCCCCTATCAGAGACTATGTCTGAAGGAATCCCATGCAATTTGACAATGTGGTCAATAAATGCCTGCGCCAGCGTCTTAGCATTGGGCAAACCAGGAAAAGGGATAAAATGCACCATTTTGCTAAAACGGTCCACCACCACCAGAATCACAGACTTCCCCGAGGAACGAGGCAAGTCCGTTATGAAGTCCATGGACAGATGTGTCCAAGGACAGGAAGGAATGGGCAAAGGAAGGAGAGGACCTGATGGCTGTGAATGAGGGACCTTGGCACGAGCGCAAGTCTCGCAAGCTGCCACAAAACCCTCAACCGACTTACGAAGCGCAGGCCACCAGAATCTCCGAGCGATGAGATCCAGTGTGGCTCTTGCCCCCGGGTGCCCAGCAAGGACCGTGTCGTGGTGTTCTTTAAAGATCTTGTGTCTCAAAGCGAGAGGCACAAACAACCTCCCAGGAGGACAAAGATCAGGAGCTTCTGACTGGGCTGCCTGCACCTCTGCCTCCAATTCAGGAAAAAGAGCAGAGACCACCACACCTTCAGCCAAAATGGGACCCGGGTCTTCAAAATTCCCACCTCCCGGAAAACAACGTGACAGGGCATCTGCCTTCACATTCTTAACCCCAGGGCGGAACGTAACAACAAAATTAAACCTTGAAAAGAACAAAGACCATCTGGCCTGTCTCGGGTTCAGACGCTTGGCTGACTCCAAGTAGGCTAGATTTTTATGGTCAGTAAACACGGTAATAGGGTGTCTGGCTCCCTCTAGCCAATGGCGCCATTCCTCAAAAGCCAACTTGATGGCCAACAATTCCCTATCTCCCACATCATAATTTCTCTCTGCGGAGGAGAGTTTCTTTGAGAAAAAGGCACACGGTTGCCATTTGGCAGGAGAGGAACCCTGAGACAAGACCGCACCCACCCCTACCTCAGAAGCATCAAACTCAACTATGAAGGGTAACGAAATATCAGGTTGTACTAGGATGGGAGCGGAAGCAAAACTCTCCTTGATATTAGAAAAGGCCTTACGCGCCTCTACTGACCAGGAAGAAAAATCTACCCCCTTTCTGGTCATATCAGTGAGTGGTTTAACAACAGAGGAATAATTCAAAATAAATTTCCTGTAATAATTGGCAAAGCCCAAAAAACGCATCAGCGCCTTCTGATTCTCAGGAAGCTCCCACTCAAGCACAGCGCGGACCTTCTCGGGGTCCATGCGAAAACCAGAAGCGGAGACAAGAAACCCCAGAAATTGGATTTCTGGAACCGCAAACACACATTTTTCCAGTTTCGCGTATAATTTATTCTCCCGCAGGATGAGCAAGACCTGACGTAAGTGTTCCTTATGAGTCTTGAAATCAGGAGAAAAAATCAAAATGTCATCCAAATACACTAATACAAATTTTCCCATTAAATGATAAAAAATGCTGTTGACGAAATGCTGAAAAACGGCTGGGGCATTCATCAAACCAAAAGGCATAACCAAATTCTCAAAATGGCCCTCAGGGGTATTGAAAGCCGTCTTCCATTCGTCTCCTTCTCTGACCCTAACCAGGTTGTATGCCCCTCTTAGGTCTAATTTGGAAAAGACTTTAGCCCCAACAACCTGGTTAAACAGGTCCGGGATCAGAGGAAGCGGATAAGGATCACGAATAGTGATACTGTTCAGCTCCCTGAAATCCAGACAAGGTCTTAAAGAACCATCTTTTTTCTTAACAAAGAAAAAACCAGCGGCAACAGGTGACTTCGAGGGTCGTATGTGTCCTTTTCTCAGACTCTCAGAGATATAAGCCCGCATAGCGACCCTCTCAGGTTGGGAGAGATTGTATAAACGAGATTTAGGCAGCTTGGCGCCTGGGATGAGATTAATAGGGCAATCATACTCCCTGTGCGGGGGCAAATCCTGAACTCCACTCTCAGAGAAGACATCCGAAAATTCAGAGAGGAAAGGTGGTACAGTCTTAGTAGAAACCTCAGAAACAGATGTCATGAGGCAATTCTCTCTGCAAAAGTCACTCCAACCATTTATTTGCCTCGCTTGCCAATCAATGGTGGGGTTATGTTTAGTGAGCCAGGGTAGCCCCAACACTAGAGGAGTAGGCAAACCGCTAAGGACGAAACATGACACATCCTCAACATGAGCATCACTCACAATTAAACGGATATTGTGAACTATGCCCTTTAATGATTTCTGAGAAAGTGGAGCTGAATCAATAGCAAAAACAGGAATATCCTTTCCCAAAGTGCATACCTGGAAACCATGAGTTATTGCAAATTGATTATCAATGAGGTTGACAGCTGCTCCGCTATCCACAAAAATCTCACAAAAAATGCTCTTGCTCTCTAGCGCCACCCTAGCAGGCAGGACAAAACGGGAACTACAAGCAAACGGAAAACCTTCAATTTCCGCCTCAACCCTGCCAATAGTAACAGACGGAACATTTTTAAAAGATTTTTTCCTTTTTGTCTCTTTATTACTCCCAGAAAACTGCCTGAATCTCCTAGAGGGACAAACATTTGCCAGATGATTTATACCTCCACAACAAAAACAAACCCTCCCCTGCGGGCTGAATCTTCTATTGTCAGAGGCAATCAACCCCAGCTGCATGGACTCCTGCTCAGAAGGGGCTGACAGCGACTGAGACCCCTGTGCACAGAATGAGACCGCTGCACTGTCCCGGGACTGAGTATGACAGGAAGGAGAGATCTCTCCTCTCTCTCTAAGACGCCTGTCAATACGAACAGCCTGAGACATAGCAGAATCCAAGGAGGTAGGTCTTTCATGAAAGGCAAATGCATCTTTCAATCCCTCTGAAAGACCATAGCAAAATTGACTTCGGAGTGCAGCATCATTCCAACCCGTATCTGCTGCCCATCTCCGAAATTCTGAGCAGTATATCTCTGCGGACTGTTTACCCTGGCATAACAGACGTAGTCTAGACTCAGCCAGAGCAATACGATCCGGATCATCATATATCTGACCCAGGGCTAAAAAGAATTCATCCACTGAACGAAGGGGCCGTGCCCCCTCCGGCAGCGAAAAGGCCCAGGACTGAGCGTTACCCCTGAGCAGCGATATAATGATCCCCACCCTCCGTTCTTCATCACCAGAAGAATGGGGAAGAAGGCGAAAATGGAGTTTGCAAGCCTCTCTAAAACGCACAAAATTCTCACTACCCCCGGAGAACGTATCCAGGAGCGAGATCTTAGGCTCAGCACAAACTCCATGAACGCAAGCTGAACCGGTCACTTGAAACTGAGAAAAAGTCTTACGGAGATCAGCTACCTCCAAAGAAAGACCCTGAAAGCGTTCAGCCAAAAGTGAAACCGGATCCATGCTTGAGACGGTTTTGGCGGCTGATAATGTCACGGATGGTGTACAGGAAACAAGACAATACCATATAAACAATGTCTCTCTGGATCCACAACTAAGGAACAAAGGGAGACCCCTGCAATAGACCTGCCGCTCTCCCTCACTGCTCAGCCTATGCGAACACCCCAAAGGTGGATGGCCGCATATCCACGTTCCTCGGCTATCTATTACCTGAAGACCCTACAATAGTGAAGGGACACGAACACCGGCTCCCTACACTGACACGGAGGGAGTCAGGGTCACCTGGATCCAGAAAAGACAAAATCATAAATACATAAACAGCACTTATCTTGCAGACGACTGACGACTGAGGACTGGGAACTGGGAACTGGGAACAGCATGCACACACACTCCAGGAAGTTGTATCAGCCGCACACTACTGCATTATGGGGAGGAACTTAAAGGGTAGCAATCAGTCCAACTGCATGACAGCTGAGATAGACTAACGAGATGAGAAACTAAACCAAAACAAAGAAATTCAAGGAGGAGGATCTGAGAAGCTCCTGTGAGCGCTTCTCAGCTGTCTGGCTGTGACACTGATACTGGCACCTGGGGGGGAGGGGGGGATGGCACCTGATACTGGCACATGGGGGGGGAGAGAGGCACCTGATACTGGCACATGGGGGGGAGAGGGGTTGGCACCTGATACTGGCACCTGGGGGGGGAGGGGGGGTTGGCACCTGATACTGGCACATGGGGGGGAGAGAGGCACCTGATACTGGCACATGGGGGGGCACCTGATACTGGCACCTGGGGGGGGGGGGGGGGTGGCACCTGATACTGGCACATGGGGGGGGGAGGCACCTGATACTGGCACATGGGGGGGAGAGGGGTTGGCACCTGATACTGGCACCTGGGGGGGAGGGGGGGTTGGCACCTGATACTGGCACATGGGGGGGGAGGGAGAGAGGCACTTGATACTGGCACTTTTTTTGTGGGGGGGGGAGATGGCACTATGATACTGGGACATGTGGGGAGGAGGAGAGAGGCACTTTGGGGGGCATTATGGGGGGACACTAGGCCGGCAGCCTATCAGAGGCCGGACACTGAGGGGCATCTACTGGGGCACTATATATGGGGCATTTTATACTGGTACATTATGGGGGGCACTAGCAGGAAGGGGGGAGAGGAGCACTATGGAGGCATTTACTGGGGGCACTATATAGGGGTATTTTATACTGGGACATTATGGGGGCACTATGGGGACATTAGCTCAACTGGGGGCATTACAAGGGGGTATTTTTGCACTGTCACATTATAAGGAGAATTATTACTACTGGGGGGGGCATTATGGTGGGCTTTATTACTCCCCCATGGTATGACCCCCTAGTAGCAGCACCAGCCTCTCCCTGCTCTGCTATCCCTCTGCCCCTTCTCCAAATCCTTATTATAAAATCTTTCTCATTAGGATAAAGCACAACATCAGCTCCGCTGAGCCCCCGGCCAAGTGTTGAAGTGGTGTCCGAGATCCCCAAGGGCCAAGTAACTGTAAGTTTTCATGTGAAATATGTTTATGTTATACACATATAGCATCCACTGTGCCACGCAATATACAGTATACCTCTACACTGTGCCACACAATATACAGTATACCTCTACACTGTGCCACATAATATACAGTATACCTCTACACTGTGCCACACAATATACAGTATACCTCTACACTGTGCCACACAATATACAGTATACCGCTACTCTGTGCCAAAGGAGTGGGGTTTACACAGGAGGAGGAAGGTGCGAAGCGCGCTGGGGGGGGCCCTTACAAATATTTGCTGTGGGGCCCAGTCACTTCTAGTTACGCCCCTGGGGAGGGGTATACACGTATATATGTATATATATATGTATGTATATATACAGTGGTGGAAATAATTATTTGACCCCTCACTGATTTTGTAAGTTTGTCCAATGACAAAGAAATGAAAAGTCTCAGAACAGTATCATTTCAATGGTAGGTTTATTGTAACAGTGGCAGATAGCACATCAAAAGGAAAATCGAAAAAATAACTTTAAATAAAAGATAGCAACTGATTTGCATTTCATTGAGTGAAATAAGTATTTGAACCCCTACCAACCATTAAGAGTTCTGGCTCCCACAGAGTGGTTAGACACTTCTACTCAATTAGTCACCCTCATTAAGGACACCTGTCTTAACTAGTCACCTGTATAAAAGACACCTGTCCACAGAATCAATCAATCAAGCAGACTCCAAACTCTCCAACATGGGAAAGACCAAAGAGCTGTCCAAGGATGTCAGAGACAAAATTGTAGACCTGCACAAGGCTGGAATGGGCTACAAAACCATTAGCAAGAAGCTGGGAGAGAAGGTGACAACTGTTGGTGCGATTGTTCGAAAATGGAAGGAGCACAAAATGACCATCAATCGACCTCGCTCTGGGGCTCCACGCAAGATCTCACCTCGTGGGGTGTCAATGGTTCTGAGAAAGGTGAAAAAGCATCCTAGAACTACACGGGAGGAGTTAGTTAATGACCTCAAATTAGCAGGGACCACAGTCACCAAGAAAACCATTGGAAACACATTACACCGCAATGGATTAAAATCCTGCAGGGCTCGCAAGGTCCCCCTGCTCAGGAAGGCACATGTGCAGGCCCGTCTGAAGTTTGCCAATGAACACCTGAATGATTCAGAGAGTGACTGGGAGAAGGTGCTGTGGTCTGATGAGACCAAAATAGAGCTCTTTGGCATTAACTCAACTCGCTGTGTTTGGAGGAAGAAAAATGCTGCCTATGACCCCCAAAACACCGTCCCCACCGTCAAGCATGGGGGTGGAAACATTTTGCTTTGGGGGTGTTTTTCTGCTAAGGGCACAGGACAACTTATTCGCATAAACGGGAAAATGGACGGAGCCATGTATCGTGAAATCCTGAGCGACAACCTCCTTCCCTCTGCCAGGAAACTGAAAATGGGTCGTGGATGGGTGTTCCAGCACGACAATGACCCAAAACATACAGCAAAGGCAACAAAGGAGTGGCTCAAGAAGAAGCACATTAAGGTCATGGAGTGGCCTAGTCAGTCTCCGGACCTTAATCCAATCGAAAACCTATGGAGGGAGCTCAAGCTCAGAGTTGCACAGAGACAGCCTCGAAACCTTAGGGATTTAGAGATGATCTGCAAAGAGGAGTGGACCAACATTCCTCCTAAAATGTGCGCAAACTTGGTCATCAATTACAAGAAACGTTTGACCTCTGTGCTTGCAAACAAGGGTTTTTCCACCAAGTATTAAGTCTTTTTTTGTTAGAGGGTTCAAATACTTATTTCACTCAATGAAATGCAAATCAGTTGCTATCTTTTATTTAAAGTTATTTTTTCGATTTTCCTTTTGATGTGCTATCTGCCACTGTTACAATAAACCTACCATTGAAATGATACTGTTCTGAGACTTTTCATTTCTTTGTCATTGGACAAACTTACAAAATCAGTGAGGGGTCAAATAATTATTTCCGCCACTGTATATATGTGTGTGTGCTCAGCCACTCATAGATACACTTGTAGACGTTCAGTGATACAGTTGTACCTGCCCATATACATGGCTGAGCTAAATCAGACATAGATTACCAAATTTTTCTTACATGACAGACCCTTCATACAGTACACGATGAGATGTAGTCAATTACCCACTATATATGTGGCATTATACCTTATATATTACCTCCAACATTCAGATGGCATACATATACGCTAACACGGTTGTACCCTAGGATGACACACCATGTGGGTCTTCCTAACTACAAGTATCTAATACATACTAGACCATATATATTCATCACCATAACTCTCTGCTCTATAAGCTCTCATAGTCCTGACCTTGATCCACTCGGGATCCCTTTACACAACTCCCCCCCATGATATTTACGAATACTTTATTTTATTGTGCCTATTTTCCGATATATCCAGCTATGAATTGGACCATCACGTGTATATATAGAATAACAAAAATTTCTTGACAAATACTTTTAATAGTAATTTTCATTCCAACTCAATTTTGTACTACATATTGTTACAGATAAATAATGTGACCGCTGATGAAGGTCTGAGATGACCGAAACGTCCGGTCTAGACGTTCTGTTTGTACATTGAAGAAGTATTGGGCAATTGGATTGATGAAATTACTGCGAAACTAAAAATAAATAATCTTGATTGCAACACTAAAAATCTGTGTGCCTCAATTTCGCTAAACATATATTGGCTGTTCTCAGCCCTTGATTGGCACCAGAACCATCCTAACTGAGTGCGGTTCTCCACTTCACTATATATTGTACTTCATGACACTGGTAAAATGAAGTAAAAAAAATTCATTTTTATTTATAAAAAAAAAAAAAATTACCAAAAATTTAAAAAAATTGCAAATTTCCAAGTTTCAATTTTTCTACTTCTATAATACATGGTAATACCAGCAAAAATAGTCATTACTTTACATTCCCCATATGTCTACTTCATGTTTGGATCATTTTGGGAATGATATTTTATTTTTTGGGGATGTTACAAGGCTTAGAAGTTTAGAAGCAAATCTTGAAATTTTTCAGAAATTTTCAAAACCCCAATTTTTAGGGACCAGTTCAGGTCTGAAGTCACTTTGTGAGGCTTACATAATAGAAACCACCCAAAAATGACCCCATTCTATAAACTACACCCCTTAAGGTATTCAAAACTGATTTTACAAACTTTGTTAACCCTTTAGGTGTTCCACAAGAATTAATGGAAAATAGAGATACAATTTCAAAATGTCACTTTTTTGGCAGATTTTCCATTTTAATCATTTTTTTTCCAGTTACAAAGCAAGGGTTAACAGCCTAACCAAACTCAATATTTATGGCCCTGATTTTGTAGTTTACAGAAACACCCCATATGTAGTTGTAAACTACTGTACGGGCACACGGCAGGGCACAGAAGGAAAGGAATGCCATACGGTTTTTGGAAGGCAGATTTTGCTGGACTGTTTTTTTTGACACCATGTCCCATTTGAAGCCCCCCTGATGCACCCATAGAATAGAAACGCCATAAAAGTGACCCCATCTAAGAAACTACACCCCTCAAGGTATTCAAAACTGATTTTACAAATGTCGTTAACCCTTTAGGTGTTCCACAAGAATTAATGGAAAATAGAGATACAATTTCAAAATTTCACTTTTTTGGCAGATTTTCCATTTTAATATTTTTTTTAACTTTTACAAAGCAAGGGTTAACAGCCAAACAAAACTCAATTTTTATGGCTCTGATTCTGTAGTTTACAGAAACACCCCATATGTGGTCGTAAACTGCTGTACGGGCACACGGCAGGGCGCAGAAGGAAAGGAATGCCATACGGTTTTTGGAAGGCAGATTTTGCTGGACTGTTTTTTTTTACATCATGTCCCATTTGAAGCCCCCCTGATGCAACCCTAGAGTAGAAACTCCATAAAAGTGACCCAATCTAAGAAACTACACCCCTCAACGTATTCAAAACAGATTTTACAAACATCGTTAACCCTTTAGGTGTTCCACAAGAGTTATTGGCAAATGGAGATGAAATTTCAGAATTTCAATTTTTGGGCAAATTTTCCATTTTAATCCATTTTCCCCAGTAACAAAGCAAGGGTTACCAGCCAAACAAAACTCAATATTTATGGCCCTGATTCTGTAGTTTACAGAAACACCCCATATGTGGTCTTAAACACCTGTACGGGCACACGGCAGGGCGCAAAAGGAAAGGAATGCCATACGGTTTTTGGAAGGCAGATTTTGCTGGACAGTTTTTTTGACACCATGTCCCATTTGAAGCCCCCCTGACGCACCCCTAGAGTAGAAACTCCAGAAAAATGGCCCCATTTTAGAAACTACGGGATAGGGTGGCAGTATTGTTGGTACTAGTTTAGGGTACATATAATTTTTGGTTGCTCTGTATTACACTTTTTGTGAGGCAAGATAACAAGAAATAGCTGTTTTAGCACCGTTTTTATTTTTTGTTATTTACAACATTCATCTGACAGGTTAGATCATGTGATATTTTTATAGACCAGGTTGTCACGGATGCGGCAATACCTAATATGTATACTTTTTTTTTTATTTATGTAAGTTTTACACTATGATTTCTTTTTTGAAGCAAAAAAATCATGTTTTAGTGTTTCCATAGTCTGAGAGCCATAATTTTTTTCGTTTTTGGGCGATTACCTTGGGTAGGATATGATTTTTGCGGGATGAGATGACAGTTTTATTGGCACTATTTTGGGGTGTGTGTGACTTTTTTTGATTAATCAAATTTTATTAAAGTTTTCAGATTAAACTTTACAAAATAACAAAAGCCCCAAGTAGGAGCGCCATGACAATTTATGACAGTATTGGTACAATATGTCAAGACATCAAGAACATACATAAAGTGCACAATCTTATCAAATTTATTCCATCTTGTCATAATTTGCTGTTCAGTTTGTCAACAGAGCTCATAAACCTAACTGGAAAAAGAGAGAAGCAGAAAGAGTGACAGACATGAAAGAAAGAGAAAGAAAAGAAAGAGGAGGGTAAGGGTAAGGGGAAAGGCAGGGGAAGGAACCATATCCCTGTCGCTAAAGGAGATATAAAGCCTGAAGCTTTCATCGCCACCGTAAACTAAGGTCATCCTACTTCATAGAGCCAGAATAGAGAGAAAGTCTGGGGATTCTATTGCCGTAACCCATCCAGCCCATGTCCTGTTATATTTATCCGACGAATCGGACGCCTCCGCCGAAATCTCCTCCATTCTGGCTATTTGTTGCATTTCTTGAAACCAATCCCTCATCGTGGGAACCTGTGTTGAGCGCCAGTATCTAGGGATCACTGTCCTAGCTGCTGTGATAAAAATTCTTAGTAATGACCCCTTTTGAGACGACATAGATCCCGGAAGGATGGAGAGGAGCGCCACCTGAGGAGAATTATTAGCTGGTTTTGAAGAAATTTTATTGAATGCTTGGAATACTGAGTCCCAAAAGGGTTTAATTAAGTCACAACCCCACCATACATGAAGCATCGTACCTCTTTCTTTGCAACATCTCCAGCATAACTCTGAAACTGAAGGGAAAATTCTATGAAGTCTGACTGGGTATCTATACCAACGGGATAATATTTTGTAGTTCTTTTCTTGAGCGGCACACGCCATAGAAAGCTTATGAGAGTATAGGAAAGCTTTTTGACAATCAGCTTCTGCCCTTGATAAAATTCGGGCTGCCTTTTTGAGAATCCGTTAGAAGAATCTGATACAGGCAAGAAACAAGGTGAGTCGGTGGAGAAGACAAAGTAAACAATTTTTCAAACTCTGTGAGTGAGGCCCCAAAAGAACACTGTGCTCCCCTGGACAAGACGAAAGATTTAATTTGCTCATATTCCAGCCAGGACATCCTCTTGTCCGGGAATCTAGTGGACATAACTGATAAAGACGGAAATGCACCTCCTTGCGCATCAAGTGATGAAAGCGATGGTCATCCGAGGTCCTAAAGCCCAAAAATGAATCCCTACCTGTTCCAGCTGGGAATGCTGGGTTATGAAAAATAGGAGTAAGTGGGCTAAGTCCTCTGATACCCATCCCCTTGCGGGTTAATAAGTCCCAGAGTCTAATAGTGTGTTGTAATAAGAAGGAGTGGTTAGAAGATCGTGGGCGATCCACAGGTGATAGCCAAGTAATGTGTTTGAGAGGGAGGGTGCATAAGGTTTGTTCTAAACCAACCAATTGTTTCGTGTCTGAGTTGTGATGCCAGTCTAACACTCTAATGAGTACTGCAGCTGAATGATACAACCTGAGGTCCGGTAAACCTACGCCCCCTTGGGGTTTAGATCTGGTCAAAGTAGAATGACCTAACCGCGGGCTACCCTGCCCCCATATAAAACGAGAGAATGCCGTTTTGGCTTTCCGGAAAAAGGAAGATGGTGGAGAAAGTGGAATTGCCTGAAATACATATAAAAATTGTGTGTGACTTTTTGATCGCTTGCTATTACACTTTTTGTGATGTAAGGTGACAAAAAATTGTTTATTTAGCACAGTTTTTATTTAATTTTTTTTACGGTGTTTATCTGAGGGGTTAGGTCATGTGATATTTTTATAGAGCCGGTCGATACGAACGCGGCGATACCAAATATGTATACTTTTTTTTAATGTAAGTTTTATACAATAACAGCTTTTTTAAAACAAAACAAAATTATGTTTTAGTGTCTCCATATTCTGAGCCACAGATTTTTTTTATTTTTTGGGAGATTGTCTCAGGTAGGGGCTAATTTTTTGCGGGATGAGGTGACGGTTAGATTGGTACTATTTTGGTGGGCAAACGCCTTTTTGATCGCTTGCTGTTGTACTTTTTGTGATGTAAGGTGACAAAAAAAATTGTTTATTTAGCACAGTTTTTATTTTTAATTTTTTACGGTGTTCATCTGAGGGGTTAGGTCATGTGATATGTTTATAGAGCCGGTCGATACGGACGCGGCGATACCTAATGTGTATACTTTTTTTTCCCCCCTATTTTTTACCAATTTATTTTAACTTTATTTGGGGAAAATTAGGTTTTTGTTTATTTTTACTTGAAACTTTAAATTTTTTGGGGGAAAAACTTTATTTTTTCAACTTTTTTTTTACTTTATTTTTTGTCCCACTTTGGGACTTGAACTTTTGGGGGCCAAACCCTTACAATGCATTCCAATACTTCTGTATTGGAATGCATTGGCTGTATGAGTAATACTGTGTGTATTACTCATACAGCTTCCGGGGCCTGTGAGATCCAGGGGGCTGGATCTCACAGGCTCTTCACCGGAAGGCAGCGCAGATGCCTCAGGAAGGCATCGCGCTGCCTTCCATGCCATCGGGTCCCCCCCACAGCCCCATGGGGACACGATGGCACGCCGCCCGCACATTAAATAGCCGCAAACCGCAGGTCTGAATTGACCTGCGGTTTGTGGCGATCGCCGACACGGGGGGGGTCACGGGACCCCCCCGCGCATTTAACCGTGGTGCCTGCTCAATGATTTGAGCAGGCACCGTGTTCCGATCACCGCCCGCCGGTGATCGAAACTATAGATGACGTACCGGTACGTCATGGGTCCTTAAGGACTCACAGGCCCCGGAAGCTGTATTATAGCTTGCTGCTTTTCCAAGACTGCTTACCAAGAGCTGATTTACAAGAGCATTGAGATATTCAGGAGACCAACTTAGTCTAACTCAGAGTTTTTCCACTGTAGCAGAACTTCAGTGGTGTTTCTGGTCAATACTCAGACACTGTGTTTCAAGAGATGTAAGGAATTTGCTAGACACAGGATCTCTATTGTCTGATTGCAAATGAGCATAGGCAAGTAAGGTGTTAATTTGCTGTTGGGGGAGGAGCCTTTGTGGGAGGGTGTGTATATATACCCACACAGTATTAGCTTGCTAATTATAGCTTGCTGCTTTTCCAAGACTGCTTACCAAGAGCTGATTTACAAGAGCATTGAGATATTCAGGAGACCAACTTAGTCTAACTCAGAGTTTTTCCACTGTAGCAGAACTTCAGTGGTGTTTCTGGTCAATACTCAGACACTGTGTTTCAAGAGAGGTAAGGAATTTGCTAGACACAGGATCTCTATTGTCTGATTGCAAATGAGCATAGGCAAGTAAGGTGTTAATTTGCTGTTGGGGGAGGAGCCTTTGTGGGAGGGTGTGTATATATACCCACACAGTATTAGCTTGCTAATTATAGCTTGCTGCTTTTCCAAGACTGCTTACCAAGAGCTGATTTACAAGAGCATTGAGATATTCAGGAGACCAACTTAGTCTAACTCAGAGTTTTTCCACTGTAGCAGAACTTCAGCGGTGTTTCTGGTCAATACTCAGACACTGTGTTTCAAGAGAGGTAAGGAATTTGCTAGACACAGGATCTCTATTGTCTGATTGCAAATGAGCATAGGCAAGTAAGGTGTTAATTTGCTGTTGGGGGAGGAGCCTTTGTGGGAGGGTGTGTATATATACCCACACAGTATTAGCTTGCTAATTATAGCTTGCTGCTTTTCCAAGACTGCTTACCAAGAGCTGATTTACAAGAGCATTGAGATATTCAGGAGACCAACTTAGTCTAACTCAGAGTTTTTCCACTGTAGCAGAACTTCAGTGGTGTTTCTGGTCAATACTCAGACACTGTGTTTCAAGAGAGGTAAGGAATTTGCTAGACACAGGATCTCTATTGTCTGATTGCAAATGAGCATAGGCAAGTAAGGTGTTAATTTGCTGTTGGGGGAGGAGCCTTTGTGGGAGGGTGTGTATATATACCCACACAGTATTAGCTTGCTAATTATAGCTTGCTGCTTTTCCAAGACTGCTTACCAAGAGCTGATTTACAAGAGCATTGAGATATTCAGGAGACCAACTTAGTCTAACTCAGAGTTTTTCCACTGTAGCAGAACTTCAGTGGTGTTTCTGGTCAATACTCAGACACTGTGTTTCAAGAGATGTAAGGAATTTGCTAGACACAGGATCTCTATTGTCTGATTGCAAATGAGCATAGGCAAGTAAGGTGTTAATTTGCTGTTGGGGGAGGAGCCTTTGTGGGAGGGTGTGTATATATACCCACACAGTATTAGCTTGCTAATTATAGCTTGCTGCTTTTCCAAGACTGCTTACCAAGAGCTGATTTACAAGAGCATTGAGATATTCAGGAGACCAACTTAGTCTAACTCAGAGTTTTTCCACTGTAGCAGAACTTCAGTGGTGTTTCTGGTCAATACTCAGACACTGTGTTTCAAGAGAGGTAAGGAATTTGCTAGACACAGGATCTCTATTGTCTGATTGCAAATGAGCATAGGCAAGTAAGGTGTTAATTTGCTGTTGGGGGAGGAGCCTTTGTGGGAGGGTGTGTATATATACCCACACAGTATTAGCTTGCTAATTATAGCTTGCTGCTTTTCCAAGACTGCTTACCAAGAGCTGATTTACAAGAGCATTGAGATATTCAGGAGACCAACTTAGTCTAACTCAGAGTTTTTCCACTGTAGCAGAACTTCAGCGGTGTTTCTGGTCAATACTCAGACACTGTGTTTCAAGAGAGGTAAGGAATTTGCTAGACACAGGATCTCTATTGTCTGATTGCAAATGAGCATAGGCAAGTAAGGTGTTAAGTTGCTGTTGGGGGAGGAGCCTTTGTGGGAGGGTGTGTATATATACCCACACAGTATTAGCTTGCTAATTATAGCTTGCTGCTTTTCCAAGACTGCTTACCAAGAGCTGATTTACAAGAGCATTGAGATATTCAGGAGACCAACTTAGTCTAACTCAGAGTTTTTCCACTGTAGCAGAACTTCAGTGGTGTTTCTGGTCAATACTCAGACACTGTGTTTCAAGAGAGGTAAGGAATTTGCTAGACACAGGATCTCTATTGTCTGATTGCAAATGAGCATAGGCAAGTAAGGTGTTAATTTGCTGTTGGGGGAGGAGCCTTTGTGGGAGGGGGTGTATATATACCCACACAGTATTAGCTTGCTAATTATAGCTTGCTGCTTTTCCAAGACTGCTTACCAAGAGCTGATTTACAAGAGCATTGAGATATTCAGGAGACCAACTTAGTCTAACTTAGAGTTTTTCCACTGTAGCAGAACTTCAGTGGTGTTTCTGGTCAATACTCAGACACTGTGTTTCAAGAGAGGTAAGGAATTTGCTAGACACAGGATCTCTATTGTCTGATTGCAAATGAGCATAGGCAAGTAAGGTGTTAATTTGCTGTTGGGGGAGGAGCCTTTGTGGGAGGGTGTGTATATATACCCACACAGTATTAGCTTGCTAATTATAGCTTGCTGCTTTTCCAAGACTGCTTACCAAGAGCTGATTTACAAGAGCATTGAGATATTCAGGAGACCAACTTAGTCTAACTCAGAGTTTTTCCACTGTAGCAGAACTTCAGCGGTGTTTCTGGTCAATACTCAGACACTGTGTTTCAAGAGAGGTAAGGAATTTGCTAGACACAGGATCTCTATTGTCTGATTGCAAATGAGCATAGGCAAGTAAGGTGTTAATTTGCTTTTGGGGGAGGAGCCTTTGTGGGAGGGTGTGTATATATACCCACACAGTATTAGCTTGCTAATTATAGCTTGCTGCTTTTCCAAGACTGCTTACCAAGAGCTGATTTACAAGAGCATTGAGATATTCAGGAGACCAACTTAGTCTAACTCAGAGTTTTTCCACTGTAGCAGAACTTCAGTGGTGTTTCTGGTCAATACTCAGACACTGTGTTTTAAGAGAGGTAAGGAATTTGCTAGACACAGGATCTCTATTGTCTGATTGCAAATGAGCATAGGCAAGTAAGGTGTTAATTTGCTGTTGGGGGAGGAGCCTTTGTGGGAGGGTGTGTATATATACCCACACAGTATTAGCTTGCTAATTATAGCTTGCTGCTTTTTCAAGACTGCTTACCAAGAGCTGATTTACAAGAGCATTGAGATATTCAGGAGACCAACTTAGTCTAAGGGCTCATTCAGACGGCCGTATGCTGTCCGCAAAAATACTGAATGCTATCCGTTTTTTTGCGGATCCGCAAAAAAACGGATCCGCAAAAAAACGGATAGCATTCAGTATTTTTGCGGACCCATAGACTTCAATGGGGCCATGTCCTGATTTTCACGGACAAGTATAGGACATGTTTCATTTTTTTTGCGGATCCGCAAAAAAACGGATAGCATTCAGTATTTTTGCGGACAGCATACGGCCGTCTGAATGAGCCCTAACTCAGAGTTTTTCCACTGTAGCAGAACTTCAGTGGTGTTTCTGGTCAATACTCAGACACTGTGTTTCAAGAGAGGTAATGAATTTGCTAGACACAGGATCTCTATTGTCTGATTGCAAATGAGCATAGGCAAGTAAGGTGTTAATTTGCTGTTGGGGGAGGAGCCTTTGTGGGAGGGTGTGTATATATACCCACACAGTATTAGCTTGCTAATTATAGCTTGCTGCTTTTCCAAGACTGCTTACCAAGAGCTGATTTACAAGAGCATTGAGATATTCAGGAGACCAACTTAGTCTAACTCAGAGTTTTTCCACTGTAGCAGAACTTCAGTGGTGTTTCTGGTCAATACTCAGACACTGTGTTTCAAGAGAGGTAAGGAATTTGCTAGACACAGGATCTCTATTGTCTGATTGCAAATGAGCATAGGCAAGTAAGGTGTTAATTTGCTGTTGGGGGAGGAGCCTTTGTGGGAGGGTGTGTATATATACCCACACAGTATTAGCTTGCTAATTATAGCTTGCTGCTTTTCCAAGACTGCTTACCAAGAGCTGATTTACAAGAGCATTGAGATATTCAGGAGACCAACTTAGTCTAACTTAGAGTTTTTCCACTGTAGCAGAACTTCAGTGGTGTTTCTGGTCAATACTCAGACACTGTGTTTCAAGAGAGGTAAGGAATTTGCTAGACACAGGATCTCTATTGTCTGATTGCAAATGAGCATAGGCAAGTAAGGTGTTAATTTGCTGTTGGGGGAGGAGCCTTTGTGGGAGGGTGTGTATATATACCCACACAGTATTAGCTTGCTAATTATAGCTTGCTGGTTTTCCAAGACTGCTTACCAAGAGCTGATTTACAAGAGCATTGAGATATTCAGGAGACCAACTTAGTCTAACTCAGAGTTTTTCCACTGTAGCAGAACTTCAGCGGTGTTTCTGGTCAATACTCAGACACTGTGTTTCAAGAGAGGTAAGGAATTTGCTAGACACAGGATCTCTATTGTCTGATTGCAAATGAGCATAGGCAAGTAAGGTGTTAATTTGCTTTTGGGGGAGGAGCCTTTGTGGGAGAGTGTGTATATATACCCACACAGTATTAGCTTGCTAATTATAGCTTGCTGCTTTTCCAAGACTGCTTACCAAGAGCTGATTTACAAGAGCATTGAGATATTCAGGAGACCAACTTAGTCTAACTCAGAGTTTTTCCACTGTAGCAGAACTTCAGTGGTGTTTCTGGTCAATACTCAGACACTGTGTTTCAAGAGAGGTAAGGAATTTGCTAGACACAGGATCTCTATTGTCTGATTGCAAATGAGCATAGGCAAGTAAGGTGTTAATTTGCTGTTGGGGGAGGAGCCTTTGTGGGAGGGTGTGTATATATACCCACACAGTATTAGCTTGCTAATTATAGCTTGCTGCTTTTCCAAGACTGCTTACCAAGAGCTGATTTACAAGAGCATTGAGATATTCAGGAGACCAACTTAGTCTAACTCAGAGTTTTTCCACTGTAGCAGAACTTCAGCGGTGTTTCTGGTCAATACTCAGACACTGTGTTTCAAGAGAGGTAAGGAATTTGCTAGACACAGGATCTCTATTGTCTGATTGCAAATGAGCATAGGCAAGTAAGGTGTTAATTTGCTGTTGGGGGAGGAGCCTTTGTGGGAGGGTGTGTATATATACCCACACAGTATTAGCTTGCTAATTATAGCTTGCTGCTTTTCCAAGACTGCTTACCAAGAGCTGATTTACAAGAGCATTGAGATATTCAGGAGACCAACTTAGTCTAACTCAGAGTTTTTCCACTGTAGCAGAACTTCAGCGGTGTTTCTGGTCAATACTCAGACACTGTGTTTCAAGAGAGGTAAGGAATTTGCTAGACACAGGATCTCTATTGTCTGATTGCAAATGAGCATAGGCAAGTAAGGTGTTAATTTGCTGTTGGGGGAGGAGCCTTTGTGGGAGGGTGTGTATATATACCCACACAGTATTAGCTTGCTAATTATAGCTTGCTGCTTTTCCAAGACTGCTTACCAAGAGCTGATTTACAAGAGCATTGAGATATTCAGGAGACCAACTTAGTCTAACTCAGAGTTTTTCCACTGTAGCAGAACTTCAGTGGTGTTTCTGGTCAATACTCAGACACTGTGTTTCAAGAGAGGTAAGGAATTTGCTAGACACAGGATCTCTATTGTCTGATTGCAAATGAGCATAGGTAAGTAAGGTGCTAATTTGCTGTTGGGGAGGAGCCTTTGTGGGAGGGTGTGTATATATACCCACACAGTATTAGCTTGCTAATTATAGCTTGCTGCTTTTCCAAGACTGCTTACCAAGAGCTGATTTACAAGAGCATTGAGATACTCAGGAGGTAATCTGGAGGTGGATACAATCTAAACAAGTAAGATTTGTTTGTTTAAAATCTTTCCCCTCTTTACAATGGCAGACCTGGTTCTGTGCAGGAATTGTTGTGCTTTTATTTCAGGTTCCACTCTTCAGAGGTTTGGATACTGTCTGATCTGTAGACAGCTCTCCATAATGCAGCAGGAAATTAACTTTTTGAAATATGAGATTTTTAAATTAACCACTAAACAAACTCAGGCTGAGAACATTGCAATGCCACTGCCACAGAGGCCCCCTAGAATAGGGAGATGGGTTACTGTAGGTTCTGGTAGACTGAGAGTTGTGGATAGAAGGCATGTCCCACAGTCTGTGGCTCTCCATAATTCATTTGCAGCACTTTCAGAGTGCAAGAGCAACATGGAGGATGGCTCAAGCACAGTGGGTGAGAAACAATCATCTCCCATGCCTAAAGTATGTAAGACTGCAGCCAAAGACAAAAAGGAGAAGGTGAGGATTGATAGTAAGCAGCTGTTGGTGGGCGATTCCATCATAAGAGGTGTGAAGTTTGAGGAGAATGGTGTTGTGAGATGTCTCCCTGGTGCTACCGCTAGCAGGGATAGACGACGGATCCTTAATATTGTTAGGCAAGCAAAGCAGGAAAGGGAAGTGGATGTTATTCTCCATCTTGGGACAAACGATCTGGCTTGCAATGAGGTTTCAAAGGTGAAAGAAGCTTTTCACACACTTGGAAAGGATATACGGGAGGTTGCATCAACTGTTTCATTCTCTGCAGTTTTGCCTGTGCATAACCTTCAGCATGACAGGAAGATGCGCATTAAGGAATTCAATGTATGGCTTGGTGAATGGTGTCTGAACCAAGGGTTTGGCTTTGTGTCTCATGTTAGCTCTTGTTGGAATGGAAAAGAACTGTACAAGAAAGATGGTTTGCATCTTTCTCTCAAAGGAACGAATGTCCTCGGTGAACAGTTCCAGGTATTTGCTAAGAAGCATTTAAACTAGGAAAGGGGGGCAAAAGAGTGATAATCCAGCAGTCCAACTGCCCCCCGGAACAATGCCAGAAGAGGCCAGTAGCACAAAGGTTAAGGAATGACAAGCTCAGAGTCTTGTCTACAAATGCTCGCAGTCTAGGGAATAAGATCAATGAACTTGAGGCTATAATGGCATCTGAGAATATAGATGTAGTGGCTGTTACTGAGACGTGGTTCAAGGGGAGTAATGACTGGGATATATCAATACCAGGGTTCTCTCTATACAGGAAAGACAGAGAAGGCAAGAAGGGGGGAGGGGTGGCCCTGTATGTGAAAGATAACATAAAATCTAATTTGATACAAGTTAGCGAGAACAATTTAGAGTCAGTTTGGGTTACCGTGCAGCTTGATAATCATAAGGTAACTCGTGTAGGTGTGATATATAGACCACCTAGCCGAGTAAAAGAATTAGATGATCTACTAGTTGAGGAAATAGCTAAAATGACATTGAAGGGGGAAGTTATCATTATGGGAGACTTCAATCTTCCAGATGTAAACTGGAAAACCAAAATAGCTAGTTCTGCCAGGAGTACAGATATTCTAAATTCCCTACTGGGATTATCTCTACAGCAAGTAGTGGAGGAGCCAACCCGGAAGGAGGCCATTTTAGATTTAGTATTCACAAATGGGAATTTGGTATCTTATATTACTGTAGGGGAAAGCTTGGGATCTAGTGATCACCAGTCAGTGTGGTTTACTATAAGTACAGTGACTGAGTCACACCACACAAAAACAAAAGTTTTAGATTTTAGAAAACAGACTTTTCTAAAATTAGATTAGTGGTATACAAGTCCCTATCAGACTGGAACAGTTTCATTGGAGTCCAGGAGAAATGGGACTACTTAAAAGTGGCACTATTGAAGGCAACAGAAAATTGCATTAGGCTTGTCGGTAAAAGCAAAAAAAGGAAGAGACCACTGTGGTACACAGCAGAAGTGGCCAAAATCATTAAAAACAAAAAGATAGCATTTAGGAATTATAAAAAAAAAAAAAAACGAGGATGACAGACAAATTTATAAGATTAGGCAGAGAGAGGCCAAACAAGTTATAAGAGCTTCCAAAGCAATTAGCTCAGTCAGGGAAAAAAGGCGAGAAAGCATTCTTCAGATACATAAATGAAAAAAGGAAACTAAAACAAGGAATTACCAAATTAAAAACAAAAGAAGGAAGGTATATAGAAGAAGATAAAGAACTAGCTGACTGCCTCAACGAATATTTCTGTTCAGTTTTTACAAAGGAAAATGAAGGAGAAGGACCTCAGTTAGGAAAGAAGACTAATGAATCTTTTGATGCATGTGTCTTTACAGAGGAAGAGGTTCTAAGTCAGCTGTCTAAAATTAATACAAATAAGTCACAGGGGCCTGATGGGATACACCCAAAGCTATTAAAAGAGCTCAGCGTTGAACTAGCAAAACCATTAACAGATTTATTTAACCAATCGCTGGCAACAGGAGTCGTCCCAGAAGATTGGAAATTAGCAAATGTTGTGCCCATTCACAAGAAAGGTAGTAGGGAGGAATCGGGCAACTATAGGCCAGTAAGCTCAATAGTGGGGAAATTAATGGAAACCATACTTAAGGAGAGGATTGTGGAACATCTAAAATCCCATGGATTGAAAGATGAAAAACAGCATGGGTTTACTTCAGGGAGATCATGTCAAACTAATCTTATTGATTTTTTCGATTGGGTGACTAAAATAATAGATGGAGGAGGTGCAGTAGACATCGCTTATCTAGACTTTAGTAAGGCTTTTGATACTGTCCCACATAGAAAGCTTATCAATAAAGTGCAGTCTTTGGGCTTGGACTCCCATATTGTTGAATGGATTAGGCAGTGGCTGAGGGACAGGCAACAGAGGGTTGTAGTCAATGGAGTATATTCAGACCAAGGTCTTGTTACCAGTGGGGTACCTCAGGGATCTGTTCTGGGACCCATATTGTTTAATATCTTTATCAGCGAAATTGCAGAAGGCCTCGATGGTAAGGTGTGTCTTTTTGCTGATGACACAAAGATTTGTAACAAGGTTGATGTTCCTGGAGGGATACACCAAATGGAAAAGGACTTAGGAAAACTAGAGGAATGGTCAAAAATATGGCAACTAAAATTTAATGTTGATAAGTGCAAGATAATGCACCTGGGACGTAAAAACCCAAGAGCAGAATATAAAATCAGTGATACAGTCCTAACCTCAGTATCTGAGGAAAGGGATTTAGGGGTCATTATTTCAGAAGACTTAAAGGTAGGCAGACAATGTCATAGAGCAGCAGGAAATGCTAGCAGAATGCTTGGGTGTATAGGGAGAGGAATTACCAGTAGAAAGAGGGAGGTGCTCATGCCGCTCTACAGAGCACTAGTGAGACCTCATTTGGAGTATTGTGCTCAGTACTGGAGACCATATCTCCAGAAGGATATTGATACTTTGGAGAGAGTTCAGAGAAGAGCTACTAAACTGGTACATGGATTGCAGGATAAAACTTACCAGGAAAGATTAAAGGACCTTAACATGTATAGCTTGGAAGAAAGACGAGACAGAGGGGATATGATAGAAACTTTTAAATACATAAAGGGAATCAACAAGGTAAAAGAGGAGAGAATATTTAAAAGAAGAAAAACTGCTACAAGAGGACATAGTTTTAAATTAGAGGGGCAAAGGTTTAAAAGTAATATCAGGAAGTATTACTTTACTGAGAGAGTAGTGGATGCATGGAATAGCCTTCCTGCAGAAGTGGTAGCTGCAAATACAGTGGAGGAGTTTAAGCATGCATGGGATAGGCATAAGGCCATCCTTCATATAAGATAGGGCCAGGGGCTATCCATAGTATTTAGTATATTGGGCAGACTGGATGGGCCAAATGGTTCTTATCTGCCGACACATTCTATGTTTCTATGTTTCTATGACTCGGGATCCATGCTGTACCGGTACGTCATGGGTGCCTATGGGGTTAAACACACTGCTATTATTTTGAACACAACTGTACAAAGATTCAAATCGTCTTTTTCAGTTACTGCATCATGTGACTAAGATATAACCATTACAGGTTCTTTTCAAAAAATTAGCATATTGTGATAAAGTTCATTATTTTCTGTAATGTACTGATAAACATTAGACTTTCATATATTTTAGATTCCTTACACACAACTGAAGTAGTTCAAGCCTTTTCTTGTTTTAATATTGATGATTTTGGCATACAGCTCATGAAAACCCAAAATTCCTATCTCAAAAAATTAGCATATCATAAAAAGGTTCTCTAAACTAGTTATTAACCTAATCATCTGAATCAACTAATTAACTCTAAACACCTGCAAAAGATTCCTGAGGCTTTTAAAAACTCCCAGCCTGGTTCATTACTCAAAACCGCAATCATAGCTAAGACTGCCGACCTGACTGCTGTCCAGAAGGCCATCATTGACACCCTCAAGCAAGAGGGTAAGACACAGAAAGAAATTTCTGAACGAATAGGCTGTTCCCAGAGTGCTGTATCAAGGCACCTCAGTGGGAAGTCTGTGGGAAGGAAAAAGTGTGGCAGAAAACGCTGCACAACGAGAAGAGGTGACCGGACCCTGAGGAAGATTGTGGAGAAGGACCGATTCCAGACCTTGGGGGACCTGCGGAAGCAGTGGACTGAGTCTGGAGTAGAAACATCCAGAGCCACTGTGTACAGGCGTGTGCAGGAAATGGGCTACAGGTGCCGCATTCCCCAGGTCAAGCCACTTTTGAACCAGAAACAGCGGCAGAAGCGCCTGACCTGGGCTACAGAGAAGCAGCACTGGACTGTTGCTCAGTGGTCCAAAGTACTTTTTTCGGATGAAAGCAAATTTTGCATGTCATTCGGAAATCAAGGTGCCAGAGTCTGGAGGAAGACTGGGGAGAGGGAAATTCCAAAATGCCTGAAGTCCAGTGTCAAGTACCCACAGTCAGTGATGGTCTGGGGTGCCATGTCAGCTGCTGGTGTTGGTCCACTGTGTTTTATCAAGGGCAGGGTCAATGCAGCTAGATATCAGGAGATTTTGGAGCACTTCATGCTTCCATCTGCTGAAAAGCTTTATGGAGATGAAGATTTCATTTTTCAGCACGACCTGGCACCTGCTCACAGTGCCAAAACCACTGGTAAATGGTTTACTGACCATGGTATTACTGTGCTCAATTGGCCTGCCAACTCTCCTGACCTGAACCCCATAGAGAATCTGTGGGATATTGGGAAGAGAAAGTTGAGAGACGCAAGACCCAACACTCTGGATGAGCTTAAGGCCGCTATGGAAGCATCCTGGGCCTCCATAACACCTCAGTAGTGCCACAGGCTGATTGCCTCCATGCCACGCCGCATTGAAGCAGTCATTTCTGCAAAAGGATTCCCGACCAAGTATTGAGTGCATAACTGAACTTAATTATTTGAAGGTTGACTTTTTTTGTATTAAAAACACTTTTCTTTTATTGGTCGGATGAAATATGATAATTTTTTGAGATAGGAATTTGGGGTTTTCATGAGCTGTATGCCAAAATCATCAATATTAAAACAAGAAAAGGCTTGAACTACTTCAGTTGTGTGTAATGAATCTAAAATATATGAAAGTCTAATGTTTATCAGTACATTACAGAAAATAATGAACTTTATCACAATATGCTAATTTTTTGAAAAGAACCTGTACATATATGTTCCCCAGGAAGCCAGTTTCTCTCCTTCCTATGCAGATGATAACTACAAGCAGAGTCTGAAGGAAGATTGTTATCTGCTGTATATCCACCCCTCAGCAGCTCTTCATTCCACCCACTACAGTCACCACCTCCTCCTCCTTCTCCACACAAGCATCGAAGGCTTAGAATCACTAAGGCTACTTTCACACTCGCGTTTGGTGCGGATCCGTCATGGATCTGCACAAACGCTTCCGTTCAGATAATACAACCGCATGCATCCGTTCAGAACGGATCAGTTTTTATTATCTGTAACATAGCCAAAACAGATCCGTCTTGAACACCATTAAAAAGTCAATGGGGGGGGGGGCGGATCCGTCTTCTATCGTGCCACATTGTGTCAGTGAAAACGGAACCGTCCACATTGACTTACATTGTGTGTCAGGACAGATCCGTTTGCGTCCGCATCATCAGACGGACACCAAAACTCTGCAAGCAGCATTTTGGTGTCCGCCTCCAGAGCGGAATGGAGACGGAACGGAGGCAAACTGATGCATTCTGAGCGGATCCTTACCCATTCAGAATGCAGTAGGGCAAAACTGATCCGTTTTGGACCGTTTGTGAGAGCCCTGAAACGTCTCTCACAATTGGAAACCAAAACGCCAGTGTGAAAGTAGCCTAAGCTGCAAGGGCCTTTTGACATCCTACGGTCATGTGACCAGATCAAGTCACATGGGTTACACTTAGCAGAAAAATGAACTGTTAGTTTTTCTATAAGCAGTTATGTTAGGAAATTAAAGTTGATTCGCTCATCCCTATTCACCATGGAGTTCCACTGTAAAAAAAATATAAATTTTTCTTTTTACCATACTCTGCAGGATACAATAACGTGGTGTGCCGTGTTTTGTATCCTATTTTTTCTAACGTGTATGTCAAACGGAGGCATAAAATGTGATGTAAACTAAGCCTTAGGGGCAGATTTATTAAAACCGGCATTTTAGACGCCGGTCTTAATAAAGCCCTAAGCTGGCGGTGGATCTGCCGAAGTTATGAAGAGGTCTCTCCATAACTTCGGCACATCCAGCACCTATAACGGACGTACCGAGTCATACGGACGTCCTGGCGACAGTGAGTGGCAGGAGATCTGTGAGACTGGCAACATGTGGTTTGATCTGACAGGTTTTCCTTGTGGATCAATAGGTGTCTGTGTTGTTTCTGGTAATGGCCACACCCCTTGCCTCCAGGTGTTGCTTCTGTGGTCATTTAACCTTCCTTATTTATAGTTGCTTCTCCCACGATGCTGTGCGGTTTATAGCTTCTGTGCCTGTGGATTATTTGTGGTTGGATCTCGGTTGAGTTCCTGGTGCTTCCATAGCCCCTTTGAAGTTAAGTCTTTCCTTTCCCTTTTGTATGTTGTTTGGGTTCTGTGTGTTGCATTTCCCTATTGTTTGTATTAGGCCTGAAGTAGCTCCTGTTCATCCTTCCTGTTGAAGGAACAGGTATTCTCGTTCCTGCCATTAGTACTAGGGTCCTATAGGGCATATGAACTCACCTACCTTTGGGGTATGTTCATACTGGTAGTCAGTCAGGATTTTGGTTATGGTTTTTACTAGAAGGTGTCCATCTTCCTTCCCTAGTTCTCAAGACTGATTCCCTGTTTCCTCCTTCCCTCCTAGGCTCGGTGTGGTGTTTCCCTCCCACACCGAAGCGTGACAGCACCAGTCTAACTGTAAGACCTCTTCCTTGCTGTCTTACATTTAGACCTTTTTCTATGCCTGAAACAGGCGTATAAAATGGTGAATGAGACGGGCCCACACCACGCCCACAATTTTAGACCTGGCGTGAGCGGGCCAAAGGCGCAGATAGCGACTCAACTAACCGTTGCGCCACTATATGCATCCGAAATACGCCTAATATAGGCGTATTTCAACATGATAAATTACCCCCTTGGTGTTTTGAGGTCCGGAAGTCTGAAAACAGGGGCCATATGATCCAGTGACATCATAACTTCCTGTCAGAACAAGTTATGTTTATGCCTACAGAAAACTCACTTTATTTTAAAGGGACTCTGTCACCACTTTCTAACCCCCCCTTTTCAAAGTATTGTTATCTGCATGGCGCCCCTGTGATTATAAATGTGTTGTTAGAAGTTAAATTCGCCGTCTCCTTTTGATAAAAAGAGCTTTTATCTAACCTGTCAATCTTCTTGATAAGGTGCCCAGGGCGTTTCTTTTCGTCTCAATCTGCCGCCCGCCGCCGCCACCGTTGGTGCCCAGCTCCTCCCCTCATGCTTTCAGCGCCGCCTGAATGTAATCAAATACGCCTCCGGCTCTCTCTGTGCCCCCTCCTCCTTTTCAAAGATCCCGCGCGTGCGCACAGGGCTGTGCCTGATGCGCCCGTGCGGACTTTTACAATCAGCCTCATTGAGCGAAGTGCGCATGCGCGCACTTCGCTCAACCTCCTCATCAGACGAGCACTGCAGCAGGCTGCAGTGCTCGTCTGATGAGGAGGTTGAGCGAAGTGCGCGCATGCGCACTTCGCTCAATGAGGCTGATTGTAAATGTCCGCACGGGCGCATCAGGCACAGCCCTGTGCGCACGCGCGGGATCTTTGAAAAGGAGGAGGGGGCACAGAGAGAGCCGGAGGCGTATTTGATTACATTCAGGCGGCGCTGAAAGCATGAGGGGAGGAGCTGGGCACCAACGGTGGCGGCGGCGGGCGGCAGATTGAGACGAAAAGAAACGCCCTGGGCACCTTATCAAGAAGATTGACAGGTTAGATAAAAGCTCTTTTTATCAAAAGGAGACGGCGAATTTAACTTCTAACAACACATTTATAATCACAGGGGCGCCATGCAGATAACAATACTTTGAAAAGGGGGGGTTAGAAAGTGGTGACAGAGTCCCTTTAACCTTTATGAGAGAAATGCTCAGAACCACAACGAAAATGTTCTCATTCTGAAACCAGACAGTTAAGGTACAGCCACACGTTGAGGTTTCCTGATGCAATTTTGGAAGTCAAAACCAGGAGTGAATTCAAAATAGAGAAGTCATATCTGTCCTTTATACTTTTTCTTCTTATGGCTACATTTACACAAACATATGAATGAGTCCACATTCATTTCTATGGGGCTTCAAAAGATGCGGACAGCACACCGTGTGCTGTCCGTATCCGTTGCTCCGTGCCGCGGCCCCGCAAAAAAAATAGAACATGGCCTATTCTTGTCCGCAATTGCGGACAGGAATAGGCACTTTCTATAATAGCCACGGCATGTGCCGTCCGCAAATTGTGGATCCGCAAAGCACAACGTTCATATGAATGTAGCCTATATGATTCACTCTTGATTTTGGCTTCCAAAACTGCATCAAGAAACATGCCCGTGTGGCTGTACCCATAGCCAACTTCACTAAACCTTACTAAAGGTCACTTATTTTTGTCTCCCCAGCCCACGTTTGCTCTTACACCTGCAATAAAATGTATGTACACAGGTATTTTGTACCCATCTATGGATCCCATACAATTGCTAAGAGTGGAAGAGGTCCTTGAGGATATACTGGGACCTTTGTTCTTGGATGTTGTATATTTCCATAGAGTGGATATAAAAAGTCTACACACCCCTGTTAAAATGTCAGGTTTCTGTGATGTAAAAAAATGAGACAAAGATAAATCATTTCAGAACTTTTTCCACCTTTAATGTGACCTATAAACTGTACAACTCAATTGAAAAACAAACTGAAATCATTTAGGGAGAGGGAAGAAAAAATATAAAAATAAAATAATATGGTTGCATAAGTGTGCGCACCCTTAAACTAATACTTTGTTGAAGCACCTTTTGATTTTATTACAGCACTCAGTCTTTTTGGGTATGAGTCTATCAGCATGGCACATTTTGACTTGGCAAGATTTGCCCACTCTTCTTTGCAAAAACACTCCAAATCTGTCAGATTGCGAGGGCATCTCCTGTGCACAGCCCTCTTCAGATCACTCCACAGAATTTCAATCGGATTCAGGTCTGGGCTCTGGCTGGGCCAATCCAAAAACTTTAATCTTCTTCTGGTGAAGCCATTCCTTTGTTGATTTGGATGATTGTTTTGGGTTGTTGTCATGCTGAAAGATGAAGTTCCTCTTTAGGTTCAGGTTTCTAGCAGAAAGGAAGGTTTTGTGCCAATATTAACTGGTATTTGGAACTGTTCATAATTCCCACTAGCTTAACTAAGGCCCCAGTTCCAGCTGAAGAAAAACAGCCCCAAAGCATGATGCTGCCACCACCATGCTTCACTGTGGGTATGGTGTTCTTTTGGTGATGTGCAGTGTTGTTTTTGGGCCAAATATATCTTTTGGAATTATGGCCAAAAAGTTCAACCTTGGTTTCATCAGACCATAACACCTTTTTCCACATACTTTTGGGAGACTTCAGATGTGTTTTTGCAAAATGTAGCCTGGCTTGGATGTTTTTCTTCGTAAGAAAAGGCTTTCGTCTTGCCACTCTACCCCATAGCCCAGACATATGAAGAATACGGGAGATTGTTGTCACATGTATCACACAGCCAGTACTTACCAGATATTCCTGCAGCTCCTTTAATGTTGCTGTAGGCCTCTTGGTAGCCTCCCAGACCAGTTTTCTTCTCGTCTTTTCATCAATTTTGGAGGGACGTCCAGTTCTTGGTAATGTCACTGTTGTGCCATATTTTCTCCACTTGATGATGACTGTCTTCGCTGTGTTCAATGGTTTATCTAATGCCTTGGAAATTCTTTTGTACCCTTCTCCTGACTGATACCTTTTAACAATGAGATCCCTCTGATGCTTTGGAAGCTCTCTGGGGACCATGGCTTTTGCTGTGGGATGCGACTAAGAAAATTTCAGGAAAGACCAACTAGAGCAGCTGAACTTAATTTGGATTTTTAATGTGATTGCTTAATTCTGAACACAGCTACATCCCCAGTTATAAGAGGGTGTGCACACTTATGCAACCACATTATTTTAGTTTTTTTTTTGTTTTGTTTTCTTCCCTCCACCTAAAAGATTTCAGTTTGTTTTTCAATTGAGTTGTACAGTTTATAGGTCACATTAAAGGTGGAAAAAGTTCTGAAATGATTTATCTTTGTCTCATTTTTTTACAGCACAAAAACTTGACATTTTAACAGGGGTGTGTAGACTTTTTATATCCACTGTATTTGATATGGCTATACACAGGAAGGTGAGAACATAGGGGCAGATTTACTAAACATATAAATGGCATAAACATAAATTTATGATAAATGTGGCGCAGGGACAGACACTTTTGTCTTACTCCATACCAACCATTGGTTGGATTACCTGGAGATAGAATTTTACCCCAGAATTGTGAGGTAATTTGGGCGCTTTTTTCCTGTGAAAACCCACCCTTCCAGCTAAGCCCTGTCCTTTTTCAAGTGAGTAAGGAAAAAAATTGGAAAAGTACTAGTTGTGCCAATTTCCACTGCTTTTTAAACAGATTCTAGGAACAAACGCATTAGTAAATTTGGGCCATTATATTGTGATATACTGTTTTTCAGTTGTAGTAATAGTATTCAGGCTCGGACTGTCCCACAGGAGAACAAGTAAATCCCTTGGTGAGCCCCTGAGCAAGGGTGGGCTCCTAATCCCCCACATCTTGCACAAGTGGCATATGGCACAGTAGATAGACTACAGTACATATAGATAGACCGTTTTCAGAATCTCAACCAGGCACTGCTTCCATATAAAAGACTGGGTAGATTATTTAAGAGACTAGCTTTCATTATAGATGCATAAAGTGATGGAGAAGATTTCTAGGCACAGAGGCATGCCAGACAGCATAATCTTTCCCTGAGGAACCTGCCTTCTCAAAGTTTCTGCAGGCACAGTACCTCATAATCAGTCATAATCAATCATCTTGAGCGACTTGCCGCCTGCTGCTGTGTCATTAGGTGATATTTGCATGTAGCTGTACATTGGGCCCTAAGCACCCCAGTCCAACACTGATAGTATTAAATATAAATGAATACTATATATATATATATATATATATATATATATATATATATACACTGACCAAAAATATAAACGCAATACTTTGGATTTTACTCCCATTTTGCTTGAGCTGAACTCAAAGATCTGAAACATTTTCTACATACACAAAAGACCCATTGCTGTCAAATATTGTTCACAAATCTGTCTAAATCTGTGTTAGTGAGCACTTCTCCTTTGCCGAGATAATCCATCCCACCTCACAGGTGTGGCATATCAAGGTGCTGATTAGACAGCATGAATATTCCACAGGTGTGCCTTAGACTGCCCACAATAAAAGGCCACTCTGAAATGTGCACAGTTTTGCCAAACTGGGGGGGAAGGGGAGGGGGGGGTCAGAAAACCAGTCAGTATCTGGTGTGGCCACCATTTGCTTCATGCAGTGCAACACATCTCCGTCGCATAGAGTTGATCAGGATGTTGATTATGGCCTGTGGAATTTTGGTCCACTCCTCTTTAATAGCTGTGCGAAGTTGCAGAATATTGTCACGAACTGGAACACGCTGTCGTAGACGCCGATCCAGAGCATCCCAAACATGCTCAATGGGTAACATGTCCGGTGAGTATGCTGGCCATGCAAAAACTGGGATGCTTTCAGCTTCCAGGAATTGTGTACAGATCCTTGCAATATGGGGCCGTGCATTATCATGCTGCAACATGAGGTGATGGTCGTGGATGAATGGCACAACAATGGGCCTCAGGATCTCGTCGCGGTATCTCTGTGCATTCAAAATGCCATCAATAAAATGCACCTGTGTTCGACGACGAACTGCAGTCAGGTCCAGACCCCGATGAGGACGATGAGCATGCAGATGAGCTTCCCTGAGACAGTTTATGACAGTTTGTGCAGAAATTCTTTGGTTATGCAAACCCTTTGTTGCTGCAGCTGTCCGGGTGGCTGGTCTCAGACGATCATGGAGGTGAACATGCTGGATGTGGAGGTCCTGGGCTGGTGTGGTTACACGTGGTCTGCGGTTGTGAGGCCGGTTGGATGTACTGCCAAATTCTCTGAAACGCCTGGAGACGGCTTATGGTAGAGAAATGAACATTCATTGCACGGGCAACAGCTCTGGTAGACATTACTGCAGTCATCATGCCAATTGTACGCTCCCACAAACGTTGCGACATCTGTGACATTGTGCTGTGTAATCAAACTGCACATTTCAGAGTGGTCTTTTATTGTGGGCAGTCTAAGGCACACCTGTGCCATATTCATGCTGTCTAATGAGCACCTTGATATGCCACAACTGTGAATTGGGATGGATTATCTCGGCAAAGGAGAAGTGCTCACTAACACAGATTTAACAGATTTGTGAACAATATTTGAGAGTAATGGGTCTTTTGTGTATGTAGAAAATGTTTCAGATCTTTGAGTTCAGCTCATGCACAATGGGAGCAAAACCGAAAGTGTTGCGTTTATATTTTTGGTCAGTGTATATGATACTAGGACTGTTTTAGTACCATATTAATGTGTTTTCTGGGAGTTTTACACTGAGTTTTATACTAGATAGGTCATCAGTATCTGATCCTTGGGGGATTGACACCTGGGACCTCCGCCCATCAGCTATTTGAGAAGGCAGTGGAACTCACAGTAACACCAGGGCTTTCTCTCAGCTTTCCCTAGGCCAGTGATGACACATTTATCAGTGGTCTAGAATCAGCTCAGCCCCATAGAAGTGAATGGGGCTGAGCTGCAATACCAAGCACAACCGCTATACTATGTACGGCGCTGTGCTTGGTTTGCTGAGAGAAGGCCACGACGCTATCGCGAGTGCTGGTGCCTTCTTGAACAGCTGATGAGCGGGGGTCCCTGGTGTCGGACCCCCACCGATCAGATACTGATGACCTATCCAGAGGATAGGTTATCAGTATAAAACTCCTGGAAAACCCCTTTAAATCCTTATTTGTGCTACAAAAAAAATACATTCAGTACAAAAAAGTGCACGCATCTCTACCTTCATTCTCGTGATCGGTGGGGATCTTAGTGCTCAAACACCACCATCTAAACTTTTGATGTTGATATGACATATCAAAAGTTTACTAAAAGTACAGTGTCACTTTGAGGTCATATCACTTTCCTTATAGTCAGGGGCGTAAATAGAAATACCGTAACTGGGTCCCATAGCAAGAATCTAAATTGGGCCCCATTGCCCCATTCATAGGCCCTCGCACAACTGTTCCTGGCCAGTATATACAGCAGTGTACTGATATGTGAGGTACAAGGTATAATAGATGCAGCGTGTACAGATATATAGTATATACAGCAGTGTACTGATATGTGAGGTATGAAATATAAATTACAGCTCGTACCTCGTATATCAGTACACTGGCACTGTCTAAGGTGTGGTGTGGAGAGTAAGGGACAACAAGAGGGTCTAAGTCTGATGACAGTCCAAACAATAAATGTATTAGTCCAGCTCATCCAATTCTTCTGTGCACGGATTAAGCCAAGGCCGGCTCTTCACATAGTTAAAACAAAAGAAAGCTCCAGCACGGGGTAGATCATACGTTATTGCGTCTTTATTTCAGTATTCACATGGCAGGTAAAACGTAGTGAACTTCACCTCCCTCCACCTCCCATAAGATCAACATGTTTTGAACCTCCTGGTTCTTAATCATGATCACTCTGTTTGTCCCATATGTGCGGCTCTCATAAGCCTCCGCCTCCAATAAAACAACGGGGGGGGGGGGGGGGAAGAAAAACCGCAAAAAAGGGGGGCAAACTAACCCAACATCTAAGTGACAACAACGCTGAAAACAATTAAAAACTGTAAAAAGCTATGGTAGAGCACATGTGCACACCAGATTAAGTATACTGAATATAAAACTCAATTAAGAGAATCTCCGATCAGAACCTGTGTGAAGGCGCCGATAACACCAATCATCCATGCATTAACCCAAAAAAACAAAAGAGTGTAAACCCACCCCCATTGCGACCTATAGTATCGGGCATTGGCTCCTTAACTGAAAAATTGGGGGAATGGTTGAATTCGCTATTACAACCCCTAGTCCGAAGCTTACCAGGATATATCCGGGATACTACGGATGTATTACGGGCTGTATATGACAAAAAAATGGTGTGACGGTTTTTCATGGCTGACATTGGATGTAGTCTCATTGTATCCTTCTATCCCCCATAAAATTGCTATTTGGGCCCTGGAATTCCATCTCCATAAATATAGTAATTATATTTCTGAGGTCACATTCTTTCTTATGACAGATAATAATTATTCTTCTTTTGATAAGAAATTTTATCTGCAAACAAAGGGTGTGTCTATGGGGGCTAGGTTTTCACCTTCCCTTGCTAATATCACAATGGCATACTGGGAGGAACATTATATCTTCTCTGTTGGGAACCCGTTTGTGGGGGCGGTGGGCTGGTATGACAGATACATCAACGATTTGCTCATTATATGGGGCGCCGATGTGTCTGCCATACCACAATTTGTCTATTATGTCAATAACAACTCCTATAACCTTAAATTCACACATTTCGTGGACCCCCAAACTGTCAATTTTTTTGATCTGAAATTAACGGGCATACCAGATTGCAACATCTTTACAGAAACATTTTGCAAACCGATTTCGGCCAATACCATTCTGAAGGCCACTAGTCATCCCCCTGGACATACAATCAAGGCCATTCCAGTAGGTGAACTTATTCGCGCACATAGAAACTGTAGTACGGACGTGGCCTTTACACGGGAATCTCCAACTATCTGGAATTGCCTTAAAAGTAGAGGCTATCCTGATTAGATGCTCTATAGAGATTTCAACATAGCGTCCAGTAAATGTAGAAAGGATTTGCTATTTAAAACCAACACTGCCAAATCTATCATTAGCAATGACAACTGTCTCAATAATAATAATAAAAGTCAAAATAAAAATAAAAATATGAATAAGGATAGATACTAAGAGGATAAAATAGATAAACCCACTCTAGTCCTTACGTACTGTCGGCAGTTTCCCGAAATTCCGCAAGTGATTAGGAGATGCCTTCCGATACGTTATGAAGACTAAAACCTGGCCAATACTTTATCTCCATCATCATTTAGACGTATTACGATCAAAAGTAAAAATACTTGGTTGGGATTTAAGGGTTTAACCAAATGCGGGGGTCATTCCTGCAGGACTTGCAAATATGCAGTTCAAACCACTGAATTTGATAATTCCCTACATACTAACACGTTTCCCATACGCAATTATATGAACTGTAATACAGCCGACGTAATTTACGCCATTAATTGCATTTCATGTGATTTTATGTACGTAGGGAGCATGAGCAGACAATTTAAAACGAGATTGCGTGAACACCTTAATTACATAGTAAATCCACGGGCAACAGGTATATCTAGCATAGCTAACCATTTTATTCACAAACTTTTGCATTTGAGAAAGTGACGACACCAGCACCTGCTACGAGAATCCTTTTGGATTTTTACTCTCAATACCAGGTTCCCATTCGGATTGAATCAGAAAAAATATATACTTTATTGATTTAATAATTTTATTTATATTTGGTATGTAATAAGGCCATATTGGTGCCAACTTTTATTCTGGACAGCAGTTTTGCCCTTCTTTTTTCCTTTCCCCCTGTTTTTAATTGTATTGGTCTTTCTAAGGTGTGATGGAAATGAAGACCATGTGCACACTATGCGGTTTTTTAATTACCATAGAATTAGTCCGACTATCCCCGAGATTTTGATCGGAGATGCTCTTGATTGATGATATGTCACACTAGGTGAGAGACGACAAAGACAACGAAAACAAAAAGTTCCTCCACTGCATCAATTCATATTCATATTACATTCAAAAATAGTAAGAAGGAAAAGATGGGTGGATCTCACCTCGTCTGGGCGGGGTCCAACTGTGAAGGATGGTCCTGGCGATGGTCTGGCCAAGGACCTATGTGACCAGGTGCTGTTGTGGTATTGGCAAGATGTATATCCTGAAAGGCCCTGGTACACCCAAATATAACCCATTTAAAACCATTGTAGATCTGCATCTATTCGCGCGTAAACTGCGCTGGTACAAGCATTTCTGTAACATCGAAAAGAAACAGAGCGTAGAAATGGGTGTTCCCCGTGACATGATATCTGACGTCAAATTATTGGAAAGTCTGTCGGCAACTGATGAACCAGCTTTAGGTGAGGGCCCTTTTACTCTTTTTAAAAATAAGAGTAAAAGGATACCGCCTATAGGCGAGACAAACTGCGTAGACGTTTTCCTCAAACTTGTTAGTAAAGATCTTGAGACTATACATATGTACCCAGCACCTCAGAATTGTACTCAGGATGAACTGTGTGCATTTGATGACTTGTCTAAAAATAAGGGCATTGTCATCAAGCCATCGGATAAAGGTGGGAACACGGTCATCCTGAGTACAAAGGATTATGAGGGAATTTGTGAGACCCTATTAGCCCCACGGGACTGTTATGAAATCCAACTCCTGTGTATAAAAAAGAGTTAAAAAATATACTAGACAGGGCTAAATATGCCAAACTCATCAGTCAAGAAGAATATGAATTTATGTATCCAGCACATCCCCAAATTGCCACTTTTTACAGTCTTCCCAAAGTGCATAAAGGCTATAAGCCTCTAAAGGGGCGCCCGATCGTATCAGGCAATGATAGCCTGAGCCAAAACCTAGGAATATATATAGATAAGATCCTGGCACCATTTGTCCTCTCACTGTCATCCCACGTAAAAGACACTGGGGACCTCTTACGGCAGATAGAGGGTATACAGCTTGATGAAGGCTGCATTTTGGGCAGTGTTGATGTCGAAGCATTATACTCATCCATCCCACACAAGTGGGGCCTTCATGCTGTATCTTACTTTCTGTCATCTAGGGGGAGACACTTTCAGGCACACAGTGCCTTTGTACTGGAATTACTTGAATTTTCATTGAGGAGAAATTATTTTCTCTTCAATGGACGTTTCTACCACCAGCTCAGGGGCACCGCGATGGGGAGCCCATGTGCCCCATCGTATGCAAATCTGTTCCTGGGCTGGTGGGAGAACACTATTGTATTCAGGGATGAATGTACGACCGAGCTGCAGCATGTCCAAAAATGGGCCCGCTTTATTGATGATGTTTTTGTTATCTGGAAGGGAAGCATGGAGACCTTCTCGGCATGGGTTCAACAATTAAATCAGAACGAGATTGGCCTCCATTTTACATCTGAATGTGATCCATTCAAACTTCCCTTCCTTGACATCACAATAAATCTAAACCATCAGGGATGCTTGGAAACATCAATATATCGTAAGCCAACTTCGACCAATTCCCTCCTGAGGTGGGAAAGTAGTCATCCATACCCCCTCAGGAAGGGAATACCAAGAGGTCAGTACCTGCGCCTAAGACGAAATTGCTCTAAGCGCTCGGATTTCGTGAAAAACAGGCGAGTGATCTAAAAACCCGCTTCCTGGACCGCGGTTATCCAGTGGGTGTGCTTACACCAGCCTACCAGACTGCCCTGAACAAGGACAGAGTGTCCCTCCTGGCGCCAAGAACAGATGCCCTTACAAATAAGAGCTTAAGTGATGACAGAGAGATTCGCTTTATTAGTACCTTTAATGGTTGTTCCTCAGGTATCAGAGACATCATATCAAAACATTGGCACGTGCTCCTAATGGATCCTGATGTACGCAGGGCCATAAAGGGGCACCCCAGCATCACTTATAGACGGGGCAGAAGCATCCGTGATATGCTGGTACATAGCCACTATACACCAGGGTCCAAGCCAAGGACTTGGTTGGAGAGAGGTATCAGTGGCAACCACAAATGTGGTAGATGCGTGGCGTGCCCCTTTATGGCCAAAGCAAAGTCATTCAGGAGTAACAATACTAATAGGGTCTACACAATTACGGACTTTATTAACTGCAGAAGCACTGGTTTGGTGTACAAGATTACATGCGAATGTGGCGAAGAGTATATTGGGAAGACTGGTAGGGAGTTCAGGAGGAGAATAGGAGAGCATTTGAGCGATATAAGAAACGGAAAAGACACATCGGTGGCACGTCACGTTAACACCAAACATGGAGGGAGACCGGACTGTCTATCCTTCTCTGGAATTGAAAAAATTAAACCTGGTACCAGAGGAGGTGATTTTGATAGAAGGATCCTGCAATGCGAGGCTAAATGGATCTTCTATCTCAAAACAGTCCATCCATTTGGTCTAAACGAACAACAAAATTTCTGTTGTTTCTTGTGATTTACATTTAAAGCTCAACAATCATGGAGGGGTACATGTCGTGTCCCTCCTCTCATCGTGTGTGCCCACCATATGGGCGCATGCGATGGGACGATGGACACGACTGTAAATAATAGAGAGGGAATCCACTAATTGACGGCTCACATCCCCCTCCTTCCTCCCCCCTCCCCCCTCCCTCCTCCACAATTTGTCTGGGATGACCCTCAGACCAGATGCTGTTCTACCTGAACATATGGGATGTGATGGTGTATATAATTTGTGCTATATTTTAACATAATAATATAAAACATATAGTCCGAATGATAAAGAGAGGGCTTGCCCGATTGGATAATGATCCCCAGTTCTGATGCTGTCACCGTTTAAACCATGAGCGCAATGGACGTGATGGTGGTCTTATCCAAAATATAGCATTACAATATGATTAAGTTCAGGAGTTCTGGTCTAACAATCGGCCAGCTGTAGAAAGGGGAGGAGCCTGCGCTCGGTGGTCATGCCAACCTATATCTGTAATGCGATTGTGCATCCATGAAAATGACAGGCAAGGTATCAGTTGTCTGCTACGAGGGCCGAGTGTCATGAGCCTAGCAGTTGCTATGCAACGGGCAACGCTCTGACTCAGGCTCTGACCTCACTTCCGGTTTAGCCGCATCATGTGACGCTGACTTCCGGTCCGGTGGAACGCACGCGAGCGGCGTGCGTTCCACGTCGAAATACATGTGTTCCACGATATCTGGACAGGTGAGTCAAACGATCACGGGGGGCGTACACAAATCGGAGGTAGAGGTATAAGAGGAGGCGGCTAATGATCATTCATTGCTCACCTAAACTACTGTTATGTTGGGTGAGACATGGACTGACAAGGGACACTTCCCCTGCATCAGTGAGGACAAGAGCTATCCTTCACCTTGTCCTAAGAATACGAGGCCAAACTCACCTTGATTCTGAGTAAGTACATTGCGGCTGTTGACTAGCCACTGTGCGTGCGGTGCTCAATAATTGGTGACCTGTATTGAGTGCCTGTTTATAACTTTTATTTGTAGTTGCCCTGGAATATACATACGGAGTCCCCTGATGATGTAGGGCGTTATAGTTAGGGCTTGATAGGTTTAAGACCCATACTGAGGGAAAGGCTCGGTGTGGGGTCGCCCCTGTCGGGGCGGGTGCTCCATTGTGGTAGGCAGGATTTTCACCAGTCCCTATCCCCCTAGGCAGGCAGGAAAACCATAACAGGGCCTTTCAGGATATACATCTTGCCAATACCACAACAGCACCTGGTCACATAGGTCCTTGGCCAGACCATCGCCAGGACCATCCTTCACAGTTGGACCCCGCCCAGACGAGGTGAGATCCACCCATCTTTTCCTTCTTACTATTTTTGAATGTAATATGAATATAAATTGATGCAGTGGAGGAACTTTTTGTTTTCGTTGTCTTTGTCGTCTCTCACCTAGTGTGACATATCATTTTAAATGACCTAGTAAAGGTTACGTTTTAACTAATCCCAGTTTACATATATTTTTTCTGCATGATTTGGGTGTAACTATATACCACCTACAGCAATCACAAAGAGTGGTATACTAATTTGTTTTATGCTCTTGATTGAGTTTTATATTCAGTATACTTAACCCGGTGTGCACATGTGCTCTACCATAGCTTTTTACAGTTTTTAATTGTTTTCAGCGCTGTTGTCACTTGCATGTTGGGTTAGTTTGCACCCCTTTTTTTGCGGTCTTTCTTGCCCCCGCCCCCGTTGTTTTATTGGAGGCGGAGGCTTATGAGAGCCGCACATATGGGACAAACAGAGTGATCATGATTAAGAACCAGGAGGTTCGAAACATGTTGATCTGATGGGAGGTGAAGTTCACTTCATTTTACCTGCCATGTGAATACTGAAATAAAGATGCAATAACGTATGATCTACCCCGTGCTGGAGCTTTCTCTTGTTTTGTCTAAGTCTGGTGCTAGCATTCTTAGGCTAGCCAGACACATGAGATACCTGTCGGAGTACTGTCTTTGCTGCTCCATTAATATAGCACTAATGTAAGAAGCAAAATGTCAGTAATTAAAAACAACAAAGCAGAACTTGCAGGGGGAAGTACTTATACTAATGTATCCACTTCTGAATTTTCTTTATTGTTAATCCTATTTTCTCAAGCAGAAATGACTACATTTCCCATTTGTGTCGCCGCTGATTGATGTACTTCACACAAAAAACATAACCAAACCAAATCATTCTTACCCAGACGCCGCTTCTGCATTCATAGTTCCAGGTGTAGGCTCCTTTCCAGGTGTAGGGTCACAGTTTTGTTTTAGCACAGGATTATTATTTTTTTGCATGCACAGATTTGTAAATTACTGAAATTTTTACTGGTACCAGGCCACCCTAGGGGCGAACAAACTAAAGGCAAATTTAAAAGCATCTCTCTCCATTTCATATACAAGGGTCTTTTCACCCTGTGCCTGCAGTGTACCTTTACTATATGCATAAAGCTCCCAGCACATATGTCAAATGGACCCATAGGCCCCATTATACCACAAAATCAGCTATTCGATACAGAGATAGGGAATGTTTTGATAACATGGACACCTATGGGTGAGATATGTGCCCGAGGATTTCCTGGATACACAATGCAACACAGTGTGAAATTAATCTAAAGTTGATTTTCATACTTCAAGGACTGGATGTGAGCTGGAAAAAGTTGGAAGATTCCTGTATGTAGCTAGCTAGCAGTGGAGGTAAGTGATGCTAACCATATGGGTGAACCAGCTCAGAGCCTATGTATGACAAAGACTGAGCATCGCAGAAGAGTACAGACTAAAGCTAAGGGGTAGAGAGAAGCTGTCTAACCCATCCTGCATCCTAACAGCAGTCAAGGCCTATATAATAGGCCTATGTAACAGCGGATGCTGTGCGCCGCTTCTCTCCTGCTTACCGCCGCGGTCCCGGGTGCCGTGTCCAGCGGTGATCTGCGGCCAGTGCTTCCCATTCACCGCTGCAGTCCTGGGCTCTGTCTGTGTAGGTACTGTGATTCTGGGATCCGCTCCACAGTTTCCTCTCAGCCCTGGCCACAGCATGCTTGCTGCTTGTTTTCTGCAGCACTTCCTTAAGAGCTGGTGCGCGTCACTTCCTGGGCTTCATGGGTTAGGTCATGTGACCTTGCTGACCAATCCTAGCCCTCCTGTGCATATATAAGTGGTTCAGCCCCACTTCCCAGATGCCACAGTGTCAAGGTCCTTGTGTCCTGCTATGGTTCCTGATTTCCGCTAGTGTTCCTGACTCGTATCTGTATTCCTGGACTCTGCTACCTGTTACATCCCTATCTGCTTGCCTTCACTCTCCTGTTGCCTACCCAGATTGCCTGACCTGTACCTGTGCCGCCTGCCCTGACCTTTTGCCTGTCTGACTACGCCTCTGCCTCATCCTTCCATCCTGCACCTCTGGTACCTCGTGTACCTATCCTCCTCAAGAGGTAGCGACCTGGTGTTCCCCTCGCTAAAGTCTATCCCCACCATCAGGGGTACTGTGAAGATCCAGAGGTTCACTTAGATAACGGCCTTAGAGGAGGTAGGACACGTGGCACAGTGGGTTCACACCCGCTGGTTAGTGACAGCCTATGACCAAGACGAGTTGTTTTTCCACACATAAGCAGCACGTCTAATGGCATAAAGTCACTGAGGAGTGTGTGCACAAAAGTTGTAGAGACGGAAATACTGCAATCTAGGAGCGCATGTTGTAGACTGTGCAGATTGTGTGCCCCTAAAAGGAACATGTTATATGTGCCAGTTGCCACTTAAAGAGACAGTGTCTCTAATAATCCTGTTGCCTCTAAATGTGCACCTTCATTGAGAGATTGTAATAACCACTAAGCAAGATGTCACATACCCCCAGGCTTTTATGACATGACTATTTTTGCACCTACAATAAGTACACCCCTGCAAGGGGGGCCGACCATTTCACTGTATAAGGTCTAGGTATTGCATGTGAGTGGTAAGAACCACCTTAGCTTATAACGTGCTTGCAAATATGGAAAATAAATAGTCTCTTATGTTCCAGCAGCAAGTAAGAGTTCAGTGGAGGCAGATATGGGACCAGCCAACCGTAATGGACTCCCGTCTACTGCAATGTAGTGAATCTAGCTGCAATAGTTTACCCCTCTATGTATGAACACGGCCGTACACTGGATTTCTCCTATTTCTGTCTCTGGCTCAGTCTTTGTGTAACATCCCGGAGTATGTCACTAAACTCTTTCTCCCCGCTACAACATGTTAGGTATACATTTATTGTCATCTTGTGTAATCTAATATTGCATCTTTCTGTATATGTATTTTCTAGGCCTGTTTTATATATTATGCTGTAATTTCCATGTACACCAGCAGGTGGCAGCAGTATGTAGCAGGACCTTATCCAGTTTAGTATACCTGGACTGGAATAGTTCTGTCACGGCCTATGGTCTGCGCTGTGACACTGTTGCTACACTTGCGGTTGCCCACGGCAATGTGTTGCTGTGTGAGCATGCGGTGGCAGTGTCTCGGCCTTCTAGGTGATTGCCGTGACATGGTTGCCACGCATGTTGTTGCCTGCGGCAACGTGTAGCTTTCTATGCTTGTGTGTGCACTTCCCCTTTAAGTGGCTTCCTTCCCTTGTCTGGTGTTGGAAGGGTTAACTCCCTTCCTAGTGTTTTGTTAACACTGGGTTTATGTGTGTGTGGGTGTGGCTGCTTGGGCTATTTAGCCTCTGCTGGATGCCTGAAGCTGAGGGGTACTCCAGCCATGGTGTATGCTGGAGCTATCCTCCTGGTCTTCATATTCCATCTGTCCAGTGAAGGCCACCCTTGTGGTCATAGAAGATGTTCTTATGGTGTCTCACGTTTATTGCAGCTATGGGTGTCCTGGGTTCCTGTGTGGTTTGTGGTGTGTGCTGTGTCCTTTTAATGTTGGTGTGGACACCAGCACTTGTGCACGGGTTCCAGTCAGTGTGTCTGTGGCAGGTAAGTGTGTTACTGGTTTCACTTACCTGCCATCTCCTTATAGCTGTATGTGTTCCCCTCTCCTTGCAGCCTGGCCTCAGATAGAGACTCCTGTTCCTCCATGACTGGGATGAACAGGTTGTCTCTCCCCTGCTCCTAAGTGAGGGATTACCAGGGCGACTTAGGGTTTCTAGGAATCCTGAGTATGAGTCGTCCTACCATCGGGGTCCGCTCATACAGTGAGGAGTCAGGGAGAGGATTAGGGACGCGGTAGGAGGTGACCTGCTCCCTTACTACTTCTTTTGGCCAGGCTGATCCCCCTTTACCATTTGACACCGCACGGTGGGGGGTTTCCCCCACTCCTCGTCATGTCAAGTTCATTCCAGTCTAGCTCCCCCCTCTTTGAGCAGAAGTGGGCTGGCCCATGTCCTGTCTCATGGGGAGGAAGGAAAGTTCTAGTTAGTATACCAGCCCCCCTGCTAGGGGAAGGCTGTGTTAGTAGGAGTTCCAAGTTACAGGGATCCCAACCCTGGAGCCAGCCTCGGCTGAGGCCAAAGATCTCCATTCCCAGACTGAGCCATCAGCCTCAGTGCTGGTAGAAAGCAAGCAACACCTCCATTCCTCCAGGAAGAGCATTCCCTGTGAGCATAGCTGTGAGTACAGATCCAGAGACCAGGAGAAGTCAAATCCCTCCTCAGCTAGTCAGGCCCATATCAAGCAGAAGACAGACAGAGCAGAAGATAGATACCTGCCAGATTCTCCAGGCATATGATAAGAAGCAGAAGAGATATTGATCCCTGCCACATATTGCCAATACCTGCTGGGACCCAAGGCTAATGCTGTATATCGTATGGATTAAAGCTGCAACCAGTAAAGACAAGTTGAACTTTATTACAAGTCTGGATCTCCTTCATTACAACCAAGTTCCTCAATTACTCCTACTAGCAACACTCATTTTATTGCAAGTTAGCCAGGATCCAGGAGTCCAGCCGTACCCAGGTAGGAGACACCGTTGACACTACACAGAGACATTATCCCCACTCTGGCATTCCTCACCTGGTACGTGACTTATAACATTTTAAAGGGCCCTGCAACAGTACCCTGCGCAAACTGTAATTGGCGTCACAAACAAACCATAGACTTTTATACACATATCCTGACCCACTGCATAACTGGCCACCGTACCACGGTCCTGCTCATTGCATTTGTCTTACAATAAGCCTTACATTTATTAATGCTAAATACTGGTCACTGTGTGGTTTACCTTTATTTATGAAAAGTTTGGTAAAATATGGTATTAACCTTCATTGGTGGCCCTTTATTTTACTTTAAAACAGTTTAGCATATGTAGAGTTAAATGTGTTTTTATCAACGTAACATCAAGGAAAATGTTGACATTAGAATACCTTCCCTGAGAGACTGTATCGTCATGTTAGAAGAATCTGGGTGTGATTCGATTTATACCGACAGTAGTACTATAGTGTGAGCGTAGCTATAAATGGTGCACAGGTAGCAGTAGCACCTCTTCCCTCCTCATAAGGAAGCTGAAAATTGTGACATTAACCCCTTAGTGAACAGCCTGTTTTAGGCATTACTGACCAAGTTTTTTTCTTCCTTTTTTTGTCGCCTTACAAGAGCTATAACTTTTTTAATTTTCCGTCTATGTAGCTGTATGAGGGCTTATTTTTTACGGGACAAGTTGTACATTTTAATGGTGCCATTTTGGCGTACACATAATGTTCTGATTAACATTTATTAACTCTTTCTGGGAGGGATATGTAAAAAAACAGCAATACTACTGTTTTTAGGTTATACATTTTGCGGCGTTAATTTTTCAGCATAAATAACATAATATCTTTATTTTCTGGGTCAGTACAATTACAGTGATACTAAATACATTTTTTTTGTTATGTTTTACTACTTTTGTGCAATAAAACCCCTTTTTTTAAAAAAAAGAAGAAAATCTTTTTGCATCGCCGCATCCCAAGACCCATAACTTTATTATTATTCTTTCTATGGAGTTGTGTAAGGGCTTGATTTTTGCAGGATGACTTGTAGTTTTTATTTGTATCATTTTGGGATAAAGAACACTTTTTGATCGCTTGTTATTACGTTTTTTCAGTGATGACTAAGAATAACAATTCTGGAATATATATATATTTTTTTACTGCGTTCATCATAGGGGATAATTTACATGATATTTGTGTATTGCAGGTTGTTACAGATGCGGCGATACCAAACATGTGAGGGAGATTTTATTTTTGCTATTTTTTTCATTGAGAAATTTTTATTTATTTAATAAATGTGTTTTTGCTTTTTTTTTTACCCACAATTATCCCACAAGGGTCTTTTGATTGCTTCTATAATACAATTTACTATCCCTATAGTGCATTGCAGTTTAATGTCAGTGCTATACTGACATTGACCAGCAGGCTGCACCAGAGTAGAACACCCAAGGCAGTCTTGGGGCCTACACCAGGTCCCAGCCAGCATATACATACAAATGCGATCGTCAAAAACAGAAGATAGGAGCAATAAAGGTAAAAGAAATACATTACAAAATTACAGCGACCTTCATAAATGATTATTTTAAAGAATGTTGAAGCAGACCAGAAAACACCTTGAAGGAATCTGGAGTTTTATCTAGGGTGTCTGATCTGGGGTCTCTAGTTAGGGGATCTGAAGTCTATATTTATTTAGTTGTGTCTTGTCTGGGGTCTGTATTAGTTTAGAGAGTCTGGTCTAGCATCTGTACTTAGCGGGTCTGTATTGACAGAAAATCTCCAGCAATTTTACACGGATGAAGATCATGACATCAATATGCTCAGTGCTCAGCCCAGGTACCATGTAGCTGTAACAAGAAGCTCCTGCACATTGCTAAAAGGGATCAAGCAAGTAGTCCGGTGGCAGGCATGCTGAATTTTTTCTAATTCTCTTTTTTTGTGGCTGCACCACCCCAGTAAGACCTGTCCTAGGCATTGGACCTCCAGTGTCTACTGGAAATTAACCCTGACTGCGCCACTATGGTGCGTTCCATAAATGTCACACTGAGTCAATATGATGAAACTTACTACAGGTATTTGTGACAACAATATTTATCCATGTAATAAATTAAATGTTATGTGTGCTGGGACAAAGTGATTAAACATCCTCTCCTTCACATATTAAAATATTGAGCCACGTGCATGATTCATTTAGTATATGACTAGTCTTAGATGCATGCAGACTGATGCTAGACGTGCTGCACTTGTGACCTCTTGTGGTTATTATGTATATATCAGCTTTATATCAATGTCATTCTGGTACTGGACCTCACTACCAAGGACATTGTGCCAGTCAAGGGCATACATGTCATACAAACAGCCTGTGCTGCTGTCATGGGCCCCTAGAGGAAGTGGGTGCAGCCCTGGTTGGCCATATCACTTAGGATTGCAATACCGGGAAAAAACATTTCCGTTTTGTCCTCATGCATTTGAATGTAAAGAGATCCGTTCAGGATGCATAAGGATGTCTTCTGTTCCGGCAGCATTCTGTATCCAACACTGAAAACAATGTAAACTTTCAATTTATTTAGTGACAGAATAGTTTTTTTCCGTTTTTATTTCACACAACCGCATCCTAATGGAACGGGTGCATCCTGATATGCAAAATCAAAGCGGATGAGTTTAATTACGGTATTGAGATCCTCTGCCGGATCTCAATACCGGAATTAACAACGCAAGTGTGAAAGTAGCCTTATTTTAATGAGCGGTAAGATTCCTCTACAAAGTACATCCACCATTATAATCAATTCAAGGATCATAGAAATTAGATATTGGGCATAAATGTGCCAGTCATCTATCCAATGTGGTTAAGAGTCTGGTGGTATCACCCTGTACCAGGTGGGGACCAGATTTTAATCTTTGGGGCTCCTCTCCTCTATGTACACCCTTGATGCCACCACAGTTGACACCAACTGTGGTATCAGTCGGTCATACATGTGTAACTATATGGCGGTATTATTTAAGGGGGGACCCGTCACTTCTCTTGACATGTCTATTATTTTTTTTTATAATTGTGTATTTATTAAATAATATGGAAATGAAAATGCACATTTACAATAGGATAATGCACAATAGTACAAGGTAAAGAATGAAACATGAAATACATCACATTCATATTGATTGAGCACTTGTAACACTCGATAATAATCAGTGATGAAAAATGAGAGACCGAGCAGAAATATAACAATAAAGTGTACTAATGGAGACTGTGTCTATCTGTAATCAGTCCGAAGAAGGACTACTTAGCGGTGTATCCTAGACAAAAAGACATCAGGTAGTAGCGAAAGAGTCTTAAAGACCCAAAAGCCCAGAGCTTCTCAGCTAGTAATGCTTTACCTAACAAATACCCAAAAGACAAGACAAATAACATATACAGAGACATAAGGGAGGGGGGGGGGGGAACACCTCTTTCACATGAGGTCGTTAAGGTTGCCTTGTGGCCCAGTAATTCTGACAATGTCTATTTTAAAAATACTTGGAAAAGTTTGGAGCATCTTTCCCTGTATGTTTGGCCCTATACCTAGAAGGAGCTCTTCACTCATAAGTGATTACACCAGATCTTTATCCTCCAGTGGGGACCTGGCAGTATAATCACCAACTAGTGGGTAACAGCACTTCTACCTCCAGGAATCTCTACTGGGAAATAGCAACTGGCAAGAGTAATACTTAGCGTATTTTTGCAAGCAGCAAAACGTTCCCTGATACAGCAGAAGTCTATGTGCTTGTCGCCAAATTGACCTGAACTGATTTTTAGACACATACATTTTGGCAACAAATCCACCTTGTGCAAATATATACTCATTGAGTATTTCCCTTTTTTAATGTTTTAATGTTTGTCCAAGTAATACACACATAGGCTGAGCCCTTCAGGAAAAAAAATGCTCTTTTGTAAATGCTCTCTGCTCCAGTTACCTGCTAAAGGTCCTGAATTAATGACTGCTCTATAGTAACACAGACTTCCCTAATAGGATATATGAAAATAGGAAAGTGAGAGACATTTTGGCTATTGGTGTTTGTATCCTACAAGGCAGCCATATAGTAAAAGTGGCCATACACATTAGATGGATGTCAAATCTGATGACTGTGATGGAAACAGCTATCTGTGTACTATGTAGGGTGAGGGTGACCTGACTTGTCCTAATGTTGGGTAAAGTAGTGATCGGCATGTTGGATTTCAAAATGCACAATACTTTTTTTCCTGTCAGTGGCTTATTTCCCTTTTCCCCTTATGAAAACATGCATTCATGGCTGAGCAGAGCGTGCATGTGTATAGTGGGTTCAGGAGGAACAGTTCTTGACTTACAGATACCTATAATGTGGGGGAACCATAGGGAAAAATGTAAAAAATGAAAATCAGATATAGTATAGCACATGGCAATTTATTTCTAGCAAAACTAGAACCAGCCCTGTACCTCACATGGATCCAGACATCTCCCCGTTCATTACTCCAATTGCTCTGCTACATTTTCTTCAGGCTGGCCTCTCAGGGTGTTGTCCATTCGGCTGCCATGGCAGCCTCTGGCCTTTTGGAGGGTTGGATCCAAATGCAGTGAATCTGCGATAGACTGCAATGTTAAATCATTGCAGTCTATGGGAGAAGCAATTAGACGATCGCAAGTTAATGTCCCCTAGGGTGACTTAAAAAAAGTGAGAAAAAGTATTAAAAAAATTAAAAGATATAAAGATTTAAAGGGACACTGACAGGCCAAATCAGCATATATAGTTAGATATATGACATTACAGGTCTTATACAGTCTTTTAAAAGCATATAAGTATCCCCCCTGTCCACCTTATAAAGAGCGAAATATAAAGTTTTATAACCTGCTTGTCCGGTCACTAATCTGCCCAAGGGGCGGCGTTTCATGTGAAAATGCGCCCAGCTAGCCGCTCCCAACTGCCGTTCTGAAGCCCCGCCCAGCTCATCAATATTCACTTTGCTGGGCGGCGGCTAGAACTCTCCCCAGTTCCGATCCTGCGCATGGGCAATTCAATTGTCCGGGCATCGTTCATGCCCAATCTTCTGCGCCTGCGCCCCGCCGTGGTTAGATCGCGCCTGCGTACACACACAGCCTGCCTGCGTCTTCGAGGCAGCTGCAGCCTCAGCCTCAGCCATGCACTGTTCAGAGCAGCGCTTCAGAGCGCTGCTCACTCACATTGTCAAAGAGGTTAATTATAGACAATTGAATTGCCCATGCGCAGGATCGGGACTGGGGAGAGTTCTATCCGCCGCCCAGCAAAACGAATATTGATGAGCTGGGCGGGGCTTCAGAACGGCAGTTGGGAGCGGCTAGCTGGGCGCATTTTGACTTGAAACGCCGCCCCTTGGGCAGATTGGTGACCGGACAAGCAGGTTATAAAACTTTATATTTCGCTCTTTATAAGGTGGACAGGGGGGATACTTATATGCTTTTAAAAGACTGTATAAGACCTGTAATGTCATATATCTAACTATATATGCTGATTTGGCCTGTCAGTGTCCCTTTAAATCACCCCCTTTCTCTATATTAAAAATAAATTATAAAAAAATAAAAACTTTAGCATCGCTGCATCCCAACATGCCCAAAAAATCTTGATGGACGATTCGCCGTTTTTTGGTTGCTTCACCTCCCCCCAAAAAATTACTGAATGTTAAACAGCCCTCAGCTCAGAGCATTAATCAGACCACCAATGTTAATCAGATCCCCAATCAGACCTCAGATCAGACCCCCAATGTTAATCAGACCCCCAATCAGACCTCAGATCAGACCCCCAATGTTAATCAGACCCCCAATCAGACCTCAGATCAGACCCCCGATGTTAATAAGACACCCAATCAGACCTCAGATCAGACCCCCAATGTTAATAAGACCCCAATCAGACCTCAGATCAGACCCCTAATGTTAATAAGACCCACATTCAGACCTCAGATCAGACCCCAAATGTTAATAAGACCCCTAATCAGACCTCAAATCAGACCCCCAATTTGAATAAGACCCCCAATCAGACCCCAATGTTTATAACAGTTAACAGGTCAGTTTTGCCACATAGGCAATGCTGTAAAAACAAAACCCATAAAACTATACTGAGGTTTTTTTCACCTCATTTGGAATATTATTCCAGCTTCCATTTGCAATATTAAACGGTACCTAAATTTAATTAATTAAAACCTATTTTAAATGTAATTTAATTATTTTTTCTAATATGCTTTAATTATTTTTTACTTTAGTTTTCCTAGTGAAAAAGGCGCCTGAAGTTGTTTACTGTGCTTTAGAATCTGTACTCTTGTACACTGCTTAGTATGGGAGTATGGATTTCCCTGGGGCCCTACTGAGTTGTGTACAGGCAGGAGCACACATTGCTCCTGCCTGTACTAGCACTGCATTGCTAAAGCCTGGCATAGATGGGGTACGTTAGTCTTTAGCAGAGCAGCACAAGCCGGAGGAACAATGTACAGCGCTCAGTGGGGTTCCAGGGGAATCCGTACTCCCACACACAGCAGTGTACAATAATACACATTCTAAAGCTCAATAGGCGCCTAGTTCACTAGGAAAAGTAAAAAAAAAAATTATAAAAAAGTATTAGAAAAAATCATTTAATCACATTAACAATAAGGTTTTAATAAAGCTGATTTTTAAGTTTAGGTACACTTTAATGTTTTTCTTCTTTATTGATTTAAAATTATTACAATAAAAAACAACTTAAATTCATATAAAACAAAAGCTCCAACAACACCCACATAGAGGGGGACAGCTTTCTAAGTTACCTCTGCATAAAAACAATTAAAATGTTAAAATGTTTAGAAATACATTATAGTGGAGCATGAGAGAGAAATAATTCACTACTTGAGCATTTTTGCCTTATTACCTCTAATCCATATGTCCCGTTTGTTATTAAACTGATCTAATTTTCAATTTATAACATCCCACCTTTTCTTATATTGTGCCGTTTGAGCCACTAAATCCCAGATTTCCCATTCTTTCAAAACTGATGATTCGTTCGAAATCCATTTGACTAATATCATTTTCTATGCCAGGAAAAGTAGCTGTCCAACAATAGAATTCCTATTTGATGATAGTTCCCAAAAATCTAAATTCCCTAAAATACATCTCCGAGGAGTCCTGAAAATATTAGTATGTAGCATCTCATTAATTCTACCTAATTTCCTGCACCAGTATGGATGTAACTTCCAGATAATACTTGCAGTAAATATGTATCCAGTCTGCTCTTTCTTGATTACATTTGTGGCCCTTATCATCTTGTTTGTACCCTATTTTATACATAAATTCGGGTGTCCTGTGCAATCTAAACAATAAAATACAGTGAAATCCTAGATTTATTAATAGATACTTTTGGTATCTGTGCTATTATATTATCCCAATGCTGTAACTCACTGGATCCCACTATATCCTCATCGCAGTATGGCTTATATTTAAAATGCAGATTAGAAAGAGCAGATTTGTGCTTTTTTTAATATCCAAAACCAACCTTAAAGGGGTTGTCTCACTTCAGCAGATGGCATTTATCATCTAGAGGAAGTTACTACGAGGCACTTACTAATGTGATTGTCCATATTGCCTCCTTTACTGGCTGGATTCATTTTTCCATCACATTATACACTGCTCATATCAAGGGGTTAAGTCCACCCTGCAATCCAGCAGCGGTGCCCGTGCTTGCACACTGTAGGAAAAAGCGCTTGTCTCTCCAGGGGAGAACTGGGAACATAAAGTAGCCTTGTAAAAAAAACTATAAGGGGCAGCAATACCATATTGTGGCACATTATACCATTCAAGCAGAGCCAAATACCACAGTGCAGCACAAAATACCTCCCCAAAAACTGCCTCTCTGTGGTGGCCAGTGCCAGCTGCCAGGTTCTATCCTACTCAGGCAGCCCTCTGGGGGGTTTCCCTGTAAGGTCAATGGCCAGTCCGCCCCTGTCCTGACAGCAGGAGTGTGCATAGGCTGGCATTTTTTTCTATAGTGTGCAAGCATGACCACCGGTGATGTATTGCAGGGTGGTCATAGCCCCTGGAAACAAGCAGTGTATAATGTGATGGAAAAATGAATCAAGCCAGCAAAGGAAGCAATATGAACATAGGTGGAAATATGAAGGTCAAAGAAGGCAATATGAAGGGAAAGAACCCCTTTAATCTCATTAATTAATAGTTCAAGGGGTAACACTTTTTCATCCACTCCTTCTTGCCATTCAAAAATATTCTGTAGATCTGCCCTTAAAATGACATTTTTGTTTTTAAACCTTTTCACATTTCCTACCAAATCAGTGATTTTTTTGGTTTCTGTAGTTGTATTCACTGCCTGCAAGATTTTCCCCAGTGTTGTTTACCCCTGACCTGATTAGCTACCTCCCTGCTTGGTTCTGATGGGGTTAAACTCCCTCTTCGGTTCCAGGGGTGTGTCCTTTCAGGTGCGCTCATTAGGCTGCTACTTCTGTCTTTGAGCGTGGAGGTTCAGGGCTCAGTCTGTATAGCTTGTGGTCAGTTCTGTTAATTCTGGCTGTTCCTGTTCTTGTATGCATTCTGGGGGTCAGTACTGTTAATTCAGGCTGTCCAGTACCCTGCTTTGTTTCCGCTCTTCCTGTCCATGCCACGCCATGCCATGCATTGAGGGTGTGTGTACCCTGCTAGGTCTTTGTTCATGTCTGTCCTTGTCCATGCCCGGTGGGTGTCATGCCCTTTTGGCTTTGTCATGTCTGTCTATGTTTTGCTTTGTCAGGTTTTGCCTGGCCACCTATGTCTCGGTATGGGTCGCCTGGTTCTGCATTGTTGTCAGTGGCGTAACTACCAGGGAAGCAGGGGAAGCGGCTGCTTCGGGGCCCGGGCTGACAAGGGGCCCGGGAGCAGTGTCTCACACATACACACTTACTGTGTGTACATAATTTTACGTTTTCAGGCCGGCCCCACCCCCGAAAACAACACCTCCAAATCCCCTCCCCTTTACATTTGGTGCGGTCACATAGGGGCCGGGGCCCGCCCCCCTCCCATCCATCCTACTTCCCCATTCATTAACACAGGGCCTGCTTCGGCGGGCGACTCCGTCCATGATTATCTGCTGACTCGCTGCCTCTTCTGCCTGCATAGTGTGACACTTGCCAGAGAACAAGTCGGCAGCACACTATGCAAATGAATCTCTTCAGGCAGCACAGTGGCAGCCCGCCCCCAAATGAAGTCCTCCCCAAGGGGCGGGGAGGCTGGGAGAAGAAGCACAACAGAGGGCGGAGGGAGGCACAGCAGGCATGCACAGCACTCATTTTTTCAGGTATGTGCCTGGGCCCCCATGTTCCTTCCCCCGCCCCCTTGCCTGCTGCAGCTGCACTAGTGCACAGTGGTTCTGGGGCCTCTCTGGGCATGAGGAAAGAGGAGGGCAGGGCAGAGTCAAAGTAGTTAACCCTTTCCTCCTCTCCCAGTCTGTCAAGTTCACAGACTGGGAGAGGAGGGGAGGTAAGACCAGGTACAGCAGCAGGCAAAGTTCTGAGTGTGCAGCCATGGCAGGCTGCAGCATGTAGCTGCCATCCCAGTCCCACCAGCCTCCTATATAATAAAATGCATTCATCTGCTTCTGTTATAGTACAGGAGGCTGGCAGATGCTGGGATCGCCACCTGGCAGCTGCATGCTGAAGCCTTCAGCATGTAGCTGCCAGGTAGCCAGATCACAACCTCTGCCCACGCTTCCTCTGCCAGCCTCCTGTACTATAGCATGCGGGACATGGCAGCCTCCCCTCTCTGCCTCCGCTGCTCTGCCATGTACTAGTGCTTATTATGGCACTCTCTTAAGTTACATATACACAAATGTGATGCCAGGATGGTTCTGGGCTGGCATCGGGTGCATGCATATGTGTGCCATAATAAGCACTAGTACATGGCAGAGCAGCGGAGGCAGAGAGGGGAGGCTGCCACGTACTGCATGCTATAGTACAGGAGGCTGTCAGAGGAAAGAGTGGGCAGAGGTTGGGATGAAAGTTCCAATCACCCCCTTTCACAGTGTTTTAAATATAGGTAAATAAACATAAAAAAAAGCATTGCCATGTCCAAAAATGTCTTCACTATTAAAAAATATAAATCATTTTAATTCAAAAAGGGTACCAATAAAAACTACAATTCATCCACCTGAAAAAAAGCTTCAGCTCTTTAGGCAGAAATCTAAAAAAAGTTTTAGCTGTCAAAAAATGGTGATACAAAGACAAAGAGGTTTTTTGAAAGGTTTTATTTTAAGTAAGGGTCCATTCACACGTCCGTTGTTCTGGGTCCGCATCCGTCCCACAATTTTGCGGAACAGGTGCAAACCCATTCATTTCAATAGGGCCGCAAAAGATGCGGACAGCACACCGTGTGCTGTCCGCATCCGTAGTTCCATTCCGCGACCCCCGCAAAATAAGATGGAACATGGCCTATTCTTGTCTGCAATTGTGGACAAGAATAGGCATTTCTATCATAGGGAACTATCAAAATGCGAAACGCACGCAGCAGGTATCCATGTTTTGCGGACATTTTGTGGACCGCAAAACACTTGCGGACGTCTGAATGGACCCTAAGGGAGGGGGGCCCTGTAAAAAATTTGCTGTGGGGCCCAGTCAGTTCTAGTTACGCCCCTGATTGTTGTCTTCTGTTCCGTTCCATGTCTTGTACCTCGCTATGCCTGTTCATGTTTCCATGCTATGTTCATGTAATGATGGTTGCTTTCCTTGTTCATGACATGATAGCTGCGCTCCTAGACGGTTCCAGTCGGCTCCAGGTTCCATGATGGTTGCGTTCCTAGTCAGTTTTGGTTGATGTCATGATGGTTGCGTTCCTTGGCTTGACATCATGGCTGCGCTCCTAGTTGGCGTCAGTCGCTACCAGGTCCGCCTCTGAAAGGGGGCTCCATGAATTCCCCGGAGGGGGAACTCCCTTTCTTGGCAATGCCTTGTACACGCCTTGCTCGCAATGTGTCCCAGAGGTGCCCGCGGGACCTCCGGCATGTGACACTCGGTAGTGTCTCCTCTTGGAAGTGGCTTCCTATGAGTCAAAATCCGACCTTTCAACAAGCCTTGGGATTTGACAAGGGAATATAGCCAAGCCAGATATCCATCTAAGGGGTGTCCCCATTACAGAGATCACCAGATCCACCATATTAAGTGGCCCCTATGTCAAGATCCAGCTCTTTTACAAGCATTTAGGATGTGACAGGGGAAAACCAAAGCCAGACCTAAGTATTACACTCTAGGAATATTCAAGATTTAATTATGTAAATAATAATCCTACCATAACAGTATGGAGACTTATTGGCAACGCTGCATGGGAAACAAATATGCAAAGAGGTATCTCCCAAGAAAGAGAACGATCTGTCCAGCACCAACTATTGGAAGTGACTCCCTATAAGTCAAAGTCCCAATGTCACGGTGAGGTGTGGGATGGAAAACCACACCAAACACAAGAGGGGAGGGGGGGTATCTGGCCTAGAAGCTAGGGAGAGGAAAAGGTCACCAGCTAATGAATCCTAACCCTAGCCCTGACTGCTAACCGAATGAAGGGACCTCAGTGGTAGGACCGTTCATTCACTGGAACCTAAAGCCTGATAACCCTGTAATGCCCTAAGGTAGTGATAGGGTCCAAAGACGACCCGTTCCTTGAGCTGAAGGAACCGGGGTCTTGACTCAGACCAGATACCAGAAGGCAGGGGAAACAACACAATACAAATACAATGGAATGAGACACTTAACTTCCTGAAGTACAAGAAAGAGCAGGAACACCAGAGGGGGAAACACACACCAGCTCTTCCACTTGCAAATGAAGCTATACACCGCAAGGAGTGAAGGGAGTAGCCAGACTTAAATAGCAATGACCACTATGCTGCACCTGACTAGAGGTGTGGTCATTACCATCAACAACAAAGTGAAATTAAAGGGCTTCTGTCACCCCCCAAACAGCAATTTTCAGTATTGGACTTAATATTTGCTAATGTACGCAGAGTCCATATATACCCCTCTTACCTCTGGCTGTGCTTTAAATTCTTTAAAAATAGTACTTTTGTGATATGCAAATTTCTTCACTACCAGCAAGTTAGGTGGTTACTTGCTGGTAGCCGCCGCATCCTCGGTCTAAAAACACGCCCCCTCCTCCACTTGATTGACAGGGCCAGCGAGCGCTCTCGTACTTCCGCTGGCCCTGTTTGCAGCTGAAATCCCGCGCCTGCGCCGTACCGGTCCTCTTTCGGCGCAGGCGCTCTGAGAGAAGGACGCTTACTTGACTGCTCCTTCCTCAGTGCGCCTGCGCCGATGACATCAGCCCTACACCGGGAAGAGAAGACGCCGGCATCGCTGGTAAGGAGGCGGAGAGTCCGGTGACGTCGCTGGATGCTTGATTCAGGAAAGTATTTGCCTAATAAGCATGCAGCCACTACAACCACCAACGAAATGGGGTGCCATTATTTTACAAAAAGTATATTTAGACACACTATACCACCAATGCTTATAAATATAATATACCCATAATTAATAAATATATATATATATGTATGATATATACACTATATATATATACAGTACAGACCAAAAGTTTGGACACACCTTCTCATTCAAAGAGTTTTCTTTATTTTCATGACTATGAAGGCATCAAAACTATGAATTAACACATGTGGAATTATATACAGTGACGGAAATAATTATTTGACCCCTCACTGATTTTGTAAGTTTGTCCAATGACAAAGAAATGAAAAGTCTCAGAACAGTATCATTTCAATGGTAGGTTTATTGTAACAGTGGCAGATAGCACATCAAAAGGAAAATCGAAAAAATAACTTTAAATAAAAGATAGCAACTGATTTGCATTTCATTGAGTGAAATAAGTATTTGAACCCTCTAACAAAAAAAGACTTAATACTTGGTGGAAAAACCCTTGTTTGCAAGCACAGAGGTCAAACGTTTCTTGTAATTGATGACCAAGTTTGCGCACATTTTAGGAGGAATGTTGGTCCACTCCTCTTTGCAGATCATCTCTAAATCCCTAAGGTTTCGAGGCTGTCTCTGTGCAACTCTGAGCTTGAGCTCCCTCCATAGGTTTTCGATTGGATTAAGGTCCGGAGACTGACTAGGCCACTCCATGACCTTAATGTGCTTCTTCTTGAGCCACTCCTTTGTTGCCTTTGCTGTATGTTTTGGGTCATTGTCGTGCTGGAACACCCATCCACGACCCATTTTCAGTTTCCTGGCAGAGGGAAGGAGGTTGTCGCTCAGGATTTCACGATACATGGCTCCGTCCATTTTCCCGTTTATGCGAATAAGTTGTCCTGTGCCCTTAGCAGAAAAACACCCCCAAAGCAAAATGTTTCCACCCCCATGCTTGACGGTGGGGACGGTGTTTTGGGGGTCATAGGCAGCATTTTTCTTCCTCCAAACACAGCGAGTTGAGTTAATGCCAAAGAGCTCTATTTTGGTCTCATCAGACCACAGCACCTTCTCCCAGTCACTCTCTGAATCATTCAGGTGTTCATTGGCAAACTTCAGACGGGCCTGCACATGTGCCTTCCTGAGCAGGGGGACCTTGCGAGCCCTGCAGGATTTTAATCCATTGCGGTGTAATGTGTTTCCAATGGTTTTCTTGGTGACTGTGGTCCCTGCTAATTTGAGGTCATTAACTAACTCCTCCCGTGTAGTTCTAGGATGCTTTTTCACCTTTCTCAGAACCATTGACACCCCACGAGGTGAGATCTTGCGTGGAGCCCCAGAGCGAGGTCGATTGATGGTCATTTTGTGCTCCTTCCATTTTCGAACAATCGCACCAACAGTTGTCACCTTCTCTCCCAGCTTCTTGCTAATGGTTTTGTAGCCCATTCCAGCCTTGTGCAGGTCTACAATTTTGTCTCTGACATCCTTGGACAGCTCTTTGGTCTTTCCCATGTTGGAGAGTTTGGAGTCTGCTTGATTGATTGATTCTGTGGACAGGTGTCTTTTATACAGGTGACTAGTTAAGACAGGTGTCCTTAATGAGGGTGACTAATTGAGTAGAAGTGTCTAACCACTCTGTGGGAGCCAGAACTCTTAATGGTTGGTAGGGGTTCAAATACTTATTTCACTCAATGAAATGCAAATCAGTTGCTATCTTTTATTTAAAGTTATTTTTTCAATTTTCCTTTTGATGTGCTATCTGCCACTGTTACAATAAACCTACCATTGAAATGATACTGTTCTGAGACTTTTCATTTCTTTGTCATTGGACAAACTTACAAAATCAGTGAGGGGTCAAATAATTATTTCCGCCACTGTACATAACAAACAAGTGTGAAACAACTGAAAATATGTCATATTCTAGGTTCTTCAAAGTAGCCACCTTTTGCTTTGATTACTGCTTTGCACACTCTTGGCATTCTCTTGATGAGCTTCAAGAGGTAGTCCCCTGAAATGGTCTTCCAACAGTCTTGAAGGAGTTCCCAGAGATGCTTAGCACTTGTTGGCCCTTTTGCCTTCACTCTGCGGTCCAGCTCACCCCAAACCATCTCGATTGGGTTCAGGTCCGGTGACTGTGGAGGCCAGGTCATCTGGCGCAGCACCCCATCACTCTCCTTCATGGTCAAATAGCCCTTACTTTCAAAGTTTTCCCAATTTTTCGGCTGACTGACTTACCTTTATTTCTTAAAGTAATGATGGCCACTCGTTTTTCTTTACTTAGCTGCTTTTTTCTTGCCATAATACAAATTCTAACAGTCTATTCAGTAGGACTATCAGCTGTGTATCCACCTGACTTCTCCTCAACGCCACTGATGGTTAAAACCCCATTTATAAGGCAAGAAATCCCACTTATTAAATCTGACAGGGCACACCTGTGAAGTGAAAACCATTTTAGGGGACTACCTCTTGAAGCTCATCAAGAGAATGCCAAGAGTGTGCAAAGCAGTAATCAAAGCAAAAGGTGGCTACTTTGAAGAACCTAGAATATGACATATTTTCAGTTGTTTCGCACTTGTTTGTTATGTATATAGTTCCACATGTGTTATGAAAATAAAGAAAACTCTTTGAATGAGAAGGTGTGTCCAAACTTTTGGTCTGTACTGTATATATATATATATATATATATATATGTGTGTATGTATGTATATATATATAAATATATATCTCACATATATAAATATATGTATAAAATGAAAAAAAGGGCTGCACAGCCTCAAAATGGTAATGGGCACACGGCCCGCTGGGAAAAGCCAATCCCACAACAACAAGTAGGAAAAAAAGGCAGCATTCCAAGAAAATAACATTAAAAAAACACTTTATTCACCTCTGTGGCAATGGCGAAGTTTCGGCTCTATACCAGAGCCTTTCTCAAGCAAAGTAGCAAAGTAGCTTGAGAAAGGCTCTGGTATAGAGTCGAAACGTCGCCAATGCCACTGAGGTGAATAAAGTGTTTTTTTTATTTTATTTTCTTGGAATGCTGCCTTTTTTTCCTACTAAAATATATATATATATATATATATATATATATATCAATCACATATATTTATTAATTATATATATATATATATATACAGTTGCAAGAAAAAGTATGTGAACCCTTTGGAATTATATGGATTTCTGCACAAATTGGTCAAAAATGTGATCTTATCTTCATCTAAGTCACAACAATAGACAATCACAGTCTGCTTAAACTAATAGCACACAAAGAATTAAATGTTACCATGTTTTTATTGAACACACCATGTAAACATTCACAGTGTAGGTGGAAAAAGTATGTGAACCCCTAGACTAATGACATCTCCAAGAGCTAATTGGAGTGAGGTGTCAGCCAACTGGAGTCCAATCAATGAGATGAGATTGGAGGTGTTGGTTACAGCTGCCCTGCCCTATAAAAAACACACACCAGCTCTGGGTTTGCTTTTCACAAGAATCATTGCCTGATGTGAATGATGCCTCGCATAAAAGAGCTCTCAGAAGACCTACAATTAAGAATTATTGACTTGCATAAAGCTGGAAAGGGTTATAAAATTATCTCCAATTGCCTTGCTGTTCATCAGTCCACGGTAAGACAAATTGTCTATAAATGGAGAAAGTTCAGCACTGCTGCTACTCTCCCTAGGAGTGGCCGTCCTGTAAAGATGACTGCAAGAGGACAGCGCAGACTGCTCAATGAGGTGAAGAAGAATCCTAGAGTGTCAGCTAAAGACTTACAAAAGTCTCTGGCATATGCTAACATCCAATAAAGATATTTAGAATAAATGGGTCCCAAGATAAGAGATGAACAATTTATATAAATATACACACGCGGAGCACCACGGCGGTTTACCAGACAGATGTAGATGGTGCCAAAACAAAAAAAGCAATAATGTAAAGTGCTCGGCGGCACCAGGAAAAAAACGGTTGGTCCTACCGCACAGATGGGGTACTCCAGAAACAGCAATTGACCGGCCGGTGTTGATAGATATTCACACCGTTGTAGACGGTAATCACGTAGCACAGGGAGGTTTGTAGAACTGGCTGGCCCTAGAATAGCCCTGGAGCCCTACACTCGCCTATGTGACCGGATGACGGAGACCCGCCACCAGTCACCTACAGGAACCTCACCCTGGAATTAATGCGCCCTAGAGAAGCCCTTGCTTACCTAATCCCTACATGCATGTTTCGCTGGGGAGGGATGAGTAACAAGCTCATCAGGGGGAACATGGGAGCTTGGGCTGAATCTGTGCTGGGTGCACTGACAATAATGTCAAAAGTGCACTCTGCACAGAGACAAGAAACACCACAATCCAGATATGGATCTTAAGTGGGCAAATTAGCTATGAGGGGAAAGGGGAATCAAGATATGGAGCCCCTCTCCTAACAGCTGAGACGCATGGGCTGATGTAGCCTGGGTAGCAGTTGACAGGCGCTACCTTTTAAAGTGAAAGCCAGCCTCAGAATGAGGCTTGGCTAGAACACGCCCACCTCAGTCCGAGCAAGTGATGAACGCCCGCGCATGCGCGGAGCGATACAACGCACAGAGAGAGGAAGGCAGGGAGGTGGACGTATGACAGAGATGACGTCATCACGTCCCATCTCGCAAATACACGCGAGATGACGCGACGGTTGCCAAGCCAACGGGACGCGTTCACAGGCATCGTCGGGCCGCGCAGCTCCGGGTATGTTGCTGCGCTCAATATGAACCTGGTATTATATGGCAAAATGATAAAGTAATATATGATTCAAGACTATGTTGGCAGTATATGGACACATATAAGAGGGGCATAAGGGGAGATGGTAAAATTGAAGGAAGGGACAGGTAAACAAGGAAGGGGGGAGGGGGAAGGAGATGGTATATACTTAAACACAAAATGTAACTATGAATATATATGGGGGCAGTAGAGGGCACCCCACATATATTCAATGGGTGATCAATCCTTGGGCTATATGAAGCAGCCGAAATTGAGCTGTTCATTGAGCCCCATGGGTGAGACTGTGCCCAGCGTAAAAATCCAGCGGGATTCCTTCTGGAGCAGCGTGCGGTCCCAGTCTCCCCCACGGGCCGGACGAACAACTTGCTCAATTCCTACTGCCTTGAGGCAGTTTGGATTCCCCTGGTGGTAATCATGTACATGCCTCGACACTGCTGTGTCCCTGTTATTGGCAATGTCGCCAAGATGCTCACCAAGGCGTTTTGTTTTTCCTACGTTTTGTTTTTCCTACGTATTCCAAACCGCAGGTGCAGGTGATCTTATAAATGACGCCCTGTGTCTTACAATTGATAAAATCTCTGATAGGAAATGTTTTTGACAAATTGGAGCTGTAAAAGGTTTTGCCTGGTTGAATGAGCCCACAGGCTACACAGCCACTACACCTGAAGCAGCCTATTGGCCTACGGTCAAGCCAAGTGCCTTGCCTAGGAGCAGGTGTAAAATGATAAAGTCACGGTCAGGGAGGTGGCCTCCGATTTATCCACTACGGAGACTGACCACTCTGATAGTGAACGTGAGCAAACTAGCTCAGCATCTAGAAGGAAGACTCAATCTAGGAGGGGCGGGGGACGTGGAGGTAGGGGAAGGGGTTTACCACAGGGTTTTTTAGATCAGGCCATCCCCTATCCATTGAGAAACAGGTCTCGGACACGGGACCAGCAGGCCCCCAGGTAATTAATTTGTCTCAGAGAACATTAAATAACATCGAGATGGCTGTCCTTAGCAAGGGCCTATCTTTTGTCCCCACCCGCCGGTTCGATGCCTTTACCTGGACAAAGGACTTAAATTTATTTATAAGGAAACTCAGGTGGCGTATGTTTTTCAGACACAAGGATGAACGGCAGTGTCTGGAACTGGGCATTCCCTTGGATATACTATCTGATGTCAGATTGCTGTGCAGTCTGGAGGAAGCAGTTGGAGGTTCATCTGGTCTGGGCCCTTTTACGACCCTTAAGAACAAAAGTACCAGAATGCCTCCTTCAGGCGATATATCATGCCTGGATATCTTTCTCCAACTGGTGACAGCAGATCTGAAACAAATCACATCTCTCCCCTCCTGCAATAATTGCACTAGGGAAGAATGGGAAGCCATCTCCTCACTTAAAAATGACTCCACGATCACCGTCAAGCCCTCAGACAAAGGGGGCAACACGGTGATCCTGGACACGGCTGACTACAAGGGTATGTGTGAACAGATCCTCCGGGACAAAAAAAGTTATGAGGTTTTGTCATATAATCCAACAGACTCGTATTTAGCTGAACTTCTGGATATCTTACAGGATGCCAAAACCAAGAAACTAATCTCTGCAGAGGAATTGGACTTTTTATATCCCAAACACCCGGTGATCGCCACCTTCTATAGCCTACCGAAGGTGCATAAGGGGACAACTCCCCTTAAAGGTAGGCCAATTGTCTCGGGTGTTGGCTGTATCAGCCAGAACTTGGGTATTTACATCGATAAAGTCCTTATGCCCTTCGTGGTGTCCCTGCCATCTTATGTCAGGGACACCATGGACCTGCTTAAGAGACTGGATGGGGTAAGCATCGAACCACAGGCCATTTTGGGTAGTATCGATGTCGAGGCCTTGTACTCTTCTATCCCCCACACAGTTGGTCTCAAGGCAGTGGGACACTATCTTAGTATGAGGGGCTGTCAATTCTCTCAACATAACACCTTTGTCCTGAGGCTTCTCGAGTATCTGTTGACGCACAATTTCTTCTTTTTTGGCCCGAGACTCTACCACCAGCTCAGGGGCACGGCGATGGGTTGTTCCTGTGCGCCGGCATACGCTAACCTGCTCCAGCAGGTCGAGTACCTGTGGGCCCGTTACATCGACGACGTCTTCCTCATTTGGAACGATTCAAAGTCATCCTTCTCTGACTTTGTCGCCAAACTAAATTGTAATGACATAGGTCTGAGGTTCACGCACGAATCTGATCCAGTGAGCCTCCCTTTCCTGAATGTTTCTATATCAAGGAAAGGTAATGATGAGCTTTCTACAACCATCTTTAGAAAACCCACCTCCACCAATTCAGTCCTCCATTGGAGCAGTAGCCACCCTACCCCCCTAAAAAGGGGTATTCCGTGTGGCCAATATCTACGCCTTAGGCGTAACTGCTCCGAGGGATCTGAATTCAAAAAGAGGGCCAATGACCTAAGGACCAGGTTTCTCAATAGGGGGTACCCCGATGATGTACTTAGACAGGCCTACCATAGGGCGACCGGTACGGCCCGTTCGGACCTCCTGGTGCCTAGGGTGAGACCGCCCCAGGACCAGAAGATCCGACTTCTGGGTACTTTTGATGGATGTGCTGACAAGATAAGAGGGATCCTCGGTAAGCATTGGCCCATCTTGATGATGGACCCAGATATTAAAGAAGCTGTACATGACTACCCTCAAATTACATTTAGAAGGGGCAGCAACTTGAAGGATCTCCTTGTTCACAGCCATTTTACACCTGCTCCTAGGCAAGGCACTTGGCTTGACCGTAGGCCAATAGGCTGCTTCAGGTGTAGTGGCTGTGTAGCCTGTGGGCTCATTCAACCAGGCAAAACCTTTTACAGCTCCAATTTGTCAAAAACATTTCCTATCAGAGATTTTATCAATTGTAAGACACAGGGCGTCATTTATAAGATCACCTGCACCTGCGGTTTGGAATACGTAGGAAAAACAAAACGTTTTTGGTGAGCATCTTGGCGACATTGCCAATAACAGGGACACAGCAGTGTCGAGGCATGTACATGATTACCACCAGGGGAATCCAAACTGCCTCAAGGCAGTAGGAATTGAGCAAGTTGTTCGTCCGGCCCGTGGGGGAGACTGGGACCGCACGCTGCTCCAGAAGGAATCCCGCTGGATTTTTACGCTGGGCACAGTCTCACCCATGGGGCTCAATGAACAGCTCAATTTCGGCTGCTTCATATAGCCCAAGGATTGATCACCCATTGAATATATGTGGGGTGCCCTCTACTGCCCCCATATATATTCATAGTTACATTTTGTAAGTATATACCATCTCCTTCCCCCTCCCCCCTTCCTCGTTTACCTGTCCCTTCCTTCAATTTTACCATCTCCCCTTATGCCCCTCCTATTTGTGTCCATATACTGCCAACATAGTCTTGAATCATATATTACTTTATCATTTTGCCATATAATACCAGGTTCATATTGAGCGCAGCAACATACCCGGAGCTGCGCGGCCCGACGATGCCTGTGAACGCGTCCCGTTGGCTTGGCAACCGTCGCGTCATCTCGCGTGTATTTGCGAGATGGGACGTGATGACGTCATCTCTGTCATACATCCACCTCCCTGCCTTCCTCTCTCTGTGCGTTGTATCGCTCCGCGCATGCGCGGGCGTTCATCACTCGCTCGGACTGAGGTGGGCGTGTTCTAGCCAAGCCTCATTCTGAGGCTGGCTTTCACTTTAAAAGGTAGCGCCTGTCAACTGCTACCCAGGCTACATCAGCCCATGCGTCTCAGCTGTTAGGAGAGGGGCTCCATATCTTGATTCCCCTTTCCCCTCATAGCTAATTTGCCCACTTAAGATCCATATCTGGATTGTGGTGTTTCTTGTCTCTGTGCAGAGTGCACTTTTGACATTATTGTCAGTGCACCCAGCACAGATTCAGCCCAAGCTCCCATGTTCCCCCTGATGAGCTTGTTACTCATCCCTCCCCAGCGAAACATGCATGTAGGGATTAGGTAAGCAAGGGCTTCTCTAGGGCGCATTAATTCCAGGGTGAGGTTCCTGTAGGTGACTGGTGGCGGGTCTCCGTCATCCGGTCACATAGGCGAGTGTAGGGCTCCAGGGCTATTCTAGGGCCAGCCAGTTCTACAAACCTCCCTGTGCTACGTGATTACCGTCTACAACGGTGTGAATATCTATCAACACCGGCCGGTCAATTGCTGTTTCTGGAGTACCCCATCTGTGCGGTAGGACCAACCGTTTTTTTCCTGGTGCCGCCGAGCACTTTACATTATTGCTTTTTTGGTTTTGGCACCATCTACATCTGTCTGGTAAACCGCCGTGGTGCTCCGCGTGTGTATATTTATATAAATTGTTCATCTCTTATCTTGGGACCCATTTATTCTAAATATCTTTATTAAACGTTAAGTTTTATTTTTGACCACTTTCCATATAATTCTTCTGTTTGACTCAGGTGGTCACCCTCATTATCTATATTGTCTGTTTGTACATATGCTAACATCCCTGTTAGTGAATCTACGATACGTAAAACACTAAACAAGAATGGATTTCATGGGAGGATACCACAGAGGAAGCCACTGCTGTCCAAAAAAACCATTGCTGCACGTTTACAGTTTGCACAAGAGCACCTGGATTTCCACAGCAGTACTGGCAAAATATTCTGTGGACAGATGAAACCAAAAATGAGTTGTTTGGAAGAAACACACAACACTATGTGTGGAGAAAAAGAGGCACAGCACACCAACATCAAAACCTCATCCCAACTGTGAAGTATGGTGGTGGGGCATCATGGTTTGGGGCTGCTTTGCTGCGTCAGGGCCTGGACGGATTGCTATCATCGAAGGAAAAATGAATTCCCAAGTTTATCAAGACATTTTGCAGGAGAACTTAAGGCCATCTGTCCACCAGCTGAAGCTCAACAGAAGATGGATGTTGCAACAGGACAACGACCCAAAGCATAGAAGTAAATCAACAACAGAATGGCTTAAACAGAAGAAAATACGCCTTCTGGAGTGGCCCAGTCAGAGTCCTGACCTCAACTCGATTGAGATGCTGTGGCATAACCTCAAGAAAGCGATTCACACCAGACATCCCAAGAATATTGCTGAACTGAAACAGTTCTGTAAAGAGGAATGGTCAAGAATTACTCCTGCACGTCTGATCTGTAACTACAGGAAAAGTTTGGTTGAAGTTATTGCTGCCAAAGGAGGTTCAACCAGTTATTAAATCCAAGGGTTCACATACTTTTTCCACCTGCACTGTGAATGTTTACATGGTGTGTTCAATAAAAACATGGTAACATTTAATTCTTTGTGTGTTATTAGTTTAACCTCTTCCCGTCACACTAACGCCAATCAGCGTCAGTGCGGCGGCTCCCTCAGGTCAGACTAACGCCGATCGGCGTCATCTCGTGAGACCCGAGATTTGCTGTGAACAGCGGCGCGCTGTTCGGAAGTTATACTACAGCCTGCCAGTGATGATCATTCACTGGCAGGCTGTAGATGTTAAAATAATCGCATCAGAAAGGTATATCAGACGCTGTTTTGTTAACAGCGTCTGATATACCTGCTACCTGGTCCTCTGGTGATCCCTTTTGCTTGGATCGACCACCAGAGGACACAGGCAACTCTGTAAGTAGCACCAATCGCCACACTACACTACACCCCCCCCTGTCACTTATTAACCCCTTATTAACCCCTGATCACCCCATATAGACTCCCTGATCACCCCCCTGTCATTGATCACCCCCCTGTAAGGCGCCATTCAGACGTCCGTATGTGTTTTGCGGATCCGCGGATCCGCAAAACACGGACACCGGCAATGTGCTTTCCGCATTTGGCGGATCCGCACATTGCCAGAACTATATAGAAAATGCCTTTTCTTGTCCGCAATTGCAGACAAGAATAGGACATGTTCTATATTTTTGCAGAACGGAAGTGCGGACCCGGAAGTGCAGATCCACAATTCCGATCCGAGCGGGACAAAGTCTGTCCCCATAGAAATGAATGGGTCCGCAATTCCATTCCGCAAAAACAAACACCATAAAATCGGTGCGGCGCTATAAAGATCACTTTTGAGGGGCATGGCGAGTTCATAGAAGATTTTTTTTTTGCCACAAGTTAGCGGAAATTGTCTTTTTTTTTTTTTTTTTTTTCTTACAAAGTCTCATATTCCACTAACTTGTGACAAAAAATAAAATCTTACATGAACTCACCATACCCCTCACGGAATCCAAATGCGTAAAAATGCCCTGTGAAATCCTAAAAGTACTCATTGGAATTTGGGCCCCTTTGCGCATCTTGGCTGCAAAAAAGTGTCACACATGTGGTATCACCGTACTCAGAAGAAGTAGGGCAATGTGTTTTGGGGTGTATTTTTATATATACCCATGCTGGGTGAGAGAAATATCTCTGTAAATTGACAACTTTGTATAAAAAAATGGAAAAAGTTGTCATTTACAGAGATACACACACAGTATGGGTATATGTAAAAATACACCCCAAAACACATTGCCCTACTTCTCCTGAGTACGGCGATACCACATGTGTGACACTTTTTTGCAGCCTAGGTGCGCAAAGGGGCCCAAAATCCTTTTAGGAGGGCATTTTTAGACATTTGGATTCCAGACTTCTTCTCACGCTTTAGGGCCCCTAAAATGCCAGGGCAGTATAAATACCCCACATGTGACCCCATTTTGGAAAGAAGACACCCCAAGGTATTCCGTGAGGGGCATGGCGAGTTCATAGAAGTTTTTTTTTTTGGCACAAGTTAGCGGTAAATGATTTTTTATTATTTTTTTCTTACAAAGTCTCATATTCCACTAACTTGTGACAAAAAATAAAATTTTACAAGAACTCGCCATGCCCTTCACGGAATACCTTGGGGTGTCTTCTTTCCAAAATGGGGTCACTTGTGGGGTATTTATACTGCCCTGGCATTTTAGGGGCCCTAAAGCGTAAGAAGAAGTCTGGAATCCAAATGTCTAAAAATGCCCTCCTAAAATGTACTCGTTGGACTTTTGGCCCCTTTGTGCATCTTGGCTGCAAAAAAGTGTCACTCATGTGGTATCGTCGTACTCAGGAGAAGTAGGGCAATGTGTTTTGGGGTGTATTTTTACATATACCCATGCTGGGTGAGAGAAATATCTCTGTAAATGACATCTTTTTTTATTTTTTTTATACAAAGTTGTCAATTTACAGAGATATTTCTCTCACCCAGCATGGGTATATGTAAAAATACACCCCAAAACACATTGCCCTACTTCTCCTGAGTACAGCGATACCACATGTGTGACCCTTTTTTGCAGCCTAGGTGCGTAAAGGGGCCGCAAGTACCTTTAGGCTTTACAGGGTTGCTCACAATTTAGCCCCGCCCAAAATGCCAGAACAGTAAACACACCACACAAATGACCCCATTTTGGAAAGTAGACACCCCAAGGTATTCACTGAGGGGCATAGTGAGTCCGTGGGAGATTTTTTTTTTTTGCCAGAAGTTAGCAGAAATGGAAACTTTTTTTAAAAAAAAATTTCCTCAGAAAGTGTCATTTTCCGCTAACTTGTGAATTTTTTTTTAATCATACATGAACTCACCATGCCCCTCCGCGAATACTTTGGGGTGTCTTCTTTCTAAAATGGGGTCATTTGGGGGGTATTTATACTATCCTGGCATTCTAGCACCTCAAGAAACATGACAGGTGCTCAGAAAGTCAGAGCTGCTTCAAAATGCAGAAATTCACATTTTTGTACCATAGCTTGTAAACGCTATAACTTTTGCGCAAACCAATAAATATACACTTATTGCATTTTTTTTTAATCAAAGACATGTAGCACAATAAATTCTGACACAAACTTGTATAGAAATGTAATTATATTTGAACAATTTAACCAGAGAAAAAGTTAAAAATACACTTTTTTTGAGAAAATTGCGGCCTATTTTGATTAATATCGGAAAAACAAAAAATGTCAGCAGCAATCAAATACCACCAAAAGAAAGCTGTATTTGTGAGAAGAAAAGGAGGTAAAATTCATTTGGGTGCCAAGTTGCATGACCGAGCAATAAACCGTTAAAGTTGTGAAGTGCCGATTTGTAAAAAAGGGCCTGGTCACTAGGGGGGTATAAACCTTTGGTCCTTAAATGGTTAAGCAGACTGTGATTGTCTATTTTTGTGACTTAGATGAAGATCAGATCACATTTTATGATTAATTTGTGCAGAAATCCATATCATTCCAAAGGGTTCACATACTTTTTCTTGCAACTGTATATTTATTAATTATGGGTATATTATTTATAAGCATTGGTGGTATAGTGTGTCTAAATATACTTTTTGTAAAATAATGGCACCCCATTTCGTTGGTGGTTGTAGTGGCTGCATGCTTATTAGGCAAATACTTACCTGAATCAAGCATCCAGCGACGTCACTGGACTCTCCGCCTCCTTACCAGTGATGCCGGCGTCTTCTCTTCCGGGTGTAGGGCTGACGTCATCGGCGCAGGCGCACTGAGGAAGTAGCAGTCAAGCGAGCGTCCTTCTCTCAGAGCGCCTGCGCTGAATGAGGACCGGTATAGCGCAGGCGCAGAATTTCAGCTGCAGACAGGGCCAGCGGAAGGACGAGAGCGCTCGCTGGCCCTGTCAATCAAGTGGAGGAGGGGGCGTTTTTTTAGACCGAGGATGCGGCGGCTACCAGCAAGTAACCGCCCAACTTGCTGGTAGTGAAGAAATTTGCATATCACAAAAGTACTATTTTTAAAGAATTTAAAGCACAGCCAGAGGTAAGAGGGGTATATATGGACTCTGCGTACATTAGCAATTATATTAAGTCCAATACTGAAAATTGCTGTTTGGGGGGTGACAGAAGCCCTTTAAAAGAGGCTGTGAGATGACATCACGTGCAGAAAGCCTCTCCGACCTTCTAACACCTAGCCTGGGAGTGACCGTGACACACAAGGCTTGTTGGAAAGCTGGACTCTTACGCTGGGTTCACACCAGAGCGTACTGAACGTATGCATAACAGTATGCGTAATTGTACGGGCGTTTACAATCGCGCCGCGGAGACAAGCGAACGCCCATTGTCGCGCGTTCCCGGAAGTCTATGTACGGGAACGCGCGACACTACGCCCCAAAGAAGCTCCTGAACTTCTTGGGGCGTCGGGCATTTTACAGCGCGATCGTACGCGCTGTAAAACGCCCAGGTGAGAACCATGCCGATAGGGAAGCATTGGTTTCTCCTTGTTGAGCGTTTTACAGCGCGTAGGAACGCGCTGTAAAACGCTCAGGTCTGAACCGGCTGTTGGGGAGCCACTTCCAAGAGGTGGTTCTGGGCAGATGGTTCTCTTCCTTTGGAGATACTTCTTTGCATTTTTATTTCCCATGGAGCATTGCCAATAAGTGTCCCTACCATGGAATACTTCCAGTAAGTCTCCATATAGGACTGGTATGGACTCTGTGAGGATATTTAGCACCCTGCCTAGACACCATTAGGAGAAACAGTACTTATCTTTCTCCAGTCGCTTGCACCATAAATCAGGTCTACCGCTAGTACAGCTGCTGTCCTTTATCTACACCTAGCACTAAATGAGGAACCTTTCACCGCCTCTTGTATAAACAATTGCATCTGAGCACCTTCCAAAGACCAGCCCCGGCCTCTCCCTTCAACTCTTCAAATAGCTGCTGTTATCAGGCCTCATGTAGCTGCTGGAATATTTGCTTCACCCACTCCTTCCAGTTCTACATTAAATCCATAAAACTGTTGAAGATCTTTTAAGCAGACTCAAAGGGAATCAACTCAGGCTTGGGAACAAAACTCCAGCCCTCAGATTTGGCAATAACTTACTCCAGCTACCTGCCCGGTGGCATGAGAACATAGCACGTTACCTTGCTGCTCTCATGCTCCCCATAGGTGGCATTAGAAAGTACAACTTGTCCTACAATATAATAAGCCCTCATAAGACTACTATATGTAAAAAATTAAAAGGTATGTCTCCTGGAAGGTCGGGAGTAAAAAAATAAAATAAATGAAAACACAAAATTGGAAAAATCGCTTGGTACTTAAGGAGTGAAACACCAGGGGGCTCCATTTTAACCACCTCCGGACCGCTGTACGCAGATTCGCGTTCCGGAGGTGGCAGCGCTGCGCACAATCACGCATATATGCGTCATCTCGCGAGACGCGAGATTTCGCTCCAAGCCGGCCCGCACATGCGCATCGCGGGCCGGCAAAATTCAAAGAAGAAGTTCGTCACCAGCCTGCCAGCAACGATCATTGGCTGGCAGGCTGACGATTTTTAAAAAATCCAATCCAAAGTCATATAACAGATCATATTAGTAAATATGATCTGTTATATGGCTTCTCTGCTCCTCTGCTGGTCCTTTTCGTCGGTTGGATCCAGCAGAGAAGCAGACTGAACTGTAAGTACACCAAACACTTCACTGTAGCCCCTGATCACCCCCCTGCACCCCAATTAACCCTTTGATCACCCCTTTGATCGCCCCATGTCAATCACCAGTGAAAGGAAAAAAAGTGATCAGTGTAAACTGTCACTTTTTTTTCTTCACTAGTATTGGCTGTTAGGTTTTAGGGATAGTTTAGGCCCCTTAGTTAGGTAGTTAGCGTGAGTTAGCGCCCAGCCCACCGCACCGCAGTCACTTTTATTCGCTGAATAGCGTATCGCTAATCAGCATTTGTACTTTTATAGTATCTGTAAGTGATCAAAACTGATCACGGTCAGATCTATAATAGTATTAGTGTCACTTTAGTTCGCCCTCCACCCAAAACGCAGTGTTTGCCCGATCAGGCCTGATCGGTCGCCCACACGTGCGTTCACCCACGCCCGCCCCACCGCAGTGACAAAAAATATATATTTTTTGATCACTGCACATTCATTTTACACGCACTGCGGCGATAAAAAAATCAGTTTTGATATTTTTTATCAACCGCAGCGGCCTCCGGTACTTCGCTAGCCTCCCCTTTGTAAGACAGGCTTGCTTTTTTTCTTGGGTAGTCTCAGGAAATACCCCTAAATTTAGTAGTCCAAAATGTCAAACAGGGGGTATTCTTCTGAAGAGGCCTACAGGATTCTGACCCAGTCGGATGAGGAGTGGGAACCCTCATCTGATGAATCTAGCGGGTCAGAATATGAACCTGTGGAAAGCAGTGGCTCTCTGACCCAAAGTTCGGACGAGGAGGTGGAGGTCCCTGGCAGCACCAGGCGTACCCGGCCCCGTGTCGCTAGACCACAGGTTATGCAGGATCCGCTTCAAGAGCAGCAGAGTGGGGCTGTCGCTGCCGGATCACGTGGTGAGGCATACACCAGCAGCGCAGCCCTCCCGGGACCTAGTACCAGCACTGCCGTACAACATGGTGACGTGGCGAGCACCAGAAGGGCAGTTGAAGCTGGTACGGTGGCACGTGCACTAGTTACCCCGTCGCAGCCACCGCACAGACAGGCCCGTAGAGCCCCTAGAATCCCTGAGGTGCTGGCAAACCCTGATTGGCAGTCACCAACTTCAGCCGCACCTGTAGTTCCCCCTTTCACCGCCCAGTCTGGAGTTCGGGTTGAGACGGCTCAAATCGGTTCGGCCCTGGGATTTTTTGAGCTGTTCTTGACTGCGGAGCTCTTGGACTTAGTCGTGGCCGAGACCAACCAGTATGCCACACAATTTGTATCCGCCAACCCGGGAAGCTTTTATGCCCAGCCTTTCCGGTGGAAACCAGTCCAAGTTTCCGAACTTAAAATTTTTTTGGGCCTTCTCCTCAACATGGGCCTGACAAAAAAGCATGAATTGCGGTCATATTGGTCAACGCACCCGATTCATCACATGCCCATGTTCTCTGCTGCTATGTCCAGGGCACGATTTGAGGCCATCCTCCGTTTCCTGCATTTTAGCGACAACACCACCTCCCGTCCCAGAGGCCACCCAGCTTTTGACCGGCTCCACAAAATTCGGCCCCTCATAGACCATTTCAACCAGAAATTTGCATATTTGTATACCCCCGAGCAAAACATCTGCGTAGACGAGTCCCTAATACATTTTACCGGGCGCCTTGGCTTCAAACAGTACATCCCAAGCAAGCGTGCCCGGTATGGGGTCAAATTGTATAAGCTCTGTGAAAGGGCCACAGGCTATACCCACAAATTTCGGATCTATGAGGGAAAAGATCAGACCCTGGAGCCGGTCGGTTGCCCTGACTACCTGGGGAGCAGTGGGAAGACAGTCTGGGACTTGGTGCCCCCCCTTTTCGGCAAGGGGTACCATCTTTATGTGGACAATTTTTACACAAGTGTGGCCCTCTTTAGGCATTTGTTTCTAGAACGGATTTGCGCCTGTGGCACCGCGCGAACTAGTCGCGTGGGCTTCCCCCAACGGCTTGTAACCACCCGTCTTGCAAGGGGGGAGAGGGCTGCCTTGTGTAACGAAGAACTGCTCGCGGTGAAATGGAGAGACAAGCGTGACGTTTACATGCTCTCCTCCATTCACGCAGACACGACAATCCAAATTGAGCGAGCAACCCGTGTCATTGAAAAGCCCCTCTGTGTCCACGACTATAATGCGCTCATGGGAGGGGTGGACTTCAATGACCAGATGTTGTCTCAATTCAATTGGCGCTGTATAATAGTTTTGTTCTCTACAGTAAGGCTGGGAGAACACGATCCTTCCTCAAATTCCAGGAAGAGATCATCGAGAACCTCCTTTATCCAGGAGGTTCCGTGGCCCCATCCACCAGTGTAGTTAGCCGTCTACACGAGCGACATTTCCCCAGTGTCGTTCCTGGTACCTCAACCCAACCGTCACCCCGAAAAAGATGTCGTGTCTGTAGCAGGAGTGGAATAAGGCGTGACACCCGCTATTTCTGTCCTGACTGTCCTGACCACCCTGCCCTATGCTTTGGTGAGTGTTTCCGGAAGTACCACACACAGGTACACCTAGCATAGGGATTGCATCTCACAGGACAGGCACACAGGGCTATTAGGGCCCTTTTACTCTCAGCTGCTGCAAACCTCTCCTTTCACCTGGGATAAAGTGCATAACGTACTTCGCCACATCTTTGGGCGATTTGCGCTTTGCACATTGTCCCATGGGGAAGGAGAGGTTTGTTCTATAAAGGTAAAATAAACTAAACAAAAAAAAAATTACCGGTAAGTAAAAAAGTTAAAAAAGTTAAAAAAAAGTTAATATGTTCTGTTCTAAAGTTAATAAAGTTATTGCTTTGCGGCCTGGTTTTTTCTTTTTTGTTTTGTTTTTTTTACCTTTCAGGTGGACCAACCGATCGACTAGCTGCAGCACTGATGTGCATTCGGACAGAAGCATTGCGCTGCTGTCAGATTACACGCAAGTCGGTGTATGCGGCGCTGCAAGACGAGATTTCTCCTCTGCAGTAAAAGATATGTTTGCCGAGGCATATGAGCTGAGGAGGTGGCGGTGTTCATATACTTTGGCAAACACTTTGTATATATAAAAAAAAATCCCGGCAATGATTTATTCATCCACATCGATTGATGTGAATGGAGAAATCTGGTTTGCCAGGGCATACGAGCTGAAGTGGGTATGGATGTTGGGCGGAGCTCCTATGTCCTGGCAGACGCCTTTCCCCTCCTTTTTCTTTTTTTGGCAGAGATTTTTTCATCCACATTGATCGCTGCGAATGAAGAAATCTGTGCCGTTCATTTTTTTCTTTCAGCCCAGAGGCTGAACGGAAAAAAAAAATCTCATTACCCGTATGCTCAATATAAGGAGAATAGCAGAAACTCCTAATGCTGGCCATACATGTAATGATTGCGGAGACCCTCAAATGCCAGGGCAGTACAAACACCCCACAAATAACACCATTTTGGAAAGAAGACACCCCAAGGTATTCGCTGAGGGGCATATTGAGTCCATGAAAGATTGAAATTTTTGTCCCAAGTTAGCGGAAAGGGAGACTTTGTGAGAACAAAATCAAAAAAATCAATTTCCGCTAACTTGTGCCAAAAAATTTTTTTTTCAATGAACTCGCCATGCCCCTCATTGAATACCTTGGGGTGTCTTCTTTCCAAAATGGGGTCACATGTGGGGTATTTATACTGCCCTGGCATTTTAGGGGCCCCAAAGCGTGAGAAGAAGTCTGGTATCCAAATGTCTAAAAATGCCCTCCTAAAAGGAATTTGGGCCCCTTTGCCCACCTAGGCTGCAAAAAAGTGTCACACATCTGGTATCTCTGTATTCAGGAGAAGTTGAGGAATGTGTTTTGGGGTGTCTTTTTACATATACCCATGCCGGGTGAGATAAATATCTTGGTCAAATGCCAACTTTGTATAAAAAAATGGGAAAAGTTGTCTTTTGCCAAGATATTTCTCTCACCCAGCATGGGTATATATAAAATGACACCCCAAAACACATTCCCCACCTTCTCCTGAGTACGGAGATACCAGATGTGTGACACTTTTTTGCAGCCTAGGTGGGCAAAGGGGCCCATATTCCAAAGAGCACCTTTCGGATTTCACACGTCATTTTTTACAGAATTTGATTTCAAACTCCTTACCACACATTTGGGCCCCTAGAATGCCAGGGCAGTATAACTACCCCACAAGTGACCCCATTTTGGAAAGAAGAGACCCCAAGGTATTCGCTGATGGGCATAGTGAGTTCATAGAACTTTTTATTTTTTGTCACAAGTTAGTGGAATATGAGACTTTGTAAGAAAAAAAAAAAAAAAATCATCATTTTCCGCTAACTTGTGACAAAAAATAAAAAGTTCTATGAACTCACTATGCCCATCAGCGAATACCTTAGGGTGTGTACTTTCCGAAATGGGGTCATTTGTGGGGTGTTTGTACTGTCTGGGCATTGTAGAACCTCAGGAAACATGACAGGTGCTCAGAAAGTCAGAGCTGCTTCAAAAAGCGGAAATTCACATTTTTGTACCATAGTTTGTAAACGCTATAACTTTTACCCAAACCATTTTTTTTTTTACCCAAACATTTTTTTTTTATCAAAGACATTTAGAACAATAAATTTAGAGCAAAATTTATATATGGATCTCGTTTTTTTTTGCAAAATTTTACAACTGAAAGTGAAAAATGTCATTTTTTTGCAATAAAATCGTTAAATTTCGATTAATAACAAAAAAAGTAAAAATGTCAGCAGCAAAGAAATACCACCAAATGAAAGCTCTATTAGTGAGAAGAAAAGGAGGTAAAATTCATTTGGGTGGTAAGTTGCATGACCGAGCAATAAACGGTGAAAGTAGTGTAGGTCAGAAGTGTAAAAAGTGGCCTGGTCTTTCAGGGTGTTTAAGCACTGGGGGCTGAGGTGGATAATGAATAAAAAGATTGTTTCACAACTGGAGAATTTTTTCGTTTTTGAAGCTGAATTATATTAGAATAACCTTTAATGGTGGCACAGCAGCTCTGCGGTAGACTTTCGGTAGAGTCACTTTTATCACCGAGTCTCCACTATTGCTGATTAAATAAATGAAGGATGTTGCTATAAAATGCCTGCCTTGCATCTTTTTTGTAAATGATTTTTTAAATTAGCATTATGCAGAATTATTTCATCAAGTATTTTAAACTGATGATCCCTAAAGGGTAAAACGTTGTTCTGTAGATTCTGATGACTCAGCTCTTGTCATGCTCAGAATACCCAGTGGGTAAATCATTGACGTCAATAATGTTCTTAAGTGGCAGCTTCTTATTTGCATAAAGCCACATTCGTCATATCTTCTGCTTCTTACTAGTCTCCTAATGACAACCGCCATTAGTGATTTCTTTGGTACATCTATAGACAGTATGAGCCAGACTAGACCTGTTCAATTAACTCATCATTCGCTGTATCTTCTAGTGTCAACCTTTCAGCATTCATTTAAATGTACAAGCAAATAAGTGACTATGCAAATGCTCATCTTTGTGTTACAGCATGTAATAGCTCAGAATTAGGCCTCATGCACACGACCGTGGTGTGTTTTGCGGTCCGCAAATCACGGATCCGCAAAACACGGATGGCGTCCGTGCGCGTTCCGCAATTTGCGGAACGGCATGGACAGCCTTTAATATAAATGCCTATTCTTGTCCGCAAAGCCTGGACAAGAATAGGACATGTTATATTTTTTTAGCGGGGCCACGGGACTGGATGCGGACAGCACACGGAGTGCTGTCCGCATCTTTTGCGGCCCCATTGAAGTGAATGGGTCTGCATCCGAGCCGCCATTTTGGCGGCTCGGATGCGGACCAAAACAACGGCTGTGTGCATGAGGCCTTAACAGACACATCTATAGCTCAGCCGAGCATATGTAATGTAACGGGCGAGTTTTCCTATGCCAGATTATTGTGCAGTAACTGGTGTAAAAAGTACAGTTCCCCCAATGCAAATCGCCATATCAAATCAGTGAGATTTCAGCACTGAAGCCTGCAGAATTGTAAATGCAGCTCTGGACTATTAAATGTTATTTTAATATAATTCTGCATGAAAAACTAGTTACAGTTGTAATTTACTTTCTGTTACAAATATGATCCAGTTGGGAAATATTCTCTTTACTTCATTATAATGGTGCAACCTGGAATTTAATTTGTATTGTAATGGGCACGTTCACCTACTGAGGTGGTCACACATGCTCAGTTCCATCGTTTAACTGCCACAAGCCATGTCTAAAGTTAGAAGCTGGAAAAGTTACATGGAGACAGCTGCAACAGAAAGAACCTACCCCCTAAGGAAGGAGAAAGGACAAAGGACATGCCTTGTGAGAAGGGACATGTCCCTAAGAAAGGACACACACCCTAACCTGCCAGCCTGCAGAGCAATTGGAGGAGCAAATATATGGGGAGATCTCTGGATCCATGTGAGATACAGGGCTGATTCTAGCTTGGTTAGAAAGAGGGTGTCATGCACTATACAGGTTCTTTTCAAAAAATTAGCATATTGTGATAAAGTTCATTATTTTCTGTAATGTACTGATAAACATTAGACTTTCATATATTTTAGATTCATTACACACAACTGAAGTAATTCAAGCCTTTTCTTGTTTTAATATTGATGATTTTGGCATACAGCTCATGAAAACCCAAAATTCCTATCTAAAAAAATTAGCATATCATGAAAAGGTTCTCTAAACGAGCTATTAACTTAATCATCTGAATCAACTAATTAACTCTAAACACCTGCAAAAGATTCCTGAGGCTTTTAAAAACTCCCAGCCTGGTTCATTACTCAAAACCGCAATCATGGGTAAGGCTACTTTCACACTTGCGTTAGGAGCGGATCCGTCTGGTGTCTGCACAGACGGATCTGCTCCTATAATGCAAACGCTTGCATCCGTTCAGAACGGATCCGTTTGCATAACCATGAACAAAAAAAAAAAATATATATATATATATTTTTTTTGTTCATGATAATGCAAACGGATCCGTTTTGACTTTACATTGAAAGTCAATGGGGGACGGATCCGTTTGAAAATTGAGCCATACTGTGTCATCTTCAAACGGATCCGTCCCCATTGACTTACATTGTAAGTCTGGACGGATCCGTTTGCCTCCGCACGGCCAGGCGGACACCCGAACGCTGCAAGCTGCGTTCAGGGGTCCGCCTGCTGAGCGGAGTGGAGGACAAACGGTGCCAAACTGATGCATTCTGAGCGGATCCGCATCCACTCAGAATGCATTAGGGCTGGACGGATCCGTTCGGGGCCGCTTGTGAGAGCCTTCAAACGGAACTCACAAGCGGAGCCCCGAACGCTAGTGTGAAAATAGCCTTAGACTGCCGACCTGACTGCTGTCCAGAAGGCCATCATTGACACCCTCAAGCAAGAGGGTAAGACACAGAAAGAAATTTCTGAACGAATAGGCTGTTCCCAGAGTGCTGTATCAAGGCACCTCAGTGGGAAGTCTATGGGAAGGAAAAAGTGTGGCAGAAAACGCTGCACAACGAGAAGAGGTGACCGGACCCTGAGGAAGATTGTGGAGAAGGACCGATTCCAGACCTTGGAGGACCTGTGAAAGCAGTGGACTGAGTCTGGAGTAGAAACATCCAGAGCCACCGTGTACAGGCGTGTGCAGGAAATGGGCTACAGGTGCCGCATTCCCCAGGTCAAGCCACTTTTGAACCAGAAACAGCGGCAGAAGCGCCTGACCTGGGCTACAGAGAAGCAGCACTGGACTGTTGCTCAGTGGTCCAAAGTACTTTTTTCGGATGAAAGCAAATTTTGCATGTCATTCGGAAATCAAGGTGCCAAAGTCTGGAGGAAGACTGGGGAGAGGGAAATGCCAAAATACCTAAAAGTCCAGTGTCAAGTACCCACAGTCAGTGATGGTCTGGGGTGCCATGTCAGCTGCTGGTGTTGGTCCACTGTGTTTTATCAAGGGCAGGGTCAATGTAGCTAGCTATCAGGAGATTTTGGAGCACTTCATGCTTCCATCTGCTGAAAAGCTTTATGGAGATGAAGATTTCATTTTTCAGCACGACCTGGCACCTGCTCACAGTGCCAAAACCACTGGTAAATGGTTTACTGACCATGGTATTACTGTGCTCAATTGGCCTGCCAACTCTCCTGACCTGAACCCCATAGAGAATCTGTGGGATATTGGGAAGAGAAAGTTGAGAGACGCAAGACCCAACACTCTGGATGAGCTTAAGGCCGCTATCCTGGACCCCCATAACACCTCAGCAGTGCCACAGGCTGATTGCCTCCATGCCACGCCGCATTGAAGCAGTCATTTCTGCAAAAGGATTCCCGACCAAGTATTGAGTGCATAACTGAACTTAATTATTTGAAGGTTGACTTTTTTTGTATTAAAAACACTTTTCTTTTATTGGTCGGATGAAATATGCTAATTTTTTTAGATAGGAATTTTGGGTTTTCATGAGCTGTATGCTAAAATCATCAATATTAAAACAAGAAAAGGCTTGAACTACTTCAGTTGTGTGTAATGAATCTAAAATATATGAAAGTCTAATGTTTATCAGTACATTACAGAAAATAATGAACTTTATCACAATATGCTAATTTTTAGAAAAGAACCTGTATATACTTTCAGGGATTTATGATGCTGTGAGTTCCTACCTGACCGCAGGTCTTCTGACCTGTCCTGCCTGTGGTTGGGCAGGAACTCACACGGCCCAAGTCAAATACAACATGGAGAGCAGAAGGAAACCCCTGAATCTGTATAGCATATCCACATTGCTCTGTGTCTTTCACATGTCAAACCTGAACTGTTAACAGATTTCTTTTTTAAATGCTATCATTATTCCTACAAACACTATAGAATCGTTTCACGGGAAGAGATTATCTTACCGAGAACGCCGTGACCTTGCAAATATAAGCTCGGTATTAATGGATAATAGCTTGCACTCTGAGGTGTCTTACTAATAAGATTTCATGCTATTATTTTTGTAATCTGTCCTCCCGTGACAGTTTCACATTTCCATACTCTTTGTATGACCCAGCATGAACTTTGCTTTTTTCCATTCAAACTGAAGTTTATTACACAAATCACTGAACCCAGATTGCTGGTAATAGAATTACTAGAAGGCAGACATGCAAATTACGTGTAAACAGAGCCGGATGATTTTTCCTCTCGTGACTAATTGTGTCAATGAAAGCTACAAGGTGATTTGTTTCCTCATATGCAGAGCGCAGCTATGAAAGGCGTCCATAGCCTTTAAAAGGAATGTGTCATCAGAATATAACCCATTGTCAATCATTTTCATGATCTCAACTCTCAGGTTTTTCAGGTGTTAGTCCATATACCTGTAAAATGCACGGAATAATACAGCCAGTAGAGGAACGTATGCTGCTAAAGACTGACCCATATTTATTAATCAGCTTTGCAGTATTGGTGTACTATCAAAATATAGATATAATTAGGATATTGACAAAAAATATAAAGGGCATCTGTCAGATTTGTACCTATGTGCGCTTGGCAGCTGAAGGCATCTGTGTTGGTCCCATGTTCATATACATTGGTCCCATGTTCATATGCATTACTGAGAAAAATTACGTTTTAATATATGCAAATGAGCCTTAAGGAGCAACAGGGGCGTTGCCATTACACCTAGAGGCTCCGCTCTCTCTGCAGCTGCCGCGCCCCCTGCACTTTGATTAACGGGGCCAGGTGTGATCACATTTACACTGCCTGGCCCTGTCAATCAAAGTGGAGATGATGCCGCAGTTGCAGAGAGATAGAAAAAATAAAGTGAGACAGCACTACCTTCTGAGTTGTCTCAGTCTATTCGGTGGCGGTGCCTTTGGTGTCGGATCCTAGGCTTATATGTACGGTCCCTTAGTATGAATGGTTGGGCGAGTTACTACTTTAATTATTTGCCACAGTATATCTAATGCCCCTCAGCTGTCTCCTGACCTACCCACTTAATGTCACGCTAATTGTAATTCCATATGTTCCCCTCAAAATACTTTCCTTACTTCATATAGTGGTAGGCCTACATTACGCCCTTGTTACATCAACCAGTTTGTCATTAATGATTGAGTCCTGTATTACATTTTCCATGATTGGATAAATGATATCCTTATCGATAAGTGGGGTGTTAGTACCATGGAATGCACAAGTGAAAATATGACTTCAGGCCAGCTGCTATAATATCTCCTGTTTGCCAATGGGTAGCAACGGAACGCTTCACAGGTCATGTGACCGGAAGTCTTCCAGCACTTTGGCTGGAAGCCTCTCTAGCGCTGTTGGCGGAAACTCCTACCACGTAGATGTACGTGACGGGGAGACCCCGACTAATGCACCATACACCGCCCTCAAGTGAGCCTCTGTACGGTCTCCTTCAGCTCTGAGTAAGTGGATTATATGTTTAACATTGGTTAATGTTTTGTCAGCATTATGTGTTGGTGATTTGCAGGACATGTGGGTAAACTCGTAATGGGAGAGGGGGAGGCACCCTATGGATAGACCTCCAACCCAATTAATTTTAGGGGATGTGTATATATTCTGTTCATTTATTGTATCACACTATGCTTGATAAAGACTCAGTGGAGTCGAAACGTTGCACGCTGGGTGAAAAATAAACACAGACTTGATTTGAGAAGTTGGAGTGCCACGGTTTTTCCTTTCATTTCTGCAGTTGCAATGAGAGCAGAGCCTCTAAGTGTAACAGCAACGCCCCCATTGCTCCTAGCTGGATGTCTGGATCCTATCAAATATCAACTGAGCATGTGCAGTATTAAAAAATTATCTTAGCAGCCATTGCACCTGCCTCACACAGCCTCCACAGAATGCTCAATCACACATATGCCAGGAGGTCCCCCAACTAGAGGAGTTGAATGTTTTTATGAGATGCTCCTCACCAATCATAGAAGTGTTCTGATAGGAAGGAGCTGCACTGGGAGGATCTTCTAGTGACTGGGATGTCAGCTCAATGAATTATAGGGGATGTACACGATGGGGAGTGAAAACTCCACGGACCACAATGTAAACACCTGGAGTGTTCGCCTGCCAACCTAGGAATGTAAGAAGACAGGATAAATTTCTAAAAACGGTACTTGCGGGTCAATTTTTATACAACATGCAATAGGGAGAGAACCAGGGCTGGCATCCAGCCATTTCTCACCAGTTATTCAAAACTGTCATTAAAACACCAGCAGCATGCGCATGAGTAAGGGGGCGTGTTCTCCCGAAACGTTGCATGGAGGAGAGGAGGTGTGAACGATGTCTGTCTCAGCATCCCTCATGATGTACCATTTTATATTGGAATGAAGTAAAGAAATAAAAGAAACAAAAAGGTTTTGTACCAGCGACTTGTGAATTTGACTTTTATTGCTCACTCACATATAATATTAGACAATGAGGTAAAATAAACACACAATTCTACAAGTTTGAGAGACCTAAGCTATGCCACTCATCAGGGTATTGGGTCAAGGTGAGTATAGATTTTTTATTTTCTGTGAGAGGACCCTATAAACTATCTAACTTACTGTAACCTAGAAGGTGGATCTATTAAAAGTGAGGAATGTGGGTACTATAGGGTACTATAAACTATAAGGAGGCACTATTACAAATAAGGGGGCACTTTGACCTAGAAGGATGCACTATTAACTATGAGGGACTCTATAACTTAGAAAAGCACACTTTAAATTATTAGAGGCTCTATAATGTAGACTATAAAGGGTCACTGGGGCACTATAAACTATGAGGAGGTTCTGTAACCTAGAAGGGGGGACTATAAATTTTGAATGGGCACTGTAACCTAGAAAGGGGTACCAATGAAGAACAGCTGGAGGAGCAATTTGCAACTAAGTCACATGACTGGGTATAAAAACAGCATGTTAGAGAGGCAGAGTCTCTCATAAGAAAAAATGGGCAGATGTTCACCAATTAGGAGAAAAACTGTCTAAGAATTGTGAAACAATTTCTGAAAAATGAAAAATACAAATGTGATAGCACTCTACATCCAGCAATTTGCCTCCATGCTGGATGAGGCATTGGTGTACATTTTGGCCAAAGCGTAATAAGCCACTCACCACGTCAAGGTCGCCTCATTTGAGTGGTCCCTAACACTAGTTCCTACCTGTTTATGGGCCATGACAGCCACACAAAATCCACAATTTTTTATCTTTGTAGTATATATTGGAGGCGTGGCGATCTCCTTGGAGTCATTGCACACCTGACCGGTCAATCTGTCCTGGAGGCTGGTTTTAAAGTCAGTATAAAACTGAGTCTGCTTGTATAGAACCTACCAGTAGCCATTTGGCTCCAGGAGAAGTATATGGTGGGCTCAGCGTGCATGTTGGTACTTGCATCCCTGGATCCGATGAAAGCTGTAATGGCACCGGACGGGGTTAAAAGCAGAGTGTGCTTGGCATGCACGCTGACCTGCATTCCCTGGATTTTGTGTGGCTGTCATGGACCATAAACAGGTAGGAACTAGTGTTAGGGACCACTCAAATGAGGCGACCTTGACGTGGTGAGTGGCTTATTACGCTTTGGCCAAAATGTACCCCAATGCCTCATCCAGCATGGAGGCAAATTGCTGGATGTAGAGTGCTATCACATTTGTATTTTTCGTTTGTATATGTATTTCGCCATAGTGATGTGCACCACATACAGGTTGTGCTGACCCAATTCCCCAAAAATTTCTGAAAAATGTTTCTCAAAATAAAATTGCGAAGACTTTGAATATCCCACCATCTAAATTGCATAATATCAAGAGATTCAGAGAATTTGGAGAAATTAAGGCCGAGGGTCAATATGGAATGCTCGTGATCTACGGGCCTTGAGGTGGCACTGCATTAAAAACAGGCATTATTCTGTACTGGAAATTACTGCATGGGCTCAGGAACACTTCCAGAAATCATCGTAAATACAATCCACCAAGTAAAAGCTCAGAGAAAAAGCCATATGTCAACACGATTCAGAAATACTGTTTTCTTCTGTGGGCCAAAGCTCACTTAAAATAGACTGCAGCAAAATGGAAAACTGCTCTGTGGTCAGATGAATCAACATTTCAAATGCTTTTTTGAAACCATGGATGCCGTGTCTTGCAGACTCAAAAGGAGAGGGACCATCCAGCTTGTTATCAGCGTACAGATAAAAAGCCTGCATCTCTGTTGGTATGGGGTTGTATTAGCGCCTATAACGTGGGCAGCTTACACAGGCAGGCTCTATCAATGCTGAACAGTATACAGAGGTACATATTTGAAGCAGTTCAATGGCCTTGGGTCCCTTAACCACTTCATGACTGATCATAGACTATAAACGTCCTATAGGCAGTTGTTCATCTCTGATTGGATGTTTTAGAACATCTTTTGAGAGATGGCAGCTGCACGCTAATCGTGCAGCTGCAGAGCGGGGGGCCCACTGTCAGTGACAGCAGGGTACCCCAAAGATAAGGCAGGGACAGTTCCCAGGTGTCCCTGCTTTCTAGATCGCTGTATACACAGCGCTTAACGAGCGCTGTGTATACAGATCAGGAAGCGCTATGGCCTGCACTGAGGCTGTACAGCGCAGTATAACGCTGTACAGCCTCTCTGGGGGGTGTATTTCCCCTGTAACTGGAGCCACTATGTCAGCCCCAGTTACAGGAGAAATCAATAGTGAAATAAAAAAAAAAAGTGAAGTTAAATGTCACCCCTTGACCTTATAGGGGACACAAAGTGTAAAATAAAAAATAAAAAAGATAGTGTTTTATAAAAAAAAAAAAAAAAAAAGGTTTCACATGTAAAAAAAAAAAAAAAAAACAATTAAGTTTTTTAAAACATTATATATTGTGGCAATGTGAACATTGAGGAGTTGTTTCCCCAGGTTCCAGTCGGGGACTTAGGGCATGCTCATGTCTAGGGATCCTATTTAATCCTGCTACTGGATCTTGGGTGTGTCTAACTCTGGAGCAGGGCCGGGCCGACACAGAGGCTGGGGAGGGGTGGATGTCTGATTAATAACAAACATACATATCTAAATGGCGGGGGGGGGGGGGCCGCACTTGGGCAGCTCAGCCTCTGTTGGTGGTGGACCTTGTCCCAGCCCTGCTCTGAAGTGTCTTGTGAAGCAGAGTCCTGGTGAGGCTCTGTGTGAGTGGTCTCAGCTGGGTGGGCTGAGGGGCCACGAGGCTAGGCGATAGCCTGAACTTTGGGGGACGCGGTGACTCCTGTGAAACAAGGATCACGAGGCCAGAGTCGGGAGGACTACTGGGCCACAATCCCCCAAAAGGTATTGAAGTGTCACAGCCTGGAGGTTACTGGACTGAATGGCTGAGGAAAGCCGCATTTGTGTTCCATGTGTGAACAGGGCTCTCTAGGTGAGTCAGGGTTACGCTTATGTGTTTAGTTAGAGCCTAGCCGGGCAAGCGTTTGTTATTTTGTGTGGATGTCACACGTGATAAGTTGAAGCTGCGACTTCTTAACCTGTGTTTTGCTAAAGTTTCTGAAATAAAGCAAGAGTTTGGATATTATAATCGTGTCTGCGAAGATATCTGTGAGTGTGACCCCCTGAAAAGAGACGATCCCTTACAATATATTTTAAAAAATAGACATATTTGGTATTGCCGGGTCCACAACGGCCGGATTTTTAAATATATCACATTATCCACCCCGTCCGATAAACACTATATAAAAAAACAAAAAAAAAAAACATTTTTGTCACCTTACATCACAAAAAGTGCAACACCAAGTGATCAAAAATGTCTCACAAAAATTATACCAATAAAACGGTCACCTCATCCCGCAAAACATGAGCCCCTATATATACGAAAATCGCTCAAAAAATTAAAAAAACTGGAGACATTAAAACATAATTTTTCTGTTTCAAAAATGCTATTATTGTGTTAAAGTGAAATAAATTTAGAAAAGTACACATATTAGGTATCTCTGTGTCCGTAACAACCAGCTCTATAAAAATATCACATGAACTAACCCCTCAGGTGAACACTGTAAAAAAATAAAAATAAAAAGAGTGCCAAAAAAGCTATTTTTTGTCACCTAACATCACATAAAGTGCAACACCAATAGTACCAATCAAACTGTCACCTCATCCCGCAAAAAATTAGATCCTAACTTAGACAATCGGTAAAAAAAAAAAAAAAAAGCTATGGCTCTCAGACTATGGAGACACAAACGTTTTTTTTGTTTCAAAAATGCTATTATTGTGTAAAACTTAAATAAATAAAAAAACGATGTTGGAAAACTAAGATTTAGTCTTACCGGTAAATGGTTTTACAGGAGTCCGACATGACAGCACGCACTGGAGGATGTCCCCATTGGACCCTGTAGGGACAGGAAGCGAGAGAGGTTAAAAGGCCCCTCCCCAACCGCCCCTCCAGTGTTTTTCCAACTTACTACACCAGATAGGATAGAAACATATAGAAACATAGAATGTGTCGGCAGATAAGAACCATTTGGCCCATCTAGTCTGCCCAATATATCTGAATCCTATTAATAGTCCCTGGCCCTATCTTATATGAAGGATAGCCTTATGTCTATCCCATGCATGCTTAAACTCCTTCACTGTATTTGCAGCTACCACTTCTGCAGGAAGGCTATTCCATGCATCCACTACTCTCTCAGTAAAGTAATACTTCCTTATATTACTTTTAAACCTTTGCCCCTCTAATTTAAAACTGTGTCCTCTTGTGGTAGTTTTTCTTCTTTTGAATATGCTCTCCTCCTTTACCGAGTTGATTCCCTTTATGTATTTAAAAGTTTCTATCATATCCCCTCTGTCTCTTCTTTCTTCCAAGCTATACATATTAAGGTCCTTTAACCTTTCCTGGTAAGTTTTATCCTGCAATCCATGTACTAGTTTAGTAGCTCTTCTCTGAACTCTCTCTAGAGTATCTATATCCTTCTGGAGATATGGCCTCCAGTACTGCGCACAATACTCCAAGTGAGGTCTCACCAGTGTTCTGTACAGCGGCATAAGCACTTCACTCTTTCTACTGCTTATACCTCTCCCTATACATCCAAGCATTCTGCTGGCATTTCGTGCTGCCCTATTACATTGTCTTCCCACCTTTAAGTCTTCTGAAATAATTACTCCTAAATCCCTTTCCTCAGATACTGAGGTCAGGACTGTGTCAAATATTCTATATTCTGCCCTTGGGTTTTTACGCCCCAGGTGCATTATCTTGCACTTATCCACATTAAATTTCAGTTGCCAGAGTTCTGACCATTCTTCTAGTTTTCCTAAATCCTTTTCCATTTGGCGTTTCCCTCCAGGAACATCAACCCTGTTACATATCTTAGTGTCATCAGCAAAAAGACAAACCTTACCATCGAGGCCTTTTGCAATATCACTTATGAAGATATAAAACAAAATTGGTCCCAGTACAGATCCCTGTGGAACCCCACTGGTAACATGACCTTGTTTTGAATGTTCTCCATTGACTACAACCCTCTGCTGTCTGTCACTCAGCCACTGCCTAATCCACTCAACAATATGGGAGTCCATGCTCAATGACTGCAGTTTATTGATAAGTCTTCTATGTGGGACAGTGTCAAAAGCCTTACTAAAATCTAGATATGCGATGTCTACTGCACCTCCACCGTCAATTATTTTAGTCACCCAGTCAAAAAAATCTATAAGATTTGTTTGACATGATCTCCCTGAAGTAAACCCATGTTGTTTTTAATCTTGCAATCCATGGGATTTTAGATGTTCCACAATCCTATCCTTTAATAGGGTTTCCATTAATTTGCCTACTATTGATGTCAGACTCACTGGTCTATAGTTGCTCGATTCCTCCCTACTACCTTTCTTGTGAATGGGCACGACATTTGCCAATTTCCAATCTTCCGGGACGACTCCTGTTACTAATGATTGGTTGAATAAATCTGTTAACGGTTTTGCCAGCTCACCACTAAGCTCTTTTAATAATTTTGGGTGTATCTCATCAGGCCCCTGTGACTTATTTGTCTTCACTTTAGACAGCAAACTTAGAACATCTTCCTCTGTAAAGACACATGCATCAAACGATTTATTAGTCATCCTTTCTAGTGGAGGTCCTTCTCCTTTTTTTTTTGTAAAAACTGAACAGAAGTATTCATTAAGGCAGTCGGCTAGCCCTTTATTCTCTTCTACATACCTTCCGTCCTTTGTTTTTAATTTAGTTATTCCTTGTTTTAATTTCCTTTTTTCATTTATATATCTGAAGAATGTCTTATCCCCTTTTTTCATAGACTGAGCTAGTTTTTCTTCTGCCTGCGCTTTAGAAGTTCTTATAACTTGCTTGGCCTCTTTCTGCCTAATCTTGTAGATTTCCTTATCTTCATTGCTCTGGGTTTTTTTATAATTACAAAATGCTAGCTTTTTATTTTTAATGATTTGGGCCACTTCTGCTGAGTACCACAGTGGTCTCTTCCTTTTTTTGCTTTTACTGACAAGTCTAATGCAATTTTCTGTTGCCTTCAATTATGCACCTTTTAAGTAGTTCCATTTCTCCTGGACTCCATGTCATTCGTTCCAGTCTGATAAGGACTCATTTATGACTAATTTCATTTTTGAAAAGTCTGTTTTTCTAAAATCTAAAACTTTTGTTTTTGTGTGGTGGGACTCTTTCACAGTTCTTATATTAAACCACACTGACTGGTGATCACTAGATCCCAACGTTTCGCCTACAATGACATCATATACCGAATCCCCATTTGTGAATACCAAATCCAAAATGGCCTCCCTCCGGGTTGGCTCCTCAACCACTTGTTGTAGAGATAACCCCAGTAGGGAATTTAGAATATCTGTACTCCTGGTAGAACTTGCTATTTTGGTTTTCCAGTTTATATCTGGAAGATTGAAATCTCCCATAATGATAACTTCTCCTTTCATTGTCATTTTAGCTATTTCTTCAACTAGTAGATCATCTAGTTCTTTAACTTGACCAGGTGGTCTATATATCACACCTACACAAGTTACTGCATGGTTAGCAAACTGCAACGTAACCCAAACTGACTCTATGTTGGCTTCACCAACTTGTATTAGGTTAGATTTAATGCTATCTTTCACATACAGGGCCACTCCTCCTCCTTTCTTGCCTTCTCTGTCTCTTCTGTATAAAGAGTACCCTGGTATGGTTATGTACCAGTCATTTCTTTCATTAAACCATGTCTCCGTAACAGCCACTAAATCTACATTCTCAGATGCCATTATTGACCCAAGTTCATTGATTTTTTTACCTAAACTGCGAGCATTTGTAGACAGGACTCTGAGCTTATCATTTCTTAACCTCTGTGCTTCTGACCTGTTCTGGCATTGTTTCGGGGGGCAATTGGACTCTTTTATTTTCACTCTTTTGCCCCCCCTTCCTAGTTTAAATACTCTTCCGCAAATTCTTGGAGTTGTTCACTAAGTACATTTGTTCCTTTGAGAGAAAGATGCAAACCATCTTTTTTGTACAGTTCCTTTCTATTCCAAGTAGAGCTATCATGAGAAACAAAGCCAAATCCTTGCTCTTGACACCATTTACCAAGCCATATGTTGAACTCCTTTATGCGCCTCTGCCTATCATTCTGAACATTATGCACAGGCAGAACTTCAGAAAATGAAATGGTGGATGCAAAATCCTGTACGTCATTACCAAGTGTGATAAAAGATTTTTTCACCTCTGACACTTCATTGCAAGCCAGGTCATTTGTCCCTAGATGGACAAGAACATCCACGTCCCCTTCCTGCTTTGCTTGCTTAACAATATTAATAATACGTCTTCTATCTCTTCTAGCAGTAGCCCCAGGGAGACATCTCACAAAACCATTTTCTTTAAGCTCCACACTTCTTATGATTGAATCACCCAGCAACAGCTGCTTCCTTTGAGACTTCACTTTATCTTTTTTGTCCTTGGCTGCAGTCTTGCATACATTAGACATAGGAGTCGATGGTTTCTCACCCTCTGTGCTTGAGTCCATATCCATGTTGTCCTTACATTCTGAGAGTGCTGCAAATGAATTATGGAGAACCACCGACTGTAGGACATGTCTTCTATCCACCACTCTAAGTCTTCCAGAACCTACAGTAACCCATCTGCCATTTCTGGGGGTCCTCTGTGGCAGTGGCATTGCAGCAGTCCTAGCTGGAGTTTGTTTAACAGATAATTTAAATATCTCAGATTTCAAAAATGCAATTTCCTGCTGCAGTAAGGAGAACTGTCTACAGATCTGACAGCATCCGAATCTCCAAAGAGTGGAACATGAAATAAATGCACAACAATTCCTGCACTGAACCAAGTCTGCCATTTTAACCACCTCCGGACCGCCTAACGCAGATTCGCGTTCCGGAGGTGGCAGCGCTGCGCACAGTCACACATATACGCGTCATCTCGCGAGACGCGAGATTTCGCTCAAAGCCGGCCCGCGCATGCGCATCGCGGGCCGGCAAAAGTTAAAGAACAAGTTCGTCACCAGCCTGCCAGCAACGATCATTGGCTGGCAGGCTGGCGATTTTCAAAAAATCCAATCACAAGCCATATAACAGATCATATTAGTAAATATGATCTGTTATATGGCTTCTCTGCTCCTCTGCTGGTCCTTTTCGTCGGTTGGATCCAGCAGAGGAGCAGACTGAACTGTGAGTAGCACCAAACACTTCACTGTAGCCCCAGATCACCCCCTGCACCCCAATTAACCCTTTGATCGCCCCTGTCAATCACTAGTGAAAGGAAAAAAAGTGATCAGTGTAAACTGTCACTTTTTTTTTTCCACTGGTATTGACTGTTAGGTTTTAGGGATAGTTTAGGCCCCTTGGTTAGGTAGTTTAGCGTGAGTTAGCGCCCAGCCCACCGCACCGCAGTAACTTATTCGCTGTTTAGCGTATCGCTAATCAGCATTTGTACTTTTATAGTATCTGTAAGTGATCAAAACTGATCACGGTCAGATCTATAATTGTATTAGTGTCACCTTAGCTCGCCCTCCACCCAAAACGCAGTGTTTGCCCGATCAGGCCTGATCGGTCGCCCACACGTGCGTTCACCCACGCCCGCCCCACCGCAGTGACAAAAAATATATTTTTTTTTGATCACTGCACATTCATTTTACACGCACTGCGGCGATAAAAAAATCAGTTTTGATATTTTTTATCAACCGCAGCGGCCTCCGGTACTTCGCTAGCCTCCCCTTTGTAAGACAGGCTTGCTTTTTTTCTTGGGTAGTCTCAGGGAATACCCCTAAATTTAGTAGTCCAAAATGTCAAACAGGGGGTATTCTTCTGAAGAGGCCTACAGGATTCTGACCCAGTCGGATGAGGAATTGGAACCCTCATCTGACGAATCTAGCGGGTCAGAATATGAACCTGTAGAAAGCAGTGGCTCTCTGACCCAAAGTTCGGACGAGGAGGTTGAGGTCCCTGACAGCACCAGGCGTACCCGGCCCCGTGTCGCTAGACCACAGGTTGTGCAGGATCCGCTTCAAGAGCAGCAGAGTGGGGCTGTCGCTGCCGGATCACGTGGTGAGGCATACACCAGCAGCGCAGCCCTCCCTGGACCTAGTACCAGCACTGCCGTACAACATGGTGACGTGGCGAGCACCAGAAGGGCAGTTGAAGCTGGTACGGTGGCACGTGCAGTAGTTACCCCGTCGCAGCCACCGCACAGACAGGTCCGTAGAGCCCCTAGAATCCCTGAGGTGCTGGCAAACCCTGATTGGCAGTCACCAACTTCAGCCGCACCATTAGTTCCCCCTTTCACCGCCCAGTCTGGAGTTCGGGTTGAGACGGCTCAAATCGGTTCGGCCCTGGGATTTTTTGAGCTGTTCTTGACTGCGGAGCTCTTGGACTTAGTCGTGGCAGAGACAAACCGGTATGCCACACAATTTATATCCGCCAACCCGGGAAGCTTTTATGCCCAGCCTTTCCGGTGGAAACCAGTCCAAGTTTCCGAAATAATTTTTTTTTTGGGCCTTCTCCTCAACATGGGTCTAACTAAAAAGCATGAATTGCGGTCATATTGGTCCACGAACCCGATTCATCACATGCCCATGTTCTCTGCTGCTATGTCCAGGGCACGATTTGAGGCCATCCGCCGTTTCCTTCATTTTAGCGACAACACCACCTCCCGTCCCAGAGGCCACCCAGCTTTTGACTGGCTCCACAAAATTCGGCCCCTCATAGACCACTTCAACCAGAAATTTGCAGATTTGTATACCCCCGAGCAAAACATCTGCGTAGACGAGTCCCTAATACATTTTACCGGGTGCCTTGGCTTCAAACAATACATCCCAAGCAAGCGTGCCCGGTATGGGGTCAAATTGTATAAGCTCTGTGAAAGGGCCACAGGCTATACCCACAAATTTCGGATCTATGAGGGAAAAGATCAGACCCTGGAGCTGGTCGGTTGCCCTGACTACCTGGGGAGCAGTGGGAAGACAGTCTGGGACTTGGTGTCACCCTTATTCGGCAAGGGGTACCATCTTTATGTGGACAATTTCTACACAAGTGTGGCCCTCTTTAGGCATTTGTTTCTAGAACGGATTTGCGCCTGTGGCACCGCGCGAACTAGTCGCGTGGGCTTCCCCCAACGGCTTGTAACCACCCGTCTTGCAAGGGGGGAGAGGGCTGCCTTGTGTAACGAAGAACTGCTCGCGGTGAAATGGAGAGACAAGCGTGACGTTTACATGCTCTCCTCCATTCACGCAGACACGACAATACTAATTGAGCGAGCAACCTGTGTCATTGAAAAGCCCCTCTGTGTCCACGACTATAATGCGCTCATGGGAGGGGTGGACTTCAATGACCAGATGTTGTCTCCGTATTTAGTTTCCCGCAGAACCAGACGCTGGTATAAGAAGGTGTCTGTATATTTAATTCAATTGGCGCTGTATAATAGTTTTGTTCTCTACAGTAAGGCTGGGAGAACACGATCCTTCCTCAAATTCCAGGAAGAGATCATCGAGAACCTCCTTTATCCAGGAGGTTCCGTGGCCCCATCCACCAGTGTAGTTAGCCGTCTACACGAGCGACATTTCCCCAGTGTCGTTCCTGGTACCTCAACCCAACCGTCACCCCGAAAAAGATGTCGTGTCTGTAGCAGGAGTGGAATAAGGCGTGACACCCGCTATTTCTGTCCTGACTGTCCTGACCACCCTGCCCTATGCTATGGAGAGTGTTTCCGGAAGTACCACACACAGGTACACTTAGCATAGGGATTGCATCTCACAGGACAGGCACACAGGGCTATTAGGGCCCTTTTACTCACAGCTGCTGCAAACCTCTCCTTTCACCTGGGATAAAGTGCATAACGTACTTCGCCACATCTTTGGGCGATTTGCGCTTTGCACATTGTCCCATGGGGAAGGAGAGGATTGTTCTATAAAGGTAAAAAAAACGAAACAAAAAAAAAAATACCGGTAAGTAAAAAAGTTAACGTTCAGTTAAAAAAGTTTAAAAAAGTTTATATGTAACATAGTAACATAGTAACATAGTACATAAGGCCGAAAAAAGACATTTGTCCATCCAGTTCGGCCTGTCATCCTACAAGTTGATCCAGAGGAAGGCAAAAAAAAACCCTGTGAGGTAGAAGCCAATTTTCATCACTTTAGGGGAATAAAAAATTCCTTCCCGACTCCAATCAGGCAATCAGAATAACTCCCTGGATCAACGACCCCTCTCTAGTAGCTATAGCCTGTAATATTATTACACTCCAGAAATACATCCAGGCCCCTCTTGAATTCCTTTATTGTACTCACCATCACCACCTTCTCAGGCAGAGAGTTCCATAGTCTCACTGCTCTTACCGTAAAGAACCCTTTTCTATGTTTGTGTACAAACCTTCTTTCCTCCAAACGCAGAGGATGTCCCCTCGTCACAGTCACAGTCCTGGGGATAAATAGATGATGGGATAGATCTCTGTACTGCCCCCTGATATATTTATACATAGTAATTAGATCTCCCCTCAGTCGTCTTTTTTCTAACGTGAATAACCCTAATTTTGATAATCTTTCAGGATACTGTAGTTGCCCCATTCCAGTTATTACTTTAGTTGCCCTCCTCTGGACCCTCTCCAGCTCTGCTATGTCTGCCTTGTTTACAGGAGCCCAGAACTGTACACAGTACTCCATGTGTGGTCTGACCAGTGATTTGTAAAGTAGTAGGAATATGTTCTCATCACGGGCATCTATGCCCCTTTTGATGCAACCCATTATCTTATTGGCCTTGGCAGCCGCTGCCTGACACTGTTTTTTGCAGCTTAGTTTGCTGTTTATTAAAATTCCTAGATCCTTTTCCATGTCAGTGTTACCGAGTGTTTTACCATTTAGTATGTACGGGTGACTTGCATTATTCCTTCCCATGTGCATAACTTTACATTTCTCAGTGTTAAACCTCATCTGCCACTTATCTGCCCAAGACTCCAATCTATCCAGATCCCTCTGTAGTATTATACTGTCCTCTTCAGTGTTAATTACTTTACACAGTTTAGTGTCATCTGCGAAAATTGATATTTTACTATGCAAGCCTTCTACAAGATCATTAATAAATATATTGAAGAGAATAGGGCCCAATACTGACCCCTGAGGTACTCCACTAGTGACAGTGACCCAATCTGAGTATCTACCGTTAATAACCACCCTCTGTTTTCTATCATTGAGCCAGTTACTTACCCACTTACAGACGTTTTCTCCGAGTCCGAGCATTCTCATTTTATATACTAACCTTTTATGAGGTACAGTGTCAAATGCTTTGGAGAAGTCCAGATACACGACATCCATTGATTCGCCGCTGTCAAGTCTAGTACTTACCTCCTCATAGAAACTGATTAAATTAGTTTGACATGACCGATCCCTCACGAAGCCATGCTGATATGGCGTTATTTGCTTATTTCCTATAAGATGCTCTAACATAGCATCTCTCAGAAAACCTTCAAACAGTTTACCCACAACAGATGTTAAACTTACCGGCCTATAGTTTCCAGGCTCTGTTTTTGGACCCTTTTTGAATATTGGCACCACATTTGCCATGCGCCAATCCTGTGGGACATTCCCTGTCAGTACAGAGTCCGCAAATATCAGAAATAAGGGTCTGGCTATGACATTACTTAATTCCCTTAGGATACGGGGGTGTATGCCATCCGGTCCTGGCGATTTGTCTATTTTGATTTTTTTAAGTCGCTGTTGTACTTCTTCCTGGGTCAGACAGGACACTTTTAATGGCGAATTTATTTCAGCATTCAGCATTTCATCTGACAGTTTATTTTCCTCAGTGAATACATTGGAGAAAAAAATATTTAACAGCTTTGCTTTCTCCTCGTCGCTCTCTGCGACTCCCCCCTCATTACTCTTTAAAGGGCCGACACCTTCAGATTTATACTTTTTAACATTTATATAATTGAAGAACATTTTAGGGTTAGTTTTACTCTGTTTGGCAATTAATCTCTCGGTCTCTAATTTGGCCGCTTTTATTTGTTTTTTACATGTTCTGTTTTTTTCCTTATAGTTTTTCAGTGCTTCCGTGCTACCCTCCTGTTTTAGGGTTTTATATGCTTTCTTTTTGTCATTTATTGCTTTCTTTACAGTTCTGTTTATCCACATTGGTTTCTTTTTGTTCCTTAACCTTTTATTCCCATACGGTATGTACCTCTCACAATGAGATTTTAGGATGTTTTTAAAGATATCCCATTTTTTGGCTGTATTTTTATTTTTGAGGACTTTGTCCCAGTTAGTTAGGCCTATGGCCTCTCTTAGTTGGCTAAATTTAGCTTTTTTGAAGTTTGGTATTTTTGTTTCTCCCTGTAGAAACGCTCTTTTGAATGATAATTGGAAGGTTATTACTTTATGGTCACTATTTCCCAGGTGTCCCCCAACCTGCACGTCTGTTGTTCTGTCAGGTCTATTGGTTAATATTAAGTCCAGTATGGCCGTCCCTCTAGTCGGGTCCTGAACCAGTTGGGAGAGATAATGGTCTTTGGTTATTGCCAAGAATCTGTTTCCTTTATGAGATATACAAGTTTCAGTTTCCCAGTCTATATCTGGGTAGTTGAAGTCCCCCATAATAACCACCTCATTATGATTTGCCGCCTTGTCTATCTCGTTTAGTAGTAGATTTTCTGTGGACTCTGGTATATTAGGTGGTTTATAGTAGACTCCTATTAGTAATTTATTGTTGTTTTTAGCTCCATGTATCTCTACCCACAGTGACTCCACATGTTCATGTCCCTCACTTATATCTTCACGGAGTGTGGGCTTTATACAAGATTTTACATAAAGGCAGACCCCTCCACCTCTCCGGTTTTGACGATCCTTTCTGAACAGACTGTAACCTTGTACATTAACTGCCCAGTCATAGCTATCATCCAGCCATGTCTCAGTTATTCCCACTATGTCATAGTCCTCCTCACACATCACTAATTCCAGTTCACCAGTTTTATTAGTCAGACTTCTGGCATTAGTATACATACATATGAGAGGTTTATGTATATTTTTTACCCTACACCTTTCCTTCTGAACTGTTCTTGTCCCTCCTTCCATTTCTCCCCCAGTCCCACTACCTTGCCCCCGGTCTCTATCTGCACTATCTTCCCCTTCTATAGTGTAATTACCCTCCCCCCCAGTCCCTAGTTTAAACACTCCTCCAACCTTCTAGCCATCTTCTTCCCCAACACAGCTGCTCCTTCCCCATTGAGGTGCAGCCCGTCCCTACGATAGAGGCTGTAGCCGACAGCGAAGTCGGCCCAGTTCTCCAGGAACCCAAACCCCTCCATCCTACACCAGTTCTTGAGCCACTTGTTAATTTCCCTAATCTCCCGCTGCCTTTCTTGTGTGGCCCGTGGTACCGGTAGTATTTCGGAAAATACTACCTTTGAGGTCCTTCCCCTAAGCTTTTGCCCTAAATCCCTGAAATCATTTTTAAGGACTCTCCACCTACCCCTAACTTTGTCATTGGTTCCGATATGGACCATGACCGCTGGATCTTCTCCAGCCCCTCCCAGTAATCTGTCAACCCGATCCGCGATATGTCGAACTCTAGCGCCAGGAAGACAGCACACTGTTCGGCGATCACGGTCTTTGTGACAGATTTCCCTATCTGTTCCCCTAATAATTGAGTCTCCCACTACCAGCACCTGTCTGGCCTGCCCTGCTCTCCTGGTCCCCTGCTTACCGGAGCTGACATTCCCCTGACTGGCAGAGGAAGTGTCCGGCTGCGGCAGTGCCGTCCCTGGACTGACATCCCCCTCATCTGCCAAACGTGCAAACTTGTTGGGGTGTGTCAGATCAGGGCTAGCCTCCCTGGCACTCTTCCCTCTACCCCGCTTTCTAAATGTTACCCAGCTAGCTACCTCACTTTCCTCAGCCTCCTCTCTGTCACCCTCTCCCTCATCTACCCCAAAGAGTGCTTGCTCGGTGAGAAGCAAACTTTTTTGCAAATTGTCAATGCCTCTCAGTGTTGCAACTTGCCCATTTAGAGACTCGATTAGCGATTCCAAACGGGTAATTTGCTCACATCTTGAACAAAGAAATTCACCCTGGAACGGCTGTTCCAGGACTGCATACATCATGCAAGATGTGCACTGGACTGCGTTGTCAATTGTGCAACACATACTAAATGGGGATTACACCACAAAAGAAAAAAATACAATGTAGTAATAATATACAGGCTAATTGCAGTCCCCCTCCGAAGTCCCTGAATCTAAAGTCACTTAATCTTAAGTCACACACTTACGCAACCACACTTAATCAACCACGCGTCGCGGTCAAACTCGCGTTATATATCTGCTTATATTAATATAAATGCAGCTCACTGCACCAGCCTGGTTTGCTTCCCCTCTGGAATCAAAAAGGCTGTGCTGTTCTTACTGCTGAGTTTTTAAAGTCTCCTAATTAGACAGCCACACCCTAATTAAACAGCCACACCCTAATTGCTCACCTGTGCAACCCCTGGAGAAAGAAAAAAAAAAAGTGTTATCACAGCACAAAATACAGTCAAACACAGCCACTTATCAATGTCCACAAATAATTTAGCTCTCAGATACTCCCTCACTTAATCTTAAGTCACACACTTACGCAACCACACTTAATCAACCACGCGTCGCGGTCAAACTCGCGTTATATATCTGCTTATATTAATATAAATGCAGCTCACTGCACCAGCCTGGTTTGCTTCCCCTCTGGAATCAAAAAGGCTGTGCTGTTCTTACTGCTGAGTTTTTAAAGTCTCCTAATTAGACAGCCACACCCTAATTAAACAGCCACACCCTAATTGCTCACCTGTGCAACCCCTGGAGAAAGAAAAAAAAAAAGTGTTATCACAGCACAAAATACAGTCAAACACAGCCACTTATCAATGTCCACAAATAATTTAGCTCTCAGATACTCCCTCACTTAATCTTAAGTCACACACTTACGCAACCACACTTAATCAACCACGCGTCGCGGTCAAACTCGCGTTATATATCTGCTTATATTAATATAAATGCAGCTCACTGCACCAGCCTGGTTTGCTTCCCCTCTGGAATCAAAAAGGCTGTGCTGTTCTTACTGCTGAGTTTTTAAAGTCTCCTAATTAGACAGCCACACCCTAATTAAACAGCCACACCCTAATTGCTCACCTGTGCAACCCCTGGAGAAAGAAAAAAAAAAAGTGTTATCACAGCACAAAATACAGTCAAACACAGCCACTTATCAATGTCCACAAATAATTTAGCTCTCAGATACTCCCTCACTTAATCTTAAGTCACACACTTACGCAACCACACTTAATCAACCACGCGTCGCGGTCAAACTCGCGTTATATATCTGCTTATATTAATATAAATGCAGCTCACTGCACCAGCCTGGTTTGCTTCCCCTCTGGAATCAAAAAGGCTGTGCTGTTCTTACTGCTGAGTTTTTAAAGTCTCCTAATTAGACAGCCACACCCTAATTAAACAGCCACACCCTAATTGCTCACCTGTGCAACCCCTGGAGAAAGAAAAAAAAAAAGTGTTATCACAGCACAAAATACAGTCAAACACAGCCACTTATCAATGTCCACAAATAATTTAGCTCTCAGATACTCCCTCACTTAATCTTAAGTCACACACTTACGCAACCACACTTAATCAACCACGCGTCGCGGTCAAACTCGCGTTATATATCTGCTTATATTAATATAAATGCAGCTCACTGCACCAGCCTGGTTTGCTTCCCCTCTGGAATCAAAAAGGCTGTGCTGTTCTTACTGCTGAGTTTTTAAAGTCTCCTAATTAGACAGCCACACCCTAATTAAACAGCCACACCCTAATTGCTCACCTGTGCAACCCCTGGAGAAAGAAAAAAAAAAAGTGTTATCACAGCACAAAATACAGTCAAACACAGCCACTTATCAATGTCCACAAATAATTTAGCTCTCAGATACTCCCTCACTTAATCTTAAGTCACACACTTACGCAACCACACTTAATCAACCACGCGTCGCGGTCAAACTCGCGTTATATATCTGCTTATATTAATATAAATGCAGCTCACTGCACCAGCCTGGTTTGCTTCCCCTCTGGAATCAAAAAGGCTGTGCTGTTCTTACTGCTGAGTTTTTAAAGTCTCCTAATTAGACAGCCACACCCTAATTGCTCACCTGTGCAACCCCTGGAGAAAGAAAAAAAAAAAGTGTTATCACAGCACAAAATACAGTCAAACACAGCCACTTATCAATGTCCACAAATAATTTAGCTCTCAGATACTCCCTCACTTAATCTTAAGTCACACACTTACGCAACCACACTTAATCAACCACGCGTCGCGGTCAAACTCGCGTTATATATCTGCTTATATTAATATAAATGCAGCTCACTGCACCAGCCTGGTTTGCTTCCCCTCTGGAATCAAAAGTTAATAAATTTATTGCGTTGCGGCCTGGTTTTTTGTTTTGTTTTTTTTACCTTCCAGGTGGACCAACCGATCGACTAGCTGCAGCACTGATGTGCATTCGGACAGAAGCATTGCGCTGCTGTCAGATTACACGCAAGTCGGTGTATGCGGCGCTGAAAAACGAGATTTCTCCTCTGCAGTAAAACATACGTTTGCCGAGGCATATGAGCTGTGGAGGTGGCGGTGTTCATATACTTTGGCAAACACTTTGTATATATAAAAAAAAAAATCCCGGCAATGATTTATTCATCCACATCGATTGATGTGAATGGAGAAATCTGGTTTGCCAGGGCATACGAGCTAAGTGGGTATGGATGTTGGGCGGAGCTCCTATGTCCTGGCAGACGCCTTTCCCCTCCTTTTTCTTTTTTTGGCAGAGATTTTTTCATCCACATTGATCGAGGCGAATGAAGAAATCTGTGCCGTTCATTTTTTTCTTTCAGCCCAGAGGCTGAACGGAAAAAAAAATATCTCATTACCTGTATGCTCAATATAAGGAGAATAGCAGAAACTCCTAATGCTGGGCATACATGTAATGATTGCGGAGACTCTCAAATGCCAGGGCAGTACAAACACCCCACAAATAACACCATTTTGGAAAGAAGACACCCCAAGGTATTCGCTGAGGGGCATATTGAGTCCATGAAAGATTGAAATTTTTGTCCCAAGTAAGCGGAAAGGGAGACTTTGTGAGAAAAAAAACAAAAAAATCAATTTCCGCTAACTTGTGCCAAAAATTTTTTTTTTCTATGAACTCGCCATGCCCCTCATTGAATACCTTGGGGTGTCTTCTTTCCAAAATGGGGTCACATGTGGGGTATTTATACTGCCCTGGCATTTTAGGGGCCCCAAAGCGTGAGAAGAAGTCTGGTATCCAAATGTCTAAAAATGCCCTCCTAAAAGGAATTTGGGCACCTTTGCCCACCTAGGCTGCAAAAAAGTGTCACACATTTGGTATCTCCGTATTCAGGAGAAGTTGGGGAATGTGTTTTGGGGTGTCATTTTACACATACCCATGCTGGGTGAGATAAATATATTGGTCAAATGCCAACTTTGTATAAAAAAATGGAAAAAATTGTCTTTTGCCAAGATATTTCTCTCACCCAGCATGGGTATATGTAAAATGACACCCCAAAAGGCATTCCCCAACTTCTCCTGAATACGGAGATACCACATGTGTGACACTTTTTTGCAGCCTAGGTGGGCAAAGGGGCCCACATTCCAAAGAGCACCTTTCGGATTTCACAGGTCATTTACCTACTTACCACACATTTGGGCCCCTAGAATGCCAGGGCAGTATAACTACCCCACAAGTGACCCCATTTTGGAAAGAAGACACCCCAAGGTATTCGCTGTTGGGCATAGCGAGTTCATAGAATTTTTTATTTTTTGTCACAAGTTAGTGAAAAATGATGATTTTTTATTTATTTATTTTTTCCTTACAAAGTCTCATATTCCACTAACTTGTGACAAAAAATAAAAACTTCCATGAACTCACTATGCCCATCAGCGAATACCTTGGGGTGTCTTCTTTCCAAAATGGGGTCACTTGTGGGGTAGTTATACTGCCCTGGCATTCTAGGGGCCCAAATGTGTGGTAAGGAGTTTGAAATCAAATTCTGTAAAAAATGACCAGTGAAATCCGAAAGGTGCTCTTTGGAATGTGGGCCCCTTTGCCCACCTAGGCTGCAAAAAAGTGCCACACATGTGGTATCTCCGTATTCAGGAGAAGTTGGGGAATGTGTTTTGGGGTGTCATTTTACATATACCCATGCTGGGTGAGAGAAATATCTTGGCAAAAGACAACTTTTCCCATTTATTTTATTCAAAGTTGGCATTTGACCAAGATATTTATCTCACCCAGCATGGGTATATGTAAAATGACACCCCAAAACACATTCCCCAACTTCTCCTGAATACGGAGATACCACATGTGTGACACTTTTTTGCAGCCTAGGTGGGCAAAGGGGCCCATATTCCAAAGAGCACCTTTCGGATTTCACTGGTCATTTTTTACAGAATTTGATTTCAAACTCCTTACCACACATTTGGGCCCCTAGAATGCCAGGGAAGTATAACTACCCCACAAGTGACCCCATTTTGGAAAGAAGACACCCCAAGGTATTCCATGAGGGGCATGGCGAGTTCCTAGAATTTTTTATTTTTTGTCACAAGTTAGCGGAAAATGATGATTTTTTTTTTTTTCTTACAAAGTCTCATATTCCACTAACTTGTGACAAAAAATAAAAACTTCCATGAACTCACTATGCCCATCAGCGAATACCTTGGGGTGTCTTCTTTCCAAAATGGGGTCACTTGTGGGGTAGTTATACTGCCCTGGCATTCTAGGGGCCCAAATGTGTGGTAAGGAGTTTGAAATCAAATTCTGTAAAAAATGACCAGTGAAATCCGAAAGGTGCTCTTTGGAATATGGGCCCCTTTGCCCACCTAGGCTGCAAAAAAGTGTCACACATCTGGTATCTCCGTATTCAGGAGAAGTTGGGGAATGTGTTTTGGGGTGTCATTTTACATATACCCATGCTGGGTGAGAGAAATATCTTGGCAAAAGACAACTTTTCCCATTTTTTTATACAAAGTTGGCATTTGACCAAGATATTTATCTCACCCAGCATGGGTATATGTAAAATGACACCCCAAAACACATTCCCCAACTTCTCCTGAATACGGAGATACCACATGTGTGACACTTTTTTGCAGCCTAGGTGGGCAAAGGGGCCCACATTCCAAAAAGCACCTTTCGGATTTCACCGGCCATTTATTACAGAATTTGATTTCAAACTCCTTACCACACATTTGGGCCCCTAGAATGCCAGGGCAGTATAACTACCCCACAAGTGACCCCATTTTGGAAAGAAGACACCCCAAGGTATTCGCTGATGGGCATAGTGAGTTCATGGAAGTTTTTATTTTTTGTCACAAGTTAGTGGAATATGAGACTTTGTAAGAAAAAAAAAAAAATCATCATTTTCCGCTAACTTGTGACAAAAAATAAAAAGTTCTATGAACTCACTATGCCCATCAGCGAATACCTTAGGGTGTCTACTTTCAGAAATGGGGTCATTTGTGGGGTGTTTGTACTGTCTGGGCATTGTAGAACCTCAGGAAACATGACAGGTGCTCAGAAAGTCAGAGCTGCTTCAAAAAGCGGAAATTCACATTTTTGTACCATAGTTTGTAAATGCTATAACTTTTACCCAAACCATTTTTTTTTTACCCAAACATTTTTTTTTATCAAAGACATGTAGAACAATAAATTTAGAGCAAAATTTATATATGGATGTCGTTTTTTTTGCAAAATTTTACAACTGAAAGTGGAAAATGTCATTTTTTTGCAAAAAAATCGTTAAATTTCGATTAATAACAAAAAAAGTAAAAATGTCAGCAGCAATGAAATACCACCAAATGAAAGCTCTATTAGTGAGAAGAAAAGGAGGTAAAATTCATTTGGGTGGTAAGTTGCATGACCGAGCAATAAACGGTGAAAGTAGTGTAGGTCAGAAGTGTAAAAAGTGGCCTGGTCTTTCAGGGTGTTTAAGCACTGGGGGCTGAGGTGGTTAAAGAGGAGAGAAAAAAAAAAAAAATTGTAAATTTAAATCAAACAAATCTTACTTTTTTTTTGTATTGTTTCCACCTTCCAGCCTACCTCCTGACTATCTCCTGCAATATCTCTTCACTGTACTTAATGTGGTACTTGAAGGTAGTACTTGCAGCTAATCCAACACATTTATTGGGAAACTCCATGTTTAACATCACATTGATACCAAATACAGATCCAAATCATGAAGAAATTAGGGGGGGTTATACCAGGTGCTGTCATGTCGGACTCCTGGAAAACCATTTACTGGTAACTAAGATTTAGTCTTTCTAGGATGTCCCTCCATGACAGCACCCACCGGAGAACTACCAGCTTACACATAACTAGGGGGGGACCACCGCCTGGAGGACCTTTCGTCCGAATGTCAGGTCTTGGTTGGTAAGATAATCTAGTCTATAATGTTTTACAAAGGTCAAGAAGCTGGACCATGTTGTGGCCCTGCAAATTTGATCAATCGATGCTTCAGCCTTCTCTGCCCATGAAGCTGCTATGGCCCTGGTTGAGTAGGCTTTTATAGATAATGGGCAGGCTAACTTCTGCCGACTGCAGGTCTCTCTTTTATCCACCGAGCCAGAGTCTGTTTCGAGGCTTTATTGCCTTTGTTCCTGCCTCCAAATGAGACAAAAAGATTAGATGATCTTCTCCATGAACTTGTCCTTCGAAGATACGCCAGAATGGATCTTCTCACATCCAGACAATGGAATCGTTCCTCCTGTATATTTTTGGGGGAGGCACAAAATTAAGGCAGCATTATTTCTTGATCTCTATGGAAGGGAGAAACAACTTTAGGTAAGAAAGACTGATCCATTTTTAGAATTATTCGATCATCCAGTATTTTTAAATATGGCTCTGATTGAAAGGGATTGTATTTTACCTATTCTGGGAGCTAAAGTTATGGCTAACAGGAATACTGTTTTAAGGGACAGCATTTTATCTGAAATTTGATCGATCGGTTCAAAGGGAGGACTGTATAAGCCATTTAAAACTATATTTAAATCCCAGACCGACACTGCCTTTATAAATCTTTTTATCCACCTGTGATCTGCCAAAGGTGTGTCCAGAAAACAGCTCAGAGCAGAAATCTGGACTTTCAGGGTACTAGGTTTCAATCCCAAATCGAATCCCTTCTGAAGGAAATCCAGAATACAGCCTATCGAAGGTGAGAAGACCTCTGGATGAGAAAGGGACAACCATAACAAAAATTTCCTCCATATTTTGTTATATATGGCTGAAGTTATTGGTTTGCGGCTCTTTTGTAATGTAGATATTACCTTGTCTGAGAGGCCCTTTCCCCTCAGTGTCTGTCTCTCAGGATCCAGGCTGTTAATTTAAATTTCCCAAGGTTCGGGTGTTCCAGAGGACCTTGAAGGATAAGGTCTTGTCTTTTTGGAAGGGATATCGACTCCCCAATCGACATCTCTCTCAGCACTGGAAACCAGTGCTCCCTTTAGATGAATGGCCGAGATGGAAAGAATTCTCTTTTCTGCCCACATAAATATCTGATCTGTTCGTTTTTGAAGGAGAGGGTTCCTTGTTCCCCCTTGGCGCTTCAAGTAGCAGATCGTGGTCATATTGTCTGATCGTATTTTGATATGATGACCCAGAAGTAGATGCACTGCTGTCTTCACCGTTTCCAGTACCTCCTTCAATTCTCTGAAATTTGAGAATCTCCAACTGTCCAGAAAGGACCATTCCCCTTGAAAGAAGTGATCTTTCAGATGGGCTCCCCAGCCACTCTGGCTCGCATTTGTGGTAATCACTATGGCCGGTAACATGTTCCAGGGAGTCCTTTTTTTTACCGGTTTTCCGGGTTCGTCCACCAGGACAGGGAGTTTATCACTTTCCTCAGCAGGAATATTTTCGAGTTGAGGGAGTGGTGGTCTCTGTCCCAGGATGAGAGCACCGCGTCCTGTAAGGCTCTTTAGTGGTATTGAGCCCAAGGCACGATTGATATGCAAGACGTCAATAGACCCAGAATCTGCATAGTTTCTCTTAAGGTATGTTTTTTCTTCTTCTTAAAGGATTTTATTCTTTCTATTATTCTTTCCTGTTTTGCTTCTGGAAGAAAGGAATGTTGTTCTATTGAGTCTAGAAAAATCCCTAAGAATTTTTTCTTGGTGTCTGGATACAGGTCTGATTTTTTGTAATTTATAATCCATCCCAGGTCTTTGAACAAGGCTAAGGTCTGTTGAATGTGGTCTTCCAGACACTGCCTTGATTCTGCGATGAGAAGGAAATCGTCTAAGTACGGTATTATTTTTATTTGGTATTGCCTTAGATAGGCCATAACTTCTGAGACCACCTTCGTGCATATGCGTGGAACCAAGGATATACCAAATGGCAGGCATTGGACTGGTAATGGAAAACTTCTGTCTTGTTTTTGATTGCATATCTTAGATATTGTTGGTGTTGAGGATGTATTGGGATGTGGTAGTACGCATCCTTCAGGTCTATGGTGCATAAGAATGCCCCTGGAGTTATTAGTGGGATTGTTGATTTTATCAATTTCATTTTGAATCTGTGATACACTACCCATTTGTTCAGGAGCTTTAGGTTGATGATTGTTCTGAAAGACCTGTCCGATTTCTTTGTAAGGAACAGTTTTGAGTAGTGACCAGTGAATTTTTGTGAGTGAGGTACCCGAGTTATCGCACCCAGATCTACCAGTTTTTGAATAACCACCAGAAGTTGATATTGTTGAGTAGATTCCGTGATTTGAAATTTCTGGGGAGGAGGACAACGAAATTCTATTTTGAATCTCTCTCAAATGGAATCTAGGATCCATTGGTTCTGGGTGACTTGCCTCCAGGTTTGCCAGAAATACCGGAGTCTTCCCCCCACCAGCTTGGCGTCATTGTTTCCCCATATTTGTTTGGGTTGAAGAGGGAACCTCTTCTCCTTCCTCCTTTTGGGTAGCTCCATCTACCAGTCTTGAACTGTTTAGAGGGCCTCCGAAATGGCTGCATATTTTTAGATTTCTCCTCTGGAAAGCACTTTCCAAGACTGGACCGAACAGGTAGGAACCGGAGAAGGGGATTGCGCAAGATTTATTTTTGGAAGCCATATCTCCAGTCCATGATTTAAGCCAAAGTGTTCGCCTTGCCGTGTTTGTTAAAGAGTCATTTCTTGCTGTGAACCGGATGGATTCAGCTGAGGCGTCTGCCATGAAGGATGCGGCCATCTTTAGTAATCAAAGTGACTCCAGGATTTCTTTCCTGGAAGTTTTTATCCTGAGATGGTTCTCTAATTGATCCAGCCACAGGACCATTGCTCTGGCTACCGAGGTGGCAGCAATATTTGTGTTAATAGTCATTGCTGATGACTCCCATGCTTTCTTTAATAAACCATTTATTTTTCGATCCATCGGATCTTTTAATTGCGATGAATCTTCGAATGGGATAGTGGTTCTTTTTACCACCTTCGCCACTTGAACATCCACGTTCGGGATCTCTTCCCACAATTTTATCTCTTCAGGGTCACAGAGAAGCCTGTAATTAGGAACGTTATGAGGATTAGATAAAACTAATACTTTATTAAATATGCAAAAAGTATAGAGGAAAGGAAACCTACTAACTATATAAAAAATCTAAGTGACCAGAGTGTATCCGCAATTCCTGTGGCGGATCGAGGTGACACAAGAAGGACCACGATTCGAGATACCACTAAGGTGTGGAGACGGTCACTAAGAGATCCACTTCAGGTGCACTATGGTTGATTATATAACCATGCCTCGGCTATGGTAATCTATGCACAACCCAAATTGTGCACCGTGGCACGGACAAGGTGCTCAGCTCACTCACCCAGTATGGATGGCCCTGGACTAGATTTAATATTTGACTAATCCATTGATAAACATCTACCCTTAGGATCCGACATGAATCAAGAACCACCTGTCATGGATATGAACCAGATGTCTGATTGTCGGCCCTTAGAGCACGAATCAAGGGACACTAGCTACCTGGGTGTGAGCAAGAGGAAGCTTGAGTGCATCTGTTCACATATGGCAGAGGGCTGAGAAACCGCAGACCACTACTGCCATGTAAACGCCATTCAAGCGACCATCAAAAAATATATGTCTGCCCCCACTAATTGCTCAACGCGTTTCGCCATACTCTGGCTCGTCAGGAGCACAAGTTGTGGGTAAAGAGACAAACAAACAGATCAGCTGCTACTAGCCTCCATGACAGAGGCTGCAGCTATCAGCACTGAGTAGCCGTACGCGGCCGCAAGGACACGCGTTATATAAGGAGGAGACTCCTCCCCTCATTCCGGATCAAGCCCCTGGAGCGGCCAATAAGGAGGAAGGAGGCGCCACCGCAGCAAACTACCCGCCCCACTTACCCGCCCCCTCTATGAGACGATCGCAGCTGAATGTCAACACATTTACACACTATTGTTAAAGGGACAAGACGGCGGTTTAAAAGTATAATGCAGCAGGAAATTACAGACATTACAGGGACAGGGATCATTGTCAAATTCTGGTAAATGATGTTGTATACCTAGTCTTTGTCACAAACACAAGATAGGTCTTACACCATAAAAGAAAAATAAAAAATAAAAAAATAAATTCCTACTTAAAAAAAGAAAAGAAAAATCTTTCTTTTTTTCTTTTCTCTTTTTTTTACTAAAATTGCCTACAATCGGGACTCAAAGGAAACATACAAAGGAATTGTACTCATTAAGTCCCTCTGGTGTGAGTGTGCGCAAGGGGTAAATCCACTGTGTCTCTTTTTGTAATAATCGCTTATCAAAGTCTCCTCCTCTTGGAGATCTTCTCACCACTTCTATAGCCTGGAATTTCATCACGTCCATATTGCCACCATGAAAGTTGGAAGTATGTCTCGCAATTGGGGTATCAGCCCCCTTGCGAATATCATTGAGATGTTCTGCTATTCTTCTGCGAAATTCCCTAAAGGTTTTCCCCACGTATTGTTTTCTACAGATACATGTGGCCAAGTATACCAAATCTCTAGTCCTACAATTAACAAAGGACCTGATGGTGAACACTTGCTCTGTTACGCTGCAAGTAAATATACCGCCTAGTTGAATAGCAGAGCATGCCACACATCTTCCACATCGAAAGGTCCCTTTGAGGTTGGTACTCAGCCAAGTAGTTGTGGTGGGGGCTTGAAAAAAACTGTGGACCAGACGATCCCTTAAATTACGTCCACGTCGGTAGGTAATTAAAGGTCTCTCTCCTACCAGATGCCCAATGTCTGGGTCTGATTTTAAAATGCCCCAGTAATTGGTAAGTAGTTCTCTTACTGTGTCGTGTGCCTCATTATAAGTGTCCACGATACGCAATTGCTCTGAGCCAGAAGGCTCTGCTTTTGGTATCAATAAGGTGTCCCGATTCAGGGCCAAAGAGTGTTGATAAGCTTTGGCTAACACATGCTGTGGGTATCCCGTACTCCTGAATCTTGACTGCAGATCATTAGATGCAGCCCTAAAATAAGACATACTGGAGCAATTGTGCCTTACCCTCAGCTATTGTCCTTTAGGGATTCCTCTTTTGAGGGGAAGGGGGTGGCAACTGTCCCACCTTAGTAGACTATTCGTCGCCGTCTTTTTACGAAAAAGACGCGTGCCAATGTTGCCATCACCATCCCTGAAAATAGTGAGGTCAAGAAACGCAATTTGCGATTTTTGAATTTCGCAGGTAAAAAACAATCCCAATGTGTTATTGTTCAGGTCTGCGACAAAGCTGTTGAAACCAGCTACACTTCCTGACCACAAGATTAGCACATCGTCAAGGTAACGTAGCCATAAATTGATGTGGTCAGCCCATTTATGGTTATTCTCAGCGAACACAACTTCCTGTTCCCACCAGCCCAGGTACAGGTTGGCGAAAGTGGGGGCACAAGGGCTCCCCATCGCCACCCCCCTGAGCTGATGGTACAGGCGATGGTCAAAAATAAATATGTTGTGCTCAAGAATGAAACTCAAAAGTTCAAGGACAAACTCATTATGCTGCCAAAGATGGATACCGCGCTGATTTAAAAAAACGAGGCCACAACTCCACACCCCTTGTCATGAGGTATGGAGCTGTAGAGGGCCTCCACGTCCAAACTGGCAAGCATAACATTTTCACCAATGTGGATCCCCTCCAATTTTTTGATCACATCCATGGAATCACGTACGTACGAGGATAGGGCCACCGCAAACGGGCTCAAAATCTGATCCACGTACGTACTGATAGGATGTGTCAAACTTCCTGTCCCAGAAACAATGGGACGCACCTTTAATGGTGACAAGCCCTTATGTACTTTGGGCAATCCATAAAAACAAGGGGTCTGCAGATGTTTGGGGAACAAAAAATCATGTTCTGTTCGACTGGTCAGACCATGCTCCTGTGCTGTATCCAAGAGGTTTTTCAGTTTTTTTCGAAACACCTAAATTGGATTGGATTCAAACACACGATAGCACAGTTCGTCACTGAGGATGCTGAGGCACATGGTCTTATACTGGTCGTGATTCATGACAACAATGTTTCCTCCCTTGTCAGATGGTTTAATGACAAGGGAGGTATCATGTTCCAGGGAAAGCAACGCGTCCATTTCACAAATTGGACTTAGTCCTACTGCCTTTATCAAGCTTTCTCAACTGATCAGTGACCACATTTAAGAAAATGTCAGGGGGCGTGCCATCGCCTAGGGGTGGGCTCTTTGTGGAGCGAAGCTTGAGATGCGTAAATGAACCCTCCCCAGGATCCCTTTCCCCTTCCACCAAGAGGTCAATTAACAATTGAATATCAGCAGATCTTCAATTTCAATGCCCAGTTCACTACATTGCTGTTGATTATGTGTTGCAATTTTTTTTTTCCATTTTAATCTCCTTATGAATAGGGTTAAATCCTTTACCCACTCAAATGAGCTAAATAAGCAAGTGAGGACAAATGATAATCCCCTACTAAGCAACCCCATCTCAATCTCTGTAAGGGTCCTGTCTGTTAAATTGATGATCTGCAACTTGTCAATTGATTTGCCCAGTTCTATGGTGTTGGCCACTTGAGGGCAAACTGCACTCATTCCTTGATGATGTACTATTGATTTTTTCTGTCCCTCAAAGTGTATGGCATCGTGGGTTGATTCCCTAAACCCCCCCCCCCCCCCCCGTGATCGGGGTCTCCTACCCCTTGGCCCTCTGTTAGAAGGCTGGAAGATGGGATATTGGGTATCAGAGTAAGATGTGCCCTCTAAGTCAGTTTCACCTTCTGAAGATGAGGGTTCTGTCTCAACCTCCAGAGTCCTAGCGGTCTTATTTGCAAACTCAAGGATACGCCCTTCTTTGAAATCAGCTTTATCTCTTAAAAATTGAGAATGTTTACGCTCTTAACTGAGCAGTGAACCGTTCCACAGTCTGCTGTAAGAATCCCTCCTTCCGAGTGAAATCAGGACAACTGGAGAATTAGTTTATAGCTGTGATTTGCTCCTGCAAAAGTTGTGTATTTTTGTTATGCAGGGCCCTCTCTTCCTCCAAAAGTAATGCCATCAATCTAAGGGAACTTTCAATTGCCTCCTTTTCCCATTTTCTCTGAACTCCGGTGACTGAATTCTATTAGATGGAAGGAATGGAATGCACCTACCTCTGGGCACTATCTTATGTTGAATATAAGTTTCTAGGGTCTGTATTTCCCACCACCCTCTGACTTGATCTTTGTAAACCTTGGTAAGTAGTTTGAAAGAACCTGTAATACTTAATGTGCAATTAACATTGGCATCGTGGGCGGTAGGTCTGCTTCAGAAAAGACAGCTTTTGCTTTCTCATCCCATTTATCGCTGCAAATGCCTGGTAGGAGAGACACCTTTGATTACCTACCGACGTGGACGTAATTTAAGGGATCGTCTGGTCCACAGTTTTTTTCAAGCCCCCACCACAACTACTTGGCTGAGTACCAACCTCAAAGGGACCTTTCGATGTGGAGGATGTGTGGCATGCTCTGCTATTCAACTAGGCGGTATATTTACTTGCAGCGTAACAGAGCAAGTGTTCACCATCAGGTCCTTTGTTAATTGTAGGACTAGAGATTTGGTATACTTGGCCACATGTATCTGTGGAAAACAATACGTGGGGAAAACCTTTAGGGAATTTCGCAGAAGAATAGCAGAACATCTCAATGATATTCGCAAGGGGGCTGATACCCCAATTGCGAGACATACTTCCACCTTTCATGGTGGCAATATGGACGTGATGAAATTCCAGGCTATATAAGTGGTGAGAAGATCTCCAAGAGGAGGAGACTTTGATAAGCGATTATTACAAAAAGAGACACAGTGGATTTACCGCTTGCGCACACTCACACCAGAGGGACTTAATGAGTACAATTCCTTTGTATGTTTCCTTTGAGTCCCGATTGTAGGCAATTTTAGTAAAAAAAAGAGAAAAGAAAAAAAAAGAAAAAAAAAAATATATTTTTTTTAAGAAGGAATTTATTATTATTATTTTTTCCTTTTTCTTTTATGGTGTAAGGCCTCTTTCACACTTGCGTTGTTGGGATCCGGCATGCACTTCCGTTGCCGGAGGTGCCCGCCGGATCCGGAAAAACGCAAGTGTACTGAAAGCATTTGAAGACGGAACCGTCTTCCAAATGCTTTCAGTGTTACTATGGCACCCAGGACGCTATTAAAGTCCTGGTTGCCATAGTAGGAGCGGGGAGCGGGGGAGTGGTATACTTACAGTCCATGCGGCTCCCGGGGCGCTCCAGAATGACGTCAGAGCGCCCCATGCGCATGGATGACGTGATCCATGCGCTTGAGGCGCCCTGACGTCACTCTGGAGCGCCCGGGGAGCCGCACGGAAGGTAAGTACACTGCTCTCCCGCTCCCCGCTACACTTTACCATGGCTGCCAGGACTTTAGCGTCCCGGCAGCCATGGTAACCACTCTGAAAAAGCTAAATGTCGGCTCCGGCAATGCGCCGAAACGACGTTTAGCTTAAGGCCGGATCCGGATCAATGCCTTCCAATGGGCATTAATTCCGGATCCGGCCTTGCGGCAAGTGTTCCGGATTTTTGGCCGGAGCAAAAAGCGCAGCATGCTGCGGTATTTTCTCCGGCCAACAAACGTTCCGGAACTGAAGACATCCTGATGCATCCTGAACGGATTTCTCTCCATTCAGAATGCATTAGGATAATCCTGATCAGGATTCTTCCGGCATAGAGCCCAGACGACGGAACTCTATGCTGGAAGACAATAACGCAAGTGTGAAAGAGCCCTAAGACCTATCTTGTGTTTGTGACAAAGACTAGGTATGCAACATAATTTACCAGAATTTGACAATGATCCCTGTCCCTGTAATGTCTGCAATTTCCTGCTGCATTATACTTTTAAACCACCGTCTTGTCCCTTTAACAATAGTGTGTGAATGCGTTGACATTCAGCTGCGATCGTCTCATAGAGGGGGCGGGTAAGTGGGGCGGGTAGTTTGCTGCAGTGGCACCTCCTTCCTCCTTATTGGCCGCTCCAGGGGCTTGATCCGGAATGAGGGGAGGAGTCTCCTCCTTATATAGCGCGTGTCCTTGCGGCCGCGTACGGCTACTCAGTGCTGATAGCTGCAGCTTCTGTCATGGAGGCTAGTAGCAGCTGATCTGTTTGTTTGTCTCTTTACCCACAACTTGTGCTCCTGACGAGCCAGAGTATGGCGAAACGCGTCGAACAATTAGTGGGGGCAGACATATATTTTTTGATGGTCGCTTGAATGGCGTTTACATGGCAGTAGTGGTCTGTGGTTTCTCAGCCCTCTGCCATATCTGAACAGATGCACTCAAGCTTCCTCTTGCTCACACCCAGGTAGCTAGTGTCCCTTGATTCGTGCTCTAAGGGCCGACAATCAGACATCTGGTTCATATCCATGACAGGTGGTTCTTGATTCATGTCGGATCCTAAGGGTAGATGTTGATCAATGGATTAGTCAAATATTAAATCTAGTCCAGGGCCATCCATACTGGGTGAGTGAGCTGAGCACCTTGTCCGTGCCACGGTGCACAATTTGGGTTGTGCATAGAATACCATAGCCGAGGCATCTCTTAGTGACCGTCTCCACACCTGAGTGGTATCACGGATCGTGGTCCTTCTTGTGTCACCTCGATCCGCCACAGGAATTGCGGATACACTCTGGTCACTTTGATGTGTTAGTAGGTTTCCTTTCCTCTATAATTTTTGTATATTTAATAAAGTATTAGTTTTATCTAATCCTCATAACGTTCCTAATTACAGTGATATTATTTATTGATGGTGGAACGTCTACCTATATTAGCTTGCCAGAGATTTCACAGAGAAGCCTGCTTTTAAATTCACTCGGAACATATAATTTATTTTCCGCCTCCTCCCAGTCATCTTTAATTAAATCCTTCAGGTTTGTATTTACAGGGAAAAGTTTCCTCTTTTTTTCTCTCAGGCCTCCAAACATTTCATCCTGTATGGTACGAGCCCGTGCTTCCACTTCAACTGCCGTTGTCTGTCTTATGGCAGTTAGGAGAGGATCTAAATCTTCACTAGAGAATAAGTACTTCCTCGGTTAATCTGAAAAGGAAGGGGGGAGATCGTCCTCCAATTCTTCAGAATAGTATAACCCTTCTTCCTCAGAATCTGAGTCTATTTGGACTCTAGGCCGTTTAGAGGGTGGGGGAGGGGGGATCTGCCTTAATCCCCCCGCCTGGACCTCTTCTCTTACTATGGCTCTTAAATCTGATAAAAAGGAAGGTTTCTCTTCTTTTAGGATTTTTGCTAAGCAGTCCGTACATATGCAGCCCTGCAGGGTATTGCGATGGTGAGGTCACGGTTAATAGGCAAAACGAGGGTTGCTCTTGGTACTCACAGTTCATAGAAGACCATGGGCAGGCGTACAGCAGTGATGGAGAGGCTGGCACAGAAGTCCTCGTTGCACTGAACACACGTTGCAGTGAACCAAAACTTCCTTTTACGGAAACAGTTAACGATTTACAGTCTTTTGTTCAGTTCCACATGTACAAGAAGATAACAGGCAGGCTTTACATCCAATGGCAGGCACAATGTTCTTGCAAGATACTCAGAGGGTTAAACACTTACAGATCAGGCTGCACTTTTCCTCAGAATCCTGTCTGTCTTTATCCCAAGGCCCGTATGCCCTATTGCTGGCTTTATCCTTGGTTAGCGAAACTTCCTCAGGTATATATCTCCTTGCTTTTCATATAAATCCTTCTGCCCTTCAGCTCTCTGTTTAGCTAGAACAATAGCTCTGCTCTGGACTCTTATAGGAACTTCAGGTTTCTCAGGAGGCAGGCTCTTCTCCTGGTGGCAAGCTAGAAGCCTGGGCTATCTAGCTGCATATCAGAGGCTGGATCCCAGCTACCCTCTGCCTAGGGTGCACACTGACTTCTGGAATTCACAGACTCTGACTGACCTGTCTCTCTAGTCTGGACCTGGCTATTTATACTAGGGGGTTCCCTAGCTCCCTCTACAGTCTAGGAGGAGTAATTACACCCCTAATAGGCCTGGTAACCAGGAAATAAACATAAATAACATGACAATTCACATTAAATTGCAGTATAAAATACAATGGCCCTGTTCCACAGGAGGTGGAGAACAACGTGGCCCAATTGACCCTTGTGTAGTGCCCACATTTACCTAGTGGGACACTACACATAGCATTTTTTTATATGACTCCAGTAATTTCTTTGTGCAGGTTGCACTTTTTATTTTCTTTCTTGAGTCTCCATGGGACTTGTGTCCTGTCTCTTTCTCAGCCTAAGGGTCCATTCACACGTCGTACGTTCGGCAAAAATTGCGGACCCATTAATTTCTATGGGACAGCACGATGTGCTGCCCGGATCCGGAATTGCAGATCCGCACTTCCGGGTACGCAATTCCGTTCCCAAAAAAATAGAACATGTCCTATTCTTGTCCGCAATTGCGGACAAGAATAAGCATTTTCTATTAAGTGCCGGCGATCTGCAGGTCCGCAAAATGCAAAACGCACATCGCCGATGTTCGGACGTGTGAATGGACGCACTTTGCCGATCGGACGTGTGAATGGACCCTAAAGTGGAAGAAGAGAGAGGGAAAGAGCCAAATCCGGCAATGCCTTAAAAAACATTGGGTATTAGTAGTAGGGCAAGTAGTACACTTACATGACCCTGGACGGGGGAGTCTGTACCGGCGTCCTGCTTAACAGACATTTAGACCTCCAGGATGTCTAGCTGCAACAGTTACATCACGATTAAATAGACTTACCCTATTTGGTCCGTCCGTTCCCCCGTCGCCGTGCAGCTCCTCCTCCTCATTTTCGGGGGACTCATTCCAAAGAAGAGTCTACCCCCATGTGAGGCCCCAGATCCGAGGCTTCCAGCATGCGTATGGGCGCCGCCATCTTCTTCCGGTCCCGCTACATGCACTTCCGGTCACGAGGTTCGTTCACCTGAGGAGCGCAGAAGCTGCAGCTGAGCCCAGAGCTCCTCGAGTGGGAGAAGCGGCATCAGAGATCCCAATTACCGCGGCTCGGATGAGGAAGGAGTTTAGGATGTCCCGGATCCCAGGTATCGGGAAAAGCTAGGGGACCCCTTCCCAGAGGGGTGCTAGCTTAGGCCCAAATGAGAACTGAAGAGGAGAGGTAAGAACCCCTGACCAACCTCGGCCTCTTCTTTAAATTCGACATCATCCCAGAGGGACCCTCTCTGCTCCTATCCCCTGTAGGGGGTGGGGAGGGGCTTTTTAACCTCTCTCGCTTCCTGTCCCTACAGGGTCCAATGGGGACATCCTCCAGTGGGTGCTGTCATGGAGGGATGTACTGGAAAAGCATTTTTTTCTTTAGCATCCCTTGATAGAGGGATTTGCCAATACTCTTTAGTCAGGTCTAACGTAGTAATATACCGAGCAGGACCTAACCTCTCAATGAGTTCATCCACTCTTGGCATAGGGTAGGCATCGAACTCCGAAACCTCATTGAGTTTTTTGTAATCATTACAGAACAGCCATTGTCCAGATGGTTTTGGTACCAATACTATCGGACTGCACCACCCACTCCGGGACTCCTTAATCACTCCTAGCATTAGCATCCTTTTGATCTCTTGTGTCATAACTTCCTTCAGGAATTCTATAGGGTTTTATGCTTACCCGAACATGGGGTTTTGTTCGAACCTCATGCTCAATAATATTAGTGAGGCCTGGCAAATCTGAGAACAGGTCCTTATTCTGTTGTAGCAGTTCCTTGCATTGCTGTTTTTGTGATTTGGACATGGTCTCTGCAATTGCGACATCCTGACTGTTACTTTTTGCCTCTACCACCAAACAGGTTGTTTGAAGGGAGTGTCTATCTTTCCATGGTTTTAGCAAGTTCACATGATACAGCTGGATAGGTTTTCTTTTCCCAGGTTGGTGAACCCTGCAGTTAACTTCCCCAACTTTCTCAACAACCTCATAAGGCCCCTTCCATTTAGCTAGGAATTTGCTTTCCACAGTGGGTACTAAGGCTACTTTCACATTAGCGTTTTTCTTTTCTGGCATAGAGTTCCGTCACAGGGGCTCTATACCGGAAAAGAACTGATCAGGCATATCCCCATCGATTCTGAATGGAGAGCAATCCATTCAGGATGCATCAGGATGTCTTCAGTTCAGTCCTTTTGACTGATCAGGCAAAAGAGAAAACCGTAGCATGCGGTTGCCTGAATGCTGGATCCGGCATTTTTTTCTATAGGAATGTATTAGTGCCGGATCCGGCATTCAAAATACCGGAATGATCAGGATCCTGTTCAGTCTGAAAAATGCCTGATCAGTCAGAAAAAATGACATCCGTTTGCCTGATCAGGCAGTCAGTTCAGGCAACGGAACTGCCTGCCGGAATCAAACAACGCAAGTGTGAAAGTACCCTTAAACTAGCACTCGGTCACCTGGACTGAACTGCCTGACCTTGACTGCCCTGTTATACACTCCAGATTGGTTATCTTGAGCCCTCAGGAGATGCTCTTTTAATATGAGCATGACTTTAGATATCCTCTCCTGCATTTGTGCAATGTGTTCAACCACACTTTTATAAGGGGTAGTCTCATTTTCCCAGGTTTCCTTCACCACAACCAGCATATAATAAGTCAAAAGGTGAAAACCCAGTGGAGGTTTGAGGAACCTCTCTAATAGAAAAAAGTAGGTACGGTAGCAGACAGTCCCAATCACGACCATCCTTCTCTACCACCTTTTTAAAAAAATACTCTTAAGCGTTTTATTTAATCGTTCTACTAGACCCTCTGTCTGCAGATGATATACTGATGTTCGCAGTTGTTTAATTTTCAACATCCGACACAACTCTTTTATGACCTTAGACATGAACGGTGTTCCCTGATCAGTTAATATCTCTTTAGGTATACCCGTTCTGGCAAACATCTGGAACAACTCTCTCGCTATGTTTTTCGACAAGGTATTCCTTAAAGGGACTGCTTCCGGGTATCTGGTGGCATAGTCTACTACCACCAGAATATACTGCTGACCTGTAACTGACTTTACTAGGGGACCTACGAGATCCATTGCAATTCCGTTCAAACTGGACTTCAATGATTGGCAGAGGGACCAAGGGGCTTTTGAAAGTGGGACAGGGGCTGTCAACTGGCAGGTGGGACATGACTGGCAATAGTCTACTATTTCCTTGTAACATCCCGGCCAATAGAATCTCTGCAGGATGCGTTCTTGGGTTTTACCTGCCATGCGTTCTTGGGTTTTACCTGCCATGCGTTCTTGGGTTTTACCTGCCATGCGTTCTTGGGTTTTACCTGCCTCCAAGTGTCCCCCTAAAACACGGGGGTGGGCCATTCCTAATACCAAGCGTCGATATGGACCAGGTACCAGCAGTTGTTCCACTACTTTATCCCTACTTTTGGTCACTCAATATAGCAGATCATTATTTATGGCGAAGTGGGGAAACTTATTATCAGCCCCGGGACTTTGGGCAATCCCATTCAGTACTGTATAAACCTACACAGAAAAAGCCAGACTGCTTATAATGAATGAATACTTTATTACATAAATCACAAATGTTAAACAAACATGATTAAAAAGACTATGGTGCAGGAGATAAAAAGCGACATCACTGGAGGAAACATGCAGTGGATTTAAGTCCATATGACAGTCCGTCAATGCATTACATGAACCAATAAAATGCTATTGCAAACAATTCATCAATATTAAAGGACATCGGACAATTACCCATACTGTGTCTCCTCCAGGATGGCGCCAACCCCAACGCGCGTTTCGGCGTACCTTCGTCTGGGGGTAGCGTCATCACTGGAGGACAAGGGTTATATACAACAGGCAGCCAATCATTACATGCATCTTACTGATTTTACTTCTCCGTCATCTCCGCTACGCCGGAAGTGACCTAGAATGTTATGGCCCGGCGCTTCAGAAGACATGTGATCCTGGTTGAATCACGTGCTTCTCCTGCGATCATGTGATGAGGATGTTGACACGCAACCCGGGTACACAAATGTCGCGGGCTCGTGTCCCCACCCTCGCAAGACAATGCGCATGTCAAAACAATATCATAGACCAATCACTTGTCTGTATAATATATATGCAGAAAACAAAACACAAGAGACAGGTGAGAGTACAGGAGAGATGGAAGGGCGGCCACCCTCAGTACGTTTGAAAAGGCAGATACATAGGAGTAGGCACAGCCCAGACACTATATTTCAATCAGTAGATTAGAGTGTGCGCAGTATTGGTGGACGTATTCAAAATTGATCAAAGTTACACTACATTAGGACATGATTACTCAGTAGCTCCTATGCTTAGACAGTTATTTATGTGAGCTACTGTAACATGGAAACTAATGATGCTGCTGTTGTATGCTGTATACACACAGGCAATGCCAGACCTACATCCGGATAGTCGATGAGCCCATGCATGCCCAGCCACTAAATGCCTCAGATTACGTGATTACATAAATACTGGAATTACATGATTGTCCATATACTAGCTCATCAATTACATGATTACTACTGATTCTAGATAGCAATGCATACTATTTTCTCATTTCTCGCTACATAATCCAAAAGGCATTTCTCTGAGTGTATGCATACAAGAGAAGCATGACCAGACAACATTAATCTTAAATTATGTGCACCTACAATCCATCATTACACATTCATATCACTATAAAGTGTCATCCTCAGTGTATTGAGTCTATACAGACTCCATCCCATCAATGACAGGTAAGTGCATATATTTCCACCTAAACTGGATAGGTGCATCACAGTGTAAATTGTGATATTGTGAATGACACACACCATGGTATAATATCAAAAGAAAAAGAGGAAAAGGAAAAAGAATGTGTATGTGTGGAAAAAATATATATGGGAAAAGTATTATAATAAAAATAAATAAATCTGTGAAAATCAACCAGGTGAATTATATATCTGCAATAAATAGCTCTTTATATTTGACCGTTTTATTGGTGAGTGTTTTGATCCTACTATTACAATTGATGCTAAACAAACATGTAAAAAGAGGTGTGTGATTTACAGCCGATAGCAAATTTGCACACAAGTTCACACAAATCTCCAACAAGTATGCCCTAGACGTGATATTGCTAAATTTGGAGTTTTTGCAGCACGAATTAGGAGCAACACGTGAACAGTTTGAAAGAGCTGATGTCAAATTGAAAGATGCTCTCCCTATACAGGACTATGACACATATCTAACCAATTGTTCTGCTTACCTGGAGAAATTCAGAAAAGAGCAAGAATTGATTAAACGGCGTAAATGGCTGCGAGATGAGGAAGACTACAAGCGGGGAAATGTGTACACATGGCAGGAACAGAAAAATCAGAGACGACAACCTAATTATGGCAACACCACCAATACCAGGAATAACAGCAGTAATCCTATCCAGAGAATGAAAACAGCCACAGAAGTGGGATCCATGCAAATGGAACAGCGGCGTGATGATAGTTTTTTAGGCCCCACTCCAGATCCAAAAGGACCAGACGTGGGGGACAAAGACAGTACAGATGGAGAAAAAGATCAGCGCAAAGCAAGGAATCGGCCCACGAGGAAGAGAAATCATCAGTGGTGGTAAATATATCCTCCCATGTCTTGACAACTGCACAGACCGAACTTTTGGCCAAGGGCCTATCATATTGTCCTACAGTGGGTATTGACTGGTTTCAGCTTGAGGTCGACTTGCAAAAGTTTTTTAGGAATATCAAGTTGAAGGTCTGGTTTTCTGATAAGCAGTCTATTGTAAATACTGATGCACGAGGTTGTGAACACGCCCCAGATTAGAAGTCCAGCTATTGACGCGTACATTATTGCAGTAAAAGTTGAGATAGAAGGGTTAAAGGATTCATCACAAACCAGTGGGCTCAAGCACCCGAACATGACATCCGCTGAGATACAGGCCCTGGGTGAACTATGCAACAACGGCTCCCTCACAGTGAAACCCGCTGACAAAGGGGGAGCCGTTGTTGTAATGGACACCGCATGGTATATCTCTGAGATTCAGAGACAACTAGGTGATGTTCTCGTGTATAAACGGTTGAATCATGACCCCAAGTTTGAGGTGATCAAAGTTATCACCAGGGTACTCGATGGAGCTAAACTAGGAGGTCTTATTGATGAGTCCTTGTACAATTTTTTGCTGGTTACACACCCCAAGACACCACTAATGTACGTGTTACCTAAGATTCATAAGAGCATGTGTAACCCTCCGGGGAGGCCCATAGTCTCCGGGAGGGAGTCTGTGTTCTCGAGTTTGGCGATCTTTCTGGACAAGATTCTACGGCGGTTTGCCAGTTCGGCTAGATCGTATATTCAGGACACAGGCGATTTCTTGGATAGAATTGCTGGAATTGAAATTACACCTATGACCATACTAGCGTCTTTTGATGT